>NC_053492.1:425955460-427155460 GCF_905171775.1 Rana temporaria
TTTTGGATTGAGACAAGTACACACTATAGAGGGATATGCTTTGTTCATATTTCATGTCTGAGGTTTACAACCACTTAAGATGATATTTGCTGAATGAGCCCCTTTTTTGGGGGAAACCAGTACAGTGTAATGACAATGTTTTCATGGGCTTTATTTTTCAGATATAAATGGTATAGACTTGACCCCGGTACAAGACACTCCCATGGCCTCCCGGAAAGAAGACACATATGTTCATTTTAATGTGGAAATTGAAATTCAGAAACACATTGAAAAAATTACAAAAGGTAACGTTTTTTATCTAAAAATGCGATAGAATTGTCATTAAGGCAGCGCCAGTTAAACAGCTACTTATGGAAATTGCAAGATAAAAAGCAACATTTCAAAACTGACACAAAGCTTGGTAATCATTTGCAGCCACTCGCATCTCCTCTCCACTTATGTTTGAGATACAAAGAGAAGTGGAATGTGTGTGTGTGCGTGTGTGTGTGTGTGTGTGTGTGTGTGTGTGTGTGTGTGTGTGTGTGTGTGTGTGTGTGTGTGTGTGTGTATATGTCTATATAGATAGATAGATAGATAGATAGATAGATAGATAGATAGATAGATAGATAGATAGATAGATAGATAGATAGAGATATAGAGATGCCAACTGTCTCAGAATTGCCACGACAGTCCTAATATTACTTCATCCTGGGATCACCCTGATTAGAGTTGCTGTGCATGCCAAGTAACAATGGGGCATTCTTAATGGTGTATGAGGGCCAACCAGTGAGATTCCTGCATAATAAGAGGCAGATTTTGGGAAAGCCCCTTGGGTAAGTGGGTGGGGTCATCTGGTCAATGGGCAAGTGTGAGTCAGGCTGGACGGGGAAGTGTTTCAGTATGGAAATGTATCCCTAAGGCCCGGTACACACGGGCAAACATGTACGATGAAACCGGTCCGTCGGACCGTTTTCACCGTACATGCCTGCCAGAGGGCTTCTGTACGATGGTTGTACTAACCATCGTACAGAAGTCCGCGCGTAAACATTACGCGGAGCGTGTCCGCTGCGATGATGACGCGGCGACGTGGGCGGGCCTGCCATTTAAAGGCTTCCACGCATGCGTCGAAGTCATTCGACGCATGCGAGGGACAGCGGGCGCTCGGACATGTACGGTAGGTCTGTACTGACGACCGTACATGTCCGAGCGGGCAGGATTCCAGCGGACGGTTTTAAAGCACGTCCAGGAATATTTGTCTGCTGGGAAAAGGCCCGGCGGGCAAATGTTTGCTGGAATTCGGCCCGCTCGCGCCTACACACGACCGAACATGTATGCTGAAACTGGTCCGCGGACCAGTTTCAGCATACATGTTTGGTCGTGTGTACGGGACCTTAGAGCTGCACGATTCTGGTCAAAATGAGAATCACGATTCTTTTGCTTAGACTACAGATCACAATTCTCTCACTATTCTCAAACTGAATGATTAATACATCAGAAGCAGTACCGCCGGCAACCACTGGGTGGCGCATGGATACACACTACAGTTGTACAGATCTGCAAGAGAAGCCCAGGCATCCATCCAGCGGCGCAGGCTGCTGACGTCGGTTCCGAAATCGGGCCCATTTGTGTTCCACGCTGGTTACGCGGAACCGGCCGTGAAACAGAACAATCGCGGGCCATTCCGCGGAGAGATCGCGGGCAGGGAGAATCGAGATCGCGATTCTCTCCGCGATTAATCGTGCAGCTCTAATATCCCTTAATTACATCTACTGAAAAATTGAAAATGCCCCATGCTTTTGAATAATAGAAGACCAATCCGCAATCAATGCAATATCCAGTAACTATTTTGCTCCTCCCAGTCGAGCTTATTAATGGGCACTGTGACTATACTGCCGGCAAAGTGCTGTTGCAGCGGCACTTTGCAGGTGGCTTTAACCCTTTGTCTGGCCACTAGCGGGGGGTAAGAGGACCCCACTAGCGGCTGAATAGCACAGCAAAATTGATGGTAAAGTGCAGCTAAAATTAGTTGTAACAGTTTAAAAAGGGCCTTGCAATCAACCCTTTGTATTAAAAGCTATAAAAAAAAAGTGGACTGGCATTCTCCGATATTTTAAAAAGAGAAAATACTAATACATTTCAGATTATTTCTTTTTTTTTTTTTTTTTAACTGCACATGACCCCATTGTGAAGATTTTCCCTCACCTCCTGTCCCTGTGATGCCCATATGAAATGTTGAGGATAAGGGTGTCACCAGGCCAGGAGGACACAGTCTGCAATAAAAACTTTACCAGAACCTTCCCTTTTCCTGACTACTCAAATGTTTTTTTTTTTTGTGTCCTTTGTTGGAGAGATTTACAATTCTTTCCTGTTCTGAAAATAAGGACACAGATGGCAGTAAAAAAGCTGAGAGGCTTTAAATCCCAATTGCATCTTTTGGTCTTTGGTCCAGGCACATGCGTGAGGTGCAGGTCCTGAATGCTGTGTTCTGTGCTCCATTATTATTCTTATTATACTGGGTTTTTATAGGCCAAGCTTTGTGCAGTGCTTTACACTATAAAGGGAGATGGTGCCGTTACAATACAAGAATGGTTGGTAAGGGGGCACCTACTCATGACTGCTTACGATTTTAAAAAGGGGGGACAAGTGGATCTAGGACAGGGGTTGACAAATTTGCTTGGAATCTAGGAGCCAGCTAAAAAAGTTAGGAGCCAGAAAACACACCCCGTCCCGACGAGCTTGCGCGCAGAAGCGAACACACACATACGTGAGCAGCGCCCGCATATGTAAACGGTGTTCAAACGCAATTTTGAAGCTTGACATGTTGGGTATGAATTTACTCGGTGAAACATTATCTTTCATAATATTTAAAAAAATGGGGATAACTTTACTGTTTTATTTTTTAATTTAAAAAAGTGTAATTTTTTTCCCAAAAAAAGTGCGCTTGTAAGACCGCTGCGCAAATACGACGTGACAGAAAGTATTGCAACGATCGCCATTTTATTCTCTAGGGTGTTAGGATAAAAAATATATATAATGTTTGGGGGTTCTAATTAGAGGGAAGAAGATGGCAGTGAAAATAGTGAAAAATTACATTAGAATTGCTGTTTAACTTGTAATGCTTAACTTGTAATACCAACGGCCACCACCAGATGGCGCCAGCTCACATGTGGTGGTAATAACTTGTAATACCAACGGCTCACCACCAGATGGCACCAGCTCACAAAAAAAAAACATTTTATTTTTTTTTGCCCACCTTCCAAGCCAAGTCGCCAGGACACCATTTCTAGTCGCCATGGCGACCTGGCGCCCGAGATTTGTCAAACCCTGATCTAGGAGGATAGGCTTCTTTAGGGATCACCTAAAATCAGACCGAGTAGGAGACGTCCTCTGAAACTTCCTACCCCAATCTGTCTAGCTAAGAGGTTCTGGTGAGCATGTAAGTGGGTGACAAGGGAGCTAGAGAGGAGGAGCAGAAAGGACAGTTTGGGTGATTTGTTGGGTATGTAGATCGGGGCAGAGATGTGGATGGTTCCTGTGAGCCCCAGGGGTTCTCCTTGGCACACAGGAAATGGGTTGCAAGTCCAAGGAGTGTTCCTTCTGATTGATTGCCAGATGTCTCCCCTTCTCAGCCACATTATTCTGAGCACTTGTCATGCATTTTCCTTATGTATGATCTGTTTCCCTTTTGCCTTTTAGGGGCAGCTATTTTCTTTGAGTTCAAGCACTACAAGCCGAAGAAAAGGTTTACAAGCACAAAATGTTTTGCCTTCATGGAGTTGGACGAGATCAAACCGGGACAGATAGTAATAGAACTGTGAGTGATTCTTCATGTGTAGCTTGCATGTGGTCTTCTTCATCACACTGATGAAACTGGATGTCCGGCCAGAACTTTTTGTATTGGTTGTGAATAGAGTGGGGAAGACTTGGACTCCTTGTGTGAGGTTCATACTGCTATCTGGGGCTCTGTTGGAGAGATTTAAGCCTCATACACACGATTGGATTTCCGTCAGACAAAGCGCAGGACTTTTGTCCGAAGGGCATTGGCCGTGACCTTGTTCTGCATACAGACGGCAAAACGTTGTCCGCCAACAAATGCGAAACAACATGGTTTTTCAGCTCTTTAGCGCCACCCTTTGGACAACTTCTGCTAATGTTGTTGCTATGGTTAGCATTGCTTCTGAGCATGCGTGTTTGTACTTTGGATTTTTTTTCGACGTGTGTGTACACACGACCGGATAATCCGACATCACACATTTGTTGTCGGATAGTTTTAAAGCATGCTATCAAACATTTGTTGTCGGAAAATCCGACAACAATTGTCAGATGGAGCATACAGACGGTCGGATTTTTAGAAAAAAAAAAAAAAACTGCCATCACACATTTGTTGTCGGAATCCGATCGCGTGTACGAGGCTTTAAACTCCCGTCCTGCTCACCATATTTTACCAGAATGGAAGTCTAGTGCCCATCCATGGCAACCTACTGCTATCCATATAGTTGTCAGTTCTGGCATGTTTCTTCATTTCCAAACACTTTTGGGGTGTTGTTTCCAAAAAAAAGGGGTAATTTTGGGGTTACATACAATTCTGGCATTTTTATTTTAACAGAAAGTGGTGTTTTTTTTTTTCTTTTGGCTTTGCTGAAAGATAAAGTCCTGCCAGAGAGGAGGAAGTCCTAGGTGTTTGTTTTTCCAATCCAATAAAGCTATTCACATTGGATTTTGCTGGAGTGCTGACAGCACTTTTTTTTTTTTTTACAATTGGGGCATAGTGGAGGTGTTCCAGTACTAAGGGTGGCATAGTGGAGGTGTTCCAGTACTAAGGGTGGCATAGTGGAGGTGTTCCAGTACTAAGGGTGGCATAGTGGAGGTGTTCCAGTACTAAGGGTGGCATAGTGGAGGTGTGCCAGTACTAAGGGTGGCATAGTGGAGGTGTGCCAGTACTAAGGGTGGCATAGTGGAGGTGTGCCAGTACTAAGGGTGGCATAGTGGAGGTGTGCCAGTACTAAGGGTGGCATAGTGGAGGTGTGCCAGTACTAAGGGTGGCATAGTGGAGGTGTTCCAGTACTAAGGGTGGCATAGTGGAGGTGTTCCAGTACTAAGGGTGGCATAGTGGAGGTGTGCCAGTACTAAGGGTGGCATAGTGGAGGTGTTCCAGTACTAAGGGTGGCATAGTGGAGGTGTTCCAGTACTAAGGGTGGCATAGTGGAGGTGTTCCAGTACTAAGGGTGGCATAGTGGAGGTGTTCCAGTACTAAGGGTGGCATAGTGGAGGTGTTCCGGTACTAAGGGTGGCATAGTGGAGGTGTGCCGGTACTAAGGGTGGCATAGTGGAGGTGTGCCGGTACTAAGGGTGGCATAGTGGAGGTGTGCCGGTACTAAGGGTGGCATAGTGGAGGTGTGCCGGTACTAAGGGTGGCATAGTGGAGGTGTGCCGGTACTAAGGGTGGCATAGTGGAGGTGTGCCGGTACTAAGGGTGGCATAGTGGAGGTGTGCCGGTACTAAGGGTGGCATAGTGGAGGTGTGCCGGTACTAAGGGTGGCATAGTGGAGGTGTGCCGGTACTAAGGGTGGCATAGTGGAGGTGTGCCGGTACTAAGGGTGGCATAGTGGAGGTGTGCCGGTACTAAGGGTGGCATAGTGGAGGTGTGCCAGTACTAAGGGTGGCATAGTGGAGGTGTGCCAGTACTAAGGGTGCCGGAGCAGAGTATACCTGTTTGTATGTGATTGAAAATTATATTCCATTTTGTGTAATTTGATATTAAAGTTTCTTTGATCTGATCTGCAGCTACAAGAAGCCAACGGACTTTAAAAGGAAGAAACTGCAGCTGCTAACCAAGAAGCCTCTGTATCTGCACTTACATCAGACGTTGCATAAAGACTGACCCCCTCCAGAGTCTTCCACCGACCCGCGCAGAAGACCCACGTCTCACCGCAGAGAACACCTCCCGGTCTGTGACACGGCCGGACCTGCTGCTGGAAGAGGAACTGACAAGCTGACAGCAAGACGGTTCCGCTGCAGTTCCTGATTTTATACCACAGTAGTAAAACCTGTGTAATCACCCGATCGGCTGTCTAACAATTCCAGGAAGATCGGCGTCCTCACAGACCAGCGCATTGAAGAACTTTTTGTGACCGGTTCACTTCTGTATATAATCGTCTAACACACAATTTATGACTATAACGCTAATTGGATTTTCATACCCACCAAGTCAAGTTCTGGATGGAGGGCAGTGAAGTTAATACAACCGTTTGCTCCATCTGACCTGGAAGAAAATGAAGGATTTAATAATCTTCCAGGTCTGGTTATGGAATAAGAGGGCTTATTTATAAATCATGACTAAAAAAAAAAAAAAAAAAATCTGCCCACAGCAACCAATCATCATCCTTGATTAATTTTCAATTCTGACCTTTAAAATGGCAGCTGATTGGGCGTCATGGGTAAAAGGGTGATATGATTGGGTGTTGTGGGCAATAAGCTAGTTTACCTTTTTAAGTGGAATTCCAGGCTATACCCAATATTAAAAAATGCTCAGTCCCCCCCACCTTCCTAACTGCTATGCTGACCACCCTGTGTAAAGGTTACACAATCTGACTTTTTGACAACAAATGTCCGACGGACCTGTTTGGTTGGACAATCTGACCGTGTGTACGCTCCGTCGGACAAATGTCCGCTGTGCAAACAGACAAACTTTCCTGACAACAAATGTCCGATAGAGGCTTATCCGATCGTGTGTAAACAAGTCCATCAGACAAATACGCATGCTCAGAACCAATGCTAAAGATCAGACAACAATAGCAGAAGTTGCCCACAGGGTGGCGGTAAAGAACCACGTGATTTGGTGAAAGTTGGCTGAAAAAGTCTAGCCGTGTGTATGCATACTAAGTTCACGGCCAACACCCATTTGGAGCAAATCCATGGAAAAGTCTGATCGTGTGTATGAGGCTTTAGAAAGAGAAAGATGTATATACTTGCCTATTTTCAGGCTGGTCATGTGATCCCCTGGGTCAGCCTGTGGTAGCTGCAGGGAAGAGTAGAGAGTACTCAACAATGACTGGCAATACCTGAGTGGTGACATCGCCCATAGGCCCCTATGGCCTATCTTTTGGCGCTCTCTTCACCCAATCCCCCCCCCTTACGCAGGTTATTTAGCATAGGTGATAGGAGGGGAGAAGTGAGCATTTGTAAGGTATGGCCTGGAATTCCACTTTAAGGCCTGAGCTATGTCAATAATTGTTCACCTGCAGCTGATCGATGATAGAACCAATAGATTCCCATCGCTTCAGCTACACAGTAATGTCCTCCTAAGAAATGTCAGCACAAGACGGCACAATGCCTCAAATCCTTAGATGTGGCTGCATTATTGTTTTTTCCTATACAGGCTTTTTTCCTCCTTATTTTCACCTGGTGATCCTGCCAGCAACAAGCAGCCTGTCCCCTCTGTCTGGCTTTCACCACTGTATCTATGGAGGAAACCATGTTTGTCATGCTGCCAGGACTTGAAACATGTCTACATTCGTTCATCTCTCTTGCGTGGATTGAAGGGACTAGTAGTTTACATGAAAGATCACGTTATTTGTGTTTTTCTTTTGAGCCGTGACCAATGCTCTGTATTGCCATCAGGATCAACAGGTGACTTCTGTGCTGAAAATGTGATTGGCCTGAAAACAAGTGCAACCAGCACATCTAAGGACTGATCATTGCTTTGGGATGTAGGTAACATTACATGCTGTGTAGCCATTAGCAATCGGATAAGCATGCCAGAGCAGTGTGTGTAATGGGATGTGGTTTTAGCCACACAATTTGATTTATTTAAAGTATGGCTTGGCACACTTTCCACCCCTCAGGCCCACGCTAGACAAGTAGAGCCATGAAGCAAACCTTTACTCCATTTTTATATTGATTTTGCCGTAAAATAAAATTGATTTGGAAGCACTGCCCATTCATTTTAATGGGCAGGGCGTTTTGGGAGAGCTGTACACAGCGCCCCCAAACTGCCCCAAAGATGCTGCTTACAGGACTTTTCCGAACGTCCCGCAAGCGCCCCGTCCCGGTGTGAAAAGTCACACTGAAGTGAATGCGAGGCAGTTTTCATGTGTTATTTAGAGGCTATTTCTAGCGGTAAGACACCTGAAACCCGCCTCAGTGTGATGGGGGTCTTGCTGAGTGTTGGCTTAGGGCAGTAGTGTAGCTCTGTACACAACCCTTTTAGGATGATCCAATATTGTGTTGGCCCATCTACGCCATGAAATTGCATTAAGGTAATTTTGAATAGTCTGACAGAGCACATTTAAAGGTTGCATTTTGGTGCAGAACACTGCTTACTAGAGCTGCACGATTCTGGTCAAAATGAGAATCACAATTCTTTTGCTTGGACTAAAGATCACGATTCTCTCACAATTCTCAAAAACTGAATGCCAGAACCCCCCCAAATAAATAAACCTGTGATTTATCTGAAAATATGGATATATAAAAAAGAGACCAGTGATATGTCTATAATGTTAGACCATATAACTCCTATGAAAAAAGCAGAATCAAACTTTGATTCTGCTTTTTTCATAGGAGTTATATGGTCTTTTTATACATCAGAAGCAGTACCGCCGGCAACCATTGGGTGGCGCATGGATACACACTACAGTTGTACAGAACTGTGAGAAAGATTAATACATCAGAAGCAGTACCGCCGGCTACCACTGGGTGGCGCATGGATACACACTAGAGTTGTACAGAACTGTGAGAGAAGCCCAGGCATCCATCCAGCGGCGCAGGCTGCTGACGTCGGTTCCGATATCGGCGCCATTTGCGTTCCACGCTGGTAACGTGGAACTGGCGGTGACACAGAAGAATTGCGGGGAGATCGCGGGCGGGGAGAATCGATCGCTATTCTCTCCGATTAATCGTGCAGCTCTACTGCTTACTACGGTCATAGTGTGAAAATGAATGGCCCTGCACTTTGTCATAGTGTGAAGGAGGCTTTAAATCAGATCTTTGAGGAATTTTTAGACCTGATTCACACCTATGCAGGTTGCAGTTTGTATATTGCAGGTGCATTTTGCGTTTTCAATACACACTTTTGATCCATTGAAGTCTATGGAACCACAAATCAGAAAAAAAAATCCCTGGCCCTTTCCATAAAATGCACAGATGTGAACTGCATCCATCGTAAACCATGTTAAATGGACTGTAGTGCGTTTCTGCAAAACTGAAAACGCAGTAATCCAATGCTTGCCTTAAAGGATAAGTTCACCTTTCATAACATGTTCATGAATATTTGGGGTGGTAACATGTTATGAATGCCCCGGCTCTTCTGCTGTGCCAGCTAGCAAGGGATCTTCTCCACCCGCTAGCTGTCAAAATGTTTTTTTAAAAGGTGGCCATGCGGGGCTCCGCCCACCCCGCTGTATTACTTCCTCACAGCATTTGTATAAAGTACAAGAAGGCGATATACTGGCAGGTCTGCAGGAGACCTGCATAGGTGATCTACTGATCGCTGGTGCAATGCGTTAGGCTGGATTCACACCTATGCAGTTTTAGTGCTTTTTGTAGATTTGCACTACAGTCCATTTATCATGGTTTCCTATGGAACACGTTCTGTAGTGCAAAATGCAAAAAGTGTGAATCCAGCCTCATAGGCTCCTGCAACAAAAAATAATAAATGCACATTTTTTTTTTTACCTGCAAAAAATGGGCATTTATTTTTATTTTTTTCCGAAAAGGTGAACTTATATTTTAAACTAGCCATACATTAATCTTTTTTTTGTTTAACCAGGGGTTAAATGGGGAATAAAAAATGACCCAAATACTCCTGCTGTGCTATTGTGTTCTGATAGAGGAGAGCCTTCCCCACTGTCAAAATACATGGTACCGGTCATTCAGGAAAAACCCAACAGGCTGGTTGTACAGAAGTCAATCGGTAAATCGACTTCTGTACAACCCGTCTGCCCATAAATGGATCAAAATTCGGCTGGTCCCTGCTGAACCGGTTGCATTTTAATCCATGTGTGCCTTAAATGGGTCCTACATTTCTGGAGTTAGGATCACTTGCCCTGCACTACCCGCAATAGGGTGCTAATGCCAGCAGACTTCAGCGACATGGAATGAGTGTTTGGTGCCCATGGCAAAGGGCTACTGTGAGTCTCTAACCTCCCTTAAAGCCCCCATGTCCTAATAAAAAGGTCCAAACCCAGTTTAGAAGGAATTCCTTCCTGACAAAGATGGAATTTGGTATTTTTCTGGTTTGTACTACTTTCATTGCCCTCCACCTAACTTTGGCTGGAGTCTTTACCTAAACATGCACTGCATAGAAAAAAAAAAGTCTAAAAAGATATTTACACACCAATAAATACCATAATAGTGCGCATTCCAGACCATTTTAACGCCTTTCTCTTCACTTTCTTAAAAAAAAATGATCAAGGGTGTGTACATTTTTATTTTATTTTTTCACCAACTCCTAAATCTGCCTCAAACTTTTTATTGTACCGCTGATTACATACTATAGAAATTATTTTACCAGACTTTATTTTGTATATTTTTTCATCTTTGGTTCCCAGTAATGCCCACTACAACCCAAATGTGAGGTTTGTATTTGGGTAGGGACTGGTTCATTGAAATATGCAACAGTTTCTCATATCTCTTGGAGGACCCCAATGCTCCTCCTTTCCCGCTGCCCACCAGGCTGGTGCCACCTTAACATAGAGGCCCAAATCAGGTGTGCTCCCTTTACAATGGTGGGGTGAAATGGAAACTCCTGACTAAGATATTTTACATAAATGTTCCCTTCCCTAGATTTATTTTTTTTGTATTGTACGATCTGCTGCCAAGTTGAATCACATCAGATTCAACTTGGCAGCAGACCTTACAATACAAAAAAAAAAAACAGTTTTGGATTGGCATTGCTAATTGTACCCTCTAGCACAATATGGCTGCCTGAATGACAGGTACACTTTAATACAGGAATCAGTTTACTGGTAAAACTGATGGTTTGGGAAAGAATTATCCTCCGTGTAATTAAATGTTTCATATTCGAATTTGTAATGAATAGCTTAATCCGTGAATTTTTTTTATTATACGTTTTGCATATTGTTTTTCTATTGAACATTGCGTTGTTTGATCACCAGAGGTGCGTCGTGTCCTGATTTTTGTGTAATCAAAGCCTGAGATCTTAAAAATTAAATACATACTTTAATGAAAAGTTTTATCTTTTTTTGTTGTTGCTGGTAAATGTTGTTTATTTGTAACGAGCGGCCCGTTTACTTGCATCAGGAGAGCCCAGTGGTGCGCAGACGGGGAACATAGGACAGGTTTTCATTCTTTTAGGGAAGTATAAAAGAAGAAAGTTCAACAGATACAAGTATGAAAGGTGTTTACTAATATTTGAAAGTTTATTCTGCTTATATTGTGCAGTTTTAAATGCACATATGGCCCAGTTTTGATAAACACCCCATAACCTGTTTTCATGACCAGAAATGTATCTCATAGGGCAGTGGTGGTGAACCTTGGCACCCCAGATGTTTTGGAACTACATTTCCCATGATGCCCCTGCAATCTGCAGTGTAGTTGAGCATCATGGGAAATGTAGTTCCAAAACATCTGGGGTGCCAAGGTTCGCCATCACTGTCATAGGGCATATATGCCTCCTTTTTCACAGGTTTAACCCACATAGGAGCATTTTATTTTTTGTTTTTTATTATTAGAGATATTAGTTTGTTATTTTAAAGGGGGGGGGGGGGGGGAACATGTTATATATTTACCTGCTCTGTGCAGTGTTTTTGCACAGAGCAGTCCAGATCCACTTACTTTAGGGTCCCATGCTGACCCCTCCCTCCTGCCAGGTGCCCCCACAGCATGCACCCAAGCAAGTGCGCTCCCAACCCACGGCTCTGTGTTTACATTCACACATGGAGCTGTGTTTTGGCCCCCGCCCCCTCGCCTGATTGTCTCCCGCTGCTGCCAAAAGCCAATCAGGAGTGCAAGTCCCCAGAGAGTCAAGGCTCTTGTGAACATCGCTGGATGGAGGAGAGGCTTGGGTATGGGGGGGGCTGCTGCACATAGAAGGTTTTTACCTTGTGCCTTTACAACCACTTTAAACAGTAATTTACATCAATAAAGTGGATACTTGGTATTAATCTGATGGATTATTGGGCTCTTTTTACAAGTCACTACCTTCTTATATGGAGAGTAAGACACCACTGACCTGCACTTTCATAAATAAGTTGAACATGTTAAGGAAGAATGTTCAGCCAACCGATTAAATAAAGAAGTGAAAAATACATACAGTGGAACCTCGGATTGCGAGTAACGCGGTTAACGAGCGTTTCGCAATGCGAGCATTGTATTTAAAAAAAAAAAAAAAATCCTAACTTGGTTTGCGAGTGTTTTGCAACACAATCGGGATTCAGGCCAAAGCGGTGTGCAGTACCCTGTTTGGCCTGAGGTGGGGGGGTGCCGGGGCCGAACGGCGCAGTTCGGAAATGCCCGAGGACAGCGTGGCAAACCTCAGGAACAGAGTCTTTCCGAGGTCAACCGAGGTGTCCTCGGGCCTTTCCGGCCGTTTGAGGCTCTCCAGAACCCCCACCTCTGGCCGCATGTGGTATTGCATGCCATTGAAGTTAATGCGGAAACAAATTATTTTCGTTTCCATTTACCTCAATGGGGAAACTCGCTTTGATATGCAAGTACTTTGGATTACAAAAGCGCATTCTCCTGGAACAGATTTATGCTCGTAATCCGAGGTTCCACTGTATAGGAGAGCTGGTTTATCGGGGCTGAAGAAGTGTATTTTTATTTATTTTTTAAACCAAGAAGTGTAAAGTCACTTTTAACAAAAATGAAAGGTTGAATTAACACCCTACACTTCACCATCATCACCCCCCGCACTTACCTCCAGGGATTATGAGCTACCACTACCCATGTAGCCAGTGTAGGGGTCTGAGACAATGAAAGCCCCGCTATTCTTTCCTTAGGACTTCTAGTACGGATCATAGTGATTCTGCTTGGTCCCATGTAGGCAGGTAGTCTTTCAGGTATGGATCAAAGGGGGGGGAAAAAAAAGGGGGAAGAAGAGTGGAGCTTTTAAATCCCTGGACTGCTGCATGGGCAGTGACCGCTAATGGAGGTTCATTTTGTGTTAAAAAAAAATTGCCTTTAGAAATCATAAAATATAAGAAACATTGTATACTTAACTGCTCTGTGCAATGATTTTGCACAGGGCAGCCCCAATCCTCCTCTTCTTGGGTCCTCTGCTGGCGCTGTGGGCCCCTCCCCTTGCTGAATTCGCCCCTCACAGCAAGCCACCTGGCTGAAGGCAAAAAAAACCTTTAGCCCTGGTTCTCATTGGTGCAATTTGACATGTCAAATCGGCAGCAATGGCACGTCCACCGATTTCCAAAAGTAGTTTCTGTACTACCTTTGTCAATTTCAGGGTGCAATTTCCATTGACATCTGTGCAGCAACCCGCACAGACATCTCTGAAGTCGGGACTGACACGCGGGAATGAAATTGTGCGAGTTCAGCTGAATGCGCACTATTTCATTCCCACTGTCAGTGTGAACCAGGGCTTAAAGAACTCAAAGCTGCATACATTTGTATCTAGATTTACCCGAAGTTTGGCTTCAACTTACCAATGGTTTTATAAACTTCAACCGCTCTACCAGACAGCACAGCCAGGCTGGTCTCCTCGGTATTATCAATGCAGGTAAGTAATACTGCTTTGTCACCTGTCTCCAGCCTGTGATTGGACATTGAAGAGCAGTATATCTGAGCACAAAGGGGCAGATCCACAGAGATACGCTACGCCGCCGTAACTTACCCAGCTTTAGTTCAAATCCATAAAGATTTTGCGCCGTAAGTTACGGCGGCGTAGTCCATCTCTGGCGGCGTAACGGTGCGTAATTTAAATTGGCGATTAGGGGGCGTGTTTCATTTAAATGAAGCGCGTCCCCCGCGCCGAATGAACTGCGCATGCGCCGTCCCTAAATTTCCCGCCGTGCATTGCGCTCAATGACGTCGCAAGGACGTAATTTTTTTTATCATGTATGAGAATTACGTCCATCCCGATTCAGACGATGCAAATAAATAAAAAATAAACGAGGGAACGACGGCCATACTTAACATGGCAGGTCTAACTATACGCCACGAAATACCAGCTTTAACTATATGCTGGAAAAAGCCGACTAGAGACGACGTAAAGGAATGCGCCGGCCGCTCGTACTTTGGTGGATCGTCGGAAATAGCTAATTTGCATACGCGACGCGGAAAACGACGTGAACGCCACCCAGCGGATGGCGAAGAATTGCATCTTAGACCCGAAGACTTACACCTGTCGGATCTAACCCAGATGCCGTCGTATCTTGTTTTGAGGATTTAAAACAACGATACGACGCAGGTAATTTGAAAGTACGCCGGTGTATCAGTAGATACGCTGGCGTACTCGCTCTGTGGATCTGCCCCAAAGCCTTTATCCGAATTGTATAGTACAGGACACAGGCAAAGTATTTATAGCCCCTGTGTTATAGGCTCATACCTTCAGGTGATTAGATACTGGCAACATTTTCAAGGGCATGCCCACTGGGTGCCATCCCTATCCCCATGTCGTGAGTGTGGATTTGGAAGGGTTCAAAACTCTACCTCTGCACCATTTCTTTCTCTTAGGTCAACACACATCCCCAAGGTCAGGCAGATTTGCACAATGCCCTGAACCATCTCTTGTCCCAGGGTGTAGTTGTGTCAGTGCCCATACACAAGACATGTTCAAAAGTTACTCAAACCTGTTCACAGTACCAAAGCCTATTCTGGACTAAATACCCCTAAAAAATATATATATATATCTCCTCATGTTCCAAAATTGTGCATGGAATCTGCACTCAGATATTGCCTCACTGAGATCAGAAGAATCCCTGGCATCCCTAGACGACCATCTGCAGATCCCCCATTTCTCCTCATCAGAGCTTTCTGCGCTCCGCAGTGGCAGACACTCAATTCCAGTTTGTCTCATTGCCTTTTGGCCTATTTTATCAGAGACTATTCACAAATATGTTGGCACATCTTTTTGTCCTTCTCAGAAGTCAGGGCAGCCAGGACATTAATCATCTCAACCTCAGGTACCCCCAACAAGCCATGTTTTGGGAATTTCTCTTAGATAAAAAAAAGCTGTCCAAAATACCAAGCCATTGACTCCGATTTCACCACTGGGCCTATTTTTTTTTTCAGACCGGTGTTTTACAAGTTAAAATAATATATATATATATATATATATATATATATATATATATATATATATATATTTTTTTTTTTTTGCTGGAAACTTACTTGAACCCCCAAACATTATAGATAATTTTTTCCCAGACACCCTAGAGAATAAAATGGCAGTCGCTACAATACTTTGTCGCACCGTATTTGTGCAGCGGTCTTACACGTGCAATTGTTTCGGAAAAAATACACTGACTCAAAATAAGAGAACAGTAAAAGTTAATCCAAAGGTTTTTTTTTTATATTGTGAAAGATAATGTTATGCCGAGTAAATTGATACCCAACATGTCATGCTTCAAAATTGCGCCCACTTGTGGAATGGCGACAAACTTTTACCCTTAAAAATCTCCATAGGCGACGTTTAAAAAAACAATGTTATTCCACTTCAAACAGCCGCCATATAATTCCAGCTGCAAGTGTATAAAGCACCTGTGCAAGATGAAGGAAAACCTGCAAACATGGCCTGTTGGGGGTACTCGAGGACTGAGGTTGAGAACCACTGATCTATACAACCTTCTCCCTTACAGTCCATAGGACAAGCCAGATGCTCCAGGCTTTCAGTTGGGTGATCCGTTTTAAAAATTCTGCCCTCTAGCGTGTCTGGATGACTTGGATCTGGTCCTGGACATATCCCATGCAAAGGTTTTCCTTCCAGAAAAGAAAATACTGTCTGAGCCCATGATCAAGAATTAAGGTAAAGGAGTTTCTACTTGAGACTAAGAGCTCTAGTCCTCATGGTAGCCTCCTGCAAGGCAGTACCATACACCCCGTTTCATTTCAAGACCCCGCCAACTAAACATTTTGTCAAACCTAAACAGCTACCTTCTGTGGACCTTGACCTTTCTATACTCCTTATCCAGCCTAGCAAGGAATTTCTTAACTACGGTAGGTGGATCTCCTGTACAGCCTTGACAATGGGGAAATCCTTCCCTTGTAATAACAGATGCCAGTCTTTCAGGCTGGGGAGGAGTGTTTTAGGCCCCTTTGACATGTGCGGACCGTTTTTTACAAGTCCGTTTACGGACTTGTAACGCATCCCTATGGGATTTCAGACGTTAGCGGATGATGCATCCACTAATGTCCGCAAAGATCCGCGTCCGTAAAGATCCGGTTTTTCGGACAGAAGAAAAATCTATTTTTCCTCTGTCCGGCGGATCGGATGAATACGGACAGACGGTCCGTATTCATCCGATTCCCCATTGGGGAGAGCGGAGGAAAGACAGGGCGGTCTCTGCACAGTGTGCGGGGACCGCCCTGTCTGCCGACAGCTCAGCGGGGATTACGGATGATCCCCGCTGAGCCGACGGACACAAAAACGGTCCGCTCCGTGTGAAAGGACCCTTAGTCCCTCATGGTACAGGGAATATGGCCGCTTGAGGAAATCAAGCTCCCCAGCAACATCCTGGTGCTCAGAGAAATAAAGATGGCTCTGAAACAATGGACCCCCAAATGGGGTACACTCAGACAATGACACTGCTGTGGCTCACATCAAGCACCAATGAGGCACCCCTGAAGAAAGAAAGCCATATAATCTTATGGACAGAAACTTGCTGTCCAGCGATCTCTGTAATCCACATCCAAGGAGTGGACAACTGGAAAGTGGACTATTTCAGATGCCAGTTCCTGGATCAGGGGGAACGATCACCCAGACATACTCAACCTGATCTTCCAGAAATAATGGACCCCCAATGTAACCATCCTGGCCTCCAGATTCAACAACAAACTACCTCAGATTGTGACCAGGACCAAGGATCCTATAACACTGGCCTTGGATGCCCCGATAATCCTCTGATTATCTATGTGTCCCTCTAGTGCACATATCAAACCCAAGGCTTGGGGGGGGGGGGGGGGGGCTGAATCTGGCCCGCCAGGCCATTTCTTGTGGCCCTCGCCCCCAGGGTATTGTTTCAACCAGGACTTGGCGGTACTCTGTTTTGTCGCCTCCGGCTCTCTCCCTCCACACCCTGCTAACCACTTTCACTTGTAAACATGTAAGACAGCTTTCCTCTTGGTGGCTCCCTGTCTGCCCTCACAGCGGGGACAAGGGAGGTGCAGTGTTGCCTTCCATTCTCTGCATCTGCTAACTTTGTTTTCAGAGGGGGTGCCTTTTCTTTTTATGCTCTTTTTCCATCACCCAATTTTGTGACAATTCTTTTTAAGGACTTGTTCACACCCCAAAACAGTCATCCAGATCCGCTCCGGATGCACTTTCACTGTACTGAGGTCCATCGGTTTATTTTTATGCCTTTTACTGCGTTCCAGGAGGTTCTTCTGTGCAGGAAAAAAGCAGCATGTTGTACTTTTTTTTTTCTGGAACGCACACTGCTCTGGTGTGAACTATGGCATTGCAACCCATATAATCTACTTTCTATGCCGTTTTGATGCAGAAAAATAGTACTGCACTGCATGTGGTGTGAACCGGCCCTGTGCATTTCTGGAGTCAGACGCAGTTAAGAACTGGTAGGAGAAAAAAAAAAAAAACATTTAACAATATAAAAAAAAAAAAAAAAAAACAGAAGAAATACATATATAGTTGATGTTTTACCTGCCAAAGAATATTTCTGTCCATCCAGTCCTTAGATTAACACAACACAGCCCCGTGAGGAAGGACAGGAGACCTGATTTTTCAGTTAAAGCGTTTGTAAAAAAAAAAAAAAAAAAAAGAAGAGATCTAGTTCCCTTAAAGCAGTGGTTCTCAACCTTTCAAATGCCGTGACCCTTTGATAAAATTTTCCAAGTTGAGGGGACCCCTAACAGTAAAATTTTTGTAGGGTGGGTTGTTAGCATGACAAGTAATTTGCGCCCCTAACCCGCTGACATTTAGCGCCCCCCCCCCCCCGAGTCCCTTCCACTCGTACAGTATGAAAACCCCTTATGGTACATTTTAGGACGTACCACTCTCTTTGTTCTCTTTCTTTCCCTTTTATCTCTCTCTATCCCAATTTCTTGTCGTCCCCCCCCCCCATTGCTCTTGCTGGCCATCTTTCTTGTTCTTTCTCTAACTTTTTCTTTGTTCCTCCCCCTCTTTTCCTCTCCCTTCCATGTATTCTCTAGAGCAGTGTGCGTTCCAGAAAAAAAAAAGTACAACATGCTGCTTTTTTCCTGCACAGAAGAACCTCCTGGAACGCAGTAAAAGGCATAAAAAAAAACCAATGGACCTCAGTACAGTGAAAGTGCATCCGGAGCGGATCTGGATGACTGTTTTGGGGTGTGAACAAGTCCTTAAAAAGAATTGTCACAAAATTGGGTGATGGAAAAAGAGCATTGTTATTCCTTCCCTTACTCCTTGGTGGAGGGGGGCGTAAGGAATGGGATGAGTAGCAATGCTGGGGAGAGTTCTGATCAGCCAACTTAGGTGCTCTTGATCAAGGTCATCTGCTGATCCGAGAACTGTAGTGTCGGACTTTCAATGGGAACTATAATCATAAGTAGTGTTACTCACTGTGTCTCCGGATTTACTGTGTCTCTGACTTTGTGGTGTCTCGCAGCAGTGACACCTCTACTGAAATCAGGCGATGGGGTCTCCTCCAGCCCCTCCCACTTCACATTCCTCACCAGTCATCTGACCTCTAGTCTCTGCCCCCCCAGCCATGCTGTGAACTGAATGGGTGGCTGCAAAGAGGATGGGTGGCCGCGGGCTCCAGGGACAGCTCTGCTTTGCCACCGAAAAAAAGGCTGGGTGAGAGGTGCGGGCCTCAGGAACAGCCCAAGATTTGGTGACCCCTGGCAAATCTTCATTCGACCCCCAGGTTGAGAATCACTGCCTTAAAGTGGTTGTAAACCCCACTTTTTGACTTTTACCTACAGGTAAGCCTATAATAAGGCTTACCTGTAGGTATAAAGAAAATCTCCTAATCCTGTACGGTTTAGGAGATATTCCCCTCACAATGCGCCGCTGATTGCAGCGGAGCATGCGCAGGGGGGATCCTCGGCTAAAGGGCTGGCCGCTGCCGGCCCTTGCCGGAATGAAATCTCCCGCACGCATGCGCGGGAGTGACGACATCGCCGCTCCAGCCAATCACAGCGCTGGAGCGGCGATACAAAGAAGACACGCCGGAGCAAGAGGACATCTCGCTTGGCATGCACCAGGTAAGTTCCCTACACCTCGTTTTAAGGTAAGTATTTCATAATGAGCTAGTATGCGGTGCATACTAGCTCAGTATGGCTTTTACTTTTCAGGTGTTTAAAAAAATAAAAATAAAAAATGCGGGTTTACAACCGCTTTAAAGCATGTTATACAGCACAGTGCGTGTGCCGTGTCCTTTGGCTCCCTGTATCACCTGAAATACATGGCTGATCCTGACCGTTTCTGCCCCCCCTCCTTCCTGTAAACTGGTCAGCCGCAGACCCCTCTGCCCTACACCCCCCCACCCCCCCTGCTGTAAATGTTGAACATAGAGCCCAATAGGAGTTCTCATTGCCACTTTAAGCAAGCTGCTAGCAGGCATCAGCTTCTTAAAGCTTGTTGAAAGCCTGCTAGCAGCTTGCTTAAAGTGGCAATCAGCACTCCCATTAAGTTCTGTGTTCAACATTTACAGACTGGAGCTGAATGGTACTTTAAAAGCTTCAACAAAACTTGCTGAAAGCTCTGCAAATGCTTTCTGGTCAAAATACATGTATACAAGCGGAGGCCCATGTGAAACAGGTAACGCTTTGCAAGAACCGCAAATCATTGAGGCACACAACTTAAATTTTTTTATTCTTTATTATCATTATTATTATTATTATTTCCAATATACATTATTCTCTTTCTGGTTCCTCAGTCCCAGATGTTAAAAACAAGTATCTGTCCTATGTAAACCAGTGGTATAGAATAGAATTAAGCTAGCCAAGTGTGGAAATCAGTCAAAATAACGATATTCTTAAAAAATGTTATTTCCACAGGAAATGTTTTTCAAAGATTTTAGACATTCATTTCTTTCCACAATCCATGGCTACATACAGAACATTTAAATAATAACTTTAAAAAAAAGAAAAAAAAACCTGGCAACAAAAAGAGCAAAATTAAAACTACAAATGTTGAGTTTTGTATTGCACGCTTGGAAAAAAGTTTACAAAAAAAACAAAAATACCTGGTTTTAGAATTCAATATAGCGGAACAAAAATGCAATTTGCTGTAAATAATTAACCATTAAAATTTCTAAGGAGGTTGAATGGAATAAAATATTTATTGCAAATATAAGACACGTGAAATAATAAACTGGAAGTTTTTGTAGACCGGTAACTTTATCCATTAGGAAACAAACGGACTGTGCCAGCAAATTTGTGTCAAATTTTAGACTTTTTTATGAGCTTGAGACGGGTCTGTCTGTGATGATAAATTATGACTCTGTGGAACAGGTCGATGATCAGGTAATGAAGGCCCAGCGGGTACTCCAGGATGTGGTCCTGCTACAAAGTCTCTAGTTGGGGGACCTGGAGGAAAGTCTCTTGCTCCAGGTGGTGGAGGGCCTGGTAGAAATTCTCTAGGACCTAGTGGTGGCCCAGGTAGGAAATGCCTGGCTCCAGGATGTGGTAGGCCTGGGACAAACTCTCTTGAACCAAGAGGAGGCAGTACTGGTGGGAAGTCTCTAGCGCCTGGAGGAGGGAGCCCTGGTGGAATATCTCTGGCGCCTGGAGGTAGTGGACCTGGTGGGAAGTCCCTCATTCCTGGAGGCAACTCATGAGCTCCTGGGGGTGGAAGACCGGGTGGGAAGTCCCGAGCGCTTGGTGGGGGAGGACCTGGAAAGAAATCTCGAGGACCAGGTGGGAAATCTCTAGGAGGCAGAGCACCAGGAGGGAAGTCCCGAGATCCAGGATGTGGTGGACCTGGTGGGAAGTCCCTGGGTCCAGGATGTGGTGGACCTGGTGGGAAGTCCCTGGGTCCAGGATGTGGTGGACCTGGTGGGAAGTCCCTGGGTCCTGGCGGTGGCAGTCCTGGTGGGAAGTCCCTGGCTCCTGGTGGTGGCATTGGGTAGTCTCTAGGGGCATGCAATGGAACAGGGCCTGGAGGGTAATCTCTAGGCGGTAACTGGCCTCGAATCAGGCCTCTTGGATCAGATGGATGTATTCCACCAGGCGGCATCATAGATCTTGGAGGGCCGTGCACTGAAACAAAGAAAACAAATAATAAAAAAGGATGCCAGTGTACATTATCACCTACCTACAACCTATTAGAGTCGCTAAATACCCCAGGGCCTTTCTCAAGGTATGCCTCAAACTTTTGAGTTTCCAACTTGGATAACGTATTATGAGGTTTGCAACAAGAAATGTTATATATTGGCAAGGAATAAAATGCTTATTACACACATACACGCTCCCTGTTTTTCTAGCAACAATGTATTTTAAACATAATGAGGACCTTAAAAGGGGTTGTAAAGGTTATTTTTTTATTTTCTAAATAGGTTCCTTTAAAGCCAGTGCATTGTTGGTTTTCCTTCGATTTCGCTTCTAAATGTATTTTTCTTTGTCTGAATTTCTCACTTCCTGTTCCTCCTCAGTACTTGCCCCCATCATCCGAGCCGTTCTGGCTGGGGGTTAGTCAGCGTGCTCGCACCCTCCCTTGGGACTACATCTCTGCAGTTCCATGCACTTGAAAACGTGCGGCATTTTCCTATTCTTGGGGGGCACTATTAAGAATGACACCCCATTTGAACCTGTATACTTGATGCACTGATATAACCTGACTACTTTTCCAATGGTCGGATTTGATTTTTTTGTCTTGGCTACCTTTTGAAACTTAAATAAAAAATAATAATAAAAAAAAAAAAAAAAAAAAAAGGACACCCCTGCATGTCTACATAAGAGCAGCACGTCTTGGCTGCAGGAATGCGTGTGATTTACATGCCTTTTCGCACCCGCAATAGTGACCCTAACCTAAAAAGAGGATTTTCACTTTGGAGTGATCTCCTCTTGCATTTGTGTCTGCTATATCTAAAGAACAGAAAACCAAAGGAAATAACAGGGATAACAGAAATAACCTGTGATACCCCAACTGAAAACAGTTTTGGCTTCGGATATATTTTATAGGGTCAGTCTAGTTTCACTTACTGGTAGATATCGGACAGCCAACGCCATTAAACTGACAATACCTGGGGCAACAGAATTTCTTCTATTCTCCCGATCAGAGGATAATTTTCTTGGGGGAAGCTCTGCATTTAATTTCCATTATTTAAACATAGAATTCTCAGATGGTGCACAAAACCAGGTACAGTACATTCCACAGTACTTTTAAAAGCTTTCTAGACCCCCCCATGTGCTGAGTGTGACCCTTTTCCCCCGAATTAAAGGTTTATTTGAAAACATACAAATTCCTAAAGTGATTTAAGAATTTATATTCTTTGAAATTTCTATTTTTTTATTTTCTTAAAATAACAAACCGTTTTTTTTTTGTTGCAAAAAACAACCCCCGATCCTCCCCTTCTTGTGTCCCCCACCGGCACGCCTGGCTCCCCGTCTTGTGTATAGTGGTCAGCAGGAGATTTGTGAATAGGGGGATTCCTAGATTGTAAGCTCTAGCGAGCAGGGCCTTCCGATTCCTCTTGTACCAAATTGTCATGTAATTGTACAGTCTGCCTTAATTTTTTTAAGCGCTGTGCAAACTGTTGGCGCTATATAAATCCTGTATAATAATAATACGAATAATAATCTATGGATTTCTCTTGTTCAGTCCAGGAAATCTTTATGTGTATGGCCAGCTTTATTCTACAGGTTGTATGTGTGCAGTAAATAAAATTTTTTCCTATGCATTTTCTTCTGTGATGAGAAATGCAAAGCTGTGTGCACAAGCCCCAAGATAATTGTATCTTATTTTCTGATTGGGTCATTCTGCTGTCATCAGCTTTTCATACACACTGCACAGTCCACCAACATATCCAACAAACGGCCTCTCTGTCTGCCCATAGACCAGATATAGCTTACTAGTCTCTAGCTTTGTTCAAGAACATTTCTCCTTTTCCAGAAATCACATTCTGTGGATTTTTTTCAATGTTCTTTAACCCTCAGATGCCTCCACCCTGCCAAGGAATCTGTAGAATAATTCCTCACCCGACAGATGAGTGATGGGCTCTCCCTGCTCTCTTCTCCAATACAAGAATAAACACGGTAGCATGGGACAAGCTGCTCTACCCACAAACACATTCTGATGGCTTTCTTAGGAAACTATTTCTTGCTGTGGTCTATCACATTGTGGTCATTATATATTGTGGAAATATTTATAAAATGGAAAAATATAAAGATCCACCTTTAAAAAAAAGAATCTGCGGGCACTTTTACCATATTTTAGTTTAAAGTTGTTTAAATTTAAATTCTTTAATGCCTAATGAGCATGCAATACATAATCCAGGACGAGAGTGAAGGTTGCATAACATCACAGTAATACAAGACTGGATCAGAGCACAGTAGTCTCTATACAAATATAAAGATCATCTGGAAAGCGCAATAAAGATGGTAACATGCGGACACGGGGATACCAAACTCTCTGCCCTCTGTAGATCACCAAGAAGGTGCAGCAGAAGGGGAGTAATGTACTTTTTTGAAACAAAGGAAAAAAAAGTGCATTAAGGCCCCTTTCACACTGGGGCGGTGGGGGGAGGCGTCAGCGGTAGAGCGCCACCATTTTTAGCGGCGCTTTACCATAATTTTCGCTGCGTTATTCGGTCGCTAGCGGGGCTCTTAACCACTGCTAGCGACCAAAAAAGGGTTAAAACCGCCCGCAAAATGCCACTGCAGCGCTGCGGTGGCAGGGCAGATCTGAAACATGTTTTATCATAAATATAGATGCAAGGTGTAATATGCAGCAAAAGGTGAACTTATCCTTTAAAATATTACACACTTATGTATATGTAATATGTATAAATCTTACAAAATCAAACTATAAACAATACATTTTAGGCATAACCCTCAGTTACAGACTTCTGTGGCTTCACACTGCCTGGCAGCCCACTATATCCTATGGTTGTGCCTGGGCAGTATAACGGGGATTGCCGACTTCCCATACAGTATGGCACAGGCTCAAGGCTTCCTGGTAGAGTATAACAGAGGTTGCTTTATTATAACAAAGTGATAGCTTCAGGACTGAAGCACCCCCCTTCGAGTATATATACCAGAAGTTCCTTTCTCCTGGAAGAATTTACAGGCTCCTCATACAGTATCCACAGAGGTTCCTTGCTCCCTAAAGGATGTACAGGCTCCCCATAAAGTATAACAGAGGTCCCTGGCATCTCATGCAGTATAACATGGGCAAGTTTTAGTCACTCAATCATGCAATTAAAATCTTATGAACTCTTTGCAGTGGATTACTGTGAGCTGCTACACAAGATTTTCAGTAGTGCGACAACTGAATCTCCTGTGATCACACAATACTGCAATATGATTGCAAAGCAAATATCGGTAGTTAATCTCCTTTCTTCTCCTGTATACCTCTTAGAGTTAAGCTAAACCCATTGATTTAATCATTTACCAAAACAATTACATTAAAGGCATGCTGTGAATAACTTTCACAGCTGCTTGTGCTCTCCACCAAACTGTCATGACACCAGCCACTTGACGTCTTAACTGGTGACACATGTACCATGGCAACTGCAGATAAAACAGACAGCTTCCTTGCCTGTAAAGGATTGGAGGGTTTAGTCCCTTTTAAAGCAATTGTAAAATCTTGTTTTCCATAAAAATATCATGTTATACTTACCTGCTCTGTGCAGTGATTTTGGACAGGGCAGCCCAGATCCTCTTCTTCTTGGGTCCCTCAGTGCTTCTGGCCGCTCCCTCCTGTTGAGTGCCCCCACAGCAAGCAGCTTGCTATGGGGGCACCCAAGCAGCTCCATGTATCCATTCAGACACGGAGACGCGGTTTGGCCCCTCCCCCTCTATCTCCTGATTGGCTGACTTTGACAGCAGTGGGAGCCAATGGCGCCGCTGCTGTGTTTCAGTCCATCAGGAAATCAGGAGGGGAGTCCTGGATGGCTTAGGCACTCGAGCACATTTCTGGATAGAGAGGGGGCTCAGGTAAGTGTTGAGAGGGTCGCTGCTGCACACAGGTGTTTTTTTATCTTAATGCATTATGATAAAAAAAAAAAAATACTACCTTTACAACCACTTTAATATCTGTTTGGAGAACCCCCACAAGCTATAATGTGGCAAAGCACTGGAATTTCAGAGGAAAAAGTGGCAGAGGGTGTTGCTTTGTATTTGTGCTAAAACTAGAGAAGTCTGCATCTGAGTCCTTAGCTTTCAAACTTGCTGAGTGGTGGGCATATAGTGGGCAAATGCAACCAATAATGTAAATATCTGTATGTAAAAAAAGGAAAACACAAAGGGGCAATCTGCTCAGAAAGCTAGCATAATATTCCTACTTTGTCCAGGAGGCAATGCTCGAGACCCGAAGTGTCCTCTTTGTGGAGTTGGACCAATCAGACGGCCAGGAGGTTGTGACATCATAGGAGCCCCTGCTGGAGAGTTCCTCACTGGAGTGCCAGGAAATGATGGAGGACCTTTAGCTACAGGCATAACCTAGAAAAATATAAAACAAACAATCTCACACTTGCACCTTTGCACAAGGCTTATTCACCTAAATATCTTAAAATATAAAACCACTCAAAGAAAATATAGTAAGTTAGCCCCATTCATTACACACCAGAGAAGTTAAGAAAGGCCAGCCAATTGCCCACCAGCATGCTTTAATGCAATACAGGGTTGAAATATGTCCAAAGCAACGTGACAAACATGAAGGCTGCCACTGCTAACGCTAAATACCTGACCCATCATAATGACCCAATGGCTTTAAGTCACAGACCCAGAAATCATACCAAGAGTTCTGACTTGCTGCATGTGCCTGTTTTGGGTCAGCGACTTAATATTTAAACCAATAAATTAGCATTAATATTTAGGAGAGATCAGCAACTAAGACTCCATATACACCATTAGATTTTCTGCAGATTTTTGTCTTCAGATTTACCAAAACCATATAATGTGAGGTCAAATCTTTAGGCCCCGTACACACGACCGAACATGTTTGCTGAAACTGGTCCGCAGACCAGTTTCAGCAGACATGTTCGGTCGTCTGTACAGCCGAGCGGACAGGATTCCAGCGTACATTTGCCCGCCAGACCGTTTTCGAGCGGGCAAATGTTTCTAAACTTGCTTAGAAACATGCCCGCTGGAATCCTGTCCATCGGACATGTTCGGTCGTCTGTGCAGACTTACCGTACATGTCCGAGCGGCCGCCATCCCTCGCATGCGTCTAATGACTTTGACGAAAGCGTGGAAGCATTGAACTGCCAGGGCCGCGCACGTCGCCGCCTCGTCTCGTGTACGCGCGAATTTCTGTATGATGGTGTGTACAGCCATCATACAGAAATCTCCGGGCGGACATGTACGCTGAAAACGGTCCGGCGGACCATTTTCATCGTACATGTTTGCCCGTCTGTACGAGGCCTAAGAGTTTCAATTTGCACTAAATGGTTTTGCTAAATCTGAAGACAAAAATCTGCAGAAAATCTAATAGTGTGTATGAGGTCATAGACCTTCATATTTTTCTCAGCCCCTGTATGTACTGGGTACGGACATGCATATCAGGGCTGAAAAAAATGTGCTGCACTATGGAACTCCTCACCCTCTCTTCATCTACATAACAAAAGGACGAGGTGTTTTGAGTACAGAAGGGAAGAACCAGGCGGGTAGACAAAACTGTTTTAAGTGCAGGAAGTTGGAATCTCACTGGATTTCTGGTAGTTTTCTGGGGAAATGTGCATGTATTAAAAATGTACTGAATATCTTTTTAAATGTGCCCAGACATACACGTTAAAGGCCAACTTAAGGCTTAAATAACTTACCAGCGTTCAGTTGTATATTCCATTCCCTGTTAAAAAGCCACTCCCCCTCATGCCGACTTTCTTCTACATTAGGCAGATCTTGTTTACATGTGGAGGAAGTACAGTTTCTGCTGACTTCTGGCCTGATTGGAAACAAGTGCTACATGTCTAATAGTCCCCAGAGCTATGGTTAATTTTTGCCTCCCTCTCCCCCCTGGCATTCATAAAAGACAAACCTGAGGCTGTGTTTTGTGAATGGTGAGTAGAAGGAGGAGGCAGAGAGAAAACCAGGACGCTAGAGGGTCTGTGAGACCTGCAGTACCTACATCTGAGTGGCCCAAAAGTGCAGCAACTGTTGTACTTCCCCCTGCATGCAAATAAGATTTTCCTAATGTAGAAGGGAAGCATGGTGACAGGAGGATCACTCTTTAGGGGACAGAATATATAATCGATTGGATACTCGATTGAATACTGGTAAGTTTTTATGTGCCCTGAGTTGAATTTTAAAATGACCCATTGTTCCAAAAAATCCTAACTTCTTTCTTGTAGCAATATGTATAAAGAACATTTTTCACTTTGCAATAAATGTAACGCTGCACAGTAAGAGGGTGGGAGGGGGGCACTGGTATTTCTGGGAGGCAAGTCAATGAGAAACTGTAGGGTGAAATATAAAATCAGGGAAAACTAAATAATGTGTGCGAATATCTACCAATAACTAACATTTGCCCAAGGATAAGATTGCTGCTAACCTCTCTAGAGTATGTCCACCAGCCACTCATAAACATAAGGTGCAAGTGGGAGAAGCTGTTGTCCATGAAATCACTACTTACCTTTGTATCGGCGTGGTGAGCGGAGCTTGTATTGCACATATCTACGCAAGTGTTTTTAATCCCTTTTATCAGTTTTAATAAATAATTTTGAAGCAGAGAGCACTATGGTTTCTTCTTTTCTATGATGCGTCACATGATTGATCGAGCGGTTGTAAACTTCTGCACTTTGTTTTTATTGGCTTACCTGTAAGGCAAAGGCATAATGTGCTAGTATGCATCACATACTAGCACATTATGAAAAACATGCCTCAAAATGAAGCCTTTCAGCGATGCAACGTCATCGCTGGAGACAGAGTCTATACCCGGTCATCCTTCCAGGTTCGTGGCTCCAGCTCTGTGACTGGCAGGATCTAGGATGACGTCACTCCCGTCCATGTGCGCGGGAGCCACCAGTCACGGCACCCTGCTCTGAAGAAATGGCACGCATGCGCCAGTGACGTAAATGGCTGCCAAGACAGTAAATATCTCCTAAATGGGGCATGCTTGGGAGATATTCGCACTACCCATAGGTAAGCCTTAATATAGGCTTACCAATAGGAAAAACTTAAAGATGGAAGTTTACGTCCACTTTAAGAAGTGGAGTAGAGAGTTTCAGGGATAATTCTTACAGGAGTGTTCCAGTACCATCCTGAATGGAGTTCACTAAGGCTATTATGACTCTGTATTTGGGTCATAGATTGGAGGTGAGCAGGCAATTTATCTGGGAGGTGGTGGCCACAGAACGCATTGGATGTTACTACACAAACATCACTTTGAGTTGGCACAGCGGTGAAGTATTTATATTTGACACCGTCGTTTACCACGTCAACTGTTGGAGCTGTTGTATTTTTGTTTATTATTTCATTTAGTTATATTGTTTATGTGACTGCTCTGCACTTATAACTTGCACTTAAAGTCAATAAGAAAGTTGGGGGTGATTTGCACTAATGTTCTACTGAGATGAAGCAATGAAGACCAAACTAGAAGAAAAGGTAAATTCTCTCTTTCCACCAGCCTCTCCGAATACTCATGCAAAGTCACGAGTGATTAACTTGGTAGCTGGACAAAGTAAGGAAAAACTAAAAATTCATTTAAATTCATATTTGTGTGCATCCCCTTTGTAGAAATTTTTCCTTACGCCCTTCTCTCTTTGAAATCCTGTATGGGCAAGTTCAGGCATTACCAGAATAAAAACCATTTAAAGCCCTAAGATTTCCCTACTCTTCCAACAATGTGTTTTTGCCCTGTTCCTGTTGGAGAGATTTCCCATCACTTCCATTCCTGGCAGGAACTGAGGGAAAATTTCCCCAATAAGGATACAAAGGAAAAGAAAAAAAACTTGACAGAGTTTCAACCCTTCCCTCCTACTTCCAAAATTACATAAAAAGTTTAAGTTGCAGTTATGCTTTAAGAAGGAGAAGCAAAGACACTAGCCACATCCCACAAACCTAAAGCAGAATTAAAGCTGACAATACTTACCTCCCCTCCAGCGATGCAACGACTGAGCTCCTTTGCCAGTGATGACATATTCTTCCATGTTTGGCATCTTCCGCCTAACTCCTTCACATGCACACTGGAGTTATATCATCCCTATACACTAAGCTTGGGGGATTGTACTTTAAAGTACAGGAAGGATGCCAGTTACTATATACAGGGGCATTTAAATAAATTAGAATATCAAAAAGTGAATCTTTTTCAGTCATTCATTTCAAAAAGTGAAACTCCTATTATATAAATTTGTTACACACAGAGTGATATATATCAAGCATTTCTTTCTTTTATTTTTGATGATTATGACTTACAGCTAGTGAAAACTAAAAATTCAGTGTCTCAGAAAATTTGAAAAAAGTTCAATATTGTAGACTCATGGGGTGGCACTCTAATCAGCTAATTAACTCAGAACTCTGGTAAAGGTTTCCTGAGCCTTTAAAATGGTCTGGTACAGTAGGTTACACATCAAAAATAGAGGACACAGCTATCCATTTTCTACCAGTGTTACTCCACACCCTTCACTTTACAGCCCATACATAAAATGCAGGGCACAGAATGCAGAACATGCTTATGGTCGTGGATAGAATTCCATGATTGGAGGAGAGACTGGTCACATTAACAGGTCTTCCGACCAAGATCTTAGCCACATTGCTGCTTTATAAATAGACCATCAAGGCCCCGCACACAATCAAAAAATCGTACAAAAAAATACAGCTTCCAAGGCGATCGTACGATGATCTGACCGTTCCTACACAGCTTTCGTCTGAAATTTAGCGATGGGACAAACAAGAAAATTGTTCTCATACAATACCAGATCGTACGATTTTTGTTTAATCAAGTCTGTATGACTACAACTATACTTGTGTACAGATGCTAAAACATTACAAAATAAACAGCCAACTGAGAATAGCCAGAAATTCCCCAAAAATAAAGGAATCTGACAAACCCCACAGGGATTATTCGGAGAGCGATAAGGTGCTTCATCAGAAGTGATTGAATTTTCAAACTAATTTGAATATCCCATGTCCAATCATTAGGGAGAGCCATCTCAATGATTACAGAGTCAATTAAGAGTCAAGCTCTATTAAAGATTTCCCAATCTCTGACCAATCCTAGTCAACATGAATCACTGAGAACAGATACATGCAGTGTGCTATTCCCTACTACCTTCTGCTATCCTCACTAACATTTTCAGAAGGGGACTGTGAATAAAGTCTTTTACCCCACAACAGCATAAAAAAAAAAAACATTAAAAGATAACATTCCTACACAATGGTAGGCACAAGGCTGGATAAGGCTTACCTTAGTGCAGATTTGAAATTTACAGTTTTTATTTGCCTGCCCAGTTTAATCACAATGAAATACATTTTCTAAAGGGGAAATCGATCTGCTATCCATGGGACACCAACCCCCCTACTGAACTCCCTGGAGAATTGCTTTCCAACTACACCAAATTGTTCCGATAATTTTTTTTTTATTTATGGTTTTGCAGGGTTCTAAAAATCCAAAACTGACTAATTATGCACACACATTCATGTCCACCAACCGTTTGTACAGGGTTTTAAGGTAAACTCCTAATAAACAGCCTAATACACAGATGAAGTACAAGGGAGAAGCAGCAGACTGATGAGCTCATCTCTCTGTCACTCTGATCCCTTCACCCATAAGTAGTTAGCATATGATCACTGCAGCACAGCTGGCTGGCTCATTGTGCCGTTTCTCCATCGCTCACTGTGAGCTCTGATGTACAAGGAATTGCAGAAGTCTAAAACCAGGTCAAAGTCAGATACTTACATTACTTTTAAAATACACAATGTTTTTATTGAATGCATACATGTAGGAAATCATGTTTTTTAAGCTTCAAGCAAAGCTTGCTAATTTCTGTACACTGTACTTTGTTCTTACACATTGAACACTAGTGGCATTCGTCATTTTAGGTGTTCAAACTCTTCTTTTACAGGCCAAAAACGTTTTATTAGCCCATGTTATGGAGTGAAGCCAAAATCTAAAAGCATCCCAATTTCCCCATGTATTAACTTATTTAAAAAAAAATGGTGGGTGATTAAACTGTGCCATTTCCACCCCCCAAAAAAATGGTAAATGCATGTCTCCATAGAGCAACACAGAGCAGAGATGATGTCCCTAGAAGTCATTCTAGGTATTGTTAGCTGAGAAAGAGACAGAGAAAGAGACAGAGACAGAGAAAGAGACAGAGAAAGAGACAGAGAAAGAGACAGAGAAAGAGAAAGAGACAGAGAAAGAGACAGAGAAAGAGACAGAGAAAGAGACAGAGAAAGAGCTCTGCCTTCCTGGCAGAATGGTTTAGTGGTCCATGCAATGTTAGTACCTGCTGCACCCCCACCAGATGAGTTAAGTGAGCACCCAACCCAATGCACGGCTTCTCATACTCACTGCTGGGGATTCCTCCTGCTGCAGAGAACTAGCAGACATAATGGGAGCCTCAGACTCAATGGATGGGTTTGGCTTTTTGTTTTACAAGAAGAAAGGAATTTAGAGACTAGTACACATATAAACAGAAACAGGAAGAAATATAATAAGATGAGCAAGATTGTGTATATCAAAACTACTCACCAATCCATCCACAGAGGGAGACGATGTCCTGGGGCCACTATTCAATACAGTTGCGGAGCGCCCTAGATCCACTGCAAGAAAGAGTAACGTCACATGATGAAAAAGGAGGCATGGCAGCTGTGAAAATGTTTCCTTATGAGCAATTAAAATGTTCTGCACTTGTACGTATATTTAGACCTTTTCCCAGATTCTCATGACCCATCTGACAATTGGAGGCATCCTAATTTTCCTCTGCAACAAAGATTAATGGCCCGACAGGCTCACAGAAAAATGTTCAAATGGGTGAAGAGAATGAGGCAAATGGGACAATAAAATAAGGTCACATTTACTTATGTTTAACGCTTTGTGACTAGAAGTCATAAAAGCCTAGATAAAATTAAGGACAAAATTACCAACTTTAAAAGGAGTAGTAAAGGCAAAAGTTTTTTTTATCTTAAAGCGGTTGTATACCCAAAATGTTACACTTTTACCTACAGCTAAGCCTGACATTAGCGGAGCATGCACTCTGAATGCCCCAGCTGAAGGTCTGGCAGCGGAGAGAAAACTGCAGCGCACATGCTGCATACTAGCTCATTATGCTTTTTTTTTTTTTTTATGTGAGGGTTTACTACCACTTTAATGCATTAAGAAAAAACCTTGTGTGTGTAGCAGCCTCCGCAGCACCCCCTAATACTTACCCGAGCCCCATCTCTGTCCAGCGATGTCCATGATTCCCTCGGCCGTCTGGGACTTTCCTCCTGATTGGCTGAGTCACAGCAGTGGCACCATTAGCTCCCACGGCTATCAAAGTCAGTTAGCCAATCAGGAGAGATAGGGGCGGGGCCAAATGGCAACCCCCGTGTCTAAAAGAACACACAGCTGCAGCTCAGCTCGGGTGCCCCCATAGCAAGCTGCATGCTGTGGGAGCACTCGACTGGGAGGGGCTAGGAGCAGCGAAGAGGGACACAAGAACCTAGTCTGCTCTGTGCAAATCCACTGCAACAGAGGAGGCAAATATAACATGTTTGTTATTTTAAAGAAAAACAAAATAAAAAACATGAGACTTTACAATCACTTTCATAATTCATATAAATAGCTTTTATGTGGTACGCGGTTTAATTATATGTCAAGAAATGCCTAAAAACATTTTTTAGCACTGTAATTATATCACAATTACAGAATTAAAACAGTCACACTACCATCTTCAGACTGCAGTGGCATCCGCTGGCTGAAGGTTTATTTTGTAAATAAAACTTCCCCGCCTGCAGATGGTCACTGTCACAGATTACATTAGGGATCAAATACCACTTTGAACAGTTCTCAATTGTTAATGGAGATTGGAGGTGTTGGTGAAAACCCAGTCTGAAAGAGGTTTGCGAAAGTCCAGAGACCACACAGTGTGAAAGGGAGGACACAGATTACCGCATGCTTAGCATTGTGCATAGTGCAGGGGAAAGTAATTCTACAAATTGTGAGTGGGAAGAAGCTAAAGTGCACTTACAGTCACTGTATATGTAGGGTTAAGGAATGCTTATCATGCAACAGCATCTTTAACATGGTCATCACATACAATGAAATACCAGTGGCCCTGCACTGCATGTAAGAGGTCAAAGTTCCATCCACATTGTAAAAGCCGAGAAAATAAACTGTCCAGGAATAAGATACGCATGTTTCTTTATTAAAGCCTCACAGAATTAATGAGCATTAGGGCTTTACCAGAGAAGAGGTGATCTTTCAAAGGAAGCTTTCTACATGCTAACCTAATTTTCACTTTGAAGTGGAATTCCAGGTAAAAATGAAAATATGCCTTTGTCTTGTATATATAATAAATCAAACTTGTATATTATGTATAACTGTAATTACTGTCTGATTAGAAACCCCAGTCTAATATAGAAAATTAGCAATCTTCATTGTTAACAGTGTGGTTGCGCACAGGCACTTCCTGAAACTGTTGTTGGTGTCTGTCCAGCCCTGCCCCCTTCTCAGTCTGCCCCACCCCATCTGGCCCTGCGCTCCACTCTTCTGCCTGGTGTCTTGTTTCTATAGAAATGCCCTCATGCCCACCAGCTAGGCACTGTACGTCAGGAAATTATGCCACAATCGTGCAATAGGCATGCCCAACAGCTGCCAGACTTGTATGACCTCACAAGCAATGCAGTCATGTGACAGGGATGAGTTGCAAAGAAAGAAGGTAGAAATAAACATCAATTACACATTTTAAAAACATCAATGTTGTAAAATGTTCTAACTTATTGCAATTCCACTTTAACGTAACAATGCAGAGTGAGAAAAGAAGCAGGCTAGAAAACAGTGACCACATGATGGAGCCATTTACCAATCACATGTACTGACCAGGAGCCGATGTTCTTCCAGACATGTCATGTGAAGGACGCCGGGTCCCTGAGGAAGCATCCATTCCACCTGCAGGATACAAACAATATACATATTCAGCATAACATTTTTAGACAAAAAAATGAGCAACAATCATGCGTTAGTAGTTCTCTTGTCATTAGAAAAATTAGAATGGCTGCCATTGTTGATCCCCTCTTTTAAAACGCTAGTTCTCTGGTTTTTAGGATTTCCCTTTGATGAGTTCCAAGCCCCGCTACTTGCTAAACTCAAATAAAATTATTAAAAACAGAAAGCAGACCCAACCAGTAGAAGAAAAGCAATGGCATCTTCCATATTTCTTTCACGCAGGTGCACTTTATCTTGATTTAAAACTAAAAAAAAAAAAAAAAAACAACAACATTTCTCATGCCAATAGTTTCCTCCTATAATATTTATGAGGTTTCAGACATTTACCCTAATTCGTACGCTATCTGGAAGGGTTTAAAGATATTGAAAAATGTCAGGGCACCCAGTTTGTTATCAACAGCCCTTTAAAATACCATTATATTAGTATGAAATATGAAGAGCAAAATTTTCAAATGAAAAATATTTTTTCTACATAAGCCCTCACTTGAGCCCCTCATACAGCTTGCTTTGACTGTACTGTACTTCTAATACTACATGCCTAGTCCCCAGTATATTTTTACTCTTAACTTCACGCGAACCAATGGTACACCGGAACTTCATTTATAGATTACCATGGTATTTTAGAAGCAGGAACACATGGCGTTAATAAAAGCTCCAGCGTGGCTATTAAGAAATGTGTCAGAAAAAACAAATGATTTATTCAATGAAAGCGATATTGAAGCAGTGATTCAGAGATGCAACCTCCTCCTGACCGCCGCTGGTGAAACGTTTGCTATTTAGGGACAGAGGTCAGCTCTTTTACTTGCTGCTCCCAGCTCTCCCTATGGGTCTGTGTTTTGCCAGACAAAGCACAAGTAATATAAAGAAAAACACACTATTAGTTGAGAGTCCTTCTACAAGCTTTCTGGGTGAGATCATAAAGGAGTATCAAACAAAATGCACATGTAGCAAGCCAAAGTGTCTCTGATTGTTTTCCTCCCTCAGATAAATTGGATGTCACTGGTGGATTCACTGGGGAGCCAAGGGATTAGCAGACGAACATAAAAGCCCCAGTATAATTTCTTCATGAGCAAAGTCACATTACAAAGAAAATAAATGTCTTTATTCTGGCAATGGTTTTCAAAAAATAAATGACAGATTTAAAGACCTTATATGATTTATTAAACTTTGTTCAAAACACTTATATCACAGAAAGGTCTTTATTTAAGAACACCCAGCAAAGTGCTGTAACCCTTAGCAACTACAAACTGGCTTTCTTTGGCTAATTGGGGGACCTTGTTCAAAAATGCAGAACGGTTAATATTGCAGCCCCCACCCCCTGAATTAAAATGCTCAGTAAAAGCTTGAAAAAAAAAAATGGGAAGAAAAACGTTAATACTTACCTAAAGCCATACTCAGTTTTTAATGAACCAGACAAAATTTACTTAATGGGAGACTCTCCAGCCCAACATCGTTCAATTGAAAAATCAAAGGGGCAGGGTGGAATGTTGTTGGCCGAACAGCAGTTGTATTCAATCAGATTCAGACGTTGTTCAGGTTTTCTTACAGCCACCGGCACCAATAGCTGGCCCTGCAGATTCATCTATCTGCGCTGTATAGATTGCAAGCTGAACAAAAACAAAGGATCCTAGCAGTGTATGGCCAGTTTTATACTGCTGCTTGTTGTAGATGTCAATGGGCCTCATTGTGGGATTCTAGGAAAGTAGAGGATCCCAAATCTTATGAGAACACACACCTGTGCAGGGCTTCAGAGTCTTCTCACAAGATTTGAAAACGCAGTCTTGCCATTACATTTTAGGGCCGCTTCCCCCCCCCCCCCCCGGCAATCGAACAAGAACACCTGTGTGATTCACATGCAGTTATGTGCAGTTCAAATTCAGACCATTCATTTTGATACTAACCAAAATTTCCCTCTGATCTGTTCAGGTTAGCAGAAGCTGATCGGAGAGACACATCCATCATCATGGGAGGAGATGGAGCACCCCCACTCACTGGTGAAGGCCCAAACGAGCCATCCCTGCTCAGGGCACCTGTAGTTATAAAGACACAAAAAAAATATATATAAATAAAAAATTGTACCATATTTTGCGGCGTATAAGACGACCTTTTGGGCTTAAAAACTTGCCTCAAAACCCGGGGGTCGTCTTATACGCCGGTACCTGTCTCGGGATCCATTATTCAAAAGCCGCGCCTCCTCCTTGTGGTGTTCCGTGATAGGCGGAACACTTGGTTTCCCAGTAGAGCCTCTGTTCAGTGTTCCACCTATCACGGATGTCTTCTCATCCTCAGCTTCGGACGAGAGGACCTCCGTGATAGGCGAAGCACAGGCGTCTATCACGGAACAGCACAAGGAGGCGGCGCGGCAGTTGAATAATGGACGCCCAGAGTACAGGAATAAGGTATGGCATAGTGAGGCATGTTGACGGCACAGTGAGGCATGTAATGGGCACAGTGAGATTCGAAAAAAGGTGAAAAAAGCCTGTTTCTGTCAGCGTTTTTTCCTGCCAGCGGTTGTTCCGGCTACCCCTCAGCTTCCAGACAGACTAGTAGGAAGGGGGTCATCTTGTACGGCGTACATACATTTTAGTAATTTTAACAAGCGTCAAAGTAGGACAAGGACGGTTCTCTGAATGTTAATTGTGGGACAGTGGGCTATTACATGCAATGTGGGAGGTACTGCCTAATATGATATATACAATGGTCCCCAATGAACAATCCAAGACAAAGAAAATACAAATACAAGAATGCCTTTGTCTGACACATGACCACACGCTGACAAATTTACTTAACAAGTAGACCTCTTAAGTGAACCATACACATTACTCTTTGATTGTACAATCTCCCTTAAATCTACCAACAACTATGTACTATGAGGGTCTGCCTGACTGAATACAATTCAATAGATTCCTTAGTGAACCTTACATCGTTTTTGATAGGAGATGATCGTAAATTGTACAATTAGATTTTAATACGTATAGCCAGCTTACCATTTATATCTTAGAAAACACCATATATTCCATTTGAACACAAAAGAACAGGGTGCAGCACTAGTTTAAAGGAGAAGTCCAGCCTGAGCTCATTGGCTGGGCTTCTCCTATGAGTCACAGAAGTGCAATTCGTTTTGCAATCCTGTGACCCGTTTTCAGCATAGAGTGATATAAAGTCCGCTCTCTGCTAACATCACAGAAATCAGGACTGACACCCATCTCAGCCTCTCAGCGAGCCGCTGAGATGCCCACCTTCCGCCCCTCCACAGCTCAGCACCCCAGTGAGTGTGGAGCAGCAGACCGGAGAGCTGCTGATTGACAGTCAGCAGCTCTCTGCTCGGGGGAGCTGTGAGAACTGAGCCATCTGCGATATTCGATCACTCGTTTCTCAGTGTAGAGGCGCTGGGGGATAGATGCAGCATCGGACCGATGCTCCATCCACCTAGGTAAGTATAATGTGCAGAGCCCATTGCACTGGATGGTGTTAGTAGAGCAGTGGATGGTGTCAGTAGGGATAAGATTGGTGCCAGTAGTTTTTTATTTTAATTTTTTTATAATATAATTTTTTATTTTTTCAATTTATTAGGAGCCCCATGCCTGTGTGTGCGCATGTGTATATATACTAACGGCGTCAGTAGAGCAGTGAATGCTGTCAGTAGTTTTCATTTCTATTATTTTTATTTTATTACTATTTTTTTAGGAGAAAAAAAAAAATAGAAACATTTTTTATTTGGTGAAATATCAGGGGTCTAAACAGGGGGAATATGAGCTACACGGGGTGATTAGGGTGTGCCCAGGCTCACCGACACACCCTGTGCGGACACCTATGAAGATAAACCATTGTTAAAGGAGAGTTCCAGGCTCTAACTAAAGCTTGTCATATGTGGATCGAAATTTGCTGGTTCATCAGGGACTGACAAAATTTTGATCCATGTATGGGCAAAGTAATCTACTGATTGACTTCTGTACAAAAGCCCTGACAGATTTTTGCCACTCAATCAGTGCCGTTGGCTATGGCTGGCAGCGCTGATTAGTGTATTTTGATGCTGGGGAAGTCTCCCCACTGTCAGTATACAATAGCTCAGCTGACTGAATAAAAAATAAATAAAAATGATTCAACCATGAGCTGCCTAAATCTAAAATTGCTCCCACTCCCCTTCTAACTTCTATTCTAACTACCCTCCAGAACAGGGGTGTCAAACTCAAATTCATCAGGGGCCGCATCAGCAGTTTGGTTGCCCTCAAAAGGCCGGTTGTATCTGCACTCCAGTTTTCTTGCGCTGCATAGGGAGCGCAGGGTTCAGGAGTGCGCTGCGTAGGGAGCGCAGGGTTCAGGAGTGCGCTGCCTCCTCCTCTCTGGTGTCACTGGTGTCCCCGCCCTCCTCCCCCCTCTGGTGTCACTGGGGTCCCCCTCCTCTCCTCTCTGGTGTCACTGGGGTCCCCCTCCTCTCCTCTCTGGTGTCACTGGGGTCCCCCTCCTCTCCTCTCTGGTGTCACTGGGGTCCCCCTCCTCTCCTCTCTGGTGTCACTGGGGTCCCCCTCCTCTCCTCTCTGGTGTCACTCTCCTCAGTGACACCAGAGAGGAGAGGAGGGAGACCCCAGTGACAACAGAGAGGAGAGGAACCCCAGTGACACTGGTCCCCCTCCTCTCCTCTCTGGTGTCACAGGTGTCCCCCCTCCTCCGCTCAGTACAGACAGCCATGCTCCCCGGGTGATGGTGTCTCTCCTACCCGCAGGTGCAGATCTCAGATACTTTCTCCTCATGTCTGCGGTTGTGGTCCCGGGTCTGTAATCAGCGAGCTGAGGCGGTGCAGAGTGTCACGCTGTGCACTGGTTACTAGGCAAGCCGACTGTCTCTACTGGGGTGGAGCAAGATGGCGGCGGCGAAACGTCACTTCCTGACGAGACAGTCGCCGGGTGTACCAAGATGGCCGCCGCTCCGGAGCTAGGCCGAAGCCGGGGACTTTTCTATGGCCGAGGCTGCGGAGCACGGATCGGTAACAATCCGTTGCACCACTAATCACGTCCATGAGAGCCATCCCCCTGCTGATGGGGGCCGCTGCGCGGGCCACATGGCAAGGCCTGGTGGGCCGGATTCGGCCCGCAGGCCTTGTGTTTGCCACCCCTGCTCTAGAAGGAAGATGCCTTTACTTACCTATTCCTAGGGTGCCCCAGTCTGGTCAAGTGATCTCACCCGAGGCCTGTTTCAGAGGAGAGAAGAGAAAACTGTCAACGAATGGAATGCCTGGGCAGTGACGTCACCCATAGGCTTGCTATGGGGCATCCCTTGTCAGCTGTCCCTCCTCTCCCCTGAAGCTGCCGCTTGGAGCTGATCACGTTAGTGGACCAAAGCACCGGAGAATAGGCAAGTATGAGCATCTTCCTTCTACGGAGTAGTTAGAATGGGAGTTAGAAGGTTGGTGAGACCAGTTTTAGGCTTAATTAGTTAGCGCTTGGAGTCTGATGAGAAGTGGTGTCAGACTTTGGCCTGTACCTCTCCTTGGTGGGGGCTGGTGTTCAGGTCTCCCAGGAGCTGGTTTTACAATGGATGGTCTCTGAAGAGCTGTAACCCGTGTGTTTACTTCATTTAACCTGGAAATATAAAGAGACTAACAATTATTACAAATCTCTAACTGGCTATAAACAAATAATCTGTGATTATTATAAACAACAATGGACTCACTTTTGTCTTAAGTTAGCACATTCTCTTTTCTCTTCCGTCAAGGTCCTTTCAGCTGTGCGAGCAACAAGCTGTGAAAATAAAAAGGGTTCCAGTTGGCAGCTATTGAGATGTTTTATTGGAAAGCCTAGAATTCATTTTTTAACTTGCACAAGCAATAAAAAAAAGTGACAGAAGGTCAGTTTATGAACATTTACAAAATTAAAGAGCACTCACCAAAAACCTTTAAAGTGGTTGTAAACCATTATAGACCACTTTATGCTACAGGTAAGCCTATAATAAGGTTTACCTGTAGCTACCCAGAATATCTCCTAAACCTATATGGTTTAGGAGATGCCCCCTGCATGTGCTGATGTCATTGGCACATGTGCACTGGGGCAAACTGAAGCAATGGCCCGTATGAGCCATTGCTTCAGTCCGTAAGCCGCTACCGGTGGCTCCCGAGCGCATGGGCGGGAGTGACGCCATCACAGCTCTGGCCAATCACAGCGCTGGAGCCTGCGATACCCGGAAGTCACTTAAGATCAGCTGTTGTCTCACGTACTAGCTCATTATGCCTTTTTTTTTTTTTTTTCTGAGGGTTTACAACCACTTTAAAGCTGAAGTTTAATTTCCTTATATTTTGTCTTCCCTGGTTCATCTTTTCCCCCTTAGCAGCAAGCTAATGGAATTGTGGCCTTGGTGCTGGATTATGAATGCCGCTCAGGCTGAGGAAGCCAAAATGTCCACCTTCACCAGTTTCCTTCAGCTCAACCAGGCCAAAACGGAGGTGCTGCGGTCCGGCAACATTATGGGAGAGGTTTGGGTGTTATCATGGCCTGACGAAGGTAGGGAGTTCCCTAAATCTGCATCTACGGTGAGGACACTAGGTGTCCACATTGATGAGGGCCTAAACCTGGGACCAAGCGTGGACCAGGTGGTCAAAACTTGCCACTTTAAAATGCGGCTGCTTCACCGCTTTCTGCCCTATCTGACTGATCAGGCCAGGATCGCTGTGGTGCGTGCTCTCATCCTTCTGCATCTGGACTACTGTAACGGGCTGCTGGCTGGTTTACCTCTCTACCAGATCCAAGGCCTACAGAAAGTCCAGAATCAAGCGTTAAGGTTAGCCCTCAATCTGAGAGGCCACTGCCCGACCTCCGGGCACCAGGCAGCCCTTTATTGGCTGCCTGTGGGGCAGTGCATCAGATTCAAGGTTTTAATCTTAGTTTTTAAGGCGTTCAATAAATTAGGTCCTACTTACCTCCAGGCGAAATTGACAAGACCTCTCACTGGCCGTTCATTGAGAGCGGCCACTCAATTCCGCCTGCAGGTTCCAAAGTTTAGATTAAAAAAGTGGGGGGGCAGAGCATTTTCGAGGTTGGGACCTAGAGAGTGGAACCTCCTGCTGTTGGCTCTCAGGCAGACCTCAAACCTGCTCCAGTTCCGGAAGGGACCGAAAACCCTTCTGTGGACTGAGGCTGTGCAACAAGGGGTGGAAACTGACGGGGTGACAGGGGTTCTTTTTCTTCTCAGGGCTCTTTTACTGTTTTTTTTTCTATTTTTATTTGATTTATGCTATTGCTTTTTAATGTTTTTTTGTTTTAACGGCTTTGATGTCTGTGATTTTATTGTTGTTATTGTATGTACGGCGAATGGCACCTGGTCCCGTCGCCGGGTAGCGTTTTGATACTTATGTAATTTAACGCTTAACAAAAATATTCAAAAAACAATAAACCAGGGAACAGGGTGCAGGCTGCCAAAGTACATCACCCAAAGCGATGCATGTATAAAATCAAAAAAGTGCCACACCCCCATTCAGCTAACCTAGTGTAGACTTCAAAACAGCCTCAGACCATAAGTATCTTTCAAAGCCATGACCCCGTCATGTCTCGCTCTGCCCACCAGAGCTTAATCATAGGGTACCATTAGTCCCTATGATTTAGCTCAGGTGGAACATGGCTTTGGCTGAGACTCATGGGCTGAAGCCATTTTCAAGTCTACACATTGGGTTGGCTGGATGGGAGTGCAACACATCTTTGATTTTAGGCTTATGAAATTCTTAAATGAAAACGGTTTTCATTACATACCCTATTGTAGGCCCAGTGATGTCTATTTTTTTAGGCCTATCAATGCACGAACTGGATCAGTGGGTACCATTTCAAAAGAGAATGGGCAGATTGTCTCCTCTAGTGGCTCTCTCAGTCTGCCTTGTGAGCTGCAAGCCCAACCCCAGCCAAACATTTTTATGAGACACAAATGCAGAGTGAGATAGGGTTAAAACTTCTGACAATGCGCGCTCCTTCCTGTCCTGGTGACAACTACTCCCGCCAATTAATGTACAAGCGTCACAGAAACTGGAAGTGAGGGAAAATCTACACAGTGAGGTCAGAGACAGAAATAAAAACTTGAAAGGAATGTTTTAGTTTCGGCATCGATGCTAAGTATTTGCATACTAAGTGCGAGTGCTCCGGTACCTGAAATCGATAACTTTGCAGTTCAATTTAAACCATTAAAAGTGAATAGGCTACCAATGGTCGAGGAGTTCACGGGATGTATGGTCTAACATATGTGATACTTTTGGCAACAGGCTGGGGTGGTTCCCCCACCCCTTATTGTTTTAGTTTTTATTTTCTTTATTTTTTCCCTGTTCTTTTTGTTTTATTTTTATTATCATTCACCGCCTTATATTTCTTTTGTGCTCAATGTGCTCAATAGCAGTGTGCCGGGAGTTTGGAGGAATTGCTTTAGTACTGCCATTGAGAATATGTACTGTTTCTTGGTTATATGTTTTACCAATTCTGTACCCTGAATGGCCTTGTTTCCTTTTTGTCGCCAATTAATGCTGTACATTCCTGGTACTGCTACTGTGTTCCTTTTTCAAAAGAAAAAATAAACACTTTTCTGATTTAAAAAAAAAAAAGTGAATAGGCTAAAATTGCAATGCAAAAAAAAATAAAAAATTGCATGTGATTTGAACAGGAATGCAGTGGAATTCCTGTCTGAATTGAATGCGTTTTTTACCACTGCATCTGTGTGAACCCAAGCTTGTCATAGGGACTTCAGCCGGGGTTCACACAGGAGTGGTGCGATGCTTTGCAGTGCAATTTGAGCTCTTTCATTTTGTATGGGCTCAAATCGCACAGCAAACGTATCAGTAATCGGTACCAGCGAGTACTTGACCAAAAATATCAGTACTCATTCTTGCCGATAAGAAAACCGGTATTGGTAGCGGTGCAATCCTGTTTTAGTTTGAACTTTTACCCACTCTAAGACAAGCAAAAAATATGACTGGAGTTGGACTTTATGATGGCAAGAAATCATTAGAAAATCTGTCATTTGGACAGTTCGTTCGTTTATCGCCCAGTTAATGGCCACAAGTCAAAATTCAGTTGTGACGTTTTTAAGCCAAAAATAAGGATCGAAGGAAAAGTTCAAATTAACAGGGTTAATGGGTTTCTCGTCCGAACATTATGCACTAGGCATATGTGACAAAACAAACAAAAAACACATTTCTGTCCATTGAACGACTTATAGATCTAAATTTGGTCATTAGATGATGACAACATTTTTGATCTCATGACCGTGTGTTCGTATTTGGAAAATGCATTTGAACAATTTTTTGACAGGTGTATGGTTAGCATAAAATCCAAACAAAGCAGAACAAAACTCGCCTCCTCCATCTCCCTCACTATTTGCTTCACCCGGTCTCCTCCTGGGTGTGGGATCTATGGCTATCTTAAATGGTCGGGCCAGAATGACATAACTTCAAGCATGCGCAGCTCAGTGTACAACTGCAAACAGGCAGGTAAGTTTGTTTGAATCGCAGAAGAGATATATCATGTCTCTTCTGCAATACAGAGCCTGCCTACGTGCATTTTTTATATATAACTTTTAGTTCTGCTTTATTTTTATTGTTTTACAGCAGAACTGATTTTTTTTTTCTTGGGTATATATGTCAGAAAATTACTATACCTAGTTCTGCATCAATATCATCAGTCACAGTGACCCTAGTAAGCTTCATGCAATCAACACTCACCCAGTTTTCATGGGCCTTCTTCTCATGACTTGCAATCTGAAAAAATTGAGAAGGCAAAAACCATCAGGGAAAGACGTTACAAGGATATCTCTGAAAATCTGCCCGAGCACTGCATAGTTGAAAACAAAGAGCATTAACACTTTTTTACCTGGTTCTTAAAGGATCGCTCCGTTTTCTGCAACTCTTCTTCCATCTCCTGAATTCGCTGCCTACAAATTAAAAACACCTTATAGCAAATCCTATTTTACGAAAAAATTGCATGGATTTATTTATACGCTCTAATGCATCTGTGTTCCTTGTGTTTCTCAGTTTTTGTTAAAAAAAATTCTAAGAGAGCCTGAAAATATTACTATGTACAGGTGGAAAAAAGAAAGGCATATCTGCACACAATAATGGAAGTTCAAGCAGAATATGGTCTTGATGTTCCAAATGGTGGAGGAAAAACCACAACTGTAATTACAAACAAGAAAAGGGTGCCTTGTGCATTACCTCACCTACATGTATAAGAAATAGAAAAAAAAAAAAACTCCCAATAAGACGAATAGAATAATGCTTTAAATTAGTTTTGCATCCTGATAACATAAGTCTACCAAATGTATAGAAAATGGCCTAAAGGTTTTCCACCCAAAACAGATTATTCAGCAAAAGAATGTTAGTGATCATTGACTGACTTGTCACATACAAAGCTCTATTGTTGACTATTGTTACCAGGATATGAGGCTGATTTGAAGTGTTATTCGGTCTGTCTTATTGTGATGGAATATTTACCTATATTTCAATGCATGTACTTGCAATAATACACAAGGTTTTTGCATCTTTCTCTCTGTTTTTGAGATTATTCAAATGATGATAGTTACAATGTCTGAATTAAACAGACACTAGAGAGGAATGGTGCAAGCCTGTCAAAGAATTGTACTCATCAGAAGAAGCAACAACATACATGTAAATGTTATTTTCACTAATACATAAAAAAATTCTAAAGAAGTGACTATTCAAAAATTCTAGTACTCTAAAGAAGAGAAATAACACAGTAGCATTGAACACATAATTGGGATCCAGAGATTATGATTTTTTTTATCTAGTTCAACCTAGCTGATTGTATCAGGTCTTATGTAATCATGACAAAGAAACAAAATACTGTACTTGTAGATTTTCACTTCTTCAACGGCAAGGATGGCTTTTTCATCTGCTACAGATAATCGCTGTTCCTTTTCCTGACGCTCATACTCCTCTTGGGTCAGTTTTCTAGAGCAGAATCACATGGGGAGAATCAGTGCTGGTGACCTGGAATCTACAACAATGCCGATTCTGACTGGAGCATAAAAAGTCTGTGCTAAATGTTAAAGTGATTTGGTCTCTAAAATAACACTGGCAACAAAAGAGCTTCATGGGAAAAAAAAAAAAATTGCAAATACTCAGTCTGACCAAAGACTGGACTTATGATGCGCTCTGTGGTTCCTCACACTGACCACTACAAGCACAGAAGAGCATTTAGCAAGCAAAGGATAACCACCAACTATTACTCTAGTTCTCCAGGACTGAGCGTCACATTCACATAATGTGCGAGTGCTACTCAGGCCTGAAATAAAAAAAATAGAGATATATATATATATATATATATATATATATATATATATATGAGATATAGATATCTCTATATAGAGAGAACTATATCTATATCTCTATTTATAGGCGTTTTTATAAATACCAGTAGGGAGAATAGGGTGGTGATGTGCCTGGAGCCACGCATCTCATGTGTGAGTGATGGGTTTCCCGTGAGCCACACAGAGCAAATAGACTATATACACGCCCATCAGTAAATGTAATAAAAGGGTATTGAACATATAGATTTGTGTATTTGCACATTAATGATATTTACTTTTGAAGTGCCATCTCCTTCTGCTGATAAAGCTCAGTGAGGATTTCTACTTTCTGGCGCAGGGTTTTACTTTCATTGTCCAGTCGTGTTTTTTCAGACTGCAAAGAACTGCCGTCATGCTGAAGTTGCTTAATTTGATCTGAAAAAGACACAGAACACAAGGCCAAATAAATATAATACTTGTTTCTTCAAAACAAAGTCAGTTGGTTCATTCAGCTTATCTAGCAGAGTGAACAAATTTCAACAAACAGCCTAAAATGGCTAGGATTTCACCAAAATCTCTTAAAAGCTTTCACAGGTTAATGTCATTTCAATAGATGTTTTCAGCCTTTTTAAAATTGCAGCTTTCTATAAACATCTGGACACCCTGTCATGCACTTTCTGTTATGGGGTGACAACTGTCTCCATATTTTGCTTGGCTACTCACCCTGTCATATGCACCTCTGGACACTGTAAGTAGCATTGGCAACATACATTGCACAGATGATGTGCAGACAATGCTGGAATGCATATAGACAGTAAGTGGAGGAAATAAGCCACAGAGGATGAGCAACATTTCATATAATCAAGGATGAAAAAAAAAATGTAAAAATGATATGGTGTATTAAAAAAAAAAAAAAAAAAAAGCAGTCGTTTATGATGCCTAGTACTTTAGAAAACAAAAATGTCACCCAATTAGGATTGAGATCTACTGTAAGATTTTTATTTTTCGAGCAATACCGTGTTTTAGTGGTCAGCATTCCTGTTTTTTCTCCAACTACAGAGGTTCTTGGTTCAGTTCCAACAAGGCATGTTATGTTGCTTGTATGGGTTTCCTCAAAACATTTGCGTTTCCCTCTTTAGTTCCAAAACATACTGGTACTTTTAACCTCAAACTGGCAATTCTGGTGTGTATGGTAGTGTAATTGTGGTGAGGACATCAGAGTAAGATACTCTCTGGCATTGGTACTGATGTGAAAGTTTTTTTTTTTGCAGTATGTAGACAGAACAGAAACAAGGCAAAAAAACTGATAAAATTATTACCAACCTTCTAAATCTTGTCTTGCAGAAACCTCATCTGTTAGCTTCCTCTGGTACAAATCTTTTTCTTCCTCAATTATTGATAGTGTTGTTTTCACCTAACACAGCCAAAAAATGATTTTAAACCCAAATAATGAAAGCAGTCCGATTAACTCCTACGCCAGATCCTACAATTATATCTATCCATACAGAGTTGCCCAGAGAAGATTGCTTGACTTTGGCCATTATAGTTCCCAGCTGGAGTCTGATTCAAGGACACTATCTGCATAGAAGGTTTAAATTGCAGATCTTTTTTCCTCATGTGCCCTTTGGCTTCACCCTTAATCCCAACACCTTACTGGTTCCACCAGCCTGCTTATTGACTAAATAAACAGAAGCAGCCAAATAGTGTCTCACAAAAGACCTTGCTGCATCCAGACCCAGAAAATGTGGGGAATCAGTGGGCTTAAAAAGTATGTAGTAAAATATATTGCGCTAAACTGAAAAAACAAACTAAACTGTAAGGCAGCCAACACAACAAAGGATAATTGTGAAAAGATATAGAAAACAAGTGCAGCGCCAATTGAAGAACCACCTGTATGGCGGATCTTTGATAACCACCAAATGGCAAATAATGGTCAAAAGTGTGATTGGACAAGAGCAATTCTACTCCTCCAATGATAAGCCACCACAACCGTGAGTGGGTATAAATTAATAATGTGCACTTAAAACAGCATCGGTAAACTGTTATAGAAAACACTGAAATATAGTATATTAATGAATAACCATGTGAATATCAAGAAAATGGTGATACATATAGTCCCATTCAATCGAGAGAATAGTCCATACACCATAAGGTGGTAAGAATGCAATTTCCCCTCAGGTAGACGTGGACAATGTATATCCTTAAAGTTGTAATCCCCGGAACATAGAAAGGTTAGGTACTCTTACCGGATGGAGTGGACCCACAGCTCACCGTACGGTGGGGGGGGTCTCAAAGGCTCTTGTGGGCCGATTGCCCTCCCTGGTCACCGTCCCTTTCACTGGTTATCCTGGACGTGGTCTATATCCAATATGCTCAGGATGTACCCGTGGCCAGATATCTCGCTCCAATCCGAATACCGTAGGCAGTAATAATACACCAATGTGTTCCAATCAGGGGAAAAAATGAAAAAAGCTCCTCATAGCTTAAAAATGTAAAATTTAATAAAATGTCAAAAAAATCACACTGAATTCCTGCAAAGTTCATATCCAAATCAGCAGACAAAAAAAAACCATAAAAAAATATAAAAAAGTTCCCCAGCAGTCACCCACAATAGGTACATGGGAAAAAATGTTATCCAGCAATGCGCAGTAGGAAATGGTAAGGACCAGTGTACCCGACCGGTTTTGTCTCAGATAGACTTCTACAGGGCTGTAGAAGTCTATCTGAGACGAAACCGGTCGGGTACACTGGTCCTTACCATTTCCTACTGCGCATTGCTGGATAACATTTTTTCCCATGTACCTATTGTGGGTGACTGCTGGGGAACTTTTTTATATTTTTTGTGTGCTGATTTGGATTTGGATATGAACTTTGAAGGAATTCAGTGTGACTTTTTGAAATGTTATTAAATTTTACATTTGTACGCTATGAGGAGCTTTTTTCCTTTTTTTCCAGATTGGAACACATTGGTGTATTATTACAGCTTACGGTATTCGGATAAGAGTGAGATATCTGGCCACGGGTACATCCTGAACAAATCGGATATAGACCACGTCCGGGATAACCAGTGAAAGGGACCGAGACGGTGACCAGGGAGGGCAAATCGGCCCACAAGAGCCTTTGAGACCCCCCACCATACGGTGAGCTGTGGGTCCACTCCATCCGGTAAGAGTACCTAACCTTTCTATGTTCCGGGGATTACAACCTTAAGGATATACATTGTCCACGTCTACCTGAGGGGAAATTGCATTCTTACCAACTTATGGTGTATGAACTATTCTCTCGATTGAATGGGACTATATGTATCACCATTTTCTTGATATTCACATGGTTATTCATTAATATACTATATTTCATGGTTTTCTATAACAGTTTACCGATGCGGTTTTAAGAGCACTTTATTAATTTATACCCACTCACGGTTGTAGTGGCTTATCATTGGAGGAGTAGAATTGCTCTTATCCAATCACACTTTTGACCATTATTTGCCATTTGGTGGTTATCAAAGATCCACCATACAGGTGGTTCTTCAATTGGCGCTGCACTTGTTTTCTAAATCAGTGGGCTTGTCAGACCCAGAGGCAGATCGCTTCAGCCAAAAAATACTAACAGCTGAAGTGGGGACTTTACAGCCAGACATGGAAGGTTTGAATCTTGGCCTGTGCAACAGACGAAATTCAAATCATGTATGGGCAAGAATGGGCAAGGCTGAATGTACCCAAGTTGATCAATCAACTTGGTACAACCAGCCTGTCTTGCTTTTCGCAAGAATATTGGCAGCAATACAATCACTGCGTCTTCTCCCAGCCGGAACCCCTTACCCTGGCCCCCCCATCAGGAGAACACAATATCACAGCAGGAGGGATTCCTCCATCAACACTGTGATGATGGGGAAATCAATTGATTTTCATTCCTACAACCAGTGGTTACAGGAAAGAAAATCAAATCATCTATAGCCGGCTTAAAGAAAAAATAAATAAATAATTTTTTTCCCCAGAACTTCTAACATAACATCAAGTAAGATTAGGTTGTGATGATGAAGGCATAGGGAGTGGTGATTAATTTTTTATTACAGGTGCTGCAATTGCAAAATTGGCATTGCGTTCACTTGACATTGACTTTGCACTATGCCAGACAAGCCAACTTGCATATTAATTCAGCCCTAACAGTATTTTTGCAACACGTTAAGAAAATACTGAACCGTCCAACTCAGTCACTGTCCTCCAGAGGCGCTCCCTTTTTGATATCCCTAAATCAAACACGCGTGCAGGAGGGTTAATTAGGTTGTCTGGTTGAATGCTAACTAAAGTGTTTTTTTTTTATCCCTGCGTGCTTTTGTAATATATCACTGAAAGCGGAATAAAGCTCTCTCAAAATAAAACACATACCTTTATGTTCACTTTGAGATTTATCATCCCACTATGTTACAAAAAAGTTGCACTGATTATATATGGAGGTAAATATATGGGATTGCTCAAATTATGTATTAGGAAAAACTTAGAGGAAGGTTTTTTTTTTTTTTACCATTTATTCCTAATGTTAAAGCGGAGGTCCACCCTAAAAAAAAAAAAAAAAAAAAAATAGCCAAAAAGGCTACAAAAAAAAAATTAGAAAAAAAATAATGTTTTTATACTTACCAGAAATGGCCGTTACTATTCAGAACATCCTAATCTGCCACTTCCTCGTCCGCGGTGGTCTTCTTTCTTCTCCTCCTTGCGCTGCCTCCTGGGAAATGGGGAGCGGTGTCTTCTGGGACCTTGTGTGTGTGTCTCAGGAGACATCCGCCCATTCACATAGGGCTGCGTGACTTGCGCATGCGCAGTAGGAAAATCGGGAAGTGAAGCCGCAATGCTTCACTTCCTGATTCCCTCACAGAGGATGGCGGCGGGGCAGCCGAGACTTTGGCTGCCGACATTGTGGGCACCCTGGACAGGTAAGTGTCCATATTAAAAGTCAGCAGCTACAGTGTTTGTAGCTGCTGACTTTTAAATGTTTTATTTTATTTTTTAACGCCGTGCCTCCGCTTTAATTAAAAAGGAAATACAAATATATGTATATAAATCTGTTACAAAATTAAAATCTGTCTAGGAAAAAAAATGATTTATAATATGTTAGAGCATATACCCTAAAAGGTAAAATTTACGCAACCAAAAAAAAACCCCTTCTGAGACTCAGGGGGATTTAGCGAGAATAACACGCCTGTGAATTCAAATGTTTAGAAAGGCCATGTGATACCAAGCAGGCTGCAAAGCGAAGATTCAGCGGAGCACGGACAGTTACAATATGAGCAAAACTTCCCAAGGGCATCAGAGCTCAATTTTAACACCACTAAAATTGGAGATAAATTTTAAGGAGGACGTGGAAAAGAATTGCCAAAAATTACACTTTATATGTGCAGGAGATCATGATGTCTGAAGTAATTGGGCTGTTTGTTGTGTTCAGCATTTTCTCCACCGCTGAGCTGAAATCAGAATGTAGTGTGTCGAATCTTTACACCAGGCCGTATAGAGAACATGAGTGGGTAATACAGGTTATACTTAGAATGTCATGTTTTCATGAAAGGTCCTCAACATCATAAGTGATATCAGTAATAATTACCCGTGAGACGTCCATCATCTGCTTAATCTGCAGCTTCATCTTTTCCTTGCGTTTATCTAAATAAGCAATAAAGGGACACTGAAAATCATTCATCGGACTGTGAACGGACCTAAGCAACAAACTGGCTTGAACTCGAATTCTACACAAACAGCTAAATACACAGATGAAATACATATGGGAGTCCTTTTACATGGCAAAGAATTTGCATTTCGGTCCATCCAGTTCTGAGACTTAAGGCTCATACACACGGTCAGACATCCAACAAAATTTCCCTTGGATTTTTGTCCTAATTGATTTGTGCGGCCACACCCATAGCATACACACAGTCAGACTTTTCTGCAAACTTTTCTAAAACTTTCCTAACATCACGTGTTTTTTTTGCTCTTTTCTGCTCTTTACCGCCATCCTTTGGTTAACTTCTGCCATTGTTTGTTGCTTTTAACATTGGTTCTGAGCATGCGTATTTGCACTTTGTCCAAAAGTTGGTTGGATTGCTGTACACACGGTCAGACAAGGCACCATCAGACTTTTGTTGCCGAAAAGTTGGTCCATTTGCAGACCCAACTTTTTGTCGGATGAAACCAGAAAAAGTTGGTCCGATGGAGCATACACACGGTCAGACAAATTCGAAAAGTTGCAGATTTTGAAGTTGGTTGGCCAAAAGTCCGATGGTGTGTATGGGGCTTTACACAGCTCTGGCACACAGCACAGTCCTATCTGGCAAACAAAATTACCCAATTTTTTTATCTGCTGTAGTTCTGAAAAACACACACACACACGCGCGCGCGTCTTGTCTCTCCCCCCACCTGTGACTGGACAGTGATAGGAAAAGCAACAGAAGAATAGGCTTAGCTCTCTGTCTCTGAACTCTCCTATCAGCTTGTGCATTGTTAGCACATAAGAACTGCAGAAATCTTGATTGTCTCTGCTGTACAATAGACAGCAAGACATTGATACAGAGCCAAATTCAAATACTTACACAGATTACTATTACAAAACACATTTAATGAAATATTAATGAATACAGAGCTGCATTTATCTGTGTACTTTTGTCTACCTGAAGTTCAGCTTTAACCAAATTGACAATTACCTGGCAACTCTCCGTTTTCCAGCTCTCCATCACCGTCCGGCTGCCAGCTGCCATCTTCCCCAGCCACCGTGTCTTCTTCCAGCTGCTTCAGTTGCATGATGCAGTTGGTCAGCACCTGACAATATACTTCTTTTAGCATCTTTCTTTATTTGCATAGCACTATCATACTGTGTAACCCTTTACAACAGAAAAAAAACGAAAAACACCTACAAGTGGAACTTAGACAAACAGCTAAATACACAGTTGGAAACAAATACGTGAATCGATTTACCTGCCAAAATAATATATTACAGGTAAAAGGATTCTCACACATTTCTGCAGTGAAATTTCCCTCTGCTGCCAACGTGCAGAATCAGGAACCAACAGCAATCTGCTACCACAGATCTGCCTTTTTCCTGCATCACCTCTCTGATCAATCAAGAAGCATCATCACAGTGCAGAGATTCTCCACTGTGCCTTCTTGTTCCCAAAATCTACCCAAGCATTCCTTTGACTGATACCATAGGGAGCATGATGAAAGTTTGTAAGGATTGAATGTTTCACAGTGGACAATTTGCAAAGATAGCACCAATAAGTGGTTGCTGGCAATGTAGGTGGCGAGGATATGTGGTCATATTACATATACAGCGAGGGGGGAAAAAGTATTTGATCCCCTGCTGATTATTTACGTTTGCCCACTGACAAAAAAATGATCAGTCTATAATTTTAATGGTAGGTTACTTTTTAACAGTGAGAGACAAAAATAACCCAAAAAACGCATTTCAAAAGAAGTTATACAATTTGCATTTTAATGCGTGAAATAAGTATTTGATCCCCTATCAAACAGTGAGATTTATGGCTCCCAAGTGTCTCCTATACAGGTAACGAGCTGAGATTAGGAACACTCTTAGGCCCCTTTCACACTGGGGCGTAGGGCGGCGTCGGCAGTAAAGCGCTGCTAGTTTTAGAGGCGATTTACCATCAATTTTGCGGCGCTATTCGCCAGCTAGCGGGGCGCTTTTATCCCCCCAAAAGCGGCCGAGAAAGGGTTAAAACCACCTCAAAATCGCCTCTACAGAGGTGCTTTGCCGGTGGAATAGCCGCGACGCCCAATGATTTCAATGGGCAGGAGCAGTGGAGGAGCGGTATACACAAAGATGCCACTAGCAGGACTTTTTTTTACCATCCTGCTAGCGCACCGCTCCAGTGTGAAAGCCCCTCTGGGGTTTTAAAACTGGACAGTCAGCAGCGGCTGTTTCAGGTCGCTTTGCAGGTGCTATTTTTAGCGTTATAGCATCTGCAAAGCGACCCAGTATGAAAGGGGTCCTAAATGGAGTGCTCCTAATCTCTGCTTGTTACCTGTATAAAAGACACCTGTCCACAAAAGCAATCAATCAGATTCAAATCTCTCCACCATGGCCAAGATCCAAGATCTGTCCAAGGATGTCAGGGACAAGACTGAAATGGGCTACAAAGACCATCGTCAAGCAGCTTGGTGAGAAGGGTGACAACAATTGGTGCGATTATTCGCAAATGGAAGAAACACAAAGTGACTGTCACTCTCCCCCTGGTCTGGGGCTCAATGCAAGATCTCACCTCAACGATCATGAGAACGGGGAGGAATCAGCCCAGAACTACACAGGAGAATCTTGCCAATGATCTCAGGGCAGCTGGGACCATAGTCACCAAGAAAACAATTGGTAACACGCTATAGTCGTGAAGGGCTGAAATTCTGCAGCGTCCACAAGCACATGTACAGACCTGTCTGAAGTTTTCTAATGAACATTTGAATGATTCAGAGGAGAAGTGGGTGAAAGTGTTGTGGTCAGATGAGACCAAAATGAAGCTCTTTGGCATCAACTCAACTCGCCGTGCTTGGAGGAGGTGGAATCCTGCCAATGACCCCCAAGAACACCATCCCCACGTCAAACATGGAGGTGGAAACATTATGCTTTGGGGGTGTTTTTCTGCTAAGGGGACAGGATAACTTCACAGCATCAAAGGGATGATGGACGGGCAATGTACTGTCAAATGTTGAGCGAGAACCTCCTTCCCTCAACCAGGGAATTGAAAATGGGTTGTGAATGGGTATTCCAGCGTGACCCAGAACACACAGCCAAGGCAACAAAGGAGTGGCTCAAGAAGAAGCACATTAAGGTCCTGGAGTGGCCTAGCCAGTCTCCAGACCTTACTCCCATAGAAAATATGTGGAGGGAGCTGAAGGTTCGAGTTACCAAACGTCAGCCTCGAAACCTTAATGACTTGGAGAGGATCTGCAATCCCTCCTGAGATGTTAGCAAACCTGGTGGCCAACTACAAGAAACCTCTAACCTCTGTGATTGCCAACAAGGGTTTTGCCACCAATTAATAATTCATGTTTTGCGAAGGGATCAAATACTTATTTCACTCAACTTTTTTGAAATGTGTTTTTATGGATATTTTTGTTGTTATTCTGTCTTTCACTGTTAAAATAAACCTCCCATTAAATGATAGATTGATCATTTGACAGTGGGCAAACGTACAAAATCAGCAGGGGATCAAATAGTTTTTCCCCTCACTGTAGCACTAAGTCACCGCAAATTGTGATACACAACTGGGCAAAGTCTGTAAACTATTTAGAGCCCAAATATAGGGCCAGATTCTCAAAGAGTTACGCCGGCGTATCAGTAGATACGCCGACGTAACTCCGAATCTAAGCCCGTCGTATGTTTAAGTGTATTCTCAAACCGAGATACACTTAAACATGCCTAAGATACGACGGCCTGCACCGGCGTATCTTAGGGTGCAATATTTACGCTGGCCGCTAAGTGGCGCTCCCATTGCAGTCGGCGTAGAATATGCAAATGAGTCGTTATGCCGATTCACGAACATACGCTTGCCCGTCGCAGTAAATTTACGCCGTTTCCGTAAGAGATACGCGGCGTAAAGATAAAGCTGCCCCCTAGGTGGCGTAGCCAATGTTAAGTATGGCCGTCGTTCCCGCGTCGAAATTTGAAAATTTTACGTCGTTTGCGCAAGTCGTCCGTGAATGACGCTGGACGCCATTTACGTTCACGTCGAAACCAATGACGTCTTTGCGACATCATTTAGCGCAATGCACGTCGTGAAATTTTAGGGACGGCGCATGTGCAGTACGATCGGCGTGGGAACGCGCCTAATTTAAATGATCCACGCCCCCTACCCGGATCATTTAAATTAGGCGGGTTTGCGCCGGAGGATTTGCGCTACGCCGCCGCAACTTTTACAGGCAAGTGCTTTGTGAATCAAGCACTTGCCCGTAAAACTTGCGGCGGCGTAACGTAAATGAGATACGTTACGCCGCCGCAGAGATGCGGCGATCTACAAGAATCTGGCCCATAGTTTCCCCATAAATGATGTTAGGCTGGATTTAAAAAAAAGTACAAAGTCTTTTTTTTCCCTTTTTATTCTTCCCCAGCAGAAAGCTCCAATTGCCAGAAGGAACATGCTGTAGACCGCTGTGATCTGTGTCAGTAGTTCTCTCTGCACAGTGGTTTAACCCCCCCCCACCCCCTGTACTGTCACCACTATTGCACAGCTTAGGTTCCCTGCTGATCACAGAGCTGCAATACTTATAAGCTGGCAATGTGAATTTTCTGCTGTAGAAGAATTAGAAAATACTGTAAGGTAAGAACAATTAAAACTTCCCTTTTTGATTCAACTGGAATTCATTAGCTTTATTGATGAAAAGACTACAATTTTGCTTTAAAATTTTTGTGTAGACAACGTGGCCTGTGATCCAATATGGCCCTCCAAGACAGGACTGTCTAGCGATGAGAACCGGCTGCGACTTACTTCGATCTCATTTTCTTTGTATGCCAGAGCTTCCTCCATATCCTTGTGAGATTTCTGCTGCAGCTGTATCTGCTCCTCCAGCTCTCGCTGTCTCTCACTCCAGCCTTCTGTTTCTTTCAGCAGCTAAAACACATTTGCAATGGTGTTAAGTAATTCATGTCTTGGACCACCCTTAAGCGGCGATGTAAACTGTAGAATTTGCATACATTATAATATGGACTGGTGTTTATTGCTCAGTGATAAACAAAAATTGACATTATAAAGTTGAAGCGTTTCCTACAGCAGTCACATGTCTAGATGAGAATTCTGCACTTTATATACGAGATACTTTGCATCATAACCATTTGATGTTTATTCTGTTCATGCTGCCAGTATTTTATGTGCTGCATTCTTCCCTGTTTTTTTTTTTTCTGTTTGAGAAAATGTTTAAAAAAAAACATTATCCGATTTAAAAAAGAGAATTCCTGTCCAAGGCCCCTTTTACACAGGTAAATGTGAATGAGGATTTTCTATTGAAACCTCATGCTGCAACTGCGAACCAAATTTTTGGCTTGTGGCTGCAGCATGGCCCTATTGACATTAATGGGTAAGTTTGATGGGCGGTGGTGTTCCTTGGCCACCTACACCAAACAGCCCTAAAAGCTTGTGTAAAGTGTAAAGCCGGCCATACACGGAGCAAATTTCTTTCCCAGCAATTACGGGTTGCAGGAAAGAAATTCTCTACGCGTGTTGACAGGGGAATCCCTCCTGCTGAACCATTGTCTTCTCCCGTCATAGGGCGGGGGTAGCCATCCCCGTTGGGAGAACACAGTGATTATTTCTAGCAGCTATAGCAACAACTAGCGATAATTGCATGCAAAATCCAGCAGGCTGGTTGTACCCAAGTTGATCAATCGATTAACTTGGTATATTCAGCCTTCCCATACATGGTTTGAGATTCAAACTATCTATGGCCAGCTTTAAACCTTGAACACACTACTAGCTTTTTTTCATTCAACCCAGCGGGCTGAATGATTTTTTTTTTTATAAATAAATATACTAATTATCTGATATTAGTACAGTGATCTAACCTGCTGTTCTATGGTGTTCTTACAGGGGGATGACCCACCCGCCAGAACACTCCGGTTATTGGCTGAGAGTGCTGGTATGGAGTCGGTTGGCAGACCTTTTTTGGTCATGCCCCTTCGACAGAAATTTGTCCGGCTTCTGTCAGACCACCTGCAGTACACCCGGGCCGAATGTCGGCTGGTTTCTATTGAACCGGTCGATGCAGCCCGACATTCAGCCTGTGTGTACTAGGCTCAAGTGTACTCTAGTGAAGAAGACAATAAGACAGGTAGGTGGTAAGAAAAGAAATGGCTGTAGATCCAGGAAATCCGAGTGCCTTTTATTGTTCAAAGTGATAACACCAAAGACACCAACACGAGGTCACGTAGACGTGTTTCACACAAACATCTTGTGCTTAATCATTATAAGACAGGTAGGTAGTTTGGACTATCAAGTGCTGAACAGACAAAGAATGCAGATATGTCAGCTAACATAGGGATATAAATCTGGTACATACCTGCTCCTTCCTGGCCTTCAGACAGGTGTTTTCCTCCTGCACGCTACGAAGATCAGAGCGCACCTTCTGCTCCTTTAGTTTTGTTTCATTTAAAGCAATTTGCATCTGAAACCAAACAAAAAGATAAGAAATAAACTGATACAACTTAGATCAGGGGTGAATAAAGTGCTAAATCCAGCAAGCACAACATTGTTACCTCTGAGAGTTCCGCTGAATGTTGCTCATACTGCTGTTTAAGCTGTTCTATGGATTTCTGTCCTTCGTATATCTAGGGAGAGAATTAGCTTTAGAATAACCAAATGCCTTCTGTGGACAAAATTTAATTCCTCTGCTTGATAAAAAAAAATGGCATAATGTTATATTAATCCTGTATAATATTACCTGGGAGATCATTTTATTTTTTTACTACCAGATCAATATATCTCAAAAACATGGGGATTTAATATTTATTAAAGACCTCCTTAAAGCAGAAGACCTATAAAAAAAGATTTAAAAGATGGTAGCCACTGGGGCTACAGTGCTATTTCTGCCACGGCGGTTCTGACTTGGAGAGGGGCAACCCTACTTGTCCTTCTCATACTTACTTTCCACCACCCCCCGTCTTACTACTCCCTCCCTCACAACCCCCCCCCCCTTTTTTTTTTCTCCTTCTCTGGTGATCCACTACAATGCCATGGTACACCCCAGCAAGACAGGAGAAGTGCCTTTCCCCTGCACTGTGTGGTCTCGCTGCAGATTGGCATTGTTTTGTCTACACATTTATCCAACTTCATGCTTAGTGACCTTGTCTTTGAACTACAGTTAAATGTAAGGGTCCCAGGGCCCAATTCTGGTTGCTGCTACGTCAGGATTCCTTTTTTCACCCGATATAGGGTTTTTTATTAAATGTGTTATTTTGGTTACATTTGTTTTTTCTCTGGCATGTACAGTGGATAAAAAAAATCTACATACCACTGTTAAAATGTCAGGTTTCTGTGATGTAAAAAAAATAGTCAAAGATAAAATATATTTCAGAACTTGTTCCACCTTTAAAGTGACCTATAAACGGTATAACTCATTTAAACAACAAACTGAAATCTTTCAGGGGGGGGGCAATAAAAACTAAAATAATGCGGTTGTAAAAGTGAGTACACCCTCTTAAAACTGGGGATATAGCTGTGTTCAGAATTAAGTAATCACAAACGCATGCTAAATAGGAGTCAGTACACACCTGCCACCATTTAAAGTGCCTCTGAATAACCCCAAATAAAAGTTGAGCTGTTCTAATAGGTCTTTCCTGACATTTTCTTAGTTGCATCCTACAGCAAAAGCCATGGTCCACAGAGAGCTTCCAAAGCATTAGAGGGATCTCATTGTTAAAAGGTATCAGTCAGGAGAAAAGGTACAAAAGAATTTCCAAGGCATTAGCTATACCATGGAACACAGTGAAGACAGTCATCATCAAGTGGAAAAAATCTGGCACAACAGTGACATTTCCAAGATCTGGACGTCCCTCCAAAATTGATAAAAAAAGACTAGAAAAAAAATATTAAAAGGAGCTGCAGAATATCTGGCAAGTAATGGCTGTGTGGTACGTGACAACAATCTCCCGTATTCTTCATATGTCTGGGCTATGGGGTAGAGTGACAAGACGGAAGCCTTTTTTTATGATTAAAAACATCCAAGCCCGACTAAATTTTGAAAAAAAACAAAAAAAAAACCAAACACATCTGAAGTCTCCCAAAAGCATGTGGTAAAATGTGTTCTGGTCTGATGAAACCAAGGTTGAACTTTTTGGCCATAACTCCAAAAGATACGTTTGGCACAAAAACAACACTGCACATCCCCAAAAGAACACCATACCCACTATGAAGCATGGTGGTGGCAGCATCACGCTTTGGGACTGTTTTTCTTCAGCTGGAACAGGGGCCTTAGTCAAGGTAGAGGGAATTATGAACGGGTTACAAATACCAGTCAATATTGGCACAAAACCATCAGGCTTCTGCTAGAAAGCTGAACACGAAGAGGAACTTCATCTTTCAGCATGACAACAACCCAAAGCATACATCCAAATCAAAGGAATGGCTTCACCAGAAGTAGATTAAAGTTTTGGAATGGCCCAGCCAGAGCCCAGACCTGAATCCCACTGAAAATCTGTGGTGTGATCTGAAGAAGGCTGTGCAGAGGAGATGCCCTCACAATCTGACAGATTTGGAGTGTTTTGCAAAGAAGAGTGGGCAAATATTGCCAAGTCAAGATGTGCCATGCTGATAGACTCATACGCCAAAAAGACTGAGTGCTGTAATCAAATCAAAAGGTGCTTCCACAAATTATTAGTTTAAGACTGCATTTTAACTACAGCGTGGATCTGCCCGCGACTTGACAGCGCCAAGGTGTAAATAACCAAACGAGGGACCCGCATTTGAGATTCCACTCATTTGAACGACACCTCAAGTCGTGGTGCGGCTCCCCCGCGATTGTCGCACGATAAAACGTGCTGCAACCGCAGGACTCATGTCGCCCAAAATAGTTCAGAAGCTACTTTGGGGCAACATGCATCTGCATCGCACGATACTGGTTGCTGCGATAGTACGACAATCGCGGCAGACTCTGACCACAATTTGAGGTGTCATTCAAATGAATGGAATCTCAAATGCGAGCACTTCGTTTGGTTATTCACACCTTGGCGCTGTCAAATCCAAAACACTGTCGAGTGAATGCAGCCTAAGGGTATGCACACTTATGCAACCATATTTTTTATTTATTTTATTTTTACTTCCCTCCACCTAAAAGATATCAGTTTGTTGTTCAACTGAGTTGTAGAGTTTATAGGGCAAATTAAAAAGGTGGAAAAAGTTCTGAAATTATTTATCTTTGTCTAATTTTTTTTTTACATCACAGAAACCTGCCATTTTAACAGGGGTGTGTAGACTTTTTATATCCACTGTAAATGTTTGTTTTTTTACTGCAAAAAAATATTAAAAGATCGTTTTGTAAATAAAAAAAAATTAAAAAAAATATGCAAAAAACATTTTTTTATATCTTAAGATGTAGAAATACATTTTTTTTTTGGAGTAGACGCAGATATAAAAGATGAGACTGTGAGGAGTTAATATGAAACTATTTATGGCCTAAAAATAACATGATACAGCAAAAAAAAAAAAAAAATTGCAATACCCCAAATTGTAAATATCTGATGCCTTTAGGCTCCATTCACACTGGATGCCGATGCGGCTCCCAGCAGGGGTCCTGTCAGTCCTTGTTCACTGTTTTAGGTCCGATTTCAGACCGAATTTTGGGCTGAATTTGGGCCCTAAAACGGGCCAAAAGATGCACAGGGCTCCTGTGCAAATTCGCAACGGAGCCGCATTGGAGATATGTGAACCGGCTCCATAGAGAGCCATTCACATTCTCTTGCCATTAGCAATAGTGTGAACCTAGCCTTACGATTCATTAGTTACAAGTTAAAGCCCAACTCTAGCTTAAAAAAATAAATAAAAATCAAAGCATCTTTTGAGTCAATACGCATTCTGGCCCGGATTCTCAAAGGAGTTACGCCGGCGTATCTGGAGATACGCAACTCTGAGTGCGGCCCGCCGCAACTCGGCGCCTGATTCATAGAATCAGATACGCCTCACAGTTGCCTAGATACGAGCGGCGTAAGTCTCCTACGCCGTCGTATCTTAGGGTGCATATTTCCGCTGGGCGGTAGGTGGCGCTTCCGTATATTTCCGCGTTGAATATGCTAATTAGCTAGATACGCCGATTCACGAACGTACGTGCGCCCGGCGTATCAAGATACGTCGTTTACGTAAGACATACGCCGGCATAAAGTTACCCCTCATAAAGCAGGGGTAAGTCATGTTGGGTATGGACGTCGGAAACGTACGAACAGCTTCGTATTTTACGTTGTTTGCGTAAGTCGTCCGTGAATGGGGCTGGACGCAAGTTACGTTCACGTCGACTAGGCATTGAGCGGGCGTAATTTAATTTGAAAATTCAACGTGATACTGAGCATGCGCGCGCATACGCCTTTCGAAAAAAGCGTCATTTACGTGGGGTCATGAATAGTTTACATAAAACACGCCCCCTTGTTCATTTGATTTAGGCGCGCTTACGCCGACACATTTACGCTACGCCGACGTAACTTTGGACGCAAGTGCTTTGTGAATACAGCACTTGCCTCACTAAGTTGCGGCGGCGTAGCACAACTATGATACGCTACGCCCGCTTACATTTACGCTGCCCTACGAGAATCTGGCCCTCTGTCTCTGGCACTGTTTCTTGCAGACTCGCCTTTCTGCAATCCAGTGGCAGTCCTGATCCAGGTTGTACGATTTCTATCCTATTTTTTGTGAGCCGGGGACTCTTGCCCCGGGGTGTGACTTCAAGCCACTCTGGGTTTATAGAAGAATGCTGCAGGCAACGGCGCTCAAAGTACAGGCACCATAGGGGACAGTAGCCACTGGGCACTGCTGAAGCACAGGAATCTCCCACAAAGTGGGCTCACATCCGATAATGACAGTCAGAAAGATGTGCTTTCTTTCACAATTGTTCAGCAGTTTCTCAAGTGCAGGTTATTTTTAAACATAAATCACTAGACCAACAGGTACGTTTTTACACCCAATGATGCTTCTTTAGAAAACCTTCCATCTCTTTCCTCCTTTAATCTCCCCGTACACCGCTATGGGGGCCTTAACATACAGAAATTGGAGCTCTACCACAAACTATACAAAACAAAGCTCTGCAGTAATAGAGAGCAGCTGGCTACACAGATCAGACTGCCTTCAAAAACTTCCAGCTGTGGATCTTTATGAACTGCTGAAACTGATGTGACCAAAGACTTACCATTTCCTGTTTCCTCTTGTTCTGACTTTTCTGAGAGTCCAACTCTTGCAACAAGTTCCTCATTTTGGTATCCAATTGTTTGTTGCCGTTCTTCAGCTCCTTAATTGACACCTTATAAAAAGTAAGAGAGATCCCATTATCAGAAAGTACATTCATACTGGATTGCACTCACATTGGCGTTCGACCAGCGTACCAACTCTGGTGGCGTGCGTAGCAGAGATGGACCACATTGAACATATGGAATCACTTTTGGTACAGGAATTGGGTACTCATAAATGTTGTCATCACACCTGGCTCTCCTCAAATATGTACAGAGAATCTTTTGAGCTTCAGGACATGGTAGCGGGTTGAAGGCAGACTGGCATCTCTGGTTGGTGGACCCTTCCTGCACCTGAGGGCGCTCTTCTTGGGCTATGCTATTTCTTTCTTACTACTCTCCTTCTTTCAATCCATCCCCCCCCACGCCTTTTTTTTCCCTCCCTCTCTCATTTTTTTCCTCATCAGTGCTATGGTTAGTTTGGTATTGCTTTTATGCCGGCTGGTATGGCAATATGGAGTCTCCTATATCATTCATAGAATGTGGTTGTTTTTCTCTAGGATACGATTACGCAGCTTGTGTTCTATCACTTGTCTCTCTGTCTCAGTTTCAGACCTTGAAAAATTATTCATACCCATTGAAATCTTCCACATTTTGTCATGTTACAACCAAAAACAAACATATATGGGATTTTATGTGATAGACCAACACACAGTGGCACATAATTGTGAAGTGGAAGGAAAATTACAATTGGGTTTCAATTTATTTACAAATATGTGTAGCGTGCATTTGTATTCAGCCCCCTTTACTACGATACCCCTGACTAAAATTTAGTGGAACCAATTGCCTTCAGAAGTCACCTAATTAGTAAATAGAGTCCATCTGCGTGTGATTTAATCTCAGTATAAATACAGCTGTTCTGTGAAGCCCTCAGAGGTTTGTTAGAGAACCTTTGTGAACAAAAAGTGTCATGAAGGCCAAGGAACACACCAGACAGGTCAGGGATAAAGTTGTGGAAAAGTTTAAAGCAGGGTTAGGTTATAAAAAAAATACCCCAAGCTTTGAACATCTCACGGAGCACCGTTTAATCCATCATCCGAAAATGGAAAGAGTATGGCACAACTGCAAACCTGTAGAATGGTTCCTTAAAGCAATATCAAACTGAAAACAAACATCTATTATATTGTAGCTCACCAAATAGTAAAAGTGTTGACTGTATTTTTTTATGCTTTCTTTCTTCTATTTTTATTTGGCAATCTAGTCAGAAAGTCCTACTTTTTGCTCTTGCAGTTACAGGGATAGGGCAAACTATTTAGCACCGACAGGGGTGCTTAAAAATGATCAGCTTTTATTTACATAAAAACCTTTATCCCAAAAAAGTAAGCTTGAGATTGCCTTTAATTTGATGTATCTAAACCTGCTAGTAACACACTGCTCTTCCCCCAGACTGACAATGCTGCTGTCCATAGGTGCCCCCTGTGCTCATTCATCCAGAGTGGGGACACCAATAGAGGCAGTGTTACTGGCCAGATTACCAGGTGAAACCAGAGTAAAAAAAAAAGCCTAAAAAAAGAAAAAGAAATGCAACCACCACATTTAATGAAGTGTCACTCCATTTCTCCTGGGGACAGATTTTTTGCAGCGCTAGCACTAAATCTGCTTGTGGCCTAGTCCAGGGAAACTGAATATAATCTCCCCTTTCACACTGTCCACAGTGAAAGTTCTGTTCATCTATGGCCAACTTATAGAGAACCTGCAAGTAGAAAAGCATCCGACACTTCTGGAAGTGTCAGGAGCTGAAGAGTCTGCAGCACTTGATGGGAGGGGAAGCAGAAGACACAGGCCACTGAAGAGGGGAGTAATACTACTAACTATAAACATGCAGGGGAACTGCCCTTTAGAATTTTTTTAGGCATCTGACAGGATCACATTAAGCAATGCACGTCACTGTTCTATCAACAGGGCACTTAAGGTGTGCTGTGAATAATAACTGTCATAGTTACATCTGCTCTCAACCAAACTGCAAAGCCATAAACTGGCTAATGTCAAAACTGACCACATGTGTAGTACCATGGTAAATGCAGGTCAAGAAGGGACCAAGATGGTAACTCAATGGCTGTAATAGATAGGAGGCTTTAGTTTAACTTTAACCAACACGGTGCTCTGTGGTTCCTCCTGCCTACTCCCACACCACATCATCACAGTGCAGGGAGAAAGCACAGAGCAGGATAGGTGACCAGAAATCTGACACTCCCCAGAATGTTTTTTTTTTTTTTTTTTTTTAGGTTCTTAGTCTGGTGACAGGAGGCGAGATATCAAAGTTCTCCTTTACAGGGGCAGCTTTATTTACATTTTAACTTTTAAAATAGGTTCTAACCTTTTCCCACAAATAGCAATATTACAAAAACAAATGCCTTTATTTTATTTTTAAACTGCAGTAATCGAGCCACACAGGAAATCCACAGACACGTCATTATAAGAGTTGCTTTCAGTTACCTTTAGGGAGGCAGTCTCTTCCTGTAGATGGGTGCTCTTTTCCTGCGTTGTGCTCTCAGACTCTTTAGCTTCTTTTATCTGCCAGCGACAGAGACAAATTTATCAGATTCTGTTATGAAGTAATGCCTCTCCAGATCTCTGAGTGATAATTACCTTTTTCTCCAACTCCGATATCTTTTCCAAAGCCTCACTCTTCTCCTTCATCAGAGCAGCGATCTTCTCCACAAGCTGTTTTTCACTGACTGCAAGAAAATCAAAGCACATAAAAACAAACAAAAAAAAAACAACATTTAATTTATGTTTATTAATAATGTTTCTATGTTTGCCTGCAGAGTGATAATATAATTATTTTTAATAAATACATTTGATAATAAATAAATGCAAGCATTCCCTGATCTGTGCATGGTTGGCCTTGTAATCCATTGTACCGGTAGACAACAAATAAACAAATATTTTTAATAATGTATTTGTGTATTGCTCTTATTTGGCTGGATTGTTTTACACCCCTTAAGAAATAAACAGCATGGGACACAGGTCAGGTCACATCTGATAGCAGTGCAGCTGGCAGTTGCAGTTTCACAATACAGTAACAGGAAAAGGTATTAACACACCAACAGTGTATAGAACTCTACTATAAACCAAAGGCTTCTTTCTGTGCAAGTGTACAAGGCTTGTAAGTGCTCACTAGGCACAATATAATAATCTCCATCCAAACTGGCAAACTGTTATTTGTTTAGGGACAACTAGCAACATACATTTTATATATATATATATATATATATATATATATATATATATATATATATATATATATATATATATATATATATATAAATAAATATATTGTGTACATATATATATATAAATAAATATATTTTGTATATATATATATATATATATAAAGAGATTTTTAATACAGCTTACCTGTAAAATCTTTTTCTTGGAGTACATCACGGGACACAGAGCGGCATTCATTACTATATGGGTTATATGGAGTACCTTCAGGTGTAGACACTGGCAATCTCAAACAGGAAATGCCCCTCCCTATATAACCCCCTCCCATAGGAGGAGTACCTCAGTTTTGTAGCAAGCAGTATGCCTCCCAAAATGGTCCTCAAAAAAGAGGGGTGGGAGCTCTGTGTCCCGTGATGTACTCCAAGAAAAAGATTTTACAGGTAAGCTGTATTAAAAATCTCTTTTTCTTTATCGTACATCACGGGACACAGAGCGGCATTCATTACTATATGGGATGTCCCAAAGCAATGCTTACAATGAGGGGAGGGAGAACATCTCCAAGACAAAAGGATTTAATTTAGAGATATACTCAAATCATAATAAATCCAACTTAGTTGAGAAAAATAATCTTAAATTTTTAAATTTAACTCAAACAAGAGGAGCCCCCGGAATCCGAGGGTCTCAAACTGCAGCCTGCAGCACTGCCTGCCCGAAGGCAGTATCAGTATTCCTTCTTACGTCCAACTTGTAGAATTTTGTAAACGTGTGGACAGAAGACCAGGTTGCCGCCTTGCAAACTTGAGCCATAGAGATCTGGTGGTGTGCTGCCCAGGATGCGCCCATGGCTCTAGTAGAATGAGCCTTTAATGATACTGGAGGAGGCAACCCTTTCAAGCCGTAGGCCTGAGTGATTAATTGCTTAATCCACCTAGAAATGGTGGACTTTGCAGCTGCCTGCCCCTTCTTGGGCCCATCCGGTAGAATGAACAGCACATCTGTTTTCCGGATCTTCTTTGTAGCTTTAAGATAGGCCTTCATGGCCCTGACAATATCCAAGGTATGCAGCAACCCTTCCTTTCTGGAAGTAGGTTTAGGGAAGAAGGATGGTAATACCAAATCCTGGTTCAAATGAAAACTGGATATGACCTTCGGTAGGAAGGAAGGATGAGGGCGGAGAACGACCCTGTCCTTATAAAAAACAAGATATGGTTCCTTACAGGATAAGGCTGCCAGCTCCGAAACTCTTCTTGCGGAAACTATGGCAACCAAAAATACTAACTTCCTTGTCAGTAGAACCAAAGGAATATCAGCCAACGGCTCAAACGGTTGTTTCTGTAAACTTGACAGAACAACATTTAAATCCCACGGACCAAGCGGGGATTTAACTGGAGGTCTAATACGTAAGACCCCTTGAAGGAAGGTCTTAACCAGCGAGTGGGTGGCCAGCGGCCGCTGAAACCACACTGACAGAGCAGAAATCTGTCCTTTGATTGTGCTTAATGCCAATCCTTTATCCACTCCTAGCTGGAGAAAACTTAATACTCTATCGATGGTAAATTTGCGAGAAAGCCATCGCTTGGACTCACACCAGCCTACATAGGCCTTCCAGACCCTGTAATAAATCACCCTAGAGACCGGTTTCCTGGCTCTGATTAGGGTAGAGATTACTTTCTGAGACAGACCTCTACCCCTGAGAATCAGGGATTCAGCTTCCGGCCGTCAAATTTAGATGCCGTAAGGCAGGGTGGAGGATCGGACCTTGCGATAGCAGGTCTGGCCGTAGAGGAAGAGTCCAAGGGTCTCCCACTACCATCCTTAAGATTAGTGAGTACCATGCCCTTCTGGGCCATGCTGGAGCTACCAGGATGACTGGTATGTGCTCCACCCGGATCCTGCGCAGCAGGCGGGGTAGTAACTGGAGCGGGGAAAACGCATAAAGAAGTTTGAACTGATGCCAAGGGCAAACCAACGCATCGGTTCCGCAGGCCATCGGATCCCTTGAGCGGGATATGAACCTGTCTAGTTTCTTGTTGAGTCTCGATGCCATGATATCCACGTCCGGCACTCCCCATCTTTGGCAGAGTGCTTGAAAGACTTGTGGATGCAGAGACCATTCCCCCGGCCATAGAGTCTGGCGGCTTAAGAAGTCCGCCTGAAAGTTGTCCACTCCTGGAATGAATATTGCCGATATGCAGGGCACATGAGCCTCTGCCCATAGGAGAATCAAGCTCACCTCTCTCTGAGCGGCTTGACTGCTGGTTCCCCCTTGGTGATTTATGTATGCCACGGCCGTGGCATTGTCTGATTGAATTCTCACCGGGAACCCCTGCAATTTTGACGTCCAAGCCCTGAGGGCTAGTCGAGCAGCTCTGAGCTCCAAGATGTTGATGGGCAACTGCTTCTCTGGCTTTGCCCAAGTACCTTGGCGAGTGCAACCATCCAAAATTGCTCCCCAGCCCGTCAGGCTGGCGTCTGTGGTCACTATCTTCCAAGCCACTGGGCTGAAAGACTTCCCCTTCAGTAGATTCTGAGGGTCTAACCACCAACACAGACTTTGTCGGACTCTTGATGAGAGCGGCAACGGGATATCCAAGGCCTGTGGCCTTCTGCTCCATGCTGACAGGATGGCTGCCTGTAGGATGCGAGTGTGGCTCTGGGCGTATGGTACCGCCTCGAATGTGGCCACCATCTTGCCTAGTAACCTCATACATAGGCGAATAGTCGGTTCTTTCTTGCTTAGAACCAGTAGGATTAATTCCTTGATGGCTTTTACCTTCCTCAGAGGTAGGAACACTCCTTGTTGTTCTGTGTCTAATCTCATGCCGAGATATTCCAACTGCCTTGTGGGCTGGAAAGCTGACTTTTCTCGATTTAGGACCCAGCCGAACCTCTCGAGGTATTGGACCGTGAGGGCCACTGCTCGCTCCAAGCCGGGAGACGAGTGGTCTATGACTAGGAGGTCGTCCAGGTATGCTAGGATCGTGACCCCTTGGATCCTTAGCTTGGCTAGGATCGGAGCTAGGACCTTCGTGAACACCCGGGGGGCCGTAGCCAACCCGAAGGGAAGCGCCACGAATTGGAAGTGACGCGAAGCCACCATGAAGCGTAGATATCTTTGATGTGGCTGATAAATTGGAACATGAAGGTAGGCATCCTTTATGTCTATGGACGCCATGAAGTCGTCCTTCTGGAGTGTGGCAGCTGCTGACCGCACGGATTCCATCCGAAATGAGCGGATCTTTAGATATGCATTTACCATCTTTAGGTCCAAAATTGGCCTGACATCTCCCTTGGATTTTGGGATGATGAATAGGTTGGAGTAGAAACCCAGCCCCTGTTTTTCCAGGACTGGTACCTCTACTATTACTTCCTGGGAAAGTAGATGATCTAATGCCGATCTTAATGCGGCTCCCTTTTCCGGATCGTTTGGAATCCTCGACTTCTGGAAATGAGGAGGAGGAAACCTTAGGAAATCTAATTTGTAGCCTGTGGCCACGGAAGACCGTACCCACTCGTCGGGAATGCTGGCTTCCCAAATCTCTGAAAAGAGTCGCAGCCTTCCCCCCACCTTCGTGGGTGGGGGCGCCCCTTCATAAGGTTGGCTTGGGGGCTGGTTTTGCTGGTTTGCGAAACCACTGCCTTTTGCCTCTAACAGCCTGTCCTTGTGATTTGCTGTTGAAGCCGAAGTTTGCTTTTGCAGGAGGCCGTCGATACTGCTTGGCATTAGAGGGCCCCTGCCCAGGGGAATACTGTCGTTTAAACGCAGGTCCCTGAACCTTCTTCTTAGTTGGCAAGAGAGTACTCTTGCCGTTTGAAATGGTCTGAATGTATTTATCTAGGTCTTCTCCGAAGAGTCGTCCTCCATGGAAGGGGAACCCTACCAGGAGCTTCTTGCATGGGGGCTCAGCCTCCCAGCTTTTTAACCATAAGAGTCTTCTCATATGGATAAGGGATAACGATAAACGTGACGCTTGCTGGATAGAATCCTTGATTGCGTCTACCGTAAAACATATGGCCTTAGGGACATCCGAAAATTTTTCTGCCTGCTGGGCCGGAATAAGTTTAAGCATCTGCTTAAATTGATCCGATAATGCTTGAGCGACCCCAATCGCAGCCACAGCTGGCTGTACTACTGCCCCTGCAGTAGTGAAGGAGTTCTTAAGTAGTGCTTCCAAGCGCTTATCAACTGGATCCTTGAACACCTGTATGTTTTCTACAGGGCATGTTAACGATCTGTTAACACATGAGATGGCTGCGTCCACTGCAGGAGTAGCCCATCTTTTGGAAAATTTTTCTTCCATAGGATATAGGACAGAGAACCCTTTAGGTGGTAAGAAGATCTTATCTGGCTTGTTCCAATCTTGGAACAAAATTCCCTCTAATAGAGGATGGATCGGAAACACAGCATTGCTTTGAGGCGCCCTCAGTGAGCCCAAAGCTGAAACCGTCGATACCTGGAGATCTGGTACTGGCAAGTTGAACTGCCCCAGACTCCTCTGTATCCGGATCTTCGATCCCTGAACCTACTTGGTCCTTGTCCAAGAGGTCGTCCAATTCCCCTGAGGAAAGGACCTCCTCTTCTGAGGGTCCGCGCTCGGGCGACGGAGATCTATTCCGCTTACTGCCCCGCATAGCTGCGGCTACCCATGCCTTTCTGCATCTCTTTTAAAGAGGTGAGTAATACCTCCTCCGTGACCATCTTAGGGTTGGACTGACCCGCGTCAGCTCCAGCCCCAGATCCCGATGGCCCCAAGGCTCCCTGTGGGGAAAGCAGCGGCATAGCTTTGTCCGAGACCTCAGACTCTCTGGGGGAATCCCCACCTCTTGTACCCTCTGACCCGGATGCCATGGTACAATACCGAGGTACACCTGCTACCTATTGGTATTTGGAACTATAAAAGTTAATTGCCCAAACACCTGTTTGGGGGATAAAAAATGCTTCCTCTCCCCTAGATGACTTTTTTTTTTTTTTTTTTTTTTTTTTCAAATCCAGGAAAGAAAAAACATTCTGTCCCCCTGAGTAGTATTGCAAAGAAAAACTATGAGATGGAAAGAAACAGCCTATTTCTAGGCTTGAAAAACAGTCCTCTGAAGACTGCAATATCCTTTCTGGCCACTGTGTGTCCTCGGCGCCCCCGTGCTGCCGCTCTGGTCTTTCTCCTCAGTTCCAAAGTATTGAATGGAACAAACAAGGAAGGGCCGCCCCTTCCTTTAAGCCACTGACCCGCCCTTCCCCCCCAGCAATCTCAAACAGGAAATGCCCCTCCCGACAGGGGGGGGGGGGGGGTTTGGGAGGAAGGGACCTCTCTGTTCCAGCAAACTGCAGCCTGCAGCCTGGAACCATGAGGAGGTCAGCGTTTTGCCTGCTTTGCAGGCCTTGAGGAGGAAGACTGAATGGAGCATCGCCTGGAGGCTTGCAGGTAAGCACAGCTCTCTGACACACACATATATTTTTATATAACACAGGCCCCACTCAATGCTTTTCCAACACTACAAGGGAGGTCACATCTTATGGGGAATAATACATAGAGAGCCATCCTATCTTTATGATATGTGACTAGTTTGCCAGATGCAGTGCATAACTTTAGGCATGTCCCCTGTGACCCCCCAGAAAAAACCTGCTAAGAACCAAGTTCCGCAAGTTTTCCCCTCACTTACCTGCTCCATGCCGCAGGACTTTGCCAAGCAAGAGGCCCAATCTTCCCCCATCTCCGTGGGGATGTCTAGACCTTCAGGCCCTGGGTTCCTATGAAGGATCCACTGTCCTGGGCCCATATAGCACCCTGGCAACAGAAAACATTAGGCACCCAAAGGTTTCTAAGTTCTGGGCCCAGGGTCCAGCTCTCTAAAAAGAAAAGCATTATGGGCTATACCCCAAGGGTTTGGGGTCCGGTTACTGACCACTTTAGCGCTGAGGCTTTTTTGGACAGAACCGGTAGCTCACCTAATCCCAAGGATGCGGAGGCAAGCTAAACCATGACTAACACCTAAGACACTGGCGTAAAAACTGAGGTACTCCTCCTATGGGAGGGGGTTATATAGGGAGGGGCATTTCCTGTTTGAGATTGCCAGTGTCTACACCTGAAGGTACTCCATATAACCCATATAGTAATGAATGCCGCTCTGTGTCCCGTGATGTACGATAAAGAAATATATATATATATATATATATATATATATATATATAAAAATAAAATCTTGTTTTAATATTTCTTACACCACATTGTGCTGCCACTTCAAGGACAAGTGGGTGTAAATCTTTCTTTGTTTAAGCAATTGTCTGCAATCTGCACTGTAGAGAAGGATATTCCTGCAGACCAGGGCTTAGGAGGTGTTAAGGACTCTCTAGATGTGAATTCAGCTTATATATATATGCAGGGCCCCCCTCTTCCAGTAGTTTGTGACTTGCTTCTCAAATTGGAGCTAAATAGAAATAACTTGTGGCTTCCTCGCTGCAGAAAGGGATGGCTCTCGTTTGGTTGTCTACTTTACTGCCTGGACCGCATTTTCGTTTTCATCCGATTCCCATTCAATCTGATTGATGGATGGCGAACGTATCGCTGTAAGCCTGTTTTGAATGGATCTTGTCGGATCGGGTGGCGGGCGTCAGCGGACATATATCCACTGACATCCGCCTCCCCATAGAAGAAGTTAATAGGTGGCCCGATTGAATCCGCTGAAAAACAGGTGGATCCGATTGGTCTGATCGCATGAAAGGGGCCTTAAAAGCGAGTCTAAAGGCAAACTTTTTATTATTTAAATATAACAAACATGTTATACTTGCCTGCTCTGTGTAATGGTTTTATACAGAGCAGCCCCGATACTCTTCTTCTAGGGGTCCCCGCCAGCTATCCTAACAAGCCTCTTGCTAGTTGGGGAGCAACTCTGTGTGTCCATAGACAGAGAGACAACCTCGCTCCCTCTTCACTGGCTGTGATTGACAGCAGCCATCTCTGAGCCAATGAGGAGAGAGAGAGAGAGCTGAAAAAGACACTGATCTTGTGTACCATGCTGAATCAAGATTGTCTCAGGTGAGTATAAGCGGGGGCTGGGATGAGAGCTGCATGTAGAAGGTATTTTTACCTTAATGCAGAGACTGCATTAAGGTAAAAAAAACTTCTGCCTTAGGAACGAACCACTTTAATCTCAGGCCTATGTAGTAATGCGATTTACCTAGAAGTTCTCTCTCGTTTAGGAAAACCTTTATTTGTATCTAAGGCTGATGTAGCATTATTTAGCAATACATATTTTCTACATCAGTGGGAGAAAAACTAGTATGTTTATTTAACAAAATAGAAATTAACTGTAGGAAACATATCAATGGATATTAAACATTACCTTGATAGACTCTGCTCTTTACCTGCAAAAGAAGAGAACTTGTTACATGACAGCAGAAAAAAAAAATACGCGGCAAGTTGTACAATCAGCACACGTCTACAGTGACTGCATACAAAGGTCAGGATCTGCACAGGCCAGCTAGTGTAAGAGAACACTGCAAATAGGATTAACAGAGGGCTAAGAAAAGCTGCTCAGTACATGCCCTGTGCCTGTGTGGAACACTGGCCATGAGCCTTGACCTCTGTACCTGAGAGCAAAATAGAAAGACTAAACTTGAAATGAGAGGACATTGTGCATTCTTTAATCAGAATTCCAGACAAACAGATTTTTTTTTTTAAGAGTGCTTTGTATTCAGTAAACAAAAAAAAATCCAAGGCTTTTTGTGAATTGACGAGGGGAAGAGAAGAGCGACTGACACAATCTCAGTTTTGTACACTTAGCTGGAACTGTCAGTTGCAACACTGACTGAAGAAGAACTGGAGAAAAGCACCGACTTGCATTTTACAGTTACAACGCATTTGTCATTTTTACCCTAAGCAGCAACATTGGATCACCATTAAAGGCAGCTAATTTTAATAGAGCGAATTAAAAGAAGAAAAAAAAAAAAACTCCTGGAATTCCACTTTAACCACTTCAATACCAGGCACTTACGCACCTTCCTGCCCAAGCCAATTTTCAGCGCTGTCACAATTTGAATGACAATTGCGCGGTCATGCAACACTGTGCCCAAACAAATTTTTTATCATTTTTTTTCCTTCAATGACGGGCACTGATATGGCTGCACTGACTGGCACTGATGGTCACCGATAGGTGGCACTGAGGGACACCGATTACTGGTGGGTGGCATCACTGTATTTACTACTGTACTATTATGGTGCCCAACAGTGCCCATTTGTGGGCACTGATTGGCATATTTTTGGCATGTTTTGTAACATGTGGATGTAGCTGGCCATCCACATGTTGAAGGCTTCCCTGGTGGTCCAGTGTGGGCATCCGAGGGGGGGGCTGTGCTGATGAATAGTCAGCGCAAACCCCCCGTGAAGAGAGCCGCTGATCGTCTCTCCTCTATTCGTGTCTGTCAGACAAGAGTGAGGAAGAGCCGATCAACGGCTCTTCCTGTTTACATTGTGATCAGCCATGATTGGGCACGGCTGATCACATGGTAAAGAGCCTTCGTCGGAGGCTCTTTACCGAGATTGGTGTAGCGGTGTGTCAGACTGACACACCGCACCACTGATCGCCGCAATGTGCAGCGGCTGTTATCCTGCAGGACGTCAATAGACGTCCAGTCAGGATAACAGAATCACTTCCCGGATGTCAATATGCTATTGACCGGGCGGTAAGTGGTTAAAAAACAAACACTGTTTTAAAAAAAAAAACACTAAAAAATTATAGTGGGATCTGCACTCTGTCATGTGACAGTCCCCATAAGATGTTATTCTATTGTCCATGACAACTGAGATTTGCTCAGAATATTATATATACTGCATAACAATAAACACTCACTGGCCACTTTATTAGGTACACCTGTTCAATTGCTTGGTAACACAAACTGCTACCTAGCCAATCACATGGCAGCAACTCGTGGCTGATGGTAGTGCAACAGTGTGGGGGATATTTTCCTGGCACACTTTGGGTCCCTTAGTACCAATTTGAACATCGTTTAGATGTCACCTTAGTATTGATGCTGACCATGTCCTTCCCTTTATGACTACAGTGTAGACATCTTCTGATGGCTCCTTCTAGCAGGATAATGCACCATGTCACAAAGATCAAATCATCTCACCACTGGTTTCCTGAACAGGACAATGAGGTCCCCGTACTCCAATGGCCTCCACAGTCACCAGATCTCCATCCAATAGAGCACCTTTGGGATGTGGTGGAACGAGATATTCACATCATGTTTCTGCAGCCGACAAATCTGCAGCAACTGTGTGATGCTATCATGTCAATATGGACCAAAATCTCTGAGGAATGTTTTCAACACCTTGTTTTATCTATGCAAGGTGTACCTAATAAAGTAGCAGGCGAGTGTATATTTACAGTACATATATATATATATATATATATATATATATATATATATATATATTACGAAAGGCAAACCCACTTTGCACTACAAGTGCAAAATGCTCTTGAAATTGCACTGAAAGTACACTTGGAAGTGCAGTCGCTGTAGATCCGAGGGGTAGATCTTTATCATCCAATCATGTGCAAGAAAAAAATGCTGTTTCTTATTTTCCTTGCATGTCCACCTCAGATCAACAGCGACTGCACTCCCATGTGCACTTTCAGTGCAATTTCAAGTGCACTTTGCACTTGTAGTGCAAAGTGAATTCGCCTTTAGTAAATAACCCCCATAGTGTAAGAGATCGATGAGCCCCACATTAAAAAACAAAAAAGGAAAGTCTGAATTTCTCATAAATGTAAACAAAACTGCTGTCCTCATTTCTTCAATCACATTGTAGAACATTAACTTAAAACGTGTTAGGTTGTTAGTGGCAGCCTGTAGTTTTTAGCAGAAGTAAAGGGTGACAGACTCTCAGGTTACAAGCTGGAGCGATGCTACTACTGCGAATATGCCGAGTGTGAACTATGATCTGAACTTCATGGGTACAGCAAGGTAATGTTACAAAAACGCAATCTCCCTAAAACCTGACTGCAGCAGAAGAGAGAATTGGCAGCAGAGAGGAAAATCTAAAAGGAAAAAAGTCACAAACTGGTGGAAGAAAGACAGAGAAAAAATTACAAAGAAAATGAGCAGAGGGGAGACGCAAATAACCAAAAATAAACATAAAATAATACAGTACAGAGGGGGAGATTTACTAAAACTGCTGCACACAGAATCTGATGCAGCTGTGCACAGTAACCAATCAGCTTCCAGGTTTTATTGTCAAAATGCAACTGAACAAGCTGAAGTTGGAAGAGGATTGGTTATTTCGCACAGCTGTACCAGATTCATAGTTTTATGAAATCCCCCAAGGTCCCAGCAGTACCGCTGGGACCTTGATGGGGACATACCCCGAAAGCTTGTCCTGAAAAAATTGTATGTTAGTGCAATAAAAAAAAAAGTATCATGGAAAGTACTCGGTTGTTTCTGTCACAAGTGAACTAATATTGTTAAAATCACCCCCCTGTCAGAACACAACAGCACAGCAGGGGAGATCTCTTTACCAACATCAGATCATTAGTACAGCGACCCTGACCAGAGCAGTCAGGTTTTTTGTTCAACCCACTTTGAAAAAAAAAAAAAAAAAAAAGAACTTGTGTACAAGGCTTTAACATGTTTTATCTAATAAGAAAGCCAACACTGCCTACATTTTTGGTAGTTTGTGTAAACTGGCTGAAGTCCAACTCTAGCTTTTGAGACCAGAAAAGGTTGAAAGACTCACCGAAAGACAGGTCCTCCAGAAAAGGATCATGATAGAGATCATTCCCACCAAGAGAGTAATGATGACAGCTTCCCACTGAACACCTAAGAAATCAGGACCGGGCTGCATGTCTTCCGGTAGAGCCGACATAAGCTGTAACAGAAAGCAGTCAATCAAATTTATGTGATCACAGAAAATAATACAATTCACAATAGGATCCAGGTCACACTAGTAACTTTGTAGCAGCTAAAAATGATTATAGCAATCTGTAGCTGGATACAGAAATGCTGCAATAGTTATCTGGGCAGCTACAATTCATGGTCATAACCGGTTAAATGAAATAACATGAGAGGCTACCCAGTCCTCATGCACACTGGGTTTGAAAAAAAGAAATATGCTTTTAAGGATTCTTAACTCTTCTTTTTAGCCTCTTAAATGCCCCTCTATGTTAGACTGTGTGGCCCTGCACACAGGAATTTACAGGCATATTAGAAGAAATGTTTAGATCAGGGGTCTCCAAACATTCTAAACAAAGGGCCGGTTTATTGTCCTTCAGACTCTTGGAGGGCCGGACTTTGTCCAGCAGGAGTAGAAATTTTCCTGGCATCATTGTTAGTGAACATCTGGTATTAGGGGGAGGAAAAGTGCCCCATTGCTGGTATCATAGGGAGTAATAGTGCTCTATTAGTTGTGTCAGTGGGAGAAATGCTGCTCCATTGTCGGTGTCAGATGGCAGAATAGTGTCCCATATCAGTGGGAGGGATAGTGCCCCAAGGGCCGGATAAAGGCAAGTAAAGGGCCACATCCAGCCCTCAGGCCGCAGTTTGGAGACCACTGGTTTAGATGCTGAAAACAAAAAAACAACAACACATGAATGACAGTATGGCAAGCGATATTGTCACAGGATTCTAAAAGCTCAATTTGCACATTATATAAGGAAATCCAATATAATATGATTTTTCATCGGTATCTGATCCCGAACCTACTCCACTCCACGGACATATATCCCTCTGCTGACGGCCGCTGTTGGCAATGTAGAAACGAGTTGGGAACACTATACCCTATATAGTATATTGGTCCTGTCCAATACACACATCCTATTTGGGGGGGCGGAGTCCACACTCTTATCCATTCTTTCTTTGAATCCAGAATCCCCTTTAACCCTAAACATTTCCTCTTGGGACTCCTCCCGCCAACATTTTCTAAACTCTCTGGAAAAATTATTAACTCATGTGTTAACAACAACAAAGGGGTTTGGTAGTGCTTAGATGGAAAAAACAAAACAAAAAACTGGAACCCCCTTCCCTGGTTGAGTTGCATGCGAGGGTCCAGGATGTAAAGAGGATGGATCATCTCACAGCTTCCTTGAATAACTCATCAGAGGAGTACAACTGAATCTGGAAACCATGGGATCTTTTGGATATCCCACGCACTTGATTTTCCCTCAGTGGATCCAGAACTGAATCTGGGGTGGGACACACAGGGGTGACCAGATCCGAGGTCAGTAGGGGGCTATGATAGTTGGGCGCTCTCTTTCTGCCGCTATATTCTGTTTCTTTTCCTCTGTACCTTTTTGTTTTACATTCACAACTAGTTTAGGGCTTCTCTCTATGTAGCGGAGTACTTGGTGCAGATTTACAGTGACACCTACACGGTCTCTAGTTTTCTCAATTCTTCAGGGACTAAACTCATTATTCTGTTAAACTCGTGTGTTTAAAGCAGAGTTTCACCCAAAAGTGGAACTTCCGCTTAAACCACTCCTTGCCCCCTTACATGCCACATTTGGATGCAATTTTTTTTTTTGGGGGGGGGGCTTCAGTAGGAGTGGGATTTCATATCGCCTACGGTGGCCCCTCCCTGTAGGCGATCGCCTGGGACACCTGACAGGTCCCCGACGATCGCCTGACCACTCAGAGCACAGCGACGCTCACGCATGCGCAGCGAGTGCCCGGCCGTGAAGCCAAAAGCTGTCACGGCCGGATGCCCACACTAGGAATGAAGGCGCCGGCCGGAGAGGAGCGGAGTTCCGGGTGGCAGCGTCGCTGGACCATGGAGTAGGCGAGTCTGTTTATTAAAAGGCAGCAGCTACACTTTTTGTAGCTGCTGACTTTTAATAAACATAAAAAAAGCCTGGAACTCCCCTTTAACTCTGCTACGTAGATTGTCCAACTTTTTCTCTGTTTTTGTATAGTATGTATGTCTATGTACCATAGCAAAGCAACTTCCTTTATTTTTCATAAACAGGTCTGTGTGTCCACATAGATGTTTGTAACTGTAACCTATGCACTCTTTTTTTTCTTTGTTGACTGAGAAATACCTGGTGATCCCGCTAGTCCCCCTGCATGTGCACACACAACATACAGCCTGCTCGCTACACAGCTATAGCAGTACACTGATCTTCCCAGTGAAGAGCTCTGTAGGGGAGCATGTCAGCAAGTATACTGGAGTACAGGCAGGCTGTGCTCCCAATTAGAATGTAAAGCTGAAAATTGGAGTGGGAACCTAGTTTTGACATGTTCTTCCTGTCCTTCTTCAGTCGCCTGGCCACCTAGGCAACTCCTTCTCTCCCCCTCCCTCTCAGCAATCTTCTGGGATATGTCACAGGTCCCAGAATATTGCCTGGCCACCAAAAGAGCGCAGCACGACTCTCGCATGCGTAGTGCGTGCCTGGCTGTGAAGCCGCAAACTGTCAGAGCCGGGTTCCCCTCCGTTGCAATGACGGCACCACGGAGAGGAGGGGGAGAGAAGCGAGGCTTCAGGTGCCCACATCGCTGGACCGTGGGACAGGTGAGTGTCTACTTATTAAAAGTCAGAAGCTACAAAAAGTGACGGACTTTTAATAAACTGAAAGACGAGTGGAACTCCGCTTTACGGTGAAAGTAAACTTCCATCTCTTGCTTTATACATATAGGTAAGGCAAGATATAGCTAGTGTAACCATCTCCTAAACTTGCACATTTTGGGAGATATTTACTGACATGCAGCCAGTGACATCACTGGCACATGTACCCTGAAGGAATGGCCACCCATGGAGTGACGTCATCACGGCTCCAGCCAGTCACAGAGCCGGAATCTGTGAACCCAGAAGCAAGGCGAGTGAAGATGAGAGCGCTGACATCTCGGCGTGTGAGGGCTTAATTTTAAGGCATATTAAATTTAACATAATGTGCACATACTAGCACATTATGACATTACCTTGCAGGTACAAAAAAATGTCCAGCAGTTTACAATCAAGGTGGAAGAAGTTCCCTGAAAACAGCCGACAGAATTCCTCTGTCCAATGCTTTTCCTTATCAACTCAGCTGACAACAAAAATAAGGCAAACACAATTGTAATAAGGCATGCAGTAACATCAATAAAGACAACTCCCCCTTTTGTCTCACTAAAGGCCCATTTCACACTGGGGCGGGGGCAGCGTCGGCTATTTTTAGCGGCGCTTTACCGCCAATTTCGCAGCGCTATTCGGCTGCTATCGGGGCAGTTTTACCCCCTCTAGGGGCTGAGAAAGGGTTAAAAACCACTGCAAAGCGCCTCTGCAGAGGCGCTTTGCCAGCGGTATAGCCGCGGTGCCCCACTGATTTCAATGGGCAGGAGCGGTGGAGAAACAGCAGTATACACACCGCTCCAATGATGCTGCTAGCAGGACTTTTTTTACCGCCAGCCCCTCTGGGCTTTCACACTGGAGAGACAGCAGCGGCTGTTTCAGGTCGGTTTGCAGGCGCTATTTTTAACGTTATAGCGCCTGCAAACTGACCCAGTGTGAAAGGGGTCTAAAAGGTAAACAAGATTAACGGAGAGAAGGAGGTCAGCCTTATCAATAATGAAGGCTTCACATACAGCAGTGTAGTCTTCCAGTTGTTAGGAAATCCTTTTAAAGTGGAGGTCCGGGGAAAATAAATAAATAAATTAAAAGCCAGCAGCTACACTTACTGCAGCTGCTGGCTTTTAATAAATGGACACTTACCTGTCCTGGAGTCCAGCGATGTCGGCAGTAAGGTTCCCGATGTGAAGCCGAAAGGCTACACTGCCACCGCCATTGCGGGTAAGGGAGGGGGCCCCGCGGTGACGTCACTGCCGCGTCGCGGCCGGACTCCCAGAAGTGGGAAAAGAAACCTGTCAAAGACAGGTATCCTGTCCCCCCGAAATGTGCCAATTGTGGCACTTGGGAAATCCAATGAGCGGAAGTTCCACTTTAGGGTGGAGCTCCGCTTTAATGAATAGAATATATATAGCTTTCTTGATACACCCCCCATGGAAAATGAGTTCATTTTCAGCAATTACCTCTCTTTATCCATTAAGCCGACTATATAAATCAATACTACACACCCAAGTGGCACAGATTTACCAGCTCATATCAGCAGACTAGGCTAAACACAGCTGATAACAAAGCAATTGAATCCATTAGCTAAAACAACAGAGAAGGACAATGGAGGCACTGAATTTCCTATAATCCCAGATAATGCCCCATACTAACGATTCAGGACAATGGAGGCACTGAATTTCCTATAATCCCAGATAATGCCCCATACTAACGATTCAGGAAAACTTCATGTATACCAGCAGTTGCAGATTCATATCAGTATATACTAACCTGGAGAAGTCTGGAGATCAGAAGGCTGTATAAGGTGGGGAGGGTCCCCAGAACGGCTGGGTCTGCTCCCACTCCCAATGAGGAGGAGGAGGAAGATAGAGGGTCCGTTTGTTCCATTTCATCCATTTCCACCTGGATAAGTGATGGCCAGTCACAGACCAACACAGGTTACACATTACTTCTCTAATGACATATGAAGGTAACAGAAACACTGCACACACAAGACACACCGAGGGGCATTTCTAAACTCACACATACGGAAAATAAGGCAGTTTCTGCATTTTACAAAATTGTATTTATATAGGAGTTAATTTTTCTTACACTGTGTTAAGCTGCCACCTCAAGGGCAGGTGGGTGTAAATCTTGCTCTGTATAAGCAGTTGTCTGCAATCTGCACTGTAGAGGGTAGAGAAGGATATTCCTGCAGACCAGGGCTTGGGAGGTGTCAGGGACTCTCTAGATGTGAATTCAGCTTTCTATAAATGCCTGTCTAAAATAACATAGGAAGGCCAAGGTTTATATAAATATATGCAAGGGGCTCCCTTCTTCCAGTAGTTTGTGACTTGCTTCTCAAAATTAGAGCTATATAGAAATAATTTGTGGCTCCCGACACTTGCATGTGTTGCAGACAAGGGTCCCCCCTGCTAATTGCTGTGGCAGTTCTAAAATAAAGGCATTGTCCATTCCTAAGTGATAGCTGGTTTCAGCTTCAAATAGATAATAACTTAAGTAGTGAAGTTTTGCTTTCTATGTTTTACTGCCTAAGCATAGAAAAAAAAGAACTCAATCAGATTTGGGGTGAAATTTAGTAATATCACTACTGCTGTTTACTGTTCTTGCTGGGGAGGAAGCTGTACCTAGAGAACTGCAGTTTAACCACTTCAGCCCCGGAAGGTTTCACCCCCCCCTTCATGACCAGGTCATTTTTTGTGTTAATTTAACTGACAATTGTGTGGTCAAGCGAATCTGTACCCAAATAAAATGGATGTTCTTTTTTTCCCCACAAATAGAGCTTTCTTTTAGTGGTATTTGATACAATATTTTAACTTTCTACTATAAAACATATCCAATGAAAAAAAAAAAAAAAAAAAAAAAAAAATCGAATTTCTTCATCAATCTAGGCCAATATTCTGCTACATATTTTGGGTAACAAAAATCCCAATAAGTGTATATTGATTGGTTTGCGAAAAAGTTATAGTCTACAAATGATGGGATATTTTTTTCGATTGCCACATTGCAACGGACAAATCGGACACCTAACTGACACTTTTTTGGGGACCAGTGACACAAATTCAATGATCAGGGCTAAAAATATGCACTGTTACTGTACGAATTACACTGGCAGCATAGGGGTTAACACTAGGGGTGATTAAAGGGTTAAGTGTGTCCCTAGGGGGTGCTTACTAACTGTGGGGGGTTGTCCAGACCGGGAGAACACAGAGATCAATGTTTCTGCTTAGCAGGAACACAAGATCTCCATGTTCTCCCCTGTCAGAATGGCAATCTTCCTTTTTTACATAGGCAGATTGGCGTTCTTCCTCTCTGGGGGAATGATTGCGGGTAGCCGGCAGACATTGCTTCTGCAGGACCCACTGATTGGCTCCCCCTCTGTCCAATCAGAGTGTGTCCCCAGAGGCTACTGCATGAAGCGACATACAGGTACATAGTTTTACTGCAGCAAGGTGGCCGGCTGCGCAAATGTGCGGAAGGTAGTTCTGAAGTGGTTAAAGGATAAGTTCACCTTTTAAAAAAAAATAAAAATAGATGCACATTATTTTGCAGGTAAAAATTTTCATTCATTATTTTTTTTACTAGGAGTCTGGAAAGCATTGCAACTGCGATCAGCAGATCACGGGTGCAAAGTGTAAGCTGTCTGCTCGTACCTCATACAGGCAGCCAGTTACACACTGACAGGAAGAATCAATGAACCACCTAGAGAGCTTAACAGCGCCCTGGTAGCTCATTGAGCGTTACAAGCCGACAGCCCCAAAGAATGCAGGTACTCATAGTTAATTTATTCACAGAACTCTGTGAATGAATGACACAGCCATGTGGGCGGAGCCACGCACGGCCGCGCACCTTTCAAATAGTGACAGCAGGTACGACAAGAACAAGCGGTCAGTTTTTTAAATCATGGCCGCCCACTGCGTCATTTATACTAACATTCTTTGGGGACGTCGGCTTGTAGTTCTCAATGAACTACCACGGCACTGTGGAGTGAGATATGCGGGCAGACAGATACACTGACAGATCTGCAGAAGACCTGCATATGGAAACAGTGATCTGCTGATTGCAGGTACAATGCTGTACAGGCTCAAAATAAAAATGCACATTTTTTTCCCCTGTAAAAAATTGTGCATTCGTTTTTTTTTTTCTTTTAAAGTGAATTTATTCTTTAAAATGAAACTGTGACCATCCTGCAAAGTAGACTGCAGACAGAAGGGGGGAACCTTTCCTGAAAGAAGCTGCCTTGACTACCAGTACAGGTCTGACCTAGAAAGCGGAAGAAACTCAAACTCCTTTCAGCCGCTAAACACTGAGCTCTTCACAAAGTAACAGCGAGCCCTGCTGAGCCAATCCCAGCATCCTGGTCACTTTTCAGCTTTAAAGGAGATGTTCACCTTTCTGAACATGTTACACCCATATTTAGGATGTAACCTGTTCAGCATCAGTCACCGATGTACAGGCAGAAAGCTTACACTGACAGTCTGTCATGGATGGGTGAGTTTGGGGTGGAGGAACTTGACTGGCCTGCACCTCAATCCGATAGAACCCCTTTGGGATGAATTAGAGTGGAGACTGCGAGCCAGGCCTTCTCGTCCAACATCAGTGCCTGACCTCAGAAATGCCCTTCTGGAAGAATGGTCAAACATTCCCATAGACACGCTTCTAAACCTTGTGGACGGCCTTCCTAGAAGAGTTGAAGCTGTTATAGTTGCAAAGGGAGGGCCAACTCAATATTGAACCCTACGGACTAAGCCTAGGTTCACACTGCTGCGAATTCAAAATCGCGGTAAAATGCGCGATTTTACCGCGATTTCGCGGCTGCGATTTTGTCGCGATTTCGGACGCAATTTAATGTAAATCGCGGCCCGAAATCGCAAAAAGTAGTACAGGAACTACTTTTTGAAATCGCAGATGCGGCTTCGCACTGATTAGGACAGTGCCATTGCCGACAATTGCCGCCGATTTGAGATGCGATTTGACATGTCAAATCGCATCTCAAATCGTTCCAAATCGTACCCAGTGTGAACCAGGGCTAAGACTGGGATGCCATTAAAAAATAGTAAGGCAAATTCAGAAAGAGATACGACGGTGTATCTCCTGATACGCCGTCGTATCTCTGAGTTCTGCCGGTCGTATCTATGCGCCTGAATCTAGCCCCTTGTGTGTATTTCTATAGTGTAGAAAAGTTGCTGGAAAGTGTGCAATGATGGTTTAAATAAAACACATTAACATAAAAATGATGTAGAATGCAGAAATGACCTGAAGAAAGATTTATAAATGCCCAGCCACATGCGGTCCACCCAACACTAAACATACACACTCTGCCCAACAAATCATTCTTACTAAAAGGTGACCACCCAGGGCTAGTATTACAGAGCCAAGCTTAGAAATACATCTCATACAGCGTCACATGGGAGGATAGAAGACAGTCAGTCGGGTTCTCCACTCATGTCATGTCAAGAAAACTGTAATGTGAATGTAAGAAGAGTACAGCATAGATTTTTTACTTATCCTTGAACTATGAAAGTTCCAGAGCCATTTCCACATTTCAGGGAAAGGCCTGTTGATTTTGTAATACCCGTCACTGCTTATGATACAAAGCATTATACACCATATTGAGTATCTTCATTACTTTTTTTTTTATCACATTTAGCCCCCATTCACACCTAGGCGTTTTGTCGCCTGTAGTGTGACGCCGCTGCCGCCAGAGGGATGAAAACACATGTCCCTCTATGGAGATGGTTCACATCTCCACGCCGAACGCCGGACGCCTGCCGCCTGAAAAATGGTCCCGGACCTTTTTTTCAGGCGGCTTTCGGCGTTCGGCTAGGAGATGGGAACCATCTCCATAGAGGGTGTAATCTTGGGGCACATCTAGGCGGACAATACCGGCGTTTTGTCGCCGCAAATCACGGTACAAAACGCCGCTATTTGTACCGCGATTTGCGGCGACAAAACGCCGCAAATTTGTCTGCCTAGGTGTGAATGGGCACTTAACCTTTTTTACACAAGCCCAGCTGACCAGTAAAAGTGACAATGTCAGGGACATAACCTAGCCAAGTGTGCTTGAGCACCTCCATACTGCATATCGTGATGTATAGTCGGGGAGGAGGACGTGTATTTCTGTGTTGTTTATAAATGGCACTTCCAAAAAACATAAGCAGCCAGTGGGCCCATGAATGGATGTGATCTGAGTTATTAAACAGCCCAGATCATAGTCACAATGAAAAGAGCCAATCAGAGTGGCTCTGTACCTTGTTGGTCACAATGAATCAACCACAGACATTACAAGTGTAAACACTACTAGTGTTCACAAATATTCACAATCAAGGTGGGGGGGAGAGGGGGGTCTCACAGAGCAACTGAAAACCAATGATGATGGGATCATTATTTATTAATGAGGGGGTGTTTAAAGCGCCAATGACGACTAATGATTGTGTGATCTTTTTTTAAACTCATTCAAACTATTACAACAATGAAAACTGAACAATGGTCTGGTAATAAAGGGGAACACACAGGCTACTGCTTAGGAGATTTGTCTCAATTTACAAAGTAAATACACCAGTATAAGGATATTTTACATGAAAAAAATGTGTCATGTGACTGTAAGAGAAGTACAGTCACATGACTAGATTAGAGCACCTTATCCTTGTGTTAAAGCTTTGTGAATTGAGCCCATTGTCACTTTTCTCATTCAGGATAAAGTGACAGTGTCTGTGTAAAGCTGCTCCTCCCCGACAACTTTATACTCACCTCTCCAGCAACCTCCCGCTGCTCCTTCCCCATCTCAGCCACCCAAATGCCTCGTGTCAGCTGGTGTTGGAGCCTACTGATGTCACCACCTTTAAATGTGACAGTGCTCAGGCCCAGAAATTGTCTGCTAGGACCAATTACTACATCATGGTAAGAGGTTATGTGCTCTCCCATGCCTAAAAATACCATAAGTAGGGATCACTGGAAAAGTACAATGGACAAGTGGGTGTCCTTACACAGAATGAGCATGGTGAGCCTAAATGAGCAAAGTTGGTGTTTCTTTAAGAGAAATCTTCCCAAAAAAAAAGGGATAGTAATAAAAACCTGACAGCAGCTCTAACCCTTCCATTCTCTATTCAGGGTGTTTTTTGGCTTCGATTATCCTTCATTTCTTTCATCAAATGCACCTAGACTCTAACTTTACTTGATGTGGATTTCTACATGCCACATCAACATTAGTAAGCATTTTCTCACAGTTTCCTGTTCTTGCCACGTATTTCTCATCATCTTCTTTGTCAAATATTTACTTTCTTTCTGCAACTGCAAACCACTCACTAAGGCCAAATCACTGCTGCATGGTGGTAATTCACAGAAGAGCGCAGAGAAACTCCAATTCTCAGACCAGATTACATTACATGCTTTTCAAAGCACAAAAAATTTTTTTTTACATTTTTTAACGTTTTCACAGCAGCGGTTTCTGGTTTTAGACGTTTTTTTCTACAGTCAATAAACTCTCCGTCATGTTATCCTATGTGTCCATGCACACATAGGCTGGTATCAGCAGTTTTTGGCTGGGGTGTTTTTATGGCTTATGAAAATAAAAAATAATGTGTTCAGATGCCGCGTACACACGACCGTTTTTCGGGTTGTAAAAAGACATTTTTTTTTTAATGTCATTAAAAACGATGGTGTGTGGGCTCCAGAGCATTTTTCATAACGTAAAAAAACTGGGCATTAAAAATTTAGAACATGCTCTAAATTTTCACGCCGTTTTTAACGTCGTCAAAAATGGTCATGTGTAGGCTTTAACGACGTGAAAAAAACACGCATGCTCAGAAGCAAGTAATGAGACGGGAGCGCTCGGTCTGGTAAAACTACTGTTCGTAATGGAGATAGCACATTCGTCACGCTGTAACAGACTGAAAAGCACGAAGACTGAAAAGCGCGAATCGTCTCTCACCAAACTTTTACCAACACAAAATCAGCAAAAGCAGCCCCAAGTGTGGCGCCATCCGAACAAAACTTCCCCTTTATAGTCCCGTTGCACGTGTTGTACGTCACCGCGCTTTGCTCGAGCATTTTTTTTCACGATCGTGTGTAGGCAAGGCCGGTTTAACAATCGGGTTGAAAAAAAACTTTGTTTTTTCTAGACCATTAGAAATGGTTGTGTGTACGTGGAATGAGAGTTGTTTTTCAGCAATTTTCAGCTGTAAAAACACGCTAATAAATGCCAATAAATGCTCAAGAATGCTGCTCATCAGCGGTTAACGCTTTTTATCCATAAAAAAAAAAAAAACGGTCATCGGTCGCTTTAACTGACAATTGCACAGCCGTGCGATGCTGTACCCAAACAACATTTATGTTCTTTTTTTCCCCACAAATAGAGCTTTCTTTTGGTGGTATTTGATCACCTCTGCCGATTATAATTTTTTCGCTATAAATAAAAGAAGAAGAGCGACAATTTTGAAAAAATATACTGTATATCTTTTACTTTTTGCTATAATAAACATCCCCAATTTAAAATAAATAAATAAAAAAAATCCTCAGTTTAGGCCGATATGTATTGTATTCTTCCATTTTTGATATATATATATATATATATATATATATATATATATATATATATATATATATATATATATATATATATATATATATATATATATATATATATATATATATATATATATATATATATATATATATATATATATATAAAAATCAGTAAGTGTACATTGATTGGTTTGCGCAAAAGTTATATTGTCTACAAAAAAAAGGGGATAGATTTATGACATTTTTATTAATATTTTTTTTTTCACTAGTAATGTGGGGGATCAGCATTTTTTTAATCGGTACTACGACATTGCAGCGGACAAAACAGTCACTTTTGAGACGTTTTTGGTACCAGTGACATTTATACAGCGATTAGTGTTATAAAAATGAACTGACTACTGTATAAATGTCACTGGCAGGGAAGGGGTTAACACTAGGGGGTGTTCCTTAATGTGTGTTCTAACTGTAGGGGGGAGGGGACTGACTATGGGAAGAGATTGAGCGGTGTTCATACATTGTATGAACACACACATCCCTGTTCTCGTTCTGTAACGAGCAATCGCGGGTGCACGCACATCGGCTCCAGAACTTAAAATTATTGTATAAAGCAGAAGGCTTTTTTTATCCTAATGCATTCTATTCATTAAGATAAAAAGCCTTTCCGTGTGCACCAGCCTCCCCTAAGGCCCCTTTCACACAGGCATTACGATCAGGTCCGCCTGATCGGATGCTTCATTCACTCCAATGGAGCGGCGGATGTCAGCGGTGACAGGTCCGCCGCTGACATCCACCACTATCAGGTCCGATCCTGTCCGTAAAATCCAGACGTTTTTTCTGTTTTGTTTTTTTTAAAGATAATTTTTTATTTATTTATTTTTTCAATGGAACAAACATGCTGGTGAGATGCGTTTTGAGCATTTATCAACGTTTATCATCATTTATGCGAGTTTAAAGTTTTTACTTTTTTTTTTTTGGTCAGAAAAACAGCTTCTGAACACGATTTTAGAGCGTTCAGACAACAGCCCATAAACTCCACTGCTGATAAACATCCATGTGTGCATGGACACACAGGATAAAATATAGGGGAGTTTATGGGCTGTAAAGAAAATGCCCAAACTCCCAAAAATGGACGTTTATGAGCTTCAGTGTGCTTGGAGCCTTATATGTACTGTCTGAATGAAAGAAGGCAAAGGGGAGATACGATTAAAACCTTTAGGACACTTTCACACTGAAGTAGCGGTCGCGTTGGAGGTAAAGTGTTTTAGCTGCACTTTTCTGTCGCTAGCGGGGTGCTTTTAACCCCTGCTAGCGGCCAATAAAGGGTTAAAAGTGCCGCTGCTGAAGAGCTCTGTAGGCGCTTCATCAATGGCAGGGGCATTTTGGGAGCGCTGTATAAACCGCACTCCTAAATCGTCCCAAAAATGTGGCTTGCAGAACTTTTCTTCCGGTCCTGCAAGTGCACCGCCCCAGTGTGGAGGCACTCAGGCTTTCACACTGGGACTGCAGAAGGCGCTTTTCAGGCGCTATTTTTAGTACAAAAACGCCTGTAAAGCGCCTCAGTGTGAAAGTGGCCTTAAAGCGGGAGTTCACCCATTTAAAAAAAAAATAAAAATCTCCCCTTAGCTTCCTGCTCGTTCGGTCTAGGGGAATCGGCTATTTATATTAAAATAGGTGCAGTACTTACCCGTTTTCGAGCTGTATCTTCTTCCGTCGCTTCCGGGTATGGGTCTTCGGGAGCGGGCGTTCCTTCTTGATTGACATTCTTCCGAGAGGCTTCCGACGGTCGCATCCATCGCGTCACTCGTAGCCGAAAGAAGCCGAACGTCGGTGCGGCTCTATACTGCGCCTGCGCACCGACGTTCGGCTTCTTTCGGAAAATCGTGACGCGATGGATGTGACCGTCGGAAGCCTCTCGGAAACCTGTCAATCAAGAAGGACCGCCCATTCCCGAAGCCCATACCCGGAAGCGACGGAGAGGATGCGTCTCGTAAACGGGTAAGTACTGCACATATTTTAAAATAAATTGCCGATTCCCCTAGTAATAACGAGCAGGAATCTAAGGGGGAAAAGTGCCCTCTAAGGGTGAACCCCCGCTTTAACCACTTTCTGTCTGCCCGCAATAATTTAAACTTCAGGCGAGTGGCTGTAAAGGCACAATCATGTACCCGTACCTCAGCACCTTCTTCTGGGTTCACTGCATGCGCATCCCAGGCCATCTCCTACCGCTGTGATTGGGCATAGCAGGAATTTTTATCAAGAGGTTTCAGTTAATGATTCATGGCTGAGACCTGCTGATCAGCTGTGTCCAATCACAAGAGCCCTGTGGTGACAACCACAAAGGACTCTGTACAGAGGGAACAATCTGTTTCTTCTCCCCGCACAGCAGGAAAAATTAACAAACAAATATTTAATAAAAAGCACACATTTCACATTGCTAAGCACAGAGTTACCCCTTTGATCGCTCCTAGATGTTAAAGTAGAACTATAGGCAAAACTTTTTTATCCCAATTTTGGATAGAGCCATCTGTGCCCCATTGCAAAGATTTCCCTTCACTTCCTGTCTCCTAGCCAAACAGGAAGTGAGAGGATATCCCTGCAAATTGGGGGAATTCCTTGGGGACGGGACCCCCCAGGTCACCAGAACTTGTGTCCCCGTTGGAAGATTTCCCCTCTATTATTTATCTGGGGACAACTCAAAATGTGGAATTTTTTTACTTTTACGTTCATGGATAATGGTAGGGTGAATTTCCTTAACAGCGATACAGACAGCAATAGAAATGTACAAGTTCTAATCCATCTCCACTCTATACAAATCTGAAAAAACAAAAAGTTTTGCTTTTACCACTCGCTCACTGGGCACTTATACCCCCATTCCCAACATGACCAACTTTCAGTGCTCTCACATTTTTATTACTCAGTCATGCAACACTGTACCCATATGAAATTTTTTTATTTTTATTCACACGAATAGAGCTTTCTTTTGATGGTATTTAATCACCGCTGGGTTTTTTATTTTTTGAGCTATAAATGAAAAAAAAGACCAAAAAGTTGGTAAAAAAAAAATGCATTTTTCTTTGTTTTGGTTATAACATTTTGCAAATTACAATTTTTTCTTTATACATTTTGGCCAAAAATTGAGGCGGGGGATCAGCAGAGCTGGGCGTTACTGCTGAGCGTGGGGGGGGGGAATCAGCAGAGCTGGGCGTTACTACTGAGCGTGGGGGGGGGGGGGGGAATCAGCAAAGCTGGGTGTTACTACTGAGCGTGGGGGGGGAATCAGCAGAGCTGGGTGTTACTACTGAGCGTGGGGGGGGGGAATCAGCAGAGCTGGGTGTTACTACTGAGCGTGGGGAATCAGCAGAACTGGGTGTTACTACTGAGTGTGGGGGAGGAATCAGCAGAGCTGGGTGTTACTACTGAGCGTGGGGGGGGGAATCAGCAAAGCTGGGTGTTACTACTGAGCGTGGGGGGGGGGGGAATCAGCAGAGCTGGGTGTTACTACTGAGCGTGGGGGGGGGGGGGGGGGAAATCAGCAGAGCTGGGGGTTACTACTGAGCGGGAGATCAGCAGAGCTAGGCGTTACTACTGAGCGTGGGGGGGGAATCAGCAAAGCTGGGTGTTACTACTGAGCGTGGGGGGGGGAATCAGCAGAGCTGGGTGTTACTACTGAGCGTGGGGGGGGGGAATCAGCAGAGCTGGGTGTTACTACTAAGCGTGGGGGGGGGATCAGCAGAGCTGGGTGTTACTACTGAGCGTGGGGGGGGGGGAATCAGCAGAGCTGGGTGTTACTACTGAGCGTGGGGAATCAGCAGAACTGGGTGTTACTACTGAGTGTGGGGGAGGAATCAGCAGAGCTGGGTGTTACTACTGAGCGTGGGGGGGGGAATCAGCAAAGCTGGGTGTTACTACTGAGCGTGGGGGGGGGGAATCAGCAGAGCTGGGTGTTACTACTGAGCGTGGGGGGGGGGGGGGGGGGAAATCAGCAGAGCTGGGGGTTACTACTGAGCGGGAGATCAGCAGAGCTAGGCGTTACTACTGAGCGTGGGGGGGGAATCAGCAAAGCTGGGTGTTACTACTGAGCGTGGGGGGGGGAATCAGCAGAGCTGGGTGTTACTACTGAGCGTGGGGGGGGGGGAATCAGCAGAGCTGGGTGTTACTACTAAGCGTGGGGGGGGGATCAGCAGAGCTGGGGGTTACTACTAGGGTTGTCCCGATACCGATACCAGTATCGGTACCGATACCGAGTATTTGCGGGAGTACTTGTACTCCCGCAAATACCCCCGATACCTAAATAGAATACTTGCTAAACTCTGACACCCACCCCCCCCACCGCCACGAATGCCGCCGCCGACCCCGTCGCATACCGCAACGCCGCCGCATGGGTTAAACAGCTTGCGGGGAATATCACAGGTTTCATTTGAATCTGTATTTCCCGCCGCGCCGCGTATAGACACTCCCCCTTGCTCGGGATATGTCCAATCCCGAGCAAGGGGGAGTGTCTATACGCGACGCAGCGGGGAATACTACAGCTATTCAAATGAAAGCTGTGATGTTCCCCGCACGCTGTTTAACCCATGTGGCGGCGGCGGCATCTAGGTATGGGGGGACATGGCTGCATATGTGGGGGACATGGCTGCATATAGGGGGGACATGGCTGCATATGTGGGGGGACATGGCTGCATATGTGGGGGGACATGGCTGCATTTGTGGACACATTTAAAAAAAAGTATCGGTATCTGCGAGTACTTGAAAAAAAAGTATCGGTACTTGTACTCGGTCCTAAAAAAGTGGTATCGGGACAACCCTAGTTACTACTGAGCGGGAGATCAGCAGAGCTGGGCGTTACTACTGAGCGTGGGGGGGGGGGGAATCAGCAGAGCTGGGGGTTACTACTGAGCGTGGGGGGGGAAATCAGCAGAGCTGGGGGTTACTACTGAGCGTGGGGGGGGAATCAGCAGAGTTGGGGGTTACTACTGAGCGGGAGATCGGCAGAGCTGGGGGTTACTACTGAGCGGGAGATCAGCAGAGCTGGGGGTTACTACTGAGCGGGAGATCAGCAGAGCTGGGGGTTACTACTGAGCGGGAGATCAGCAGAGCTGGGGGTTACTACTGAGCGGGAGATCAGCAGAGCTGGGGGTTACTACTGAGCGGGAGATCAGCAGAGCTGGGGGTTACTACTGAGCGGGAGATCAGCAGAGCTGGGGGTTACTACTGAGCGGGAGATCAGCAGAGCTGGGGGTTACTACTGAGCGGGAGATCAGCAGAGCGGGGGTTACTACTGAGCGGGAGATCAGCAGAGCCGAGGTTACTACTGAGCGAGCAACCAGCAGAGCCGGGGGTTACTACTGAGCGAGCAACCAGCAGAGCCGGGGGTTACTACTGAGCGAGCAACCAGCAGAGCCGGGGGTTACTACTGAGCGAGCAACCAGCAGAGCCGGGGGTTACTACTGAGCGTGCAACCAGCAGAGCCGGGGGTTACTACTGAGCGTGCAACCAGCAGAGCCGGGGGTTACTACTGAGCGAGCAACCAGCAGAGCCGGGGGTTACTACTGAGCGAGCAACCAGCAGAGCCGGGGGTTACTACTGAGCGAGCAACCAGCAGAGCCGGGGGTTACTACTGAGCGAGCAACCAGCAGAGCCGGGGGTTACTCCTGAGCGAGCAACCAGCAGAGCCGGGGGTTACTACTGAGCGAGCAACCAGCAGAGCCGGGGGTTACTACTGAGCGAGCAACCAGCAGAGCCGAGGTTTACTACTGAGCGAGCAACCAGCAGAGCAGAGGTTTACTACTGAGCGAGGAATCAGCAGAGCCAGGGGTTTACTACTGAGCGAGGAATCAGCAGAGCCAGGGGTTTACTACTGAGCGAGGAATCAGCAGAGCCAGGGGTTTACTACTGAGCGAGGAATCAGCAGAGCCAGGAGTTTACTACTGAGCGAGGGATCAGAAGAGTCGGGGGTTACTACAGGGCAGGAGATCTGCTGAATGTGCATTAGCACTCTGTGGAGCAGCTGGAAGATGGAAAAGATCTCCCTCTTACCTGCTCTGTCATAAGAGCACTTAGCACTTCTTTCACTTTGGGGTGCACACCCTAATGCAATAAGCTGTGCACACCTATGGGTAGTGTAAATTATATCTCCTAAACATTCACCGGAGATATTTACTGTACTTGCAGCTAGTGACAACCACCAGGGCCATTCCTTCAGAGTCTTGTGCTGTAAACTACGGTTCCCGTGCAGCGACACCATTGTGGCTCAGGCCAGTCACACAGCCGGAGTCCGCAAACCCGGAAGGAAGACAAGCGAAGAAGGGAGCACCTGCAGCTCTGACATCTCGGAGCTAGAAAGACTTTGTTTTCAGGTAAGTTTAACATAATATACGATGCATACTGCCATATTATGATATTACATTGAAGGATAAAAAAAAAAAAAAAAAAAAAAAAAAGGTACAGCGGTTTACTACCACTTTAATATAATTGTCGATAAAAGCCTGACACTTTGAAATGCTTGTATTTAAAAACACAGAAGCAGCAGACTTTGTGAAAATCAATATTTGTGTCCTTCTCAAAACTTGTGGCCACGGCTGTGCAAAACGTACGATGTGTTGCACGGCCTGACATTGCAGAGTGATCCGGTGCGCTGTGATAAAATGCGGCACGTCTACATTTTATTGCAGCATGCTGAGCGCTAGGCTGCGTTGCAGTGTGATGGGGACACATACAAAATAATGGTTTCCAAGGTGTCCCTGCGTTGACAGACATTTTACCAACATGTGCAAATGGGGCCTAACACAGTCTGCTCACTATTCTACACAGAGCCGGGTTCACACTTGTGTGATGTTAGACATCGCATGCGATTCGCAGCACACTGCTATGCAGATCACATGCAATGTCTGTGCGATCCAAATGCAGCCATACATATTGTATGTCTGTATTCGCGTCGCATTCGCACCACAATGATGCAGGGCCCCCTTTTTTTTTGGTCTGCACTGGAATCGAATCGCATGGATGTTCACACCTATGAGATCCAATTCCTGCACCATTTGACAGTTCGCACTGCGATATGCAAACCGATCTGGGGGCGTCATTGATTTTCTATTGACATCCGCAGCGGTTCACATAGGGCAGTGTAAACCGCCGGCGGTAGAAATGCGATGTGGGAACAGACATTGGATTTGCACGGGTTCTCACATCACATATATGTGAACCGAGCCAGAGAGCTCTATAAATACAATATAAGTCTGTCTGTCCTCCTCTCTGTATTTCCATTTCCCCCCTTTACAATATACATGAATGTCTCATCACCATTTCTCCTGCCTGTCATACCAAGTCAGACATCAGTTTATGACAGTCACAGGTCTGTCTGTCTGTCTATCCTCCATCTGTAATACAGCCTCAGTCTCCTCATCATATAACATAACACTACACACACACACACACACACACACACACACACACACACACACACACACAGTCAGTGCTCTCAGCTTCTCCCTCTCTCACACAATGACAGAATTGCAAAACATAAAACATGACATATATACATACACACAATATATATTATATACACACACATAATAAATATATATATACACACTTTCTAAAAATATATATTGCATGCACACACTTTCTCTCATATACACGTTTTCTCTCTCACCGGCGACTCTCCTCAGCGTTCTGTCAGCCGCTCAGCACTTCTCCTTCTGTCATAACAACACGTCACCGCTGTGTGACCCGGCGCCTCCCGGATGCGCTGACGTTCCTGGTCAGCGACACCCGGAAGTCAACTCTGCCACGTGACCCGCCCCGCAGAGCATGCTGGGAGCGGTGTAAAAGGGCCCGAGTCCTTCTGCGTGAGGAGACGGTCTCTGTCAGGCTATGAGCTGCGCTGTGATTGGTTGGCAGGGCACCAGGGCGGTGCCGCTGTCACCTGAGCCAGCAGCAGTTTAGTACAATGACAGGTCTCCTCACATTGCTGACACGCTATAACACCCAATACAGCTGTGCACAGGGGAAGATCTCAATACAATTACAAATAAAAGGGTGCTTCGCCCCTCTCCAGTCATCTGTACTGTGATCCTACAAAGGCCCCATTCACACCTGTGCGTCACACTTAGGGCCCTTTCACACATACGGACAAACGGTCCGTTTATTACAAGTTTGTTTACGGACTTGTAATGTATCCCTATGGGATTGCAGACGTTAGCGGATGATGCGTCCGCAACCATCCGCGTCCGCAAAGCTCCGCTTTTGCGGACGGAAGAAACCCCTATTTTTCTTCCGTCCGGCGGAACGGATGAATACGGACAGACGGTCCGTATTCATCTGATTCCCCATAGGGGAGAGCAGAGAAGAGACAGGGCGGTCTCTGCACTGTGTGCGGGGACCGCCCTGTCCGCCGACAGCTCAGCGGGGATTTACGGAGGAATCACCGCTGAGCCAAACGGGCTAACGGAGCGGATCAATAAAGATCTGCTGCGTGTGAAAGAGCCCTTATGCGTAAAAAAAGGTCCAGGTTTACATATACAGTATGTGAATTTTCCTGCATCCAATTCGCATGACATGCGAGTGTGCCCGGCTTGCAATGGAGTTGGTTCACGCATGTTACAAAAGGGTCCGGTTCAGGTGCGAATTGGACCTGAACTGGGGAGAAGGGACACATAGGGTTGCCACCTTTTCTTCAAGTCAAACCTGAACACTTTAGCGGCCCACGACAATTTTTTTTATAGTATAACCTATACATATATTTTGCTATTAAACACCATTTCTGATCATATGAAGTTAATACCAAGAGTTCCCCTTTACATCAGAGTCCTCAGGGTTCCCCTTTTAAATCTGAATCCACAGAGTTCCCCTTTTACATCTGAACTCGCAGAGTTCCCTTTCACTCTAAGGGGGGGGCTCTGCAGACTCTGATGTAAGGGGGAACTCTGGGGGCTCTAACATAAGAGATGCTCTGGAAACCATGATCTAAGGGGAAACACTGGGAACTCTGATATACAGGAGGACTCTGATGTAAGGGGGAACACTGTGGCCTCTGGTGTAAAGGGGAACTCTGATGTAAGGTGAAACACTGAGAACTCTGATGTACGGAGAAGACTCTGATGTAAGGGGAAAAATGTAGCCTCTGGGGTAAAGGGGAACTCTGATGTACAGGAAGTCCGGACAGGAAGTCCCACTCCTCCTGCAGTCCCCACTCCCCCCCAAAAAAATGACATGCCAAATGTGGCATATAAGGGGGCGAGTGGAGTGGATTAAGCGCAAGTTCCACTTTTGGGTGGAACTCCGCTTTAAGGTCTGTGAATCAATATTTCCCTCACAATGCAGTTTCCTGAAATCAGAAATATGTGTACACAATCTATACACACAAAACCGAGGATTACATGATCTTATCTATATTTACTTTCACTAAATCCCTAATTGGTTAGTTGTCTTAATTAAATAAGATTAAAGAGCCTCCAGTAAAACTAGTCAGGCGAGTTTTCTTTACCACATTCATAGCAACACTATATCCATCCTGAGAAATCTTAAACTGATATAAGCACATATATGCCACTAGGATCTTAGGCCTCTTCCACATGGGCAGACCAATCGGGTCCGCCTGTCGGTTTTTCAGACGGACCCAATCGGACCATCCATTGCTTTCTATGGAGCGGCGGGTGTCAATAGAATGTGTCTGTTGATAGCTGCCGACATCTGATCCGTGTAAAACAGACGGATAAGGATCCGTTCCCCCATCCGATTGGCGGATCAGGTGGCCATCGAGTGTAAACAGACAGGTGGTGCGTTTACATCCGACCATCCATAGAGGAGAGCGGGCTGTGTCTGTATAGGCTCTTCATAAGCAGAGTGGATATGGACAAGCAATCCGATGCCTGCTCAGCGGGGATTAGTGGACAGATTCCCTTTTGCACAGACAGACGCCTGGTGGAGTTTTCCCCCCCTTGTGAAAGGGGCATTAAAGTGTTACTAAACTCACAATAGTAAAATCAGTCTGTATATACAGTAAAGCATGCTTGTTATACTTACTGTGTAACCTAAGGCGTAATCCTCTGCATTGTGTAAAAAGCCTGTTTGATCCCGTCTTCTCTGATCCTCCCCTTCTTGCCCTGTCCCCAATCTATCTTCTGATACAATAGAGCCTTGGGGGCAAGCTGCACATGCTCAGTTTGGTGTGTATTGCTAGAGTGTTTTTTTCTGTCTCAGGAGAGTGCAAGTGATCAGCACAGGGCCAATCAGCACTGCCCAGACAGAGGAACAGAGGTCCTGCAGTCTCATAAGACATTAAGGGAAGAATGAAAACCCCTCGTACAAGATTTAACCACTTAAGGACCGGACCATTATGCAGCTTAAAGACCTGGCCACTTTTTGCGATTCGGCACTGCGTCGTTTTAACTGACAATTGCGCGATCGTGCAACGTGGCTCCCAAAACAAAATGTCGTCCTTTTTTCCCCACAAATAGAGCTTTCTTTTGGGGGTATTTGATCACCTCTGCATTTTAATTTTTTGCGCTATAAACAAAAATAGAGCGACAATTTTGAAAAAAATTAAAACATTTTTACTTTTTGGTATAATAAATATCCCCAAAAAATATATAAAAAAATAAATAATTTCCCTCAGTTTAGGCCGATACGTATTCTTCTACCTATTTTTGGTTAAAAAAAAAAAAATCGCAATAAGCGTTTATTGATTAGTGTAGGGTGTAGTTTTATTGCATTTTTTTTTCTAGTAATGGCGGCGATCAGCGATTTATATTGTGACTGCGACATTATGGCGGACACATCGGACACTTTTGACACTATTTTGGGACCATTGTCATTTTTACAGCGAAAAGTGGTGTACAAAATGCACGGATTACTGTAAAAATGACACTGGCAGTGAATGGGGTTAACCAGAAGGGGGCGCTGTAGGGGTTAAGTGTGCCCTAATGTGCGTTTCTTACTGTGGGGGGACGTGGCTTAGCGTGTGACATCACTGATCGCCATTCCCTATGACAGGGAACAGACGATCAGTGACAGCCACACTAGGAAGCACGGGGAGAGGTTTGTTTACACTTACCTCTCCCTGTTCATCCTCTCTGTGACCCAATCACGGGACACCAGCGGCGATCGGGTCTGCTGTTCCCGCGGGGACGGTCACGGAGAAGAGGACCGGGTCGCGAGCACGCCGCGTGACCCAAAGCTTGGTTTTTAAAGGGGACGTGCATGTACGCCCTTATGCCCAGCCGTGCCATTCTGCAGACGTATATTTGCGTGCAGCGGTCCTCAAGTGATTAACCAGACACTGATAGAAGTCACAAGACTGCTATATACTGCTGTTGAGAAAAGGTATTTAGCAGTTTATATTTACTAAAATAATTGCATTTCCATGTTCTGTGTACTGTGGGAGACCAGAGATACTGAATGCAGGGTCCTGGGTTTAGTAACACTTTAAAGATAAGTATTTAATCGGTTTTATATTTTACTTTCCTTGGTTCCCCCTTCTCTCCTCATCAACATACTAATACAATCTTACAATAATACCTTTTCTATTTTAGACCCTATGACATCATCTCTGGGTCTCTGTGCTTCTCTATGCAATGCAGGCAGATCATGGCTGATAGGCGGGGCCAATAAAGTGGTGTACATAGCTTCCGTAAAACAGCACAGCGCCCTGCCTTGATGTGTGGATATCAGTCTGAATGAGTGGGTGTTTCTGAGCAGACTGTATTTGTATGCAGACCATCCTAGATAACAACCACATTTGATGCTGAGCCCCATGATAGAAAGTAATGTAATCCAGTGAATGAAAGGGGTGAGCCAGGGACAGTCAGGCTGGGGAGGAAAGTGCTAAATGATGCTGGAGGTGTCTTCCAGCCAGGGCTCTGTGACTTGCTGCAGCTTCTATTACACACTGTAAGGCCCCGTACACACGCTGAAAAATCTCAGCAGATCGGTTTCAGCGGATAGATTCTATGGTGTGTACATTCCTGCGGATATTTATCCGCGGAAATTTCCCAATCCCAGCAGATAAAAATTTGTAGACATCTCTACAAATCTATCCGCTTGAATTGGCTCCCGCGGATCGATCCGGTGGTCTGTACAGACTCACCGGATCGATCCGTCCGAAGGGATCCCCCGCATGCGTCGTAATGATTCGACGCATACGTGGAATTCCTTTTATGACAGCGTCGCGCACGTCGCTGCGTCATCATCGCGGCGACGGCGCGACACGTCATCGCGAGGGGATTTCGGCGCGGATTTCGATCCGATGGTGAGTACACTCCATCGGATCCAAATCCGTGGAAATCCTCGAGAGGATTTATCCGCGGATACGGTCCGGTGGACCGTATCCGCGGATAAATCCTCTCGTGTGTACTAGGCCTTAGATGCTCACAGTGGCCCGGATTCAGTAACAATTGCGCTTTTTTTACGGAGGCGCAGGGCAACGTTTTTGCCCTGCGCCCCCGCAATTTTTTTGCGCTGCCCTCGATTCACGGAGCAGAAGCTCCGTAAATTGCGCGGGCGCGCCGGCAAAATGCCTGGCGTAAGCGCGCGCAATTCAAATGATCCCGTAGGGGGCGGGAATCATTTAAATTAGGCGCGTTCCCGTGCCGATCGTAGAGCGTATGTAGTACAGGAGAGGAGCTGAAGACGAAAAACGGAATGAGTTTGGTTTTAAGTAATGTGGGGTACTGAAATCTGGCAGCCAATCGGATGCTGGTTTTCCAGCATGCCCCTTCTACAGAAGTAAGTCAGGAGATCGGCTTCTGTTGGATGAGGAGCTGCGCACGCGGCCAAAACTCGGCCGGTTCCCGCCAAACCAACCATTTTCAACTGATTTTCAGCCCGTGTGTACCCAGATTTAGCCCGTTTCTCTAAAGCTCCATTGCCTTTGTTTTTTGTGGTTTGCTGCAATACAAACATTGCAGAGAGGGAACATGAGATTCACACGTCTTCATTCCATACAATGAAGCAGATCGTTAGGGAAATTGGTGAAAGGAATCATCCTACACACTCTGCCGACTCCCAGACAACAGATCCTCCAGCATATCCCTTCCTTCGTCATCCCAGAGACTGATCATCACTTTCACCAGTAGATTATTATGTCATCAAATCTGAACAAACCACACTGAGGATTCCCATTCTAAAAGGAAAACCATAATGGTCCTTTTTCTATTTTCATTTTTTATATTTTTTTACATTTAATACTTTTTAACACTTTGGGTTGTCCCGATACCACTTTTTTAAGACCGAGTACAAGTACCGATACTTTTTTTCAAGTACTCGCCGACACCGAATACCGATACTTTTTTTTTAAATCTCATGTGACAGCGGCACATGTGTCAGTATGTTTTTTATCTTTAACAATTTTTTTTTTAATTTTTTTCTTTTTTTTTTCTTTTACAATTTTTTTTATTTATAATGCTTACTTTTTTAAAAGGGGGGGGGGTTGACCATGTCAGTGTGTTTTTTCTTTAATTTTTTTATTTTCTACATCATTTTTTTTATTGTTTTGTTTTTTTAATCTTTATTTTTTTATTTATTTTTTCAGCCCTGTTGGGGGGGGGGGGCTTTGGTGAGATATCAGGGGTCTTAACAGACCTCTGACATCTTCCCTTTGAGACAGGGAAAGGGACTAGGGACACAGATTCCCCCGTCCCTTTCTCATAAACTGAAACATTTGTAAACACAGGTTACGATGTTTCAGTTATGTGAATGGACAGAGTCAGTGATCACTGACTCTGTCCATTCGGAGCAGTAAGGAGTCGGGATACACGGGATACGCGGATACGCGGCGGCATACACGGGATAGACGGCGGCATACATGGGATACATGGCGGCATACACGGGATACACGACGGGATACACAGCAGGATACACGGCGGCTTTCAGCTGCTTTAAAATCAGCGGTGATCGGTGCTTGTAACTTCCCCACGCACTGATCACTGCCGACAGTACAAGTATCAGGTGAAGCATCGGAAGCATTTGCCCGAGTACAAGTACTCGGGCAAATGCTTGGTATCGGTCCCGATACCGATACTAGTATCGGTATCGGGACAACCCTATAAACTAGAAATGTGTCACTGGCGCTTCCCTATGCCGCTCTGCACATAGAGAAGACTGCACTCTCCCTACAGACTACTGACCCACCTGTACACTGTCGTTCTTAACCTGCCTTTCTGAACCCTATACACTGACCTGCTGACTCCCTGTACACTGCCCGGCTCACCCTGCCCCGCTGTCTCCTTTACTCTGCCTTGCTGACCCTTGTACACTGCCTTGCTGGCCCTATACACTGCCCTGCTGACCCTTGTATGCTACCATGCTGACCCCCTGAACATTTCCCTGCTGACCCCTAGAGTCTGCCCTGCTGACCCCTGTACTCTGCCCTACATACTACTGACCTCTTTACACTGCCCAACATACTACTGATATCTCTAGACTGCCCTATATACAACTAAACCCTGGCCATTGCCCTGTATCTGTATTCAAAATGGAAAACATTGTATTTGGCCAGTAGATGGTGCTAAAGATCACAGTAATTTCCTATGATTGCACCATCGAGTAGCCAACTTTAATTTAATGAAAAATGCTTGTCCAGCAAAGGAAATAGCCTAATGCCCCGTACATACGATCGGATTTTCCATCGGAAAAAATCTTGGACGGTTTCTCCGACGGAATTCTGCTCAAGCTTGGCTTGCATACACACGGTCACACAAAACTTCTCTGAACTTTTGACCGTAAAGAACTCGGTGACGTTCAACACTACGACGAGCCGAGAAAATGAAGTTCAATGCTTCTGATCACGTGTCGGAATTGCTACAGACGATGGGATTTTCCAGCTCTCAATCTTTTGCTGGCAGAAATTCCGACAGCAAAAGTCCGATGGAACCTACACACGGTCGGAATTTCCGTTCAAAAGCTCACATCGGACTTTTCTTGTCAGATTTTCCGATTGTGTGTATGGGCAGTGCCGATCCTGACCTCCCTGGGGCCCTAAGCAAAATGACATGTCACATTAAAGTTGAGGTTGAGAAGCAGGGGGGCGCTGCCGACAGTCACATTAAAGATTAGTTGAGAAGCAGGGGGAGGGGGTGTTCTGATGTCGGAAATGACAAGAAGCGGGGGGTGCTGACTTCTTACCTCTTCTCCCATGCAGCCAGCGAGTTGAGAAGCAGGGTGAGGAGCCGAAAATGACTTCTCACCAGGTGGGGCCTCTAGTAATTTGGGGGGCCCTCCGCGGACTGCATAGTGAGCCTATAGGGCGGATCGGCCCTGTGTATGGGACATAACATTTGCTTTTTGTCCCATTTATACAAAACGAATATACTTGCACTTTCACTGGGTGAATTGCTATGCAAGTTTTTTGATAAATATACCCCTAAGTTTACATTTTTACAGTAACATTTTATTATACAAGTTTTCTTCATGCCATCCTTGCTTTTTGGGGGTCTTGCTAGTTCACTTTATTTTCTTTTTCTAAAATGTGCCACACCCTGATGATCTTTGATCTCTTCCATGTTTTTGAGATAGCCCTCAAAGGTTCCCTTCCCATGTTCTACAGCAATACAATCAAAAACACACACATTAAGGCCATTATTGCACTGTGAGTAAAGGTACTTTTCCAAAAGGAAAGACAAAGCTTTAGAAGCTTCCTTGGATTTCTTAACTTCCTTCTCCCCCTTGTGTATTCTAAGTCAGCAAAAAACAAGTTTCTGTCCTTCAAATGTGAAATTCTTCCAATTTCATATACATTTTCTCCATTCTTGTGAAACAACCTCCTCCTGCTGGATTACCCAGGTATTGTATATACAGATAGCTAGATTCAGAGACGTTTAGTAGATACGCCGTCGTAACTCTGAATCTACGCCGTCGTAAATTTAAGTGTATTCTGGGAACCAGATACGCTTAAATTAGAATAAGATACGAGCGGCGTAAGTCTCCTACGCCGTTGTATCTTAGGGTGCATATTTACGCTGGCCGCTAGGTGGCGCTCCCGTTGAGTTTGGCGTAGAATATGCAAATGAGCTAGATACGCCGATTCAGAAACGTACGTGCGCCCGGCGCATTTTTTTACGTCGTTTACGTAAGGCTTTTTCCGGCGTAAAGTTAGTCGAACAAATAGCTGGCCTAGCCAATGTTAAGTATGGCTGTCGTTCCCGCGTCAAAATTTTAAAATTTTACGTTGTTTGCGCAAGTCGTCCGTGAATAGGGCTGGACGTAATTTACATTCACGTCGAAACCAATACGTCCTTGCGGCGTACTTTGGAGCAATGCACACTGGGATATGTCCACGAACGGCGCATGCGCCGTTCCTTAAAAACGTCAATCACATCGGGTCACTAGTCATTAACATAAAACACGCCCCCCTGTTCATCATTTGAATTAGGTGCGCTTACGCCGGCCCATTTACGATACGTCGCCGTAACTTAGGAGGCAAGTGCTTTGTGAATACAGCACTTGCCTCTCTGACTTACGGCGGCGTAGCGTATATGCGATACGCTACGCCGCCTCAAAATTAAGCCAGTCTATCTGAATCTGGCTAAGAGAATCTAGTTGTGTCCCAGTGACCCTGCTGCCTAAGCCTAAAGAGAACTTGTCTTAAACATCTACAGCTGGCTACAAATCTTACAATGTGACTGTCCAATGACCTTTGGATTTACCAAGTATATAATGTGAGGGTCAGACTTGGATTTATCATTAGACACAGTAGACTTACGTTTATAGGTGACAGAAGCAAAGAGGTGGCTGCATCTTCACTGGCCACATTTTCATTTTGTTAGAATACAATCATTATACAGAAGCTTATTTACACAATTCCACAAATTATAAGCCAGGCTAGGACCAGTAAAATAAGAAAAACTGTAACGGAGGTGATCTCAGCCAAGCCAACCAGAGCTGTAAACAACAGGCCTTGGCCAGGGTGCAATTATACATTCAATTTCCATCGCATTTCACTGGAGCTGTGCCAGACAAGTCCTCTGTGACCGAAAAGAATGACACTCTACAGTCTCCAATAATGCTAAACACTCACTATGATCCTGTTAGTCTCAGATCACATGAGCTTTAGCTTGTTCTAAGTGGCTTGAGAGAAGTGCATTGGATTCATGACAAAGAATATCTTAGCTGATGCCATTTCAGAAAACGGAAATCAAATGTGTTGCTTATTGCATTTTAAACACTGTCATTGTTTGCGCTGGTTTATGAAATCAGTAATATGTCATCTTCTAACCCAGTGGTCTCTAAACTGCGGCCTGGGGGCAAGGATGCAGCCATTTGCTTGCCTCCTTCTGGCATTTGGGGAACTTTTCCTTCCACTGATACAATACACCATTCTTCCCACTGACACCAAAAAAGGGGCATTATTCCTCCCAATGACAAATGGGTAAAAAGTGCAGCGCTAACAAGTGACCAATTAATGAACAACTCCAAATACGGTAAAACCTTGGATTGCAAGCATAATTTGTTCCAGAAACATGCTTGTAGTCCAAAGCACTTGTATATCAAAGCATTTTTTTTACAGGGTATAAAAGAGAAGAGAGGCACCTCTGAGTGTAGCAATAAGTTGCTAAATGTTGTGCCTTCATTAAATGTAACCATATTACTACTTGGAGGCTCCTCTCTTCTTTTTTATACTCAGTTGTGACATGACGCTACTCTTATATCAAGACATCGCTTGTATTTCAAGGCAAAATGTATTAAAAAATTTTGCTTGTCTTGCAAAACGCTCTCAAACCAAGTTACTCTCAAACCAAGGTTTTACTGTATGAATAAACTGAAGTGATAAACTTAGTAGAGAAATATCCACTAACATATGTTTGAAACATAAATGTCCTTAGATACAAGGAAAATAATAAAGTGCAATTTCCAAAGTGATCAGTGACAATCATTAACTTGATATGTGACCATCTATTACGATCAAACTTTGATAGTGGATCCACCACCGAAGACCCCAAAAAGCTTACCGGAAAGATTGGACTCAGGTAGGTGTACACGCAGTGAGCCAATCAGACTTTGCAGTATGATGTATCCCGGTGATAACAGATTCTCGGTCCAGATGCAACCTCCAAGGGGGTATTTGGAAGTAAGGGATTCAGTAGAATCAGGTATTCAATCCCACCATTAAAAGAAAAAGGAAGGCATATACTATCAAAGTTTAATCAAAATAAATAATCACATATCAAGTTAATGATTGTTACTGATCACTTTGGACATTGCACTTTATTATTTTCCTTGTATCGAAGGACATTTTCTTCAAACATATGTTAGTGGATATTTCTTTACTAAGTTTATCACTTCAGTTTATTCATATTTAAAGTAGTTCATTAATTGGTCACTTGTTAGCGCTGCACTTTTTTACCCATTTGTCACATTTTGCAATTTGATCTATTGTTGTGCTGGCTGCTATAGACGCAACATTTTTGACAGCGCGGTATAAATGTGTTTATATTTTCTCCCAATGACACCAATGATGGGGCTCTATTCCACCCAATGACACCAATGATGGGGCACTATTCCTCCTAATGATGGGGCAGTATTACTCACATTGACACCAATGATGGGGCACCATTTCTCCCATGGATACTAATGGTGGGGCACTATGCCTCCCACTGACAATAACAATGGGGCGCTTTGCTTCCCACCGACACCAATAAGGCACTATTCTTCCGCCTAATACCAAAAAAGCATTGTTTACTCCCACAGACGTCAGGACAATTTCTACTCCCAATGGCCACAGTACGGACCCCCTAAAGTTTGTTCTAACCCATTGACAAGAAGATATGTATATTGTACTCACCAGGCTTCCAACAGGACCCAGAGAGCTCTTGGCTGAAAGCAGGGCACTGCCCATGCTGGAGAAGGTTTGCAGTATTGATGTAAGCCAGGATTCAGATTCTTGGGGTTCTTCAAGTCTGTCTCCTTCTAAAGCAGCATCTAAACAAAGAGTAACAATTGTGGGTTATACATTTTAGTCCAGAGATGAGAAAACCTAAGAGATTATCATCTACATATAAACAAATACAAGTCAGAAATCATAGATAACAGTTGATAAGCATATTGGTCAAAGACAACCTAAAAAGTAAATGCACTTTTGTTGAGGAAGAAAAACAGCCCCCCCCCCCCCCCCCCCCCCCCCCGGTGATCAATTTACATTATACGGGACTTGTACTCTCTACTTCTAGTGGCCAAACAGATTGTCAGCAGAGCAAAGTTAAAGTAAGAATAAAATTACCTGTGGAGTTGACGTTAAAATGAACCCGCTGTTTTTCCCTGATTACAGCAAAGCAACGTTTCTGCAAACTGCTGTCAATAGATGAAATAGGAGCAACAAAGGTGACCCAATTCATTAAACACTATGGGGTGTAACTATTTTGCAGTAACCAAAATGAACCGCAACAGCCAATTCACCCGATCACCACTTTGTACATACCCTCAGCAGCCCAGCCTTAAAGAAATCATTATCAAAAATGTGATCGGAATGAGATTGTGACTCTTACCTATGTCAACATCCTCTTCATTCTGGGAAACGGCTTCATCTGGCTTATGCGGTATGTGATCCAGGGAGTCCTGGGTGGGAAGGACAACCTCTGTCTCTACTGGCAGCTGATTCACTGTGGACTCCTCTACTGATGGCACTTCTTCTGGAATTACTGTGGACTCCTCTACTGGCAGCTGATTCAATGTGGACGCTTCTACTGGAGGCACTTCTTCTGGAGTCACTGTGGACTCCTCTACTGGTGGCTGACTCACTGTGAGATCCTCTACTGGTGGCTGATTCATTGTGGAGTCCTCTACTGGTGGCTGATTCATTGTGGCGTCCTCTACTGGTGGCTGATTCATTGTGGCGTCCTCTACTGGTGGCCGATTCATTGTGGAGTCCTCTACTGTTGGCTGATTTACGGTGGACTCCTCTACTGTTGGCTGATTTACGGTGGACTCCTCTACTGGTGGCTGATTTACGGTGGACTCCTCTACTGGTGGCTGATTCACGGTGGACTCCTCTACTGGTGGCTGATTCACGGTGGACCCCTCTACTGGTGGCTGATTCATGGTGGACTCCTCTACTGGTGGCTGATTCATGGTGGACTCCTCTACTGGTGGCTGATTTATGGTGGAGTCCTCTACTGGTGGCTGACTTACGGTGGAGTCCTCTTCTGGTGGCTGATTTACGGTGGAGTCCTCTTCTGGTGGCATTTCTTCTTGAATCACTGTAGACTCCACTTTTGGTGGCAGTTCTTCTGGAGTCACTGTGGACTCCTCTTTGTTGGCGACAGGCTCTGGATCTGATTTCTCCTCCTCTGGATTCATTTCATCAGAGGTTGGCTTCTCTATGGAAAGAATTAAAGTGGACATGTCAATAAAATTCACACTTTGCATTTATTATCATGTTAGTGTTACCAAAATACGTTATTATTTTGAATTTTGAAAAGGGTAACTCTTACTAGCCATAAATAAATTAAAAGGAGAAGTACATGAAAATGAATGCAGCCTTTACATCTAACAATTGGTAAGCTGCAATATAATAAAGGTTTGCTTTTGGGTTTAATACTGCAATAACACTGCTCCCATGGCAGCCTTGGCTAAAGATTATAAAAGGATTAAGGCACATATGTCAAACACAAGGCCCTCGGGCCGAATCTGGCCCTCCAGACCATGTCATGTGGCCCTTTCACTCAGTTTTGCAGCCGTAGTAAGGCAGAACCCCATTGGGGTTGAGCACCCCTAAACCCTGCACTCGTTACAAAGCAAACCCCTGAACTCTGCACTCTGTACATAGCGCACTCCTGAACTCTGCATGTAGCATACACCCAATACAACCGGCATTCTGCTCATGTGGCCCGTGATGAAATTAAGTTTGACATCCCTGCATTAAGGTGTCCATATGACAGCAGAATCTGTTTTCAGACTATCCAAGTGACATGCATTGAGATAAAGAGGATCAGCAAAGCATATTTAGCCTAGGTTTACACATGTGGTGCAGAAAATGCAGCGATCCCTGTGTTTCCCACACCGGATTGCAATCACACTGAGGGTATTATTACAAAGTTAACGACACCTCAAATGCATCACAAATGCAGTGCAGTTTGCCTGCACCGGATCGCATGGTACAAAATGAACTTGCAATCCAGTTGCGATGTGGATCCAAAGATTATGCCTGCACATTTTTTGTGCAATTTGAGGCCATTCAAAAGGAGCACTACTGGCAGTTTTTAATCTCTATTGTCTTCACCATGCTTCCCCACCACTGGAGCCGCAATAAATACCTGATACTTCTGCGTATGTGGAAATGTATGAAACGTTACCCTGCCTCCCCGTAATGCGGCATTAGGTACCTGAGCTGGCCATTTCCAGGCCCAAGTACCCCCACATATGAGGATGGGGCAGAATTTGGGGTGTTTGTTGTTAGAAGCATGCACAGCCTTATGCAGCCAAATGCAGAGACTCTACTTACACCTCTGTAGTTCTGCACAGTGCTTGTGCCCTACAGTTTCTCTCTCACAGTACATGAAATATAAGTACAGTGGAACCTTGGATTACGAGCATAATCCGTTCCAGGAGAATGCTCGTAATCCAAAGTACTCGCATATCAAAGCATGGAAGCAAAAATAATTTGTTCCGCATTAACTTCAATGGCATGCAATATCGTTATGCAATAGCGTTGTGCAGTACCGCATGTGGCCAGAGGTGGGGAGCGCCGGAGAGCCTCGGAAACAGCCAGAAAGGCCCGAGGACATTTCGGCTGACCTCAACAAACGTTGGAAAGGCTCAGGGATGGAGTATTTCCAAGTCTTTCTGAGCATTTCCGAACAGCGCCCTTCGGCCAAACGGCGCCCCCCACCTCAGGCCAAACGCGGTACTGCACAACGCTTTGGCCTGAATCCTGCTCATTTTGCGAGACAACACCCGAGTTTCAAACTACAGTGCTCGTATTGCGAAGCGCTCATTAACCGCATTACTGGCAATCCGAGGTTCCACTGTATTGGCATGTGCCACTGTCATCGAATTCTGATGATAACTCTACACACAGATTCCATACCATCTATTGTTCTCAGGGGAAAGTCTCTCGATTCATGGCCGCCATGGTTGCAAAAGCATTTGTAGCTGTGGTTGGTCATGTGGATAAGCAGAAGCCATGGCCAAACCATTAAAACTTAAAGTAGAACTATAGGCAATTTTTGTTTTCATTTTGGATAGAGCAACGAGGGTTATAACTAGGGTTGTCCCGATACCACTTTTTTAGGACTGAGTACAAGTACCGATACTTTTTTTCAAGTACTCGCCGATACCGAATACCGATACTTTTTTTAAATGTGTCCCCAAATGCAGCCATGTCTCCCCACAAATGCAGCCATGTCTCCCCCCATGCAGCCATGTCTCCCCCCATGCAGCCATGTTTCCCCCAATGTAGCCATGTCTCCCCCCATGCAGCCATGTCTCCCCCCCATATCCAGCCATGTCCCGCTTACCTGCATCCCCGCTACCGCCGACTGTGTAATACGCGCCGGGAACATTTCAGCTTTGAATAGCTGTAATGATTGGCGCCGCGCTGCGTATAGACACTCCCCCTCGCTCGGGATTGGACAGTTCACCCGAGCAAGGGGGAGTGTCTATGCGCGGCGCGAATCATTACAGCTATTCAAAGCTGTAATGTTCCCGGCGCGTATTACACAGTCGGCGGTAGCGGGGATGCGGCGTAACGGTGGCGGGATGCGGCGTAACGGCGGCGGGGGGGGATAAGTATTCTATTTTGGTATCGGGGGTATTTGCGGGAGTACGAGTACTCCCGCAAATACTTGGAATCGGTCCCGATACCGATACTAGTATCGGTATCGGGACAACCCTAGTTATAACCCCTGACAGATTTTTTTTCACCATCTGTGTCCCATATCGGAGATTACCTTTCACTTCATGTCCCATAACCAAACATGGAGTTAGAGGAAATCACTGCAAATTAGGGAATTCCTTGGGGATCTACAGCTCATCAGAACTAATGTCCACATTGGAAGATTTCCCCTCTATTACATTTCTGGGGACAACCCAAAATTTGGGATTTTCTTTTACTTTCAATGATAATGGTAAACAGGACAAATAGAGAGGATGAATCTCCTAAAAACGGGGACACAGACAGCTATAAAAACCGACTGATATTTTAATCCCTCTTCACTCCATCCAAAGCTAAAAAGAAAAAAGGTTTACCTTTAAGTTTTCAATATCGATAAAGGGTAAACCCATAGCTCCCAACATTTTGAGGGACACCTACCAGTAAACGTATGTGGCCCCCTGCCACACCCCCTTAAAGGAGAATTAACCAAAAAAAGGGTCAGTTAAACCCACAAGGGCTTTTTTACCACTACTATTCCTTTTTTATTGGCTTTTAAAATTTACAAATGCAGAAATTTAGAAATTGGGTGAAAGGTTTAGTGCTGGGAAACACTTTTTGAAAGATAAAAAGTGCATTTTATATACAACTATACAGATTGGACCAAAATGAGGGACAGATGAGGAGGAAAGAGGGACAGAGGGACATTGTTCCCAATCAGGGACAGTCCCTCAAATCAGGGACAGTTGGGAGCTAGGTAAACCCATTAAATATGTGTTATTCTGTACACAGTAAAATACAACTCTTGCGTAATAACATGAAGTCCTTCATCCACAGTACATCACGCCCGGCTCACCTGTGTTACAGTGAATCCGAACTCACAGTTCTGGTTTGCTTTAAATTACTAAAGAGGCATTGCAGCGCATAGGGGAGGGTAGGTATTACAAGCATAGAATTAGTAGACCACTGGAACAAGGAATCAAAAAGTCGATTAAAAATACTTACCTGTCCTGCTGCCTGTGCCTCTGACTTGCTTTCTCCCAGCCCTTCACCTGCTAAAGAATAGTCAGGAAAGGTCCTCCCAGGTGTGTCAGATTCCCGCTGCTTGCTGTGCTTCCATGTGACAGCTGCTATTTCACTACTGTGGCCCTGAGATACAGAACGGTCATCCACATACTCCCTCATATTGGTCAAGACACTACTGATATCAGTGCCCAAGTGCACTAAATGAACTCACGCCACTTGTTCTAATGCCCAGATCCTCCCTGTCTTCTAATCGTTTAATGGTTTACAATTGTTTTAAAAGGAAATCTGTGCTTTGCCCATGCTGGACAAAGAAACAAACTTGCTTTAATGTCCCTATCCCCAGCAGTGCATGGCCAACGTCCCTACACCACCCCTCACTCCATTAAGCTGCTGGGCCCAAGGAAGGGAAGCTTAGTATAGGCTCTAGTGAGAGGACTTTCCCTGCCCTGTGGGACAGCACAGTGCCAATAAAAAAAGCACCAACACCAGTGGCGGTGGGTTCATAAAGGGTGCATGGGCACCGCCCCCTCTCTTCTGCCACCTGCCTATCACCATAGATAGATTCATGCATTGCGTGAATCTATCTATGTTCACCGCTGCCATCCCCGTTTCAGGCGCCGGGCACCTGAATTACAGCAGCGGGGTATTTTTTGGAAGCACCCGATTAAAGCCATAGGTGTCCAAAAAAGTGAACAGTTGGCACCATGCTGAGCGCTCGCAGTTCACTCAGCGTTGTGTTCGGAAAGCGAATGAATATTCGATTTCCTAAAACTGAACCGCCTCTCAGCCAATCAGGTGCTCGGGTCTGTTACCTGTCACCTGATTGGCTGAAACAACAGGCGCTGTGATTGGACACCTATCAGGCTCCAATCATAGCAGAGGAGGGGTGAAGACATCGAAGGAGCGTGGAGGACAGGTAAGTGCCAGGCGGGCGAGGGATGCAAACTGGCAGCATTTGATGGGCACAGTAGCAGCAATTGATGGGCACACTGGAAGCAATTGATGGGCACAGTAGCGGCGAATGATGGGCACACTGGCAGCAATTGATGGGCACAGTAGTGGTAATTGATGAGCACACTGGCAACAATTGATGGGCACACTGGTGGCAATTGATGAGCACAGTGGCGGCAACTGATGGGCACAGTGGTGGCAACTGATGGGCAAAGTGGCGGCAATTGATGGGCACACTGGCAATTGATGGGTACAGTAGCTGCGTTCGATGGCACAGTGACTGCGTTTGATGGGCACAGTGGCTGCATTTGATGTTTTTTTTAGTTTGTTTGCGCCCTCTCAACAATTTTGATCACCAGCCGCCACTGACCAACACTCTTATATCAAAAGAGACACTCCAAACCCAGAATAACCAACTATTTTCTTTGCTCACAACAGCTGAATGTGGAATGGAAAGGTGGTAATGGAAAGGATATATGCTGTTAGAAAGGAAACCTATAGCCGATATCTTGCTCCTTGTGTGCCTGCAATTGTCCTTTTCCCCACTACTACTCTTTACCAATCTTTGGCTTGTTCTTCGGCTACTCTAATGCTTGATCTCTATCAGCTACCAGCTTGCTCACCTCTGGGTGGGCCGATTCTCCACCATCAGGAGCCCTGGTAAAGACCGGTTAGTGCTTAGGTGCTTGAGTACCACATCCTCTACCAGGATGACCTGCTCATGTACTTATCCTGCAGGTCGGTTAGAACCTCTCTACTGCGATAGTGTCTACTGTATCCGAGCCTGACCATGACTGTTTGGTATGTAAGACTGTACAATGTTGTAGAATAAATAAAGTCTAACACCGTTCTTACCCTCTTTTTTTTCTGTTACCAATCCAGATGCAAGCAGAGAACTGTCACTTTGTGTGGAAAGTTTATGTCTGAGCCTTAATGAGATCTTCTGGACATCTACTATCAAGCCTGCCTTTTCACCAAACATTTCTTCATCGTGGGTTTCTTCTTGAGTATTCAAAACACTCTCCACAAAATCAAGAATATTTGATGATGATAACTCTAAAATCTGATCCAGAGCTTTGTGAATATGATCCAGATGTAAACTGTCCCTCCAAGCCAACTTCAGCTTAGAGTCCAAGTCCTGAAACATGGCTTCCAGACTCATGATGTTGCCTGGACCAAGGTACTTTGTGAACTGTGCAATACGCATCTCATTCAAATACTCCCTCATAATACTCAAGACTTTAATGTTTTCAACATAAGTTGCTTCCTGAACAGCATTGTTCATTAGAGGTATTGAATCGTCAGGAAGCTCTCCGGCGAATGGTTCATTCTTTCCTATACGAGCTATTTTGTCATTAGTCTTGTCAGAGATGTCTTCCTGTTTATCTTGCTTGGTTATTTTAGCTTTACTTAACACCTCAAGAGTTGCTGTCTCTTTTTCTATTTTGGTATCTAAAATATCAGAATTGTTTTTTTTCTTAATTGGATCGTCCGTAATCACGACTGGTCCTACATTTACTTCACCGATTTTCTCCACATTTGTTTCTGTCACAATGCCTGAGTTTACTTGAAGTGAATCTTGATTTTCTTGCTTGCTTGTGTCCTTACTTTCTAGAGAACGGTTTAATTCTTGGCCAAGATCAGATTCCTCAGATACTTTAGGATCTACCTTAGTGTCTTTCTCAGTTTCTGCAAGAATTTCTTCAGCTGGCTTATCACTTGTGGTATTCTCATCTTCCAGAAAACCATCTACATTTTTATGGCCTTTTTCTCCTTTATCAATAGTCCCTGGGGGACGCTCGGCATCTACAGCAGCTTTTTCTGCAAGATCCTGATTGCTTAAAGTAGAATCTGTTGACCCTACATTAAAATTGTCTGCACCTTTAGTATCTATTGGCTCTCGTTTTTCCTCCTGATAACTTGAATAGAGCTGCTCATGTTCGGTTTTCTTGTTGGTCTCACTTGGGTCAACAAATGAATGTACAGTACTGTCTTTGTGCACTAGAACATCTATATCCATAACTGGTAACTTTTCTAATGCTTGTTTGTCTGCAGGATTACAATGCTTTACGTTTATTTTTTCTTCATCATCTCCTTCTTTTGGAGATTCTGTTTCTTTAACAAATTGATCTGAAGACTGCACCTGTGAATCTTCCACTTCTCTTGGATGATCAGCAGTAAGAGAATCACTTGCCGATTTGATATCTGCTGGAAACTCTGAAGTCAATGAAGGACGTTTGTCCTGTTTAACTACTTCAGTCTGGTCTTGATTACTGTTAGGGCTTCCCAGGTTGGATTTCTCTAATAGGCTTGGCTTTCCTAAATCCTTTAATTTAATGTCTTTGTTTTCTTGCAAATCTTCTGGTATTGGCTTATCACTGTGATCAACATTTACTTCCTTTGCACCACTTGTTTTGGTGGGCGTTCGGCTTTCCTCTGTAGTTTTTTCACTGATCTTAGAATCTACTCCTTCAGTTTTTAAATCAGATGCTTGTGTCACACTTATATTTTCAGGTGGCTTTGATACATCTGGTTCTACTTGTACAGAATCAGTACTACTCTTGTTTGCAATAATATTGATCTTTTGCTCAAATGTTAAATCTTTATCTCCATCAACAGCTGGCAAGGTTTTCCATAATCCATCGTCTAGATCAACTGTATTATCCTCAAAAGGAGGTTCTAAATGTTCATTTTCACGCCTGTTCTTCTCCATGCCAAGTAAGTACAAGTTGTTACTTTTTTCTACCTCTTTACTTGGTTCATCATCTTCTTGTTCTGAATCATTTCTGTCTAAGTCAGTGACATCTTGTGTACATTCCCCTCCACTGACAATAGCAAAGAATGTGTCTCCCAATGTTGTTCGAATGCTATTTTCTTGCTTTATGGTTGTGGCATGACCCATGTCAACAGAGACTTGTATCTCCTCTTTGGATGGGGATTCCTTTGATTTTGATGAAATGCTGGCACTAGAATCATCCTCAAAAGCTGTCTGATGTGATGATGACGACATATCAGATTTTTCATCAGATAAAGATTTTTTTGCTGGCTCTCCAACATTCCTTTCTTCTTTCGTATTTTCACTGATCTCAGAATCCACTGCCTCTGCCTTTGATTTTGACCTTTCTTTTACATTTAGAAATTCAGGTTGGTTCTGTACATCTAGACCTACTTGTACAGAATCTGTATCGGTACTACTTTTGGCACGAGGTGTTCCATCACTTGAAGATATATTTACTGTGTTTTCAGATACGTTGTTTGCAGTAATATTGATATTTTGTTCAATTTCCTGTAATCCCTCTTCTCCTAGAACAAGTGTATCTTCATCAAAATGGAGTTCTAATTGTTCATTTTCATACTTGTTGCTTTTCTCCATGCCAAGTAAGTACAAGTTCTTATCTTTTTCTACCTCTTCACTTGTTTCAATGCCAATTTCTTGTTCAAATGAATCAGTTCCATCTAGATCAGTGATATCCCGTGTGTGTTCCCCTCCACTGACAATAGCAAAGAATGTGTCTCCCAATGTTGTTAGAATACTCTTATCTTGCTTTATGGGGGTAGCATGGCCCATGTCAACTGAGAATCCGACCTCCTCGTTGGATGGGGATGCCATTGCTTCTAATCCAGTGATGGAGGTAGAATCATTTTTAAAAGATGTTTGATCTGATGACCTTATATTAAATTCTTCATAAGACAACAAAGGCGTTTCTGTTGGCTTTGCAATATCCTCTTCTGTTTGCAACTCATAAGGTTCAAAATCTTTGTCTTGATAATTAATATCAAATGTAACAAGCCTGGTCTCTTCATCTTCAGTTACTACAGCATCACCTGTTGAGCCTACTTCTGTTTTTAAGTTTACAATCTTATCTTTGTCTATCAGAGTAAATGATTTTGTGTGTTTGCTTTCTTTAGAATTTTTAGCTCCTTTCTGATATATACTATGAGCTTTCTCACTATCTGGCACTTCTAAATCACTCTTTGCGTGTTCATTGTCTGAAGACCCATTGTAATCCAGAACTTCATCAACATTCTTTAAATGTTCAATTTTAGGGATGTTGCTTTTCTCCATGCCAAGTAAGTATAGGTGCGTATCTTCTAACTCTTCACTTGGTTCACCATTATTTTCGTGTTCCTCTAAATTGATTCTGCCTGGATAGGTGACATCTTGTGTGCATTCCCCTCCACTAATGATAGCAAAGAATGTGTCTCCCAATGTTGTTCGAATACTTGTTTCTTGTTTTATGGGTGTAGCATGACCCATATCAATTGAAACTTTGACCTCCTCTTTGAATAGAGCCACCTTTGTATCTGAAAAAGTGGTAGAATCATTCTCAAAAGCGGTCGCATCCGATGCCTGCATTTTAAATTTTTCATAAGATAACAAAGGTGTTTCTGCTGGCCCACCCACACCATCATCTTCTTGTGGCTCATAGTGTTCAAAATGTTTGTATTGGTATTCACCATTAAATGTAACAAGCCTGGTCTCTTCGTCTTCGGTTACTACAGCATCACCTGTTGAGCCTGCTTCTGTTTTTAAGTTTACAATCTTATCTTTGTCTATCAGAGTAAATGATTTTGTGTGTTTGCTTTCTTTAGAATTGTTAGCTCCTTTCTGATATATGCCATTAGATTGCTCACTATCTGGCACTTGGGAATCACTCTTTGCATGTTCATTGTCTGAAGACCCCTTGTAATCCAGAACTACATCATCATCAACATTCTTTAAAAGTTCATTTTTAGGCATGTTGCTTTTCTCTATGCCAAGTAAGTATAGGTGCGTATCTTCTAACTCTTCACTTGGTTCATCATAATTTTCTTGTTCCTCTAAATTAGTTCTGCCTGGATAGGTGACATCTTGCGTGCATTCCCCTCCACTAATGATAGCAAAGAATGTGTCTCCCAATGTTGTTAGAATACTTGTTTCTTGCTTTATGGGTGTAGCATGACCCATGTCAACTGGGACTTCGCCCTCCTCTTTATATGGAGCTGTCTTTGCATCTGAAAAAGTAGTAGAATCGTTCTCAAAAGCAGTTGCATCTGATGCCTGAATTTTATGTTTTTCATAAGATAACAAAGGTGTTTCTGTTGGCCCACCCACACCATCATCTTCTTGTGGCTCATAGTGTTCAAAATGTTTGTATTGGTATTCACCATCAAATGTAACACGCCTGGTCTGTTCATCTTCAGTTACTACAGCATCACCTGTGGAGCCTGCTTCTGTCTTAAGCTTTACAATTTGTTCTTTGTCTATTAAAGTAAAAGATTCTATGTTTTTACTTTCTTTAAACTCTTTAGCTCCAAGAGAGATCCTGACATTCGTGGGTTGTTCACCCGCAGGCACCTGCGATCTGCTTTTTGCATTTTCCTTGTTTGCTTGATGTGCAACATTTTCTTGCTGAGAATCTTTGGATTTGCCATTTACAGCTGTTGTATGAACATCATTTGTAGCAGAAAGAGTATCTTCAATTATTTTGTTTTCATCTTTTCTCTGATCATTCTCTGATTCTTTTTCTAGACTTCCAAAAGGTGCAATCTGCTCTTGGGATGGCAAAGCAGGTACATCCACCAATGACTTCTCAGACACTGGAATAAGCAGCGGTCGTGTTTTTTGACTAGAAGATTCAAGCACCAATGCTGTCACATGAAAGGAAGATGAATGGGTTACTCTCCATGTTAATTCCCAGAAGTAATGTGTATTTTCTTTGTTCATGGCAGCTGAACATGGCAACTTGGCAGGGCAGAATGGCAAAGGTGACTATGTGCTGCTAGGGAGGGGGGCTTTAAACAAACCTGTAACTTTGCTCTGCATTGGCAAAGTACTAGTTTGCTTTAGATATAACGTGGAGGATGGTGGGACAACAGAGAACCAATACTTACTGTCATACTGTCAAATGCACCCCCCCCCCCAACCCTCAAACACATCTCTGTGAAGGTTCCACCATATTAATGATGGTGTGCATGTGCCGGGCTACAGACCAGGAAGAGGAGCTTCAAAAGCGTCTCTTCCTGCCCAGTGCCAACACCATTCTTCCCCAATTTGTGGCCCAAATATGCTAGGTCACCCAAATGCGGGTGAGAATTAATGTAACTTTACAAACATGACAAACAAAGGATTGTGACAACGTATGCTGCAAGAAGCAAAGTAAAACCCTATACATCACAAGATAAGATATAAAACATCAGTTAAAAAAAATATATAGATATAAATATATAAAAAAATAGAACAAACTTTATTTTTCATTAAAAACTTTGCTGAGTATAAGCCTGTACATTTCTGTTTCTGCAAAGTGGTGTTGCACAGTGCTTGTGCTCTACTCTACCAATTTCAACAGATTGGGACAACAGTCCTGGAGCCTGCACCAGTGTGTGATCATAAAGGCAATGCACAGATTTCATATTGTTCTCAGGGACAAATATGGGAATCCATGGTCATAGCTGCAAAGTTCACAAAAACAGGTATTCCCCCCCCCCCCCTTATGCCCTGTACACACGATCGGTTCCGATGGACCGTTTTCATCGGACAAACCGATCGTGTGTGGGCCCCATCATTTTTTTTTCTCATTGGTGGAAAAAAAAAGAACCGGTTTTAAAATTTTCTGATGGTTAAAAAAACGATAGAAAAAAACGATCGTCTGTGGGGAAATCCATCGGTCAAAAATCCACGCATGCTCAGAATCAAGTCGACGCATGCTCGAAAGCATTGAACTTCATTTTTCTCTGCACGTTGTTGTGTTTTACGTCACCGCGTTGGACACGATCGGATTTTTAACTGATGGTGTGTAGGCAAGACTGATGAAAGTCAGTTTCATCGGATATCTGATGAAAAAATACATTGGTCCGTTTTCATCGGATGAACCGATCGTGTGTACGTGGCATTAGAGGTTTTCCCTAATCTATTGCAAATGACAACTCAAAATGTTTTTGTGTTCCCTTAACTTTCTGTCTTGATGACAGCGGTCACCAGAACAAATAGAGAAGGTGAACCTCCCCAGTGGGGACACACACAGAAACCCTTTAGAAGGATTGTTGTACTATACACAGCAAAAATATATACAGTATTCTATAAAACAACATGAGATTCTTCATCTAGATCCAATCGGTAGCGTTCCCCAGGGGATCCGCCACTATTGCAGCAAATTTATATCTGCTCAACTGTGGCTTTCCTTCAGCTACTGCTGATTGTTCTAGGCTGCCTGGGGAGCCATTAAGCCACTGGGCAGGGCTACACACTGGCAGTTAGCAGGTATAGTGTATGGATAGTAGAGTGCCCACCCTGTCAGTGCTGGCCAATAACTTTTCTTGGGGTTGCTCAACCTCTAAGAGGGGATCTAGGACCTCATCAGTGTCACCATGGACCGCTGCTACATGGTGAGGCTGAAGATGGATCAGATACACGACAGGACACCCTATACTTCTCTGGATGCTGTCACTACTTAGCACTAATGCAAACATTTCCCTTAAAACCTATAAAAAAAAATCCCTGAATATCAATGAACAATGTATTTTTTAAGCACCAATGCAAACTTTTACTTGCACACAAATGCACCAATGCAAACTTTTCACTGCGTGCCATTGCAAATTTTTCCCTGCACACACTAATGCAAAGTTTTCCCTGTGCCCCAATGTTAGTTTTTCCCTGTGCCCCAATGTTAGTTTTTCCCTGTGCCCCAATGTTAATTTTTCCCTGTGCCCCAATGTTAATTTTTCCCTGTGCCCCAATATTAATTTTTCCCTGTGCTGCAATGTTAATTTTTCCCTTTGCCTTCGGCGCCAATGCAAATTTTGCCTCCTGCGCCAATGCAAACTATTCCCTGAACACAAATGCACTTTTTTTTTGCAAAGTTGTATTATGCAATTCTGCCACATTAACATACCACAAGTTGTAAAGGGAAAGTTTCTGGGGTTCCCCAAGATAGTGAAATGTTTTCAAGGGTTCCTTGAAAATAAAAAAAAGTTAAAGAGGAGGTCCTCCCTTCCGCGGTCATTGCTACTAAGGGAACCCGGCAGTGTAGCCTTTTGGCTTCACAGCCAGGCCCCTACTGCGCATGCGTGAAGATCACTGCGCTCTTTTCCTGGCCCAAAAGAATAGAATAGGAGGGAGGAGGAGGGACAGTCTGTAAAAAAAAGATCCGTAATACTTTTCTGTCCAGCCACCTTGCTTGCTTACAGATCTGTAGCAGCCAACAAATCAGCAGCAATCCATGCTTTTGGATGTGTCGGTTGCTTATTTGCCCAGCCCACTGCATGCCGTGTCCCTGGGACATAGTATCTTCATCCAGGTACTCCATCATAGTGGTCAAGACTCTGCTGATGTCAGTGCTCGAGTGCAAAGATTATGGACCTGTACCCAACCAAACCAACCCCCCCCCCCCCCCCCCCCGATTGCTTAGAAGACCTAAGTTTTGAGTTTTTACCTGGTTTAAAAGAGACCCATGCTTTGCCCATGCAGCTCAAAGTGATATGTTCACTTTAATGTTTCCATAACTAGTAACACATACTTAGGGTTCCTTTGCTCCACTACCACTTCATTCATCCACCAGGCATAGAGAAAAAGGGATCTGTATATAGTCTGAATCACAGCTTACTCAAAAGTACGGTATATATATGTCAGACCCAACCAAGCTACATGCATTTTCAGCAGAAGGCGAGCAATGGAAGCACCCATACTTCTCTCAATACAAAGTCACTTCAAACCAAACCTGTGGCTTTGATTTGCATAGCCAAAGCACAGATCTGCACACAAATATAGGTGAACGTGTCAAAAAGCTTTTCACTTCCATATTCATTACCTGCTTGACCACAACTCCTAAAAAACATCCACGATATTGCAACTGTGGCCCTTTTTGAGAAATTTGCAGCAAAACTGTATATCAATCAAAAAAAGGAAAACATTTAACATTTTGCAGCTTATTAGCTTTGAGATGTTGGGGCTGCATTCATTTTACATGTCTAAGCTTTTTTTTTCCTCTGCTATAGAGGGAGCATTAGTTATCACACAAGCTGAACAACCAATGTGTCATCCTTTGTTTATCTCCACTACATGGTGGATTGTTGGGATTAGTACTTTACACAATTAGGATAGTTTAATTAGTGCTTTATTTTAAGCTCATGGCAAGTGACAACGGAAGTGCATTTTTGTCACGGTATACAGGTATTTTCTTTGTGAAAACGTTCCTTGATTGAAAAAAAAACGTAGAGAACACATCTAAGCCCTGGTTCACACTGCTGCGTTTTGACATTCGATTTGACATGTCAAATCGGCGGCAATTTCCTGCAATGGCACCGTCCTAGTCGGTGCGACGCTGCATCCGAAATTTACATTGACATCTGTGCAGAAACCCACACAGATGTCTCTGAAATCTCAGCCGAAATCGGGACTGACAGGCGGGAGTGAAATCATGCGAGTTCAGCTGAACTCGCGCAGCTTCGTTCCTGCAACCCAGTGTGAACCTGGGCTAAGGACTGGTAAGCAGGAATAGATTTCATTTTTGTTTTGGGTTTACATATTTTGTAAGAGATGTTTGGGGAGGCCACAGTTTTGTATACAGGACTGTGCCATGCTGTAAAAAATGTTTATTTTAATTTTTTTACAAAAGTCTAAGACCATTCTTACCCTCTACTTCTTCTTTTTCTTGTCCTGGTGCAAGTAGAGAACTGTCACTCAGTGTGGAATGTTTATCTCTCAGCCTATACGAGACCTCCTGGACATCATCTAACAGAGCTGCTTCTTCATCAAACATTTCCTTATCGGTTACCATTTCCTCATGGTTTGCTTCTCGAGATTCCAAAACCCTCTCCACAAAGTCAAGAATATTTGACTCCGATGCTTCTAAAATCTGATCCAGAGCTTTGTCAAGATAATCCAGACGTAAATTATCTTTCCGGGCTGACTTCAGCTTAGATTCCATGTCCTGAAACATGACTTCCAGCCTCATAATGTTGTCGGGACCAAGGTACTTTGTGAACTGTGCTATGCTTTCCTCCTCCAAAAACTCCCTCATAATGCTCAAGGCTTTGATGTTTTCAATATAAGATGCTTCCTCTACTGTTTCACTCTTTGAAAGTATGGATTCTACAAAAGGATCTTCATCTAATGGTTTATTCTCTTCTACCTCAGCTATCTTGTCATCAGTCTGGTCAGGAAGGTCTTGTTGTACATCTTCCTTGGGTGTTCCAGCTCCATGCTCCATTTCAGAAGTTTCTGTATTTTCATCCTCCTTCTGTATTTGTATGTTTGTATCTACAATATCTGAATTTTTATTTTTCTCAGTCAGATCTTCAGTAACAACCACTTGTTGTTCACCATTTTCTGTTCCAATTTCCTCTTCTTTAGTTTGAATCACATTATCTTTTTCCACTTTAAGGGAATCTTCAGTTTTTTGTGTGTTTGTGTTCTTACTTTCTAGATCCGAATTGTATAATTCTTGGTCAGGCTCAGATTTTGCAGACACATTGGGATCTATATTTGTTTCTTGATCAGTTTTTGCAAGCATTTCTCTAGCTAGAGATGCATTGACAGCATTTTCATCTTCGAGAAAACCATCTACATTTCCGTCATCTTTTTCTTCTTTATCAGCAGATACTGGGGGATGCTCAATATCCGAGGTAGTTTTTTTTTCAAGATCCTGATTGCTTAAAATGGACTCTGTTGCCCTTTCCTTAAAATTGTCTGCATCAGTATCTTTTGACTCTTGTTGTTCCTCTTGGTCACTTGACTTGTGCTGCCCATGTTCGGTTTCTTTGTTGGTCTCACTTGTCTCAAGGGGAGTATCAACAGTACTGCCTTCTTGTACTAGAGCATCCTTTAGAGTTGGGAACTTGTCCAATGTTTGTTCAGCTAAAGGTTTTCGATCTTCTAAATTTTCCTTTTCTTCATTGCTTCCTGCTTCCGAAGGTGCAGTTTTTTTAACTACTGGATCTGAAAATTGTATCTGTGACTTTTCCACTTCTGGATGTTCACTTGTTGATTTGACATCTTCTGGATTCTCTGGACTTTTGTCCAGTTTTACTTCTTGAGCCTCATCTTGAACACTCTTGGGGTTTTCCAGATTAGATTCCTCTGATAACATATTTTCAGAGTGCTCCTGTTTTAAAGATTCTTGTTCTAGTAAACCCTCTCTTACCTCCTCTAATTTAATGTCTTTTTCGTTCAAGTCTTCTGGCATTGGCTTATCACTGTGATCAACAATTACTTCATCTTCTTCATTTGTTTTTATCTTAGTTTCTTTAACTGCAGAACCTTCCAAACCTGCATCATTTGGGGGTTGTTGGATTTCCTCTGTAGTTTTATCACTGATCTTAGAATCCACTGCTTCAATTTTTAATTCAGATGACTCTTTCACATTTATGATTTCAGGTTGGTCTTGTGTATTTGGATCAGGTTGGTCTTGTGATTTATCATCAGTACTACCCTTAGAAAGAAGTGTTTCATCAGTTGAAGACATGTTTACTGTATTTTCTTGTGAGTTGTTTGCTGTAATTTTGATCTTTTCACTTTCTAACGATCGATCGTTGTCAACAGCTAGCAATGCTTCTTGTAATTCCTTTTCTTTGAAAAAAAATGCATCATCACCAAAAGGGGGTTCTAAATGTTTATTTTCACGCATGTTGCTTTTCTCCATGCCGAGTAGGTACAAGTTCTCATCTTCTTCTAACTCTTCAATTGGTTCATCATCATCATCATCTTCTTCTTGTTCTTCCGAATCAGTTTCATCTAGGTCAGTGACACCTCGTGTGTGTTCCCCTCCACTGACTATAGCAAAGAAAGTGTCTCCCAACGTTGTGAGAATATTCTTATCTTGCTTTATAGGTGTAGCATGACCCATGTCAACAGGGACTTTTATGTCCTCTTTCGATGGGGATGTCTTTGCTTCTGATGCAATGGTGGAATTGGAATCATTCTCAAAAACTGTTTGATCTGATGACTGCATATTCAATTCTTCATGAGATAACAAAGGTGTTTCTGTTGGCTCTCCAATACCCCCTTCCTCTTGTGGCTTGTAAGGTTCAACATCTTCTTTTTGGTACTCACCTTTAACTGTAACATGCCTGGTCTCTTCATCTTCAGTTACCACTGCATCACCTGTTAAATCAGCTTCTGTCTTTAAGTTTACACCCTTATCTTTGTCTACTGGAGTAAGAGATTCTGCAATGTTGTTTTCTGTAAACTTTTTAGCTTCTTCCTGAGAGATGCTGTCATTTTTGGCTTGTTCACTATCTGGCACTTGTGATTCACTTTTTGCATTTTGCTCTGTTGCTGAATGATCAGCCTTTTCTTCCTGAGAATCTTTGGATTTGCTATTTACAGTGGTTGTATGTACATCATCTGTTGCAGAAGGGGTTTCTTTGCTTATTTGGTGTTCATCCTCTTTGTGATCGCTTTCAGATCTTGTTTCTGGACTTTCAGAAGGTGCAATCTGCTCTTGAGATGCTGAAGCAGGTACTTCCACTGATGGCTTATCAGTCTCTGGATTAAGTGCCTGTCTTTCATTTTGTTCACGATCAGAATTGTATGGATTCTCCTGCTTCACTCCGGAGTCTGAACCAGGAGGTTCTTCAATATTTTTATCAGTTTCTGAAGTTGACACTTCCTCTGGCTGTGTTCCAGGCCCTGAGATACCAAGAGGACTGTCAACTTCAGTCTGTGAATGGGGTGTTGATGTTTCCGATGACAAATGTAGCTCCTCTGGTGTTGACCCAGAGTCTGAAACAGATGTCTTATCTTGAGGTACACCTAATTCTGAAATAGATTGCTCGCCTAAATCTACTTTAGATTCTAAAATAGACAGTTCATCTGAGGGCTTTTCTAAAGAGGATGGCTTTTCAGGTGGTTCTTTAGTTTCTGAGGAATGAGGCTCATTTTGTGATTCTCCAGCTTCTGAAGGTGGTGTCTCATTTGATGGCTCCTCAGATTCTGATTGAGGTGGCTTCCCTGGTGGTTCGCTAGATTTTGAAGGTTCTTCTGATTTTACTTCAGATTCTGACGTAGACTGTTCGCTGGGTAGAGATTCAGTCTCTGAGGGTATCTTTGTGTCTACTTTGATTTTTGATTTCCTTAAAAGTTCATCAACATCATAGCTATCAAACTTGTCTGCCCCATCTTCAAAACATACAAAATCTGTTTCCTGCAGAATAGCAACATAATTAGAAGAAAACAATGACAAATACAACTAAAGTCAGTTAAAATGTATGTATAGCAAAGTGTGCAAAAAGGAATATTCGCACTATAAAATTACATGTGGATATATTTTAAGTGATCCAAATACTTATTCAAATGTGTAGTGTAAAAATTAAAAATTAAAAAAATGTAATATAATAAAATTTGTGAATTTAAAAAGTGCATTTGAATGCTATTAAGGAATAAATAGCATACAGTGAAAAGCAACAAAAATCTGTAAATGCAAATATAAAGTTGTGATACAAAACGTCACGCAGACCTCCTCTGTATGAGTCAAATATCTGTGAATCAAACCATCAAACAATATTCACATAAATACACAACAGTAAAAATGAAAATAAAAATGAAAATAAAGTCCACTGTATCTAAAAAGAAAGAAAAATCCTGTCCCACAAAGGAAGATCCATATAAAAGATGAGTTCCACCTCGTGCAGAACACACAGGTGAGAAATGGAACCTTACCAGATTAGATGGACCTTTCTAAAACAGGGTCATAGAAGCATACAGATGAACCTCTGCAGGGTCTAATGCCCTGTACACACGATCGGTTCGTCTGATGAAAACAGTCCTTTGTGGGACTGGATTTTTCCTTCTTTTTAGATACAGTGGACTTTATTTTCATTTTTACTGTTGTATATTTATGTGAATATTGCTTGATGGTTTGATTCACAGATATTTGACGTTTTGTATCACAACTTTATATTTGGATTTACAGATATTTGTTGCTTTTCACTGCATTTATTCCTTAATAGCATTCACATGCACTTTTTAAATTCACGAATTTTATTATATTAATTCAATTGTTTTAACTTTTCATTTTTTATTTTTACACTACACATTTCAATAAGTATTTGGATCACTTAATATATATCCATATGTAATTTTATAGCGCGACTATTTCATTTTTGCACAGTTGTTTTCACATGATTATCACATGTTTTAGGTCGCAGCTTATTATTCACTTAGTTTAATTTTTTCATATATGTACCATTAGCGCAGAATTATATATAGATAAGTAAAGCATTTAAACCCATCAGATTATTTTTGCTGTTTTTTTAAGGAGCTTTTTTTCCACTTCCTGTCCCGGAGATGCAACAGGCGGTGAGAAATCTCTAAAGAAGGAATGGAATTACCCTCTTAAAGTGGGAGTAAACTCCCTTTGTTGATTTTTACACACCGTTTAGGAGATAATTTACTTTAGAAGCAGCAAGTGACATCACCGGCGCATGCGCTCTTAAGGGACAGCATACCCGTGCCATTGCTTCAGAGCCCTGTGCAGTAAACGTGATTTCCGTGCCCATGAGCGGGAGTGACATCATTGCAGCTTGGTCATTCATAGTGCCGAAGCCCATTAACCTGGAAGGAAGACCAGGTGAGGATGAAAGCGCCTACACTGGTGACAGAGTGCCACTGGAGGGTTTTGCTTTTTAGGTAAGTCTTTCATAATGTGCTAGGATGTGGCGCATACGAGCACATTATGACTTAAACTGCCCATGGCCCAATTTTTTTTTTTCTTCGATTTACTACTACTTTAACTAGTTATAACTAGAACAAATGTTCCCATTGGAAGACATACCCTCAACCTTACATTGTCAACTGTAAAATTTAGATTCCTGTTACTTTTTGTCTTCGTGAAAATGCCCACTGGGACAACAAAAGAATGAATCTACCTAATAAAAACCGTACGGGAGTCTAACACTTCATCCAAAAAAAAAAAAAAGTTTTGATATACAGTACATACGCGTTAAATCTTTAAAACCATTTAAAGAGAATCAATTAGACCTGTTCCCCGCATTTTTACCATACAGCATATACCCTATACTTGAGTATAAGACGACCTGAATATAAGCCGAGGCACCCAATTTTACCACAAAAAAAATAGGAAAACGTAATAACTTGAGTATAAGCCTAGGGTGGGAAATGCAGCAGCTACTGTAAGTGGAAAAGAGGGTAAACAATGCCCATTTGCAGTCTCACTCTGCCCATGGCATGTCTAACTGTGCCCATGGTATGCCTCACTGTTCCGATCTGCATACCTGAACTCCCGCTGTTTCACGCAGTCAGTCGGCTGCTGTCCAGTGTAACAAAGCCCCGCCTCCTCCTCATAGGCAGAACACTCAGTTTCCCAGCAGTGAGTCAGTGTTCCGCCTATCACGAATGAGGAGGAGGCGGGGCTTTGTTACAATGGACGGCCGCCGACTAGACTGATGTCACAGTGCCGATGGATCAGGTGCATGAGGCTTCAGATGGACACAGACTCGAGTAAAAGCCGAGGGGGGAATTTTCAGCAAAAAAAAAAAATGTGCTAAAAATTTCGGCTTATACTCAAGTATATACAGTATTTATGAATTGTTTGTTTTAGATACAAGATACTATTAGGACAGCTTCTCCTTACATTTTTATGTTAATATTTTAACTAACTATGACCATATGCTGCCAATTACGAACTGTAACCTTTTTATTGACTCAACATTCTCCAGCACTAATAAAAGGGGCATTGTTCATAGCCCCCAAAATGTGTTTGGAACATATATGGAATGTACTGGACTGTTTAATGGAAAAAATTTGACATTTAGACTGAAATTCTTTGATGTTGGCACACCTTTCTTGTTCTTCTCACACTAAAAAATTGACAAGGGCTCTAATCCTTCCACACTTCATCCAAAAGTTCTGCCTATACAGCCATAAGTCCCAATGTTTGTGTAATAAGTGCGTTTTTTTCTGTGTGGGCCTATTCACACAGATGCAGTAGGCAGGGATGTCTTAATGAGAGGGCACACCAGTCAATTTCTATTTTATAAAGTGTCTAAATGCTGTAACAACCTAACAAAACTGACCTTAGTTTACAGGCCAACTTTACTAGAATACATTAAGCTTGTGTATTACAGGGGTATTTATATTTAAAAAGTGAAATTGTGGCCGGAACTCCGCTTTAAGACAGCCCTGGCAGAAGGGGGCAGTGGGGTGCCCAATTCAGCGAATCACACAGCTCCCTTTTTTTATTTTTTTGCGTACAAACTTTATTTGAAGTGTACAAAGTGTACACTTCATTCATGACAATTCGCTGCGCCTGCGATCCGGCATGGTGCAGTGCAATAAAATGTAGCATGCATAAGCTGTGCTGCAGCGTGAATTGTACACATATGAAACAATTGTTTCCTGTGGTGAAAGATGTTTTACAATGCAGTAAAACGTCTGTCAATGCACATTCACCCTTAGGTCAAAGGAACTTACTGAGCAGATTTAAAAAGAAAAATAAGGATCAGTGATTTGCAGTAATCCATAGCAGAAGTTAACAGATTTCTGTTTTCTTTAGAGAAGTTAGAAGCACAGAAAATTAATTATGATCATTGCTATGAGTTACTTTGCTCGTTATTTTTAACACTCGAAATGAAGACTTACATCTGTAGGCAACTCCAGCTCATCTTTTGTGTAAACTTGTTTTATGTCTACTAAATCCTTTGGGAAATATCCAAAACCTGTACCAACCTGTAAAAAGATCAAAAACAAAACAATTATTTTTTTTCCACTTCACCAATAAATTTGTTAGTGTCAACTGATATAATGATAATCCACCCCACCCTAACAAAAACACAAAAAATTACATTCTCTGAAAAGATGTACACAACCAATACACAGATCCGTTATTGATGCCTGAAGGCTTGTTCACACTGGTTGCTTTACCTTGAATTTTGCAATACAGGTAGAATACAGTGTAATACAGAGAGCAATGCCATCAAGATGCCAGTGAGGTGGCAATGAGGTTCCAACATGACAAAGTCATGAAACTCTGCCCAACTGACATGCTGCGTCCACACCGGACCTTTCCAAACATTTATCTCAGTTCTTTTTCTCAACCTATGGCCAGCCTATGTAAAAATCCATCACACTCACGGGGCAGCATGTTACTAAACCCACAACAGTAAAATCAGTCTGTATATGTAGTAAAGAATGCTCGTTATACTCACTGTGTAACCTAAGGCTGCATTCACACCTGAGCGTTTTGTCGCCTTAAGCGCGACGCTCAAAAACGCTAGAGGGGAAAAAATACATTATTCCCTATGGAGATGGTTCACATCTCCACTCCAAAACGCCTGACGCCGAACGCCGAACGCCTGAAGCTCAAACAAGTTCCGGACCCTTTTTTGTCGCGCGAATCGGGTGGTTTGGGCGTTTCTATTTCCCATAGAAAGTAATGGAAACGCTCGATTCAAGCGACTAGCGCGACAACGAGCGTTTGCTACGGGCGTTTTGTCGCTTTAATCAATAGAACATTTCACCCAGGCAGAAAAAAAAAAAATCTACCAACATAGCAACAAGTGATGAAAAGATGATAATTTTTCATATTGGCTAAAATAAAAAACGTCGAAGTACAAAAACGTCGGACGACGCTGTATGCAAACGCGCAAATAAGCATGAATATGCGCCGTAAAAAAACGACCGAACGACCTACGCTCAGGTGTGAATGCAGCCTAAAAATGCTGTTCCTGTCTTCTCTGATCCTTCTCTTCTTCCACCGTCTCCAAAAAATAACCTGATATTTACAGAGCCAGGGGACGGACTGCACATGCTCAGTTTGGTGTGTATTGCTAGAGAGTTTTTTTTTTCTTGGGAGACTGCATGTGATCAGCACAGGGCCAATCAGCACTGTCCAGACAGAGGATCAGGGGAAAATGAAAACTCCTTCTACAAGCTTTGCTAGGAACTGATACAAGTCACCAAACTGCTATTTATTGCTAATGCGAAAAGGTATTTATCCATTTATTTTTACTAAAATAATTGCATTTCCATGTTCTGTGTACTGTGGGGGACCAGATATAGTGAATGCAGGGCCATGGGTTTAGTAACACTTTATTTTCTGCCTCTCACCTTGTGACCAGCCTGTTGTAAAATTCACCACACTCACCCAGCTTAGTATATCTGCTGTCCCTCACTCTATAACCAGCCTCTGTAGAAATCTATCACACATTACAAGGATTTTACCAAACTTTGTTCAGATTTCTACCTTTTGTTTATCCATGTGTGTTTGTCTCTGTCCATGTGGGAAAATGACTCTAATGAGCGTGATTTCATAACTATCAATCAGCTGGGGCACTTGCAGGGCACTAATGATGGAAAGCTGCGGGGCCTGCATCCCTTTAGATGTGATTTCCTTATTGGGATTATCTTACCAAAAAAAAACATTTTTGTTGTAGGGGATGCCTGAAATCTGACTTGTATCTTAGTGCAGACTTCTGGGGAAATTGGTGAGCCAATCACACAAGCAGGAAATTATGTTTCTGAGGGCGTTCTGTACGCACTGTGTGTACAGAACACCTCCAGGTAGTCATATTGCATGGCATTTTAGAAAATTACAGCGGCTTGTATTACAATCTGACTTGTGTTGCAATTGTATACGCTATATCAATTTTTCTCTTTTTGCTTTTTCCCCCCCTCCAATGAAAATGGAGTTACCCTTTAAAGTTCTGGGCGAAATATGACTTTTAAGCTAAAAATACCCCTAGAATACTCATGCCACATGCAATGTAGCAAAAGGTTTGCTGTAAACTATACCCAGTTTTTTATTTGTGCAGCATCGCTTTCCTACTTTGTGAAGTTTCTGCACAGCGTGGCCATCTCCAGTGTGGGCAACTGAAGCCACAGTGTCCTTCTTCCTGGATTCTGTGCATGCTGGCTACCCAGCATGTACCTGCTGATCTCGCACATATGCAGTGCAATCTTGGTCAGCTTGCCATGCCAAGCTGACCAAGATGTTACATAGACGCCAATGGTAAATGTTACTGGAGCCGTGCCATGCCAAGCTGATAAAGATTTTTTATAGACTCCAATGTTAAATGTTACGGGAGCCGTGCCATGCCAAGCTGACCAAGAATTTCCAAAGATGCCAATGTTAAATGTTATGGGAGCAGTGCCATGCCAAGCTGACCAAGATCTCCCAGGAGCCAATGCAAAACCGGAAAGGACATCTGCCGCTAAAGGAGGAAGTGAAATTAGATATAGGCTTAAATCGGGTAAGTGAACAGAAAAAATACAAATAAATTGCCAATTCATTTTAAGAATGCACATTAGTGCTGCATGGTGAGGAGTGAAAAATGTGGGTGGAACTCCGCTTTAAGGTGTGCTAAAACTAAGGCAAGCTAAAACAACATGCATCAATATTGACTGAGGTCACTTAAAGCGGATGTGCCATGGGAACAAAATATTAAAAGTCAGCAGCTACAAATACTGCAGCTGCTGACTTTTAATATTAGGACACTTACCTGTCCTGGAGTCCAGCGCCGATCGCAGCAGAGCACGAGCGATCGCTCGTCACTCTGCTGCTCCCCCCGCCATCCACGCTGAGGGAACCAGGAAGTGAAGCGCTGCGGCTTCACTGCCCGGTTCCCTACGGCGCATGCGCGAGTCGCGCTGCGCCCGCCGATTGGCTCACACGCTGTGTGCTGGGAGCCGAGTGTTCCCAGCACACAACGGGCGACAGACGGGATGTGACGGAATGCCCGTCTTTCGCCCGTATCGTGTGGCCGGAAGTGGGTGCAAATACCTGTATTTAGACAGGTGTCTGCACCCCCCTCCCCCCTGAAAGGTGTCAAATGTGACACCGGAGGGGGGGAGGGTTCCGATCAGCGGGACTCCACTTTAGGGTGGAGGACCGCTTTAAGCATGCCTTAAACTTTATGATGCCTTGTGTGCTGATGAATAAGTGCCAAGGAGGCTTCCATCACTGACCTCTGCACGACAATTCTAGGTGCTATGCTGTCATGTGTATCCTCTGGCTTCAATATTGAGACACTGGCCCTGAAAAGGAAGGCACAAAAGGGACTTTTCTCCAACTTTGCGATCCATATGCTCCATGTTGGGACATGGACTAAAGTATTGATGTCAAACTGTCAACATAACAGCGGGGCGGCCAGCCTGGCATTGTATTTTTTATTTTTACAACAGGAATACTTTAATCTGATTGGTTGCACTTTGTACTGACTTATTAACTGACCCCAGCTGTGAAACTGTCTGTCACTGACTACATCACGAGCCGGCCACCAACCAGCTAAAAATAAGCCTCTCTAGCACAACATTAAAGTCCTCCTACAATGCAGGAAATGAAGTTTTTATACTGCAGATATTCATTCTATCACCATCTAATAATAACTGTACTATGAATACATGGAACGTTGCGTAACATTCTGCAGCACTGCACCACTGACCTTCATACTATTACCGATGTCTGCCATACGCACAGCTAACAGGTTTTCCCACACACGAAGATGTCTGGAGTTGAAGCCGAAAACGCAGAGAGCGGTGACAATAGGGAGTAGGTTATGAGGCCTGCTAAATTCTCCCTGACTGCCAGAGTGCAAAAAATCCTTCCAAAGGAACATGTAAAGTGATGTATTTAAAACCCAACTGCAGACAAATTTGCTTTATTGTGCAAAGAGTGGGCAAAAGTTCCCCAGCTACTTCCTGTGACAGGGTGACAACACGGCCTTTCAAAGCCTACATGCAGAATCAGCGTTGTCACTATAAGGAATTTAGCCTATTTGCGTGGGATCACAGTGTTTTGGTGCCAGCCGAAGGCAAGGGCCAAGCAATCAGCCACGCTGCCAGAAGCCTGAAAAACTCTACTGGAGGCCGAAAGCTGCTGTGGCTGGACAAATGCCTGGAATGCAAGCAGTGTTCATTTTGGCAGCAAATTTCGATTTTGTTTTCTACTGCGTACACACAATCAGAATCTGTGCTGTGTGAGCCCTGGTTCACACTGGGTACGATTTGGAACGATTTGAGATGCGATTTGACATGTCAAATCGCATCTCAAATCGGCGGCAATTGTCGGCAATGGCACTGTCCTAATCAGTGCGACGCCGCATCTGCGATTTCAAAAAGTAGTTCCTGTACTACTTTTTGCGATTTCGGGCCGCGATTTACATTAAATTGCGGCCGAAATCGCGGCAAAATCGCGGCAAAATCGCATTTTGAATTCGCAGCAGTGTGAACCTAGGCTTAAGGAGGGGGTCCTTTCCTTTCAATCACCTCTCACTGAGCTCTGCACTGTGTAACTTCAGGTCCCCGCCCCCTGCTTTCTAAAAGCTCAGACAAGCTGTACAAATTCTGCACTTTGAACAGCTGTAGAGAAGAGAGGGCTGCAGATAAATAGTTACAACTTATGTAGGAGGATTTGTTTAATCTCTGTGTATCACCTGAGGCCAGTCACTTTACTGGGTATATGTGAAGGTTTACACTCACTATAAGGATAACCGTACCCTTTGTATAGTTGACCTTTAGGCTGCATTCACACCTGAGCGTAGCGTTTTTGATCGTTTTTTTCTGGCGTTTTGTCGCACGTATTCACATGTATTCGCGCGTTTGCATACAGCGTTGTCCGACGTTTTTGAACTTCGTCGTTTTTTATTTTAGCCAATAGGAAAAATGTTGCTATGTTTGTATATTTTTTTTTATCATCTTCCTGGGTGAATGTTCTATTTCACAGAACAGATTAACCACTTCCCGACCGCCACATGTAGATATACGTCGGCAGAATGGCACGGACAGGCACATCAACGTACCTGCCTAGACGTGGGTCGGGGGTCCGATCGGGACCCCCCCCCGCTACACGCGGCGGTCGGGTTCCCTCGGGGAGCGATCCGGGACGACGGCGCGGCTATTTGTTTATAGCCGCTCCGTCGCGATCGCTCCCCGGAGCTAAAGAACGGGGAGAGCCGTATGTAAACACGTCTTCCCCGTGCTTCACTATGGCGCTGCATCGATCGAGTGATTCCCTTTATAGGGGAGACTCGATCAATGACGTCATTCCTACAGCCACACCCCCCTACAGTTGTAAACACACTCTAAGTGTACACTAAATCCTACAGTGCCACCTGTGGTTAACTCCCAAACTGCAACTATCATTTTCACAATAAAGAATGCAATTTAAATGCATTTTTTGCTGTGAAAATGACAATGGTCCCAAAAATGTGTCAAAATTGTCCGAAGTGTCCGCCATAATGTCGCAGTCACGAAAAAAATCGCTGATCGCCGCCATTAGTAGTAAAAAAAAAAAAATTTATAAAAATGCAATAAAACTATCCCCTATTTTGTAAACGCTATAAATTTTGCGCAAAGCAATCGATAAACGCTTATTGCGATTTTTTTTACCAAAAATAGGTAGAAGAATACGTATCGGCCTAAACCGAGGGAAAAAAATGTTATATATGTTTTTGGGGGATATTTATTATAGCAAAAAGTAAAAAAATATTGCATTTTTTTCAAAATTGTAGCTCTATTTTTGTTTATAGCGCAAAAAATAAAAACCGCAGAGGTGATCAAATGCCACCAAAAGAAAGCTCTATTTGTGGGGAAAAAAGGACGCCAATCTTGTTACACAGTGCAGAGCTCAGTGAGAGGTGATTGAAAGGAAAGGACCCCCTCCTTCACACAACACACAGGAAGAGCAATGAGGCTGTCAATCACAGGCTGTGTGTTTGAGCTCCCTTTTTTAACCTGTCAGAAGTGACTCATGCAGATAGCAGACAGAAATTACATTTAGTGCTCTGGATTGAGACAAGTACAAGTGTAGAGTAGGGGTCTCAAACTGGTGGCCCTCCAGCTGTTGCGAAACTACAAGTCCCATGAGGCATTGCAAGGCTGACAGTTACAAGCATGACTCCCACAGGCAGAGGCATGATGGGACTTGTAGTTTTGCAACAGCTGGAGGGCTGCCAGTTTGAGACCCCTGCGTTTGTTCATATTTGCTTTGTTCATATTTCATGTCTGAGGTTTACAACCACTTTAATAAAAGTGATTACTTAGCAACATTTAACACTTGCTTGCTCTCTAACTGGCATGCTCATCCTATGGCTTCACTATTTAGTAAGGGACTGACCTTGATATCTGAGACATCTTATTTTTTTTCTTCTTTTGGATATTCAGTTATTCAATAGAAATGTTGGTGTCATTTATGCGCTTTAAGTGACAATAGGAGCATTGTACATTTTAAAATGAAATTCAGAAATGATCCCTTATGTCTACATTAATTACAAAGTCACGGTGAGCAATGACAAGGCACCTCGCCATATTTACAAAGTGGGTGAGGCGCAGATAATTACCAAAAACACAGGAAATCCAGGGTGCAGGGACATTTCCTTAACCCCTTCATGACCAGAGCTCACTGAGCCGTAGATCCCCAGACCAAACTTAGCAGCAGCATTACTGAGTACATGTCTCTGACTAAAGGTGGGCACACATATTTCATTATGACCCTATGATCTCATCGCAAATAAAATAAATCACACTGAATAAAGATTGCAAACCAAAGCTCCTTCATTCATCCAATTTATTCACTTTTATTCACTTGGATGTGGAGGAATTTTTTTCGAGCAGTTTGATCAATTGAACAATTAGTGATCGTTATCAATAGATTTATAAATGTAACCACTTAGGCCCCATGCACACGAGACGCTGGTAAACTCGAGTTCAGAGGCATTTGGGCATTTTTTTCAACTGCCCCTGAACACATTTAATGTTATCCTATGTGTCCATGCACACATTCACGTTTTTTTTGCGTTTTAAAGCAGTTGGGTTTAGGTTCGTTTTTTGAGACGCAAAATTTTGGGTTCAGACGCAAACGTTTTTGCGTTTCAAAGCTTTGGGAGGGTCTACAATGTCTTTGTTATGAACGCTGATAGCCGCAAACGCGGCAAAACGCGTTTTAAACCCCGATTTTTGCCTTTGAAAACTTGAGTTTACATGTGTTTGCATTTGCTTCTCGTGTGCATGGGGCCTTAGGTTCCATGCACACTGGACGCTAAAATAATGTTATAAAAACGCCAGTAGCTTTGCAGTGAGTCTTTAAACGTTTTTTAAAATTTTTGCAATAGCGTTTTAGCGTTTTTTACATTTTTTTTTCAATGGATCAAAAAAGTTTGAGCGTTTATTGACGTTTTTCAGCGTTTATGAATGTTTGGCGTTTTTTGTGGTCAGAAAAACTACTCCTGAACGTGATTTTAGAACGTTCAGACAACAGCCCATAAACTACACTGCTGATAAACGTCCAAAATAACGTCCATGTGTGCATGGACACATAGGATAACATGGAGTGGAGTTTATAAGCTATTAAAAAAAAAACACCCAAACTCCAAAAAACAGCAGTTTATGAGCTCCAGTGTGCGTGGAGCCTAAAAGATTGTCTGGCTGCAAGAAAAAAAAACAACATGTAATAACATATGGCCAGCTTTCGACTTAGCAAGACCCATTTTCCATTAGGCCCCTTTCACACTGCTGGACTGATCGGATCTGCCTGTCAGTTTTTCAGCCGGACCTTTTTGGACCGTCCATTGTTCTCTATGGAGCGGCGGATGTCACCCGAACATGTCTGCTGACACCCGTCAACATCCAATCCAGTCCGCTAAAAACAGACGTTACCCATCCATCCGGCGGATTGTATCAGATGATGGTTAGGCCTCGTACACACGATAGGCTAACCAGAAAACAACGGTCTGATGGACCGTTTTCATCGGTCAAAACCGATCGTGTGTGGGCCCCATAGGTTATTTAACCGTCGGTTAAAAAAAAGCCAACTTGCGTTAAATTTAACCGATGGATTCCTAACCGATAGGTCAAAACCGATCGTTAGTAGGCATGACCATCGGTTAAAAATCCACGCATGCTCAGAATCAAGTCGACACATGCTTGGAAGCATTGAACTTCATTTTTTTCAGCACGTCGTTCTGTTTTACGTCACCGCGTTCTGACACGATCGGTTATTTAACCGATGGTGTGTAGGCGCGACGGACCATCAGTCAGCTTCATCGGTTAACCGATGACAACGGTCCTTCAGACCGTTCTCATTGGATGGACTGATCGTGTGTACGCGGCTTTAGAGGGAAATGGACGGTGGGCTGTGTCTGCTCTGCATATCGGAGCGGACATAGACCTATCACCCGTCTGCTTAGCAGGTATCAGCAGACAGATCCCCCCACGCCCCCTGCTGAGCAGGCGGATGTACTGATGGACTTTTAAAACAGGAAATAGGCAGACCAGTTTGTAGAACAAAACATGCAACATTCACTTACACTTCCTGCCCAAAGTTGGCTCGATCTCCCGTCCAGTTTATGGTAAACATATATTAATTCGTCCTTCTTAAAATTCACAAAGCGGCAGTCTGGACCCGTGAAATCCGCTATGGCTTTACCCCTGCATATCAACTCTGCGGAAAGAAACAGAAGCGTGTTATTAAAAATACACATGTACTGTATGAATTCACTCTCCTGCATGCACAGATGTGTCGGCGGTGTCTTCCAGGCATCTGGGACCTAACAGAGACCGGTGGTGCATCTGCGCACATGCAGTGGATTTCTGCTTGTGCGCACAAACACTGCCAGCTTCTGGCAGATTGCCACTGTACCGCCTGGCTGCGTCTGTGGGCACACACAGAAATCCGTTGCTTTGCAGCACAAAAAAAGGACAGGAAAGTAAAAATTATAATGCATTTTTTAACCCATTTGTGTAAGGGGGTGGGGGAGGGTTATAAAAGAAAAAAAAATTGATTTAGCAAGCCTAGGGGCGCCTGGGAACTGGTGTTCCTACTCTCTTTTCTCTGCAACAAGCAACTAAGTCTCAGCATCAGCCGCCACTCCGTTCGCAGAGAGGTGCAGTGGCAGCGGAGGCCTGTGTCCCGACTCCCGAAAGAATGGAAGCAAGCAAACATTCATTGATGGGCGCTGGTGAGGCTGCATTTGATGGGCGCTGGTGAGGCTGCATTTGATGGGAGCTGGTGAGGCTGCATTTGATGGGAGCTGGTGAGGCTGCATTTGATGGGAGCTGGTAAGGGCTGCATTTGATGGGAGCTGGTAAGGGCTGCATTTGATGGGAGCTGGTAAGGGCTGCATTTGATGGGAGCTGGTAAGGGCTGCATTTGATGGGAGCTGGTAAGGGCTGCATTTGATGGGAGCTGGTAAGGGCTGCATTTGATGGGCGCTGGTGAGGCTGCATTTGATGGGCGCTGGTGAGGCTGCATTTGGTGGGCGCTGGTGAGGCTGCATTTGGTGGGCGCTGGTGAGGCTGCATTTGGTGGGCGCTGGTGAGGCTGCATTTGATGGGCGCTGGTGAGGCTGCATTTGATGGGCGCTGGTGAGGCTGCATTTGGTGGGCGCTGGTGAGGCTGCATTTGGTGGGCGCTGGTGAGGCTGCATTTGGTGGGCGCTGGTGAGGCTGCATTTGGTGGGCGCTGGTGAGGCTGCATTTGGTGGGAGCTGGTGAGGCTGCATTTGGTGGGCGCTGGTGAGGCTGCATTTGGTGGGAGCGGTGAGGCTGCATTTGGTGGGAGCTGGTGAGGCTGCATTTGGTGGGAGCTGGTGAGGCTGCATTTGGTGGGAGCTGGTGAGGCTGCATTTGGTGGGAGCTGGTGAGGCTGCATTTGGTGGGAGCTGGTGAGGCTGCATTTGGTGGGAGCTTGTGAGGCTGCATTTGGTGGGAGCTGGTGAGGCTGCATTTGGTGGGTGCTGGTGAGGCTGCATTTGATGGGCGCTGGTGTGGCTGCATTTGATGGGCGCTTCATTAAAAAGGCGGGGTATACATGGGCAGGACAAAGAGGGGGAAGCCAGGGGGTACGGCAAAATTAGGTTTTGCCTAGGGTGTCAAAAATCCTTGCACCAGCCCTGCATGAAATATGTACAAAGCATATCCTTCTATAGTATGTAATTGTTTCAATCAAGAGCAACAAGTGTAATTTCTGTCTGCTGCTTCATTCCTCTGCTATCAGCATGAGTCACTTCTGACAAGTTTTCCTAATACCAAAAGAAAAATGGTGACAGGGGAGGGACCTCCAGCTGACTGACAGCCTCAGCTCTGTTCCTGTGTGAAGGGGGGTGTGTCTCTTCCCTCCAATCAGCTGTCCTCACTAAGCGGTACAAATTAAAATCTTTGTGCAAAGGTTTACATATGTAACACATAAATGAACATTGCCCTCAAGTCATTCATATAGAAAGACTAAAGGCCTTCAGTCGTTCTGAGCGTTTGTTATAGCTGTCTACACTGTGTGCATCTCCCCTGGCCCTAAGGGTCAGTTGACACCAGATTGTGGTGCGGGAAATCTGCGTTCCGTATGCGTTTCCCACACTGCGTTCAAAACACAATCTGCAGCGTGTGCCAATACTAAGGTAATGACACCCCAAACTCACTGCGCTTGCCCGCACCTGATCTCTTCTTACACAAGTACCATGCAATCCAGTTGCAGCGAGTTTCCAAAAGTACTGAATGCACTATTTTTGGTGTGCGGTGCAGTGCGATTTTTGCCCATTCAGAATAAATGGGTAGAAATCACACTGCACAGAACTGCATGTGAATCGCACAGCAACGCAGCGCACGCTCCTGTGCAATTCCCGGTGTGAAACGGCCCTCAATGCGTATTATTAGGCAGCAGAGGCCGGGCAGAAAACTGAAGGCCAAGGGCATTCTGCACTACAGACTATGATTGACACATTTATGGCTGGTAGGAGTTTAAGCAAAGAGCCATTAGGCCGTGACGGCAGGGCAGGATAACCTCTGCATTCATTTATTCTAAATGAATGACTTTATGTAAAAAAAAAAAAATATATTTTTTAAAGCGGAGCTCCACCCTAAAGTGGAACTCCCGCTAATCGGATCCCTCCTTCCCTCCGGTGTCACATTTGACACCTTTCAGGGGGGAGGGGGGTGCAGATACCTGTCTTTGCACCCACTTCCGGACACCGGGTAGGACGTCACCTCCCACCCCCCCCCCCCCCGTTGTGTTCTGGGAATACTCCACTCCCAGAGCACAGCGGGAGCCAATCAGCAGGCGCAGCGCGACTCGCGCATGAGCCGTAGGGAACCGCGCAGTGAAACCAGAGCGATTCACTTCCTGGTTCCCTCACCTCACACAGTTAGCTGCTCTTTGTTGTATAAAATGTGTTGTGCTCTTGATTTCCTCTCTGTTCAACTGGCCACAGACATGAGATGAGCGTTGACGATCCGGCCTTTTTAATGAGGAGGATACCGTATTACACAATTTACTCCATTATTATTAAAGCGGAGTTCCAGGCTTTTTTTATGTTTATTAAAAGTCAGCAGCTACAAAAAGCATAGATGCTGGCTTTTAATAAACATACACTTACCTGCTCCACTGTCCAGCGGCTCACCGCCCGGAGCACCGCTCCTCTCCACCGGCGCCTCCATTCTAACTGTGGGCACCCGGCCGTGACAGCTTTTGGCTTCACGGCTGGGCACTCACTGCGCATGCGCGAGCGGCGCTGTGCTACCTGAGTGGACAGGCGAACTTTGTGAGGCGACCTCAGCGCGACTTGAACGTGAACTTAAAGTCGCCTCCAGGACAGGGGACTTTGCCAGTGGCCAATCAAAGAGTAATCAACTCTGTGGGAGGGAGGGGTTTGCCGAGAAAACTATTTTTACTTCCTGGAAAATTGCTTCAGTTAAGACAGGGGACCTGACTTGGAGGCGACTTCCATTGAAATCAATGGGTACAAGTCGCCTAGAAGTCGGGTTGAAGTAGTACAGGAACCTTTTCTGAAGTCGGAGCGACTGCAGTAGTGTACATTAAGACGGCTCTCATTCACTTCCATGTAATTGGACATGTCACGTGACTTAGGGCTACTTCAAGTCGGATCCCAAGTCGCCCCTGTGTGAACCGGCTCTCACAATCTCTATTGCAGAGTTTCCCAATTCTTTTATGTAACAAGTGTAGAGACTTCTCTGCTCTCTCTGGCAGTCTGCCAAGTTTTTAACAACATTGTACATGCTAGTAGATAAGTAGAAACATTGTAACTTTTCCTTCTTAGATCAAAGGGATACAACTTCTGCGTGTAAATGCTGTAAGTTTAACCACTTAAAGTCTAAACCTTTTTCTGACACGAGTTTCTTACAAAGTTAAAATCAGATTTGTTTTTGCTAGAAAATTACTTGGAACCCCCAAACATTATGGCCCAGATTCTCGTAGATCGGCGGGCGTAACGTATCCTATTTACGTTACGCCTCCGCAACTTAGACGGGCAAGTGCAGTATTCTCAAAGCACTTGCTCCATAAGTTGCGGCGGTAAGTTGTAGCGTGAATAGGCCGGCGTAAGCCCGCCTAATTCAAATTTGGAAGATATGGGCGTGTGTTATGTGACCCCATGTAAATGACACTTTTTACGAACGGCGCATGCGCCGTCCATGGACATATCCTAGGGTGCATTGCTCCAAAGTACGCCGCAAGGACGTATTGGTTTCAACGTGAACGTAAATGACGTCCAGCCCCATTCACGGACGACTTACGCAAACGACGTAAAATTTTCAAAATTCAACGTGGGAACGACGGCCATACTTAACATTGTTACGCCGCATGTATGCCTCATATAGCAGGGGTAACTTTACGCCGGGAAAAGCCTAACGTAAACGGCGTATCTGTACTGCGTCGGCCGGGCGTACGTTCGTGAATTCGCGTATCTAGCTGATTTACATATTTCTAGGTGTAAATCAGCGTACACGCCCCTAGCGGCCAGCGTAAATATGCAGTTAAGATCCGACGGCGTAAGAGACTTACGCAGGTCGGATCTGATAGAAATCTATGCGTAACTGATTCTAAGAATCAGGCGCATAGATACGACGGCTCAGACTCAGAGATACGACGGCGTATCTGGAGATACGCCGTCGTATCTCCTTTGAGAATCTGGGCCTATATATTTTTAGCAGAGACCCTAGGGAATAAAATGGCGATTGTTGCAATATTTTATGTCGCACTGTATTTGCACAGTGGTCTTTCAAATGCATTTTTTTGCAAAACATAAATAAAATTCAATGAAAAAAAAAAAAAAAAAACGAAACCGTAAAGTTAGCCTAATTTTTTTGTTTAATGTAAAAAAATATTATTTTACGCCGCGATAATCATGATCTATCTTCTAAGCAAAAAAAAATTGCGATTCTCATTTTAGCCAGAATCGTGCAGCTCTACTATAGAGTCTCCCTCTGTGCAAGTGCAATCAACACCCTTGCTGAATGACTGTGTTTTAAGCCTAAGGCCCCTTTCACATTGGAGCGGGAGCCGCGGTGGCGGTATAGCGCCGCTACAAATAGCGGCGCTATACCGCCGGGATTGCCACGGGAATCGGCCCCTAGCAGTGCGGTATTAACCCACGCTAGCGGCCAATAAAGGGTTAATACCACCCGCAATGCGCCTCTGCAGAGGCGCATTGCGGGCGGTATTGCCGCGGTTTCCCATTGTTTTAAATGGGAAGGAGCGGTGAAGGAGCGGTATACACACCGCTCCTCTCACCGCTCCAAAGATGCTGCTGACAGGAGATTTTTTTCTCTCCTACCAGCGCATCGCATCAGTGTGAAAGCACTCGGGCTTTCACATTGAGTATGCAGTGCAGGAGTTTTTCAGGCGGTATAGCAGCGCTATTGTTAGAGCTGTACCGCCTGAAAAACTCCTCAGTGTGAAAGGGGTCTTACTTTCTAAGTATAGTGGGTAAAGACTCATGCTTATATTAATCTATTGCAGGATATGGATGCATATCATTTTTGGAAGTGTTGTTTCCAAGTTTAGCACTGTTAATATTTTATTCTATTACATTTTACCATTATTGAATGAAGTATATTTTTTATTAGACTTGCTGAATGACTACTGAAATAAAACCAATTACACCAAGGCACTGTACTGTTTTCAGAGATTTGGAGCAGATGTGCACAAAGCGCATGGGACAATAAAGCTGGCCATACACAGGAAGAAATGTACCAATTTCCCCATCCACACCAACCAGCGTGGATGGATGAATCTGCAGTGACAGCCATTATATCCTGATGGCCACGACCTGTGGCTGTCAGAACACCCAAACAGTGATTGCGTCTGAATTTTTCATTCCACCCCTTTGATTTTTTTTTTTTTATTGAGATCAAAGAATAAAAAATTTAAAAAATGGTCCCAACAGGGCCACCCACAGCTCGAATTTCAGATGGTTCATCGTGAACTGGCCAAAATCCATTCAATGTATATCCAGCTTAAAGCACTGCAGCATTAATAAGCAAGAAGCAGAGTTTACATTTGTAAAGAATGGACTTCTTTACAAATCTATGCTTCTATCTATGCTTCTTTGTACAGAAATAATTTAAAAATGTAATCATTTTAAAATGATTAAAAATTATACAAGTGTACAAAAAGTGTACAAGTGTACAAAAAAAAATAACAACACACAAAGCAATGTTAACACTAATTGGATTTGCATACATATCTAAAAAAAAATAAAAAAAATCAACCTTGAAAAGAGACTGTAGATTTTCTTTGGGTCACGCTGACACTAGGAAGGAGAAGGAACAGCTGGGAGACGGTATGTAAACAATGGAAGATTCCTCACCTGCCCCCACTGCCTAATACAGAACACCACCCCCATCATTCCTTGTATTTACAAAGCCACGACAAAGGAGAAGCAGCTGACAGCTTGGCAAGTGGGGGCCGTACCTAGATTGCACTATAGTACCGCGTTGGAGTGCTGCTACTGGCTGCAAGATTTGCAGCAAATGGCAATTATTTAAAATGATTATATAATACATAATGGTAAACAATGTGGCACTGTGGTCATCAGATCGCCTTCACATTGGTACAGTACTGAAGGGGGGGGGGGGGGGGGGGTCTGCAATATAAAGCCGTGACAAACTATAAGATTACTGTCAACATTTTAACCTGTATCCAAAGGTGATTATAGAGGAAGGACCACCATAGAGAATAAGAAAATTCAGTTTTTCGTTGCCAACATCCATAGGAGTGCGCAACCTATTGCATTAGGATGTGCACCCCAAAGCTCAAACACATACTATCAATCACTCACCAAAAAAGTGAAGGGGCCGGTAAGTTACATATTTACCGACCCCTTCCTCCACTCATCCTAAAACATCCCCGCAGCAGCAGCCGGAGGGAGAGGAAAGTAGGCGGTAGGCGAAAAGACGGCAGTGCTGGGGGGGGGGGGGACAAGGGGGGAGCCAGGGCAGTAGGGGGAGTTTTTGCTGCACAGGGTGATTAGGGTGTGCCAATATTTATGTTATAGAAAACTAAAAGGAAGAGTACCCCCTGGTACTACGGGACTTTATGGGCAAACTATTATACACAAAGGGGGTTATTTACTAAAGGCAAATCCACTTTGCACTACAAATGCAAACTACAAGTGCAACACTGAAAGTGCACATGGAAGTGCAGTCGCTGTAGATCTGAGGGGGACATGCAAGGAAAAAAAAACACAGCATTTTAGCTTGCACATGATTGGATGAGAAAATCAGCAGAGCTTCCCCTCATTTCAGATCTACCCCTCAGATTTACAGCGACTGCACTTCCAAGTACACTTCGCACTTGTAGTTTGCACTTGTACTGCAAAGTGGATTTGGCTTTTGTAAATATCCCCCAATGTATCGTAAAAACACCAAATTTATTGATATTTAACCACTTCAGATCCGTAGGACGTCCTGGGACGTCCTCCACTTTGAGCGGTGATATCTGAATGATGCCTGCAGCTGCAGGCATCATTCAGATATCGCCGTCTTCAGCTGGCGATTCGGTGCACCAGAACGATCAAAGCGGCGGTTCCACCGCTCGATCGTTCTTCTAGGCAGCGGGAAGGAACGTCCCCCCCCCTCCCGCCGCCATCCGGTGCTTCTCCGGGCTCTCCCGTGCCATCGGGGGGCCGGAGAGCGAATCGGCCGGCGCTCGTTGGTGAACCATAGAGATGACTGGTGACCAGACGGTCACAGTCATCTCTATGACCGTCGGAGGGCCGGGCGCGACGTTATGACGTCACGCCCGGTACCCGGAAGTAAACAAAGCCGCTATCGCGGCTGTCGGCATGTAATCGGTAAAAAAAATGTCACCGATTTCATGCTTGTAAGCCTGTAGGAGAGATGTGGGGTCTTATTGACCCCACATCTCTCCATAAAGAGGACCTGTCACAGTGATTCCTATTACAAGGGATGTTTACATTCCTTGTAATAGGAATAAAAGCGATCAAAAAAAAAAAAAAAGTGTAAAAATAAAAAAATGAAGTAAAAAAATAAAATAAAATAATAAAAAAAAAAAATTAAAATGCCTCTGTCCCGGTCGCTCGCGTGCAGAAGCGAACGCGCATGCAAGTCCCGCCCACATATGTAAACTCCGTTCAAACCCCACATGTGAGGTATCATCGCGTGCGTTAGAGCGTGTGCAACAATTCTAGCACTACTAGACCTACTCTGTAACTCAAAAATAGTAACCTTTAAAAAAATTTAAAGCGTTGCCTATGGAGATTTTTAAGTACCGAAGTTTGGCGCCATTCCATGAGTGTGCGCAATTTTAAAGCGTTACATGTTAGGTATCTATTTAATCGGCGTAACATCGTCTTTCACATTATACAAAAAAGTTGGGCTAACTTTACTGTTTTGTTATTTTTTAATTCATGAAACTGTTTTTTTCCCTAAAAAAAGGCATTTGAAAAATTAATGCGCAAATACCATGCGAGAAAAAAAGTTGCAATTACCGCCATTTTATTCCCTAGGGGGTCTGCTAAAAAAAATATATAATGTTTGGGGGTTCTGATTAATTTTCTAGCAAAAAAATTGTGATTTTTACATTGAGGAGAAAAGTGACAAAATAGGCCCGGTAACGAAGTGGTTAAAGATTAAAAACATTGTAGTGGTGTAGCACATCACCGTACATATTATACAATACAGCATACAGATAAGGTACCATGCTCAAAAAGAATTAGCCCTAAGGAGAAATTTTTTTTAAAATCATGTAGCTCTTTTTGAGCATGGCACCTTATCTGTATGCTGTATTGCAGGGATATGCAATTAGCCGATCTCCAGCTGTTGCAAAACTACAAGTCCCATCATGCCTCTGCCTCTGGGTGTCGCTTGTGACTGTCAGAGTCTTGCTATGCCTCATGGGACTTGTAGTTCTAAAACAGCTGGAGGTCCACTAATTGCATATCCCTGTTGTACACCCAAGGCGATCCAAATTCCTTGAAGGACCTAAAAACACAGCGACCACCAAGGTTAACACTATAAAAGCAGTTTACTGTGTCTTTAAAGGGAAATTATAAGGACCCATATACACCATGTACTTGTGTGCATTACCATGTCTGCAAATAAGTGAAAATAGGCTCTAAGAGTTGTAAAGGAAAAAAAAATGATGCTGAAATTACTGTTTACAGGGTATAGAGACATAATAGTTAACTGATTCCTTTTAAAAATGATTAAAAATAGATGAAATCAATCATATAATGTACTTACAGTTTCAGTTTCGTTTTTGCATGCTGTTTCCTGATGTACAGAGACACAGAGCCAATACAGGGCAGTGATGCTTTGTAAAACAAAACTGATTGGTGCTGTGGGGTTTTAGACACACAGGGCCTGATTCAGATACAGTGGCGTATCTGTCCGGCCCGCGTAACGTATCTCCGATACGTTACGCCGCTTTAACTTTGGGCGCAAGTTCTTTATTCAGAAAGAACTTGCCCCCTTAGTTACGGCGGCGTAACGTATGTGTTGCGGCGTAAGGCCGCGTAATTCAAATGGGGATGTAGGGGGCCTGTTTTATTAAAATTTTGGTTGACCCCGCGTTTGACGTATTATTTGAATGGCGCATGCGCCGTCCGTAAAATATCCCAGTGTGCATTGCTCTAAATGACGTCGCAAGAACGTCATTGGTTTCGACGTGAACGTAAATTACGTCCAGCCCTATTCACGAACGACTTACGCAAACGACGTAAAATTTCAAAACTCGGCGCGGGAACGACGGCCATACTTAACATTAGCTACCCCTAATATAGCAGGGGTAACTATACGCGGAAAAAGCCAAACGCAAACGATGTAAAAAAACAGCGCCGGGCGGTCGTTCGTTTCTGAATCGGCGTAAATGCTCATTTGCATATTTGTCGCGTAAAGATACGGAAGCGCCACCTAGCGGCCAGCTGGGAATTGCAGCCTAAGATCCGACGGTGTAAGACACTTACACCTGTCGGATCTTAGGGATATTTATGCGTAACCTAATTCTATGAATCAGGCGCATAGATACGACGGCCGGACTCAGAGATACGACGGCGAATCTAAGATACACCGTCGTATCTTCTTTCTGAATCCGGGCCACAGTAATCACACCTCCTTGATTAGTGACCACAGAGAGAAAGCTCCCATGACTTTTTTCATCAGGAAACAGACAACCAGGAAGTGTTCAGAACAGAGAAGGATTAGAGCAAAAACGAACAATGAGGACATGAAACCAGGACTGCAGTAAGGTAAAGGAAGCTATTTAGCTAAAAAAAAAATCCTTTAGTGACCCTATAAAGCGCATGTAAACTCTCTTATTTGCTCTATTTTAGTCTTTTAAATATACCATTGAACAGTGTTATTATATCTGAGAAGTGCAAAAAAAAAATACTACTACGGTCATTACATCTAAGGATAGGTAAGCTGCAATACTATACATTTTTGTTCTTAGGTTTAGATACACTTTAAAGTAGTGCTGCCCTCTTGCTTAAAGTGGTAAAAGAAGAAGGTAAAAAACCTTTATGCAGCAGCCTCTCATCTCTATCCAGCAATGTCCATGAGAGCATTGCCTTTCTGGAAACTCGCACTCCTAATTGGCCATTGGCTCCCGCTGCTGTCAATCACAGCCAGTGAGCCAATCAGGAGATGGAGGGGGCGGGGCCGATCCACAGCTCCATGTGTAAATGGGCACACCGAGCCACAGATCAGGAGAGCGGCGGCTGCTTGGGTGCCCCCACAGGAATGAGGAGCCAGAAGCGCCGGCAGGGAACCCAAGAAGAGGAGGATCCAGGCTGCTCTGTGCTAAACCATTGCACAGAGCAAGTAAGTATAACATGTTTGTTTTTTATTTTGTTTTTCTTTAAACAAGGCTTTAATATCACTTTAAAAAGCTAAAAGGTCAGTAGCTACAAATACAGTAGCCTCTGACTTTTAAGAAACAAACCCTTGCCAACCCATGGAGTCCAGCGCTGTCCTGCCCGTAGTCAATTCCTGCTGGGCTTTCGCTTTCCAGCACCGCCATCTTGGATGTGGGAGACAGCTGTGACTTCCTGATGTCTCAAAGCCATCTCCACACTGAGCATGCGCGAGGCATGGCAGCACTGTAGGACTGGTCCTGCGGCCTCCCGGGACATGTCCCAGAGGCTGCAGGTAAGAATGGGGTGTCCAAAGTGTCTGGAACCTAGGCGGGAATTGAGGAAGTTGTAGCGGGTACCTGTCAAAAAAGGGTACCTGCTCCCCCCAAAAAAAAGGGGTGGGGGTGAGGTGGAGGATGAGCTGTACTTCCAATTTTCAGTGAAGGTGGTCTGTTTAACTTCCTCTTTAACCTAATCCTGAAACCTTACATAACCAAATTCTTAACCTTATTATGGAAAGTAGTCTGTAACTCAATCCTATAAAACGTACAACTTTACCCCACACTATCCTGACCTTACGCTTAAAGTGAAGTAAAGGTGGCAACTTTAGGCTTACACAGAGCAGGACTCTCTTCCCACCCCCCTCTTGGGCGAAACATGTCAGGATAATATACATCTTATCATCACTTATCCACAAATAACGCCATCTGACTGTGATGTGATATAATGGCAATCTGCCTAACCTCCTTCTCTCTTTTTATATGTGATATATATTTTTTAAGATGCACAAATAAACTTTGTTTAAAAAAATGTAAGCATTATGTTACTATTTATGATTAAAGCAGCGCCAAAAATCCCGCTAAAAATCTTTCCTGTATATATCTCCTGCGTCATGTCTGCCATCTCTTGTGTCATGCCCACCGTCTCTGACCATCTCTTGTGTCATGCCCACCATCTCTGACCATCTCTTGTGTCATGCCCACCGTCTCTGACCATCTCTTGTGTCATGCCCACCGTCTCTGACCATCTCTTGTGTCATGCCCACCGTCCCTGACCATCTCTTGTCATGCCCACGGTCTCTGACCATCTCTTGTGTCATGCCCACCATCTGACAATCTCTTGTGTCATCCCCGCAGTCCCTGACCATCTCTTGTGTCATCCCCGCAGTCCCTGACCATCTCTTGCGTCATCCCCGCAGTCCCTGACCATCTCTTGCGTCATCCCCGCAGTCCCTGACCATCTCTTGTGTCATGCCCACCATCCCTGACCATCTCTTGTGTCATGCCCACCGTCCCTGACCATCTCTTGTGTCATGCCCACCGTCCCTGACCATCTCTTGTGTCATGTCCACCGTCCCTGACCATCTCTTGTGTCATGTCCACCGTCCCTGACCATCTCTTGTGTCATGTCCACCGTCCCTGACCATCTCTTGTGTCATGCCCACCGTCCCTGACCATCTCTTGTGTCATGCCCGCAGTCCCTGACCATCTCTTGTGTCATGCCCGCAGTCCCCGACCATCTCTTGTGTCATGCCCACCGTCCCTGACCATCTCTTGTGTCATGCCCACCGTCCCTGACCATCTCTTGTGTCATGCCCACCATCTCTTGTGTCATGGCCACCGTCCCTGACCATCTCTTGTGTCATGCCCACCATCCCTGACCATCTCTTGTGTCATGCCCACCATCTCTGACCATCTCTTGTGTCATGCCCACCATCTCTGACCATCTCTTGTGTCATGCCCACCGTCCCTGACCATCTCTTGTGTCATGCCCACCGTCCCTGACCATCTTTTGCATCATTTCTGAAGTCTCTGATCATCTCTTTTATTGTGTCCACAGTCTCTAACCATCTTGTGTCATATCCCTAGTCCCTGGCCATCTCTTGTGTCATACCCACCATCCCTGACCATCTCTTGTGTCATCCCGCAGTCCCTGACCATCTCTTGTGTCATGCTCTGCCATCTGACCATCTCTTGTGTCATGCCCGCAGTCCCTGACCATCTCTTGTGTCATGCCCACCGTCCCTGACCATCTCTTGTGTCATGCCCACCGTCCCTAACCATCTCTTGTGTCATGCCCACCGTCCCTGACCATCTCTTGTGTCATGCCCACCGTCCCTGACCATCTCTTGTGTCATGCCCACCGTCCCTGACCATCTCTTGTGTCATGCCCACCGTCCCTGACCATCTCTTGTGTCATGCCCACCATCTCTTGTGTCATGGCCACCGTCCCTGACCATCTCTTGTGTCATGCCCACCATCCCTGACCATCTCTTGTGTCATGCCCACCATCTCTGACCATCTCTTGTGTCATGCCCACCGTCCCTGACCATCTCTTGTGTCATGCCCACCGTCCCTGACCATCTTTTGCATCATTTCTGAAGTCTCTGATCATCTCTTTTATTGTGTCCACAGTCTCTAACCATCTTGTGTCATATCCCTAGTCCCTGGCCATCTCTTGTGTCATACCCACCATCCCTGACCATCTCTTGTGTCATCCCGCAGTCCCTGACCATCTCTTGTGTCATGCTCTGCCATCTGACCATCTCTTGTGTCATGCCCGCAGTCCCTGACCATCTCTTGTGTCATGCCCACCGTCCCTGACCATCTCTTGTGTCATGCCCACCGTCCCTGACCATCTCTTGTGTCATGCCCACCGTCCCTGACCATCTCTTGTGTCATGCCCACCGTCCCTGACCATCTCTTGTGTCATGCCCACCGTCCCTGACCATCTCTTGTGTCATGCCCACCGTCCCTGACCATCTCTTGTGTCATGCCCACCATCTCTTGTGTCATGGCCACCGTCCCTGACCATCTCTTGTGTCATGCCCACCATCCCTGACCATCTCTTGTGTCATGCCCACCATCTCTGACCATCTCTTGTGTCATGCCCACCGTCCCTGACCATCTCTTGTGTCATGCCCACCGTCCCTGACCATCTTTTGCATCATTTCTGAAGTCTCTGATCATCTCTTTTATTGTGTCCACAGTCTCTAACCATCTTGTGTCATATCCCTAGTCCCTGGCCATCTCTTGTGTCATACCCACCATCCCTGACCATCTCTTGTGTCATCCCGCAGTCCCTGACCATCTCTGTGTCATGCCCGCAGTCCCTGACCATCTCTTGTGTCATGCCTGCAGTCCCTGACCATCTCTTGTGTCATGCCTGCAGTCCCTGACCATCTCTTGTGTCATGCCCGCAGTCCCTGACCATCTCTTGTGTCATGCCCACAGTCCCTGACCATCTCTTGTGTCATGCCCGCAGTCCCTGACCATCTCTTGTACAGTAAAACCTTGGATTGCAAGCATAATTTGTTCCAGAAACATGCTTGTAATCCAAAGCACTTATATATCAAAGCAAATTTCCCCATAAGAAATAATGGAAACTCGTATTTTGCCCATAATCTTTGACTACAACTTGTTGTGTCTGCTGTCTCTGAGACACAATATTCCCCTAATTTTACATGGGGCCCTTTAGTAACATTGGGGGGGCTGCACTTGTGGCCTCAGTATCAAGAGCGTTGACCACCACTGATATAGACCATGAAACATTGAACATAACAATAATAACAATTGTTACAAAACTTGGAGGAAAACATGTACAAGTTTACAAAAACAAAATAAAAAACTACATCATTGCAGACACAGGGGGTGTTTTGGTGACTAATGTAAGCTCCAGGGACAATGCCCCAGATTACAGAGGATCGGAGCTGTGAGAAGTTCACTGGAGCCAAAGCTGAACCTTCCCCAGGCCAGGCAACCCCCCCATGCTGGGACATCCCCACCCCCCAGCCTGTGCACCCCCCTGACCTTCCATGGAAGGAGGGAAGTGTGCAGGAAGTGACAGCAACAACCATAAACTGAACGTGCAACACAAACAAGTCCAAATATAAGAAAGTGCGGACAAAGTAATCAGATTGTAGGTGGAAGGAGGGGTCCTGTGTGTAGTGTGATCTCCCCTCCTCCCCCTCCCCCCACACTCCCCTCACTCACTGCTACACTCCGGGTCGGCGCAGCGCTTGGTGCCGGAGAAGGTTCGCTCCTGAGCTGAGCCGGGGGGGGACAGGAGAGCGGTCAGCAGCAGCAGCAGAGAGAGGTGCCGGCTGGCTGCAGCCATGTCAGTTGCAGGGTGGCGGTGTCCTGTGTATGGCCGGGAAGGAGCATGAGCAGACGGAGGCAGACACGTCAGCAGGAGACAGCACAGCAAGGAGAAGGAGGGGGCTGGGAGAGAGAGGGAGGATGGAGGGATGGGATGTGCTGTGCTGCTGGAGTATGGGGGGGAAGCACAGCCTGGGGGGACTACAAGTACCAGCTGCACCTGGGAACCTGTCTACTCAGCCTATAGAGTCAGAGATCTCTAATTTCTCTACATACATAGTACATATACAGCTGTTATATAATATTATAATGAGCAGATCTATATATCCTGGGGGACTACAAGTACCAGCTGCACCTGGGATCCTGTCTACTCTACCTATACAGTCAGAGATCTCTAGATTCCCTACATACATATTACATCTACTGCTTTTATATAATATTATAATGAGCAGATCTATACAGCCTGGAGGACTACAAGTACCAGCAGGGCAGCCATCAGGAATTATGGGACCCCTTACACAGCTTCAGGCATGGCCCCCTGGGGCAGAGAACCGGGGGGGGGGGACCTCTGGGCCCTTTAATAAAACATAAATATATATATACAAATTATTATTTTTTTTATAAATAAAAATTACAAAAAAGGGGGGTTGCCATCCGGGACCTCTAGGCCATTTAATAATAATAATAATAAAAATAATAAAAAAGAAACCTCTGGGCCCTTTAATAAAATAAAAAAAAATATATATATATATATGAAATAAAATAATATAAAAAAAACAATTTTTTATTATAAAAAAAGGGGGGTTGCCATCCGGGGCCCTGGGGACCTCTGGGCCCTTTAATAATAATAATAATAATAATAATAATAATATTATATATATATATATATATATATATATATATATATATATATATATATATATATATATAAAATAAATAAAAAAATATTTTTTTTTATAAAAAAAGGGGGGTTGTCATCCGGGGCCCTGGGGATCTCTGGGCCCTTTAAAAATAATAATATATATATATATATATATATATATATATATATATATATATATATATATATATATATATATATATATATAAAATAAATAAACATAAATTTTTTTTTATAAAAAAAGGGGGGTTGACATCCGGGGGCCCTGGGGATCTCTGGGCCCCCCGTACCCCTAAAAAAAATTGTCCCTTTAATAAAAAATAAAATAAAAATATATTAGAAATTTTTTTTTTTTATAAAAAATAAATAAAAAAAGGGGGGGGGGGTTTACATCCGGGGCCCCTGGGGACCTCCGGACCTCTAAAAAAATAAAAATAAATTGGCCCTTTAATATAAAATAAAAATATATAAAAAAAAAGGGGGAGTTGCTATATGGGGCACTATGGGCCCCATATAGCACCTTACAGGTGTACTGCCTGTACCCCCCTGATGGCGGCCCTGAGTACCAGCTGTACCTGGGATTCTGTCTACTCTACTTATACAATCAGAGATCTCTAATTTCTCTACATACATAGTACATCTACTGCTGTTATATAATATTATAATGAGCAGATCTATATATCCTGAGGACTACAAGTACCAGCTGCACCTGGGATCCTGTCTACTCTACCTATGGAGTGACTGATCTCTAATTGTAAAGCACACATATTACATCTACTGCTGTTTTTTAATACTATAATGAGCAGATCTTTACAGTCTGGGGGGACTACAAGTACCATCTGCACCTGAGATCCCGTCTACTTTCATTTTTGTCCATCTGATCATCCCCCACAGCTACTACCCTTTATTTCACTTGACCCTCCCTTCTAGATTGTAAGCTCTGATCCCTCCTGTATTGAATTGTATTGTGGCTGTACTGTCTTCCCTGATGTAAAGCGCTGCGCAAACTGTTGGCGCTATATAAATCCTGTATAATAATAATAATACTCAGCCTATAGATCTCTACATACATATTACATCTACCGCTGTTATAAAATATTATAATGAGCAGATCTATATAGCCTGTGGGACTACAAGTACCAGTTTCACCTGGGATCCTGTCTGCTCTACCTATCAGTGCTGGGACAAGGTCATGTAGAGCCCAGGGCAAACATGCCAAACTGCCCCCCCAAGATGTATGAGCATTATGTGTCAGCAAAAATCCCCCCACAAAAACATGGCACTAATCTGCATGCTTACCCCCCCCCCCCTAAGCTTAACCACTTGAGGACCGCCTCCTGCACATTTACGTCTGCAGAATGGCACGGCTGGGCACAAGCACGTACAGGTAAGTCCTGTGCTAGTACCCAGCCGTGGGTCGCGGCTCCGGGACCTGCGGATCCCGATCGCCGCTGAAGTCCCGCGATCGGTCCCCGGAGCTGAAGAACGGGGAGAGCTGTGTGTAAACACGGCTTCCCCGTTCTTAAATCCCCCCTCCTCCCAGTACAAATCCACCCCCTGCTGAAATCCCCTCCTCTCAGCACAAATCTTTGTCCCCCAAATCCCCCCAGCTCAAATGCCCCCCCCCCCCCAATAAAAAATGTATCCCTCCTATCACAAATTCTTTATCCCCTCCTAGCACCCCCACACACACACTTCACATCCCCCCCTCCCAGCACAAATATCCCCTCTTAACACAAATTTTCTTCCCTCCATCCCCCCTCCAACACAAATTCCCTAAGATCACCACTCTTAGCACCTCCCCCCCCCCCCCCCAATTTCTCCTCCTAGGACTATACTGATTGCATTTTTTCTATATAAACTAATTAGGTAGCCACCAAAATTAATTAAAATGAATAGACTATGTATGTGGTATTTGTGGTGTATATATGATATCCTATTACCATTAGACCAGAAATGTGACTGTATAGACCAGGTGATTTTATTTTTGTTGTATAAATAAATGTTCTATTTTTATTCCAAAAATACTACTTGCTGGAATTTCAATTGCTGCAGCAAAGTCCCATGGCAGATACTCTTTTACAATCTGATTGTGCAACATCCTTTAGATCTACCAACCCCTATGTACTATATATTGAATGGAAAGAATTACGTATGTTCTCGTCCTAAAATTGATTGTACCATCAACGTTTAACATGTATGGTGACCCTAAGGGCCTGTGTCAGGGTCTTTTGTTCATTAGAAATAAGTCTATGTGTTCAGACCTTGGGTACCCAGGGGAACATAATTAGCGTGCCTGTATTTTTTTATTTTAAAAAAGTGTATTTTTTCCCCAAAAAATTGCGCTTGTAAGACCACTACACAAATACGGCGTGACAAGTATTACAACAACCATCATTTTATTCTCTGTCTGAAAAAAATATATATAATGTTGGGCATACCTCCCAACCGTTTGAGATGGGAATGAGGGACACCTATAAGCAAAAGTATGCAGGCATGGGACACACCCCCTGGCACGCCCCCTTAACCACTTGCTTACTGGGCACTTAAACCCCCCTCCTGCCCAGACCAATTTTCAGCTTTCAGCGCTGTCGCACTTTGAATGACAATTGCGCGGTCATGCAACACTGTAACAAATAACATTTTTATCATTTTTTTCCCACAAAGAGAGCTTTCTGTTGTTGGTATTTGATCACCTCTGCGGTTTTTATTTTTAGTTAAAAAAAAATAAAAAGACAGATTTAAAAAAAAAAAAATGTTTTATATTTTGTTATAAAATTTCGCAAACAGGTAATTTTTCTCCTTCCTTGATGTACGCTGATGGGCTGCATTAATGAGCACCAATAAGGCGGCACTGGTGGGCACCGTTAAGGCGGCACTGGTGGGCACCGATACAGCGGCACTGGTGGGCACTGATAGGCAGCACTGAGAGGTGGCACTGATGGGTGGCACTGAAGGGCATTGATAGGTGGCACTGGTGGGCACTGAGAAGTGGCACTAATAGGTGGCATTGATAGGCAATGATATGTGGCAGTGATGGGCACTGATGAGTGCCAATAATGGGCACTGATCGGTTACACTGATAGGCAGCATTACTAGGTGGCACTGATTGGCATCACAGGTGGGCATTGATAGGTGGCACTGTGGGCATTGATAGGCAGCACTGCGGACATTGATAGGTGGCACTGTGTGCACTGGCAGGTGGCACTGGCAGGCGGTATTTTTGGGAACAGAGGAGGCAGATGTGCCTCCTTCCTCTTCAGGACCGATGTCCTTTGTAAACAAGCCGGTGATCGTTTTTTTTTTATTACCGATCCTTTGTTCACATCATGTGATCAGCTGTCAGTGGCTGTCATTACACGGATCTGTGATCCACCGAGTCTCAGTGCCCTGCAGGGGGCGTGCGTTGCGCGTGCAAAGGGGAGGACGTCTGTTGACGTCCTCCCGGATTTTCAGGCCCGCGATGTAGCCGTCATTTGGCCTCTGGTGGTTAACGGAGAATTGTTCAAGAAAAAGACAAGATTGGTTAAAGCGGAGTTCCACCCAAAATTGGAACTTACACTTATCCCACTCCTCACCCCCTTACATGCAGCATTTGGCATGTCATTTTTTTTGGGGGGGGGGTGGGGGCTTCAGGAGGAGTGGGACTTCCTGTCCCACTTCCTCCTTCCGCCGAAAGGGTGGTTAGGCGATTAAGCTTAATCGCCTACAGCAGCCCCTCCCTGTAGGCGATCGCCTAGGACACGTCACAGGTCCTAGGCGATCTCCTGTCCAATCAGACGGCGCAGCGCCGGGCCGTGCCGCGTGCGCAGTGCCGTTTGCGCATGCGCAGTGGGTGCCCGGCCTTGAAGCCGAAAGCTGTCACGGCCGGGTTCCCACAGTTGAAATGAAGACGGAGGGGGGGAGAGGAGCGGAGCCCCGGCCGGCGCGTCGCTGGAACGCTGGAGCAGGTAAGTGTATGTTTATTAAAAGCCAGCAGCTACACTTTTTGTAGCTGCTGACTTTTAATACACATAACAATTGGAACACCCCTTTAAACCCACAAGTACTTTTTTTTCCCACTACTATTCCTTTATATTGGCTTTTGAAATTTACAAATCAGATGAAAGGTTTAGCGCTGAGAAACGCTTTTTGAAAGATAAAAAGTGCATTTTATATACAACTATATAGATCAGACCAAAATGAGGGACAGATGAGGAGGAATGAGGGACAGAGGGACATTGTTCCCAATCAGGGACAGTCCCTCGAAATCAGGCAAATCAATGACCGTTGGGAACTATGAAAAAAGGTGTTCCTAATTTTTTTGGGAGAATGTTGGCAACTTTTCTCTCTCTATCTACAGCTTGAAATCCCAACGCTTAGTTCTGTAATCGCTGATAACCGGTGAAATACAAATAATGGTGTGAGCATATACAACTATGCAAATATCTCAGGTTTATAAAAGAAGTTCCTGAAGAAAATTCACACATCCAGGCTGAGCCATCCACAAGCTTCACTTCTAGCTGCACTTTTTCTTCCAGCCACAAGATGGCCCCCCGCTCCTGATTGTCTAATAATCCCGCCCGCTCTTTATAGCTTCCTGCCAATCACAGGATGGACGTCGCACTGTAAACCGGAAGCAGCGTGGTGCTCCAGCTGTGAGAGTTCTCCATGACGATGGGTGAGAGATTTCTGTACACGGAGATCTGATGTGGATTTTATTTACAGAGTACAGAGCCAGTTCGTTTTGTGTTTTTTAGTCTGCAGAAGGTGTGATCCTGATATAGAAGATTCGATTATCACCATCCTCAGTGGCACTACAGGGCCCAGCATTCCCATAGCATCTGTTTGCCTGTGATTTGGAGGAAGTGTCCTATGTGTGACTATGCATGACTATCCATTATAGACCTCCTAAACCCTCAGCTCCATGACATCCCCTTTATCTTCATGTCAGACTATCTACAGACATTACACGTGAACCTCAGACCATGTCTTTGTAGTATTGGTCAGAGAGGGGAAGAGACAGATGTTCTCTTAGGGGGTAATCCACAAAAGGGATACGCCATCGTATCCCTGTTTCTATCTTTGGAACTGATCCACAGAATCAGTTTCCAAGAGATAGACAGAAGATCCGACATGTGTAATTGAATTACACTGTCGGATCTTAAGGATGCAATTCTAGGCCGGCCGCTAGGTGGCGAGGCCATTGCGGCCAGCCTAGAATATGCAAATGAACACTTACGGCGATCCACGAACGTTCCGACGGGCCCGTCGCGCTAATTCTACGTCGAGTTACGCCGTGTAAAAATAGGGCTGAGTCCTATTTGACTAAGCCCTATTAAGTATGGCCGTCGTTCCCGCGTCGAAAATTCAAACTCTACGTCGTTTGCGTAAGACGTCCGTGAATGGCGCTGGACGCCATTTACGTTACCGTCTAAGCAAATGACGTCGGAGCGACGTCTGTTAGCGCAATGCACGTCGGGTAAGTTACCCGACGGAGCATGCGCAGTACGTCCGGCGCGGGAGCGCGCCTAATTTAAATGGGACTCGCCCATTTGAATTGGCCCGCCTTGCGCCAGACGGATTTAAGTTACACCGCCGCAAATTTCCAGGTAAGTGCTTTGTGGATCGGCACCTAACTTGGCAACTTTGCGGCAGTGTAACTTACCACTTCCCGACCGCCTCATGTAGATATACGTTGGCAGAATGGCACGGACAGGCACATCAACGTACCTGTACGTGCCTGCCTTGACGTGGGTCGGGGGTCCGATCGGGACCCCCCCGCTACATGCGACGGTCGGATTCCCGTGGGGAGCGATCCGGGATGACGGCGCGGCTATTCGTTTATAGCCGCTCCGTCGCGATCGCTCCCCGGAGCTGAAGAACGGGGAGAGCCGTATGTAAACACGGCTTCCCCGTGCTTCACTATGGCGCTGCATCGATCGAGTGATCCCCTTTATAGGGGAGACTCGATCGATGACGTCATTCCTACAGCCACACCCCCCTACAGTTGTAAACACACACTACGTGTACACTAAATCCTACAGCGCCACCTGTGGTTAACTCCCAAACTGCAACTGTCATTTTCACAATAAAGAATGCAATTTAAATGCATTTTTTGCTGTGAAAATGACAATGTTCCCAAAAATGTGTCAAAATTGTCCGAAGTGTCCGCCAAAATGTCGAAGTCACGAAAAAAAATCGCTGATCGCCGCCATTAGTAGTAAAAAAAATAAATAATAAAAATGCAATAAAACTATAAAACTATCCCCTATTTTGTAAACGCTATAAATTTTGCGCAAACCAATCGATAAACGCTTATTGCGATTTTTTTTTTTTTACCAAAAATAGGTAGAAGAATACGTATCGGCCTAAACTGAGGAAAAAAAAAAATTTATATATGTTTTTGGGGGATATTTATTATAACAAAAAGTAAAAAATGTTGCATTTTTTTCAAAATTGTCGCTTTATTTTTGTTTATAGCGCAAAAAATAAAAACCGCAGAGGTGATCAAATACCACCAAAAGAAAGCTCTATTTGTGGGAAAAAAAAGGACGCCAATTTTGTTTGGGAGCCACGTCGCACGACCGCGCAATTGTCTGTTAAATCGACGCAGTCCCGAACTGTAAAAACACCTTGGGTCTTTAGGCAGCATATTGGTCCAGGGCTTAAGTGGTTAAATGGAAAAAGTTACGTTGCGCTGGCTGGCTGTGGATCTGGCCCTTAGACTTTTATTTGTGTCTGTGACCCCCTTAGGGAGGTTTTCCACCCACTTCCTGCCCCTATGACACCAGCACAAGAAATAGGAGGTTCAGGTGTCACCAGGACAGGGAGGCACGCCACAGACTGCAATAAAATATTGTCAGGCATTCTAATCCCAAAGAGCTTCTCTATCTGCTGTTGGGGCAAATGGTGAGGTAGCTATTCTGGGCATGCTCAGTAGAATGTCACATGATGGCAATTCAGACAGGAGCCGAAATTAACCACTAACGGACCGAGCCTCTTTCTCAGAATTGTTGTTTACAAGTTAAAAACAAGTTTTTATGCTAGAAAATTACTTAGAACCCCCAAACATTTTATATATATATAAAAATTCTAACACCCTAAATAATAAAATTGCGGTCATTGCAATACTTCTTGTCGCACTGTATTTGCGCAGCGGTCTTACAAGCGCACTTTTTTTGGGAAAAAATACACTTTCTTTTAATTAAAAAATAAGACAACAGTAAAGTTAGCCAAATTTTTATTTATATTTTCCGCTAACCTGGAGAGGGACGATCGTCTGTTCTGACACATCGCCACTGTACTGGTCCGGGGATTCGAAATCCTTCTGGCTTTCTCTCATCTTTGCCCGCAGTGACAGGACGGCCTACATGGATTCTGATTAGTCATGCCGCCTATGTGATGGCGCCGATTAATTAGAATGCTTCTAAACGTACCACCTGACGAGGTATGTTTTGGAGATTAAGCCAATGGGATTTCTAAGCCCGGTTAAGTGGCTATACAAGGTGTTGGGACAGGTGATCACCGCGCTCCAGGTCAGCGGTACCGGGGGAATGAGGAGGGGGTCCTGTGTAAGTTCACCTTACAGAATTTTCTGTAAAGGTGAACTTAATCGTTAACCTAAAACGGGTGACAATTGGAAAAAAAATGTTTTTGGTTGTGAAGTCGTGACGGGCCCTCATCTCTATTCCTTTATCATGGCCACCCTGTTCTTTTGATGCCCTGGTGACATCTTGCAGCAAATCCTAGTGGCCCATGGATGACTTTGCTGCAAGATGTCACCAGGGCATCACAAGAACAGGGTGGCCATGATAAAGGAATAGAGATGAGGGGCCGTCACGACTGCTACCTGCCAGCCCCTCCCCCTCAGTCCTATCGCCCACCCTTGTCTGCCACCTGCCAGTGCCAATCAGTGGCACCTGCCAAAAGAAAAATCTTTGTAGGTCGACCCATATGGGTTTTTCTCTGGCCGATGCCGATATTTAGAAATCGGGGGAGCGATGGCCGATATATGATGCCGGTGTTTTAGGCAGATTTTTTGGTAGGTGCCACTGATTGGCGGTGGCAGACAAGGGTGGGCGATAGGACTGAAGGGGAGGGGCTGGCAGGTAGCACTGGTTGCACTGATTGGTGGCACTGGCAGGTTTCAAACTGAGCCGATATAGTGTAACTGTGTGAAACTGACATATGTAACTGAATGCAGAGAGAAGACCAGCTATCAAAGTTCAGAAGTGATGTCAGGGGTAGGTGGGGCCCTGCAGCTATCAAACGCCAGCCAATGATTGAGCTGCTTAAGAAAGGGGGCAGGGCCACATACATGTAGCGGCCTGCTCACATCCCATCCCATTGGCTGGTGTTTGATAGCTGCTGGGTCCCGCCCACCCCCGACATCACCGCTGAATTCTGACAGCTGGTATCTCTCTGCATTTAGTTACATACCGGTATGTCAGTTTCACACACTGAGTGTCTGTCAAGTGCCGCTCTGCCAATGGAGTGTGGGGAAAGGGAGGAGGAACACTTGTGGGTCGACGGGCACAGTGCGGTCAGTAATCGCCCCAATTTGCATAATAATAGCCCGATGCCGATTTCTTAAATCGGTCGACCTCTATACTAGGGTCACTGGCCTGTCACTCCTTGCTGGGTGCTCTGTTGAAGACCAAGGTGCCACTTAGTCTCTGTGCTTCGGGTGAGCCCATGTCATGTGCCTGGGGTGAAGCACGTAACATTGTCCCCCTGCTAAAATACATTTTAGTTCGGTAAAGCAGTGATTCTCAACCTCAGTCCACAAGTACCCCCAACAGGCCATGTTTTCAGGTTTTTACTTTATTTTGCACAGGTGCCTAATATCAGAGTCAATGACTTTGGACAGCTATTTTATCTAAGAGAAATTCCCAAAACAGGGCCTGTTGGGGGAACTTGAGGACTGAGGTTGTGAATCATTATTCTAAACAATCACAATGTTTGGCTTTAATTCTGAACTCCAGGCAGCTATAAAGGACACAGATTAATGCAGCTTTGTATTCATGAATACATTTTTTTACAGAAGCGCACAAACTAGAAGAGGGTGGGGCAGGAATTTGAGTCAACAAAGTGTGTTGTATGCAAATGTGTTGGCACATAACATGCTGATAGGAGGAGAGAGCAGAGTGAACAGAAGGATTAACTCCATCTGCTGTTCCACCTTTCAATGCAGCAGCACAGAGGCCACCACGGTATTCCTTAACTGGAAGTGTGGGCACCCAGCTGGCTGTGCTCTCTGATAAGCATGTGCAAGTCACAGGAATACAAATTATTTTGTAGGTAAAACCGCTACAGTATACTGAGTGGTTTTTATCTGTGTATTTATTTGTTTGCCTAAAGTTCAATTTTTAACTGTACTATCTAGCCAGAACTGAAATATACATTTTTCTGGAGTGAGTCTGTAGCGAACTTTAGATTCACAGCAACAAACTGTCTATAAAATGAGGTCAGAGCACAATATCTTTTTTTTTTTACATTTTCAGATATGGAAAGTAACGGCGACCATTCAGATGAAGTGATGGAAGAGGAGCCAGAACAAAATGAAGATTACGGGATTTGTCTTCCAAGGAGGAAAACAAGAGATAAAGGTAATTAAAACATTTAGGCTGAGTTCACACAGTTGGCCTGCTGTAATGCATGTGTCAGGGACGCTGATAAGGTAGTACAGCCAGCCCTCCTGTACTAGGCCCGGGGCCCCATCAGTTGAAAAGGGGGGCCCGGACACCTGCCGAGCAGGAGGACTGGCTGTACTGTCTTATTGCAGACACCAATCCCTTTCTGTCTTTCCCTGCAACTTTGCCAGCTTCTAGCTCAGGGCTCGACAAATCCCGGTCGCCATGGCGACTAGAAATAGTGTCCTGGCGACTTGGCTTGGAAGGTGGGCAAAAAAATGTTTTGTTCCATAGGACCGGCGCTCCGCGGACTAGGTCGAAGCTGCGGCCTCGCCTAAAACATCCTGCCCGCGATCGCTGCGGGCAGGATGTTTTAGGTGAGGCCGCAGCTTCGGCCTAGTCCGCAGAGCGCCCTTTCCTCAGGATCGCGGCGGACTAGGCCCCCACCTCCCCCGCCGCTCGATCGCGGGGGGCCCGTGATGTCCGGTAATTGAGGCCGCGGCCTTGTGAAGTCCCCAGCTCTTCCTTGTGTGAGCTGGCGCCATCTGGTGGTGGCCGTTGGTATTACAAGTTAAGCATTACAAGTTAAACAGCAATTCTAATGTCATTTTTCACTGCCATCTTCTTCCCTCTAAATAGAACCCCCAAACATTATATATATTTTTTATCCTAACACCCTAGAGAATAAAATGTCGATCGTTGCAATACTTTCTGTCACACCGTATTTGTGCAGCGGTCTTACAAGCGCACTTTTTTGGGGAAAAAATTACACTTTTTTTTAATTAAAAAATAAGACAACAGTAAAGTTATCCCCATTTTTTTTTTATATTATGAAAGATAATGTTACGCCGAGTAAATTCATACCCAACATGTCACGCTTCAAAATTGTGTCCGCTTGTGGAATGCCGACAAACTTTTACCCTTTAAAATCTTCATAGGCGACGTTTAAAAAAATCTACAGGTTGCATGTTTTGAGTTACAGAGGAGGTCTAGAGCTAGAATTATTGCTCTCGCTCTAACGATCGCGGCGATACCTCACATGTGTGGTTTGAACAACGTTTACATATGTGGGCGCTGCTCACGTATGTGTTCCCTTCTGCGCGCAAGCTCGTCGGGACGGGGTGCGTTTTCTGGCTCCTAACTTTTTTAGCTGGCTCCTAGATTCCAAGCAAATTTGTCAAACCCTGCTCTAGCTGCACTCCAGTGGGATTGGTTCTAGCACATACTCTCTCCATCTGCTGTCTGCCCCCCCCCCCCCTGTGTGCCCCTTTACCTTGCAGTGCTGCCAGCTTTCTTCCTTTTCTCTTCTGCTAGCAGCTGCTGCAGCCACACAGATGGATGGAGAGCGGGGGAAGGGAATTTCTGAATGAACACACTTAGCAGTCGGTACGAATCATTCATAACTGAATCATCGTAAACTGTATTTACTATGCTTCAGGTTGTGAATAAGCAGGAAGCCTCTGATCTCTTCCTATTCATTCATCTGTGCAGCTGAGGTTGCAGAGCAATGGAATGATAAATTCTCAGAGGGTGAATCTCCCCTCAGAAGAAACAGCCGCTTTGTCCTGAAGGTGCAAACTGACAAATGCAGTGTAATCCAGTGCAGCCAGATTAGCAAAGCTCCTCACACATGGAGTAAGTAGTTTTTGCTTCTGTGCAGTGTCATGGTACCCAACCTGCAGCCTGTTGGCACTTTCCTTGCAGCCCCTGCAGACAGTAGCCTATGTTTCTCTATTGCCCTGTAATAGCAGTGATCTCTAGCAGTCTCGTGTATTGTGGTAACAGACTGGGACGGTTTGCTGAAGCTTGTCCTTAGTCTACAACAGTGTTTCTCAACTCCAGTCCTCAGGGCGCACCAACAGGTCATGTTTTCAGGATTTCCCTCAGATGAAACTGCTGTGGTAATTTCTAAGGCAGTGAAACTGATAAAATCACCTGTGCAAAATAATGGAAAGCCTGAAAACAAGACCTGTTGGTGCGCCTTGAGGACTGGAGTTGAGAAACACTGGTCTACAACTCCTTTTAGCATCTCTGCAGTCTGCCTGGCCATTTCTTGTAGCTTGGTTTGTAGTCTGTCCATCTCCGTTGCATGTCTGCAGTCTCTGACAGCCTTCCATATCAGAAAAGTTGCCCACCACTGATGTAGGGTCCTGTGTCCAAAGCTATTAAATGTGAACTGATTTCATGCTGAATAATAGTTGCTTTTCATTTCTGGTTTAGGCCATGGGGATGAATTCTCATGACCCCCCCAACACTCCTTTTTTTTTTTTTTTCTCCAATACAGATATGCCTACTACCTCTACTAAAACATCCAACGCATGTTTTAATCTCATCCATGATGCTCTGTATAAGAACGAATGGCAGAGGGCCACTAGTTTTTTCATCTCCTATATGCACATCCTGGAGAGCCAAAGTAGTAGATTGATGGCGAACGCTCCAGAGGTAATTGTATTCCTATACTGCAATGTGTTCCTCCCTCTATAACAGGGATCCTCAAACTACGGCCCTCCAGCTGTTGTAGAACTACACGTCCCATGAGGCATTGTAACACACTGACATTCACAGACATGACTAGGCATGATGGGAATTGTAGTTCCTAAACAACTGGAGGGCCGTAGTTTGAAGACCCATGCTCTATAAGGAAAGATATTATCTACATGCAGTTTTATATAATAAAGCTGATTAAAATGTAGTAAACCATAGCCAGCCACCAGATTATCCTTTTACTCAGATTACTGAAAGCTTGACAAAAAAAAAAAAAAAAAATGTTTTGAGATTAAATATATTGGCCAAAAGGGGGGGGGACCCTTTACCTTCACCTTCATCAGGTTTGGCCAGGGTACACCTCCTTCAGTTACAATCCTGCAGCATTCACTTGTATAAGCAGACTGGAGTGAAGATAGGACTGCAACATATACTAATCCATCAGTCATCCTTAATTAAAGGACAAGTTTTTCTGGACCTTGAAGCTTGTAATCACTGATGGTACTTCCCACAATGCTGCAAATAAAGAGCAAGAGACAGATCTAGATAGAAAATGTTATTTAATTCTGCCAGACAATCAAAGAAGGCAAACCCGGACCTCCCTCAACTGGTGCTCGTCTGCATGGCCACACTATTGAGGATTTGTCCACCATGTTTTTATGATACACTCTGGTTTAGATTCTATGGTGTTCCATGTGAGATATCTAAATATATATATATAACCCCCCCCCCCCGAAGAAGATCGGTACCATTCAAATGATCGAAACATGTTGGGAATCCGTATGTGGCAGCCAAATGGTTAACTGCATATGGTCATTGTGAGATATAGATATGTATATGTGAACGTCATATATCAATTGCATACCAGAGCTCCTAATGTTATCCCTGTATGTATTGGATCCATTTTTCTCATCCTTTTATATACAACAATTTTTGATACTTATTAAATACATTTATAAAAACTTTATTCAAGAGTCTACAATTTTTTTCAGCTGTGCATAGGCCCCTGGGAGTCTCCTTTCCCCTTTTTTTTTCTTTTTTTCTTATGATGGTAGCACAGGGATATAACGAAAGTATCGAATAAGCGGGGAAGCTGAATATAACAATCCAGCGGAGAGCAGGACTGTTATATTCAGCTTCCCCGCTTGTTCCATACTTTTGTTATTTTTTGGTCATGCACTCCAATGCGATTTCACCCAGCAACTTTTAGTGGAGATCATGGACACTGCAGGCCAGCCCTGGTTTTGCTGCTCACCTGTTTGGAGACACTCCTGCTGCATGGATCATTTGGTATTATCCCTTTTTGGATACATGCTCACATGACCTTCTTCCACAGAGAAGTCCATCTTTTCTGGTAAGCACATTGTGTGGTGGAGGATTTTGTTGTCACGTTCACCAGCAGATTATTCAAACTCACCTTCTTCATGAGGGACTTTATCCTTTATATATATATATATATATATATATATATATATATATATATATATATATATATATATATATATGTATTTATTGTGATTTGCATATCACTGTTTAATTTTTTACTTTATTTGCGCTGCACATACCTATTGTTTTTGTATTGTTTCTATAGGCTTGTGATTACCTATTTGTGTTCAGCTAGCATTTAATTTTGTTTATTCATATTGGTTGTTTGCGCTGATTGTTTTTCCTATTTTTACACATTAGAAGGCGGGTACCCTATTTTTGACAATCCTACAGCATCTCCGGGCTTTTTGTACATTGGTAAAGTGGAACCACAGTGGGTCTCGGAAGCATTTGCTTAAGTCTTCTCTTTGTTTCACAGATTATATGGCGGCTGGGGAATGAGATCCTATTGAACCACCCGAAGAGCATGCCTGAAGACCTCAATGTGTTTAGTGAAACTGTTAAGAACATTGGTGTGAACAGTTACCTTCCGGTAAGGGTGCTGCATGTCACACGTTGGAAAGGTCTGTCTTGTTCATTAGCAACCAATCGGTTCCTATTATGTTCTAACCTGTCCCAGTTAGGGGTGCAACGGATCAGAAAACTCACAGATCGGATCGATCCTCAGATCAGGAGTCACGGATCGGATCATTTTTCGGATCAGCAAAAAAAAAATACTAATCTTGTTACACCCAACAGAGTTTTAGATTCAGTTATTTTCAACACAAAACGGAGCTTAAATACAGAATATGTAAATCTGACGGACTGTTTACATGTTACATTTTAAAATCTGCAGCAAACCTTACATGCGTGCTAATGTAACAGAACACCTCCGATTTTCACATTAAGTTAAATATTAATATCAGAGAAGTTCTGTCACATTAGCAAGCATGTAAGGTTTACCAAAAAACATTTATCAGAGTACATATTGGCCTAAATATATGAGCGACACAGTACCGTATCGCAAAAAAATGCTCTGGTCAGGAAGGGGGGGGGGGGGGGTAAATCTTCAGAGGCTGAAGTGGTTAAACAGGGACCTGGACAATGCCATTCACAGTGTGTGAAGCAAAGGGACGGTGTACTGTGACATGCTGTGTATACAGTGGGGGAAGTGTCTCAGTGTAGCACACACAGACAGTAGCGATGTACAAACACATACTGACAGGTTAAGCCCTCTTCACCTAAGGACTCTCATGATCCCCTCACAGCCCTGTGTGATTGTTCCAGCACGGCATTCCAAGCAGGCAGGTTAGGGAGAGGAGAAAGTGAGTGAGAGGAAGTAACAAGCTGAACACACACTGCTGGCTTCGTTTCTCACCTCTCTATATAGTGCACTTGTTCCCGATTCCCTCACCTAACATTATCTTATCTGTAGAGCAGAGGCTGGCCATTCCCCCTTCCAGACACTTACAGATTACTGTGTAATCACGGGTGAGTCGGTGACATCCATCGCTTCTGTCCGAGCAGCCAGGGGAATTCAGTCCCATGCTGTGAAGGGTCACTGGCAAGCACACGCTCTCCACTGGGGTGGAGCAAGATGGCCGCCAGCTCCCGAGCTAGGCCGAAGCCGGGGACTTTCCTACGGCCGAGGCTCCGGAGCGATCCGCGGATCGTGTGGTATGCCGATCCGAACGGGGTGGCCCGTTCGGATCACGGATCGGTGACGATCCGTTGCACCCCTAGTCCCAGTGCAATGACGGCTGCTATGGGGAATACTAATTGATATTGTTTGCTTCTCCCCTTTCTGAGAGACACCTGGAGACTGCCGTTGCTGCTTTTTTTTTTTTTTTTTTTTTTTTTCTTGGCTGTACTGTTAACCCTTCAACTTCAGTACTTCACTTCCATTAGCTGGAGCAAGCGTACGAGTAAGGCTTTCTGACTGTACAACTACATACTTGTTTCAAGTCAGTTACTCAAACATTACTAAACCCAACTGGTCCATGCAATAGACAGAACACTAACCTCGTCACTATAGAACTGACAGTGACTGTGCCCATGTATCTCTTAGAAAAGGTTTGCGTTAAAGGGGAACTGTCAGTACTGTTAACATTCTCTGTGTACATAAGTCACAATGTTGGGCAAATGTGTGTGTGTGTGTGTGTGTGTGTGTTTTTTAAGGAGAATTTTAGGTAAAAAGAAAAATTCTCTGAATATTTTATCCAGCGATCATCATAACAGTACTTCACATCGCTAAAAGTTTTTTGGAGACCTGACTATCACACCTGTTGAACATCCTCATTCTAAAACCATCAGTTTTATTATGGAATTGGCCTTTGCAACTAAAACAGCCCCCGCTCCTCTGGGTAGGCTTCTCGCGTGGTTTTGGAGTATGTATGTGGGAAGACCAAAGGTATAATTTACTTGGGATTTTTAGGGTGCCAATAATCAACAAGACATATTTTATATAAAATGCTTAACAAAAATGTATTAAAGATTTCCATTGACTATCTATAGGCAAGTCCTTGGAGACCACGTGATTTATACTTTAAAAGTATAAATCATGTGGTCTCAAAGGACTTTTTACTTTAGATGGTTATTATTTACTTTTATGGAAATCTCTAATATTTTGTTGCACGTTTAATATAAAATATGTCTTAATGACATCATAAAAATTAATTTTTGTGCTCATAAGTTTATGAATTTATGGCAGAATTTATGATTTCTTGGCCATTTTTCAGAGAATATGAATGATAACACAAAAACATTTCTTTCACTCATGGTTAGTGTTTGGGCTCTTTCACATGGGGCGGATCAGTGATGATCTGCCCCGTGAACCTCTGCTTGCTCAGGGGTGATCGCGTCAGAAAGCGTCGACGATGTGGCAACACGAAACGTACGTCGAGGCGCCTGGTTACGCACAATTTACGCACTTCCGGTCCCGCTGGCTCTCCGGATCCGAGAGTTGGAACGCACGCCAGCTTCCCCAGCGTGGAACACTCTTCACAAACATTGCAATGCTCCTTAGCCTCAGTGCTAAGGACTAAGGCACCAACAAAAGTAAGGGGCCACTTGGCGATGTTATGCTTTTATAATTTTTTTACAATAAACGGTATTACACTATGGCGGTCTCCCCTTCTCTCTGTTCGGTATTGTGACATTTGGAGTCTGGCTGTATCAAGGGAACTAGAGCCGCCAATGGAGTTCTGAAGTACCGGGTTTTGTTACATAAAGCTTATTTGACCACTTTTTAAAGAGAAAGTTCACCCTATAATTTTTTTTTTTCTAGCATTAAATTAAGCATAGTAGCGCGAGCTACAGTATGCCTTTATTTATTTTTTTTGTCCCGTACTCACTGTTTAATCCTATAGTGAAGATTCCGACTCCCCGCGGGGAATGGGCGTTCCTATCCAGAGGGAAGATGATTGACGGCCGGCTCTGGCGCGTCACGCTTCTCCGGGAATAGCCGAAATAGGACTTGGCTCTTCATGGCGCCTGCGCATAGTCTGTGCGCAGGCACCGTATAGCGCCGTGAAGAGCCGAGACCTACTCCGGCTATCTTCGGGGAGCGTGACATGCCATAGCCAGCCATCAATCATCTTCCCTCTGGATAGGAACGCCCATTCCCCGCGGGGAGTCGGAATCTTCACTATAGGATTAAACAGTGAGTACGGGGCAAAAAAATAAAATAAAGGCATACTGTAGCTCACGCTACTATGCTTAATTTAATGCTAGAATGTTGTTATTGAGGGTGAACCACCGCTTTAATTAAAAAGGTCAACACCTTGTGGTAAGGAGCCATCCCTTTGTGCACATTTGGGGTGAATTCTAGTCTTGGTGGAGGTGGAAACCCCTATTATTGAACTTCAAGCATTTCCTTTGAGCACAAATACTATTGAACACGGACATATGTGAATGAACTTTATTGATTTGTTCATATTGTTTATTGGTGGTGACTTTCACTACCCCTATCACTGGTTTATCATTGGTAGTTTATTATATCAATTTATCTTATAACTGTTTGTTCACTCAACGTTGGTTTACTATTTAAAATTCTATTTAATTTATATATATATATATATATATATATATATATATATATATATATATAGTGTGTGTGTGTAAAATAAATCTACTGGAATTTTTATTATCCCTGGGATAAGAGACAATGATCATTCCCACAGAGCCCTATAGCCAAGGCAATAAGCTGAAAACTAGAAATGCTATTATCCATTCTTTCCTATAATATAATATAATATAATATAATATACGTTCTGTGCTTTTTACTTTTCTGTCTTTTTTTTTTGTCAGAAGATTATGTGTTCAGGATATACAATATCCAGATCCTGGAGCTAGAATTACTGGCGCGCCCTTTGTTCTCTTCACACACGCTGCTGACACCCTTTTAGTGATTTCAGTTACAATCCGACGTCAGCTGATCCACATGGAGTATGAGGCCAGAACAGTATACTCTTTTCTTAAAAAAAGACTGAGAAACAGGTGGAGCAGCACTGTGGATGTGCATCATATATGAAAAAAAAATCTCTTTCGTTCATGGACGGACACAGCCTTAATCTTGACAAAGTGGGTATTGACCTTCCTTTAGGAGTGACTAGGCAGAAAGTGTTAACAACTTCAAAGCTGAACAGCCCCCCTCCTACTGGCTATATCCTCTCAGCCTGCACCAAGTAGCTCAGTTTTTTTTCTGCCTAGTTAAGAAGACATGGCTCCCTTCGGGCCCATAGGCCTGGAGGCTTTATTTCAACTCTACTTTTTGGTTTTATTTAAAACATATTTTTTTTTCTTTTCCTGTGATCTTCAATTAACTGCCAAATGGGCGACAGGCTGGATCCCAGGTCCTTGTAGTCCCCCCCCCCCCCCCCAGTTTGAGCCATCGAGCGCGTGCTGACCACAGCTACGCACAGGCCCGTCGCTCTACGGGTGGCCAGTAGGGGTGCAACGGATCGTGCCTGATCCGCGATCTGAACAAGCCGACCTGTTCGGATCGGCACAGAATGCGATACGCGGAGCGCACCGCCGCCGCGGCCTTAGGAAAGGCCGCGGCTTCGGCCTAGCTCCGGAGCGGTCGGCCATCTTGGTACACGTGGCGGCGCTGCGCGCTGACGTCATCGCCCCTCCCTCTGCTCGTGGATCTTCTATTCTGCAAGAGCGCGCTGTCTGCATGCAACCGAACCGAGTACAGTGAGACTGATTAGTACAGTGAGTTGATTCATGTTGGCTATATTACAGTGGGAAAAATGGCTATACATATACAGTGTACTGTGTTACTGAGTGTTTACTAGTGTGGGGGCCGGGGCAATGTTAGCCATTTTTCCCACACTGTAATAATAGCCAACATTGCCCCGGCCCCCACACTAGAAAACACTCAGTAACACAGTACACTGTATATGTATAGCCATTTTTCCCACTGTAATAATAGCCATTACAGTGTTACTGTTTATTAGTGTGAGGGCAATGTTGGCTATTATTACAGTGTGGGAAAAATGGCTATTAGTGTTACTTTTTTTTTTTTTTTACTGATCCGAAAATGATCCGATCCGTGAGTTTTTTGATCCGTTGCACCCCTAGTGGCCAGTGAGCTATACGCTCCAGAGCATGCATGTGACCAGTCTATAGGACCGATCTTGGTCTGCATCCTCAGATACCTCAGAGCCAGGGTCATGAGCCGTAGCTGGACTCGGCTCTGCATCCGAGTTGTCCCCAGAAAATGGCGGTGGGTGGGGGTGCTTTCTAGCCCCCGTTTTCCCACGCGCTGCTTCCATCTTGGCAACAAAGGCATCTAGGATTCCTGACATAGCGTCCACCGACTCCGGATCCAGGTCCGTACACGATAGGGCTCTGGTAAGTGACCTTATCACTGCAGTGCGTGATACTCTAAAAATAGAGGGGCCTGCAGAAGCAACAGAAGCGCCGGTCCCGTTTGGGTTCCGTAAGGCGACCCGCACTGCTAAGGTGTTTCCTTGTGTGTCTTATTTAGACAAACTTTTATACAAGGAGTAGGACAAACCACAGAAGGCTTTTTTTCAGTCCCTAAAAATCTGACGGTGCGTTACCCTCTTTAAGAGAGTTTCTTGAAAAGATGGACCTCGCCCCCGATAGTGGACCCTCCTGTGTCCAGACTAAACAAGCTAACCACCTTACCGGTGGAGGGGGCTCCCGCCTTCAAGGACCCTGCGGACAAGAAGGCTGAGGCGATCACCCGCAACCTATACACGGTAGTAGGTTCGGCTGTATGCCCAACCATAGTTGGGGCCCTGGTGTCTCAGACACTGATGGAATGGGCAAAGATGCTGCTCAATGGGTTACAAGCATGTCAGGCTTCCCCGAACGAGGTAGCTCTAGCTGACCAACTGGTACAAGGCCTATCTCTTGGGTGGGGGGATGTCTTCGCGATTTTTGCGACCCGGTGGACATCTCAGGTCCCCGACCAGAGGGTTTGCGAGGTAGTCTCTTCAGGGTACAAGATAGAAATTCTATCTTGCCCACCAAACAGATTTTTTTTCCCTCCAACTACAATCTACTCGTCGGAAGGCTCTATTTAGGGTAGTTCAAGACCTGCTAAAATGTGGTGTGGTTATCCCTGTGCGAGTACAGGAACGGTTTCAGGGGTTTTACTCAAATCTGTCCATAGGACCAAAGAAGGAGGGCGTTCGCCCAATTCTGGACCTCAGGACCCTCAATTGCTTTGTGAAGGTACAAAGATTCCGTATGGAATCGGTTCGCTCTGTCATCACTGCCCTCCAGCCGGGGGACTTTCTGGCATCCTTGGACATCAGGGATGCCTATTTACATGTCCCCATATGCACAAAGCATCAGATATCTGCTTTTTGCGGTCAGGGAAGACCACTATCAATTTGTGGCTCTCCCCTTTGGCCTGGCATCGGCACCAAGGTGCTTGCCCCAATTCTCGCCCTACTAAGACAACGTGGCATCGCTATTGTGGGCTACTTGGACGACCTTCTTCTGAGAGCCGCTTCAAGCTCAGAATTAGAGTTGAGCGTGTCTATAACCTGTCAAACCCTCCGACATTTTGATTGGATACTGAACACTCAGAATTCAGTAATGGTAGCGACTCAACGTCTAGTATATCTGGGGTTGATTCTGGATGACTCAGAGGCAAGGGTTTTTTTTTCCCTGTGGAAAAGTTGCAGACCCTTCAGGCTGCGGTGCGGCAGTTGACATCCCAGAAATGGTCGTCGCTCTGCTTTTGCATGCGAGTCCTGGGCCTCAAGGTGGCCTCCTTCGAGGCGGTACCATATGCACAATCTCACATGCGAGTGCTACAGAAGGAAATTCTGTCCAGATGGGATAAGTGCCTATCATCCCTGGATTATCAAACCTGGGTGAGCCATCTGGTCAGGGCCTCCCTTGTTTGGTGGCTGACCTCACCGGCACTTCTGTCCGGGAAGTCGTTCCTTCCATTTCACTGGATAGTCATCACGACAAATGCCAACCTTACCGGTTGGGGCGGGGGGTCTCGGGGGTTCAGTTGACCAAGGTTCGCTGGTCTCCGGAGGATTGCAGTGGCATATGTCAACCATCAAGGAGGAACAATAAGCTTGGCTGCAGCGTCAGAGGTCGCTCGCACACTAAGGTGGGCAGAAAGGAGTGTACCGGCCCTGTTGGCCATATACATTCCGGGCGTGGAAAACTAACAGGCGGACTACCTGAGCCGCCAGATGCTGGACCAAGGAGAATGGTCTCTGCACCAGGATGTGTTTCAGCTCATTTGCCCAAGATGGGGCACACCAGATGTAGATCTTCTGGCGTCTCGCCTCAATCGGAAGGTATTGAGGTTTGTGGCCAGGTCAAGAGACCCATGGGCTGACGTGACAGATGCGTTAGTAGAACTGTGGAGTCAGTACCGGCTAACCTATGCCTTCCCTTCTCTAAGGCTGGGTTCACACTATACTACACGACAGCAGTACGACTTTCATTCTACTTTGCTCTGCAACATTGGTCCTACATCCATCCGACTTTCATGAACAGGATACTACTTTGATCCGACTTTGTGATAGTCTGACTTGTTGTTTGACCAATCAAAACAATCCCAGAGTGAGAAATTCCCTTTACTGCTGCTGTAATCACATGTCGGATGTCAAAATTCGGATGGTAAGGACAAGGCTCCTACTTTGGTCCGACTTCAATGATGTTCAGTGGGCTGAAGTAGGATCAATGTCGGACCAAAGTAGTACAGGGAGCATTTTCAAAGTCGGACCGACTTGTGTCGGACCAGTTAAGACAGGTCTCATATGCAAACATTGATTTTTTTTTTTACACGTCATGCGACATGAGCTCCCAATGTCGGAGCGTTTGTCGGACAAGTGTGAACCCAGCCTGAAGCTCCTTCCTCATCTGCTTCTCAGTGTGGAGACAGAAGGGAATTCCAATGATCCTAATTGCTCCGGATTGGCCTCGGCATCCGTGCTGTCTCAAGGTCCAATACGCCATCCTGTTTTACAGTCGCTGGCTTAACGGCAGGGCTATTGAGAGCCAGGTGCTAAGAGACCGGGGCCTGTCAGACTCGGTGATCTCTACCATGAGGAGTGCTCGGAAATCGTCCTTCAGGAAGATTTACCTTCGCACTTGGAAGACCTACATATTCTTACAGCATGGGGTGGACCACAAATTTGATTTAAGTACAATTCGGGGGCAGATATCTGCCCTGGCTGTATTTTTTATTTTTTTTTTCCCAACGACCCCTGCGGCTCACTCCTCTAGTTGAGCACGTTTGTACAGGGGGTTCGGCATGCGGCCCCTCCAGTCCGTCCTCCACTACCTCCATGGGGATTTGAAAAGCGGACGTCCCTTGGCGTCTACCGCTATGAGAGTACCTGCTGTCGCAAGGTCCCATACGTCATCCTGCTTTACAGTCAATGACCTTAACGGCATGACCTCCTAGGTGCCTCAGAAACCACCGTTTGAGAACATTAGGGAAGTTCCCTTGTTGACACTTTCTCAGAAAGTTGTCCTTTTGGTGGCTGATATGTCAGTTAAGACGGGTTCTGAGCTGGCAGCCTTGTCGTGAAAGGCTCCCTATCTGATCTTCCACAAGGATAAGGTGGTGCTGCGGCCGCAGCCTTCCTTTCTTCCTAAAGTCATTTCGACCTTCCATCTCAAGGAAGACATTGTACTGCCATCCTTGTGTCCTCATCCGTCGAATCCTAAGGAAACGACGTGGCATTCCTTGGATGTTGTACAATCTCAGAGTATACTTGTCTGTTACTGCTCCGTTCCGGAGTTCAGACTCGGTTTTGTTTCAGTGGCTGGTCCCAAGAAGGGCCCAGCGGTCTCATCGGCCACCATTTCAAGGTGGATCCGACAGATCGTGATCAGGCTTACGCCATAAAGGGTCAGGCACCTTCCTGGCATGATGCATTCAACCAGGGCAATAGGTGCCTCTTGGGCTTTCTGACATCCAGAGCCTGTTTCCCAGGTGTGTAAGGCGGCGGCCTAGTCGCCCGGTCACACTTTCACTAAACGTTACAAGTTGATGCGAGTTCATCTTCGGATGCCTCTTCGGCCGCAAAGTTTTGCAGGCGGCTGTTTAGAGTTACAACTTCTCAGTTGAGGAGCTCTGTTTTGTTTTGGGGGTGAAGTTTAATTTTATGCTGTTCCCACCCTTCATTTTGACACTGCTTTAGGACGTCCCACTTTGTCAAGATCAAGGCTGTGTCCGTCCATGAACTCAGAGAAATAGATTTACAGTAAGTATAAAATCCTATACCCTTTTTTTTTATGAAACAAAATTCTGCTGGTCCAACTAGGTGGTTTTAAGGCTAATGGGTCTATCTGTTGTGGAAGGGCATATGTGGCAGGAATTGTAAAGTTTCATGCATGGAAATTGGTGAATGTGCTTGTGTCGTGTTTTTCAGATAAGCCTGGAGCAGGTGTACTCCCTTCTTTGCAACGGTCAGATTGAGGAAGCATACAGGACACTGGCTGCCACTGAGAGCTGGAGGTTTGGCAAGACTTCCATCTCACAAAATGAACTCCTGAAGCTGGTGCAAGCGTACAGAGCTGTGCTAGACTACTATTCATGGCTGGACAAAAGGGCTGCAGTTACTCAAAGTGGTAATCTATCACTTTCTATTTGTCTGTATTCTAACTGTGCAATAAACGCTGCTGCATATTTTTTTTTTTTTTTTTTATATATTTGCTGCTTGCATTTGGGGGTGGAGGGTGTCTGGTGTTTAGGTACCTAATACGTTTTACAAGTTTAAAGCTCAACTCCAGGCCTGATATGAAGGACACAAATTGGTGCAGCTTTGTATTTATTGTTAATTCATTATTTATTTAAATTTTTTTTCAAATGCAAGCAGTGTAAGTACTGAAAAACATTATAAATACTTTTTTTTTTTTTTTAAGTGATCACATTCCCTCTGTTCTCAGCTGCATAATAGCTGGGGGCGGAAAAGCAGCAGCACACTACACTTCCCAGTGAATTGCTGTGCAGTGGAGGCGTGTCAGGACAAGTATGATCATTGAAGGAGAGTACACAGCGTTCCCAGCATCGTAGGAGAATTGACCATGGTGTGTTCTCCTGCTTAGTTTCGGTCAGTATAAAACCTGGACGCTGATTTCTATGCAGATATGAGCCTCTCCAGCTTTAGTAAATAAACCCCATTGTATTAATAAAATGCTGATGGGAGATGGCAGTGGGATGACAGCATCAGTTCCCTCCTACTCCTTTCACTGTCAGCGGGTTGGGGCTGGGGAGAGGACACCACTTTACTCCTTATCTGTAAGTGGTGTCAGCCACCTGGTTGAGCTGTGTGTATATGTGTGTGTGTGTGTGTATGTGTGTGTGTATGTGTGTGTATGTGTGTGTATGTATATATATATATATATATATATATATATATATATATATATATATATATATATATATATATATATATATATATATATATATATATATATATATAAAATTTATTAGGGCTGGATGGACAAAAAAAATTCCTATAGCAGTTCACCCCCCCCCCCCCCCCCCAGTCGGGATTTTAACTGTCCACTTAGCTGTTTTGCCTGGTGTTCATCTTCAATAAAACCTATATACCTATGACAAGGCATCCTAGGGTGTTTTTTTTTTTTTTTTGTTTTTTTTTTTGGGTGTCTCCTCTGGATCACAGGAGTGCTGTTTTTTTCTGCACTCCTGTGACCCGTCTTCCACTGAAACGGCTGACATTACAGAGCCTGTCCAGGCTCCGAAAAGATATGTGACCAAATAGTCAGGAATTCACCCAAATGCCTGGACTGGCAGCTGGCTCAGCTTTTCAGTGAGCTGTTGAGAGCACGAGCCAACTGCTCAAGTCACCTCCATAGACCAGCATGACAGTGAGCCCTGGAGGGGCAGAGCAGCCTGAAGACCGAATGCTGAGCGATCAGTGGTATTGCTCAGTTCTCAGGCTTCAAGTTGGCAGGGGACAAATGCTGCATCCACCTAGGTGAGTATACTTCTTTTTTTTTGGTTGGGATGAATATTATTGATAGCCCTGTTTTTTTTTGTGCATATTGTGTTGATATGGATCTAAAAAAAAAATATATATATATATATATAACACACAAATGAATGAAATTTTATTAAATGTTTTCTCTAGAGATGGATTTAAATTCTCAGGCATCTGTCACTAAGGATATGAGTGGATTCTTCAGACAAGCCAGCTTCACCTTCCAAGAAATCCTCCAGTTTCCTGGAGTTTGGGACCCCTTCATACTCAACTTTGTGAATGTAAGTTCTCTAAAGTGATCACTTTAATGAAGGTAAGAATCCAATGCTATATGTATCGGCAACTGTCACAAAGTTGCCAGAGGCAACAGCCAATGTCAGGCAAAACAGACGGGAGGGCGCAAGTCCTCGGACAGATAGTCATGAAACAAAAGGAAATGGTCAGGTCGGGCCTAAGAAAACCCAGGTTCCCCCGTAAACAGAGCAAGGACTGACAAAGGGTAACAAGCATGGCAAAACTAAATTTGGGCTATAGGTCACAGGTGTTAAACACTAGACCTTGCGGCCTGAACCTGGCCCTCCAGGCTATTTTATGTGGCCCTCTCACCTCCAGCCCTCCTGTGGTCCTCCTCCAGACCCTTACTTTCTGCTTTCAAGCAATGCATCCATCTTCTTCCCAGCAGCAGCATAAGGTAAGGAGGGGGGGGGGGTGCTCTTTGATGTAAGGGATAGTGGGGGGTCTCAACTTCTGATGGTGGGGTGACTCTTGACATCTAATGTAAGGGGAGGGGATGCGCTGGACATCTAATCTTACAGATACAACCGACACTTTTGAGGGAAATCATAATGCTGATGAAGCCCACGATGAAATTGAGTTTGACACCCCTGCTATAAATGGTACCATGCCAATGTTGATCCATTTTATGGCCTTTCCTGGTTGAGAGGCACCACCTAGTGATCTACTTTTGAACGCAATTGTTGGAAACGTTGTGTTTTATTAGTGCGTTCAGCCAAATAACTGCAGCGCTGATCAGTGTATTCTGACATTGGAGTCATCTCACTGTCATATGCATAAATCGGAGATGAGCAGCCTTCTATGCTGGAGCAAACCTGTGGATTAAAGGCAGGCTTGAAATTCTGGTCTTGCTTAATTTCCTTTTAAGAGGGCAGGTGTGCACAGCAGAGACCTAAACTGCCAAGTAATGACAATCTGATGGTCAAGTTTTAAGGCTGATAATCGCAATAATGGGGTTTTTACAGGGCTGCATTTTAATGTAACCTTTATTATTATTATTTTCAGTAAGTGGTGTTCACACATAACATTGACTTTCAGTAACACAGGGGGGTTGATTTACTAAAGCCAGATTTGCACTTTGTCAGACCATATTAACATGAACTAATGTTACTCTATGTATCATGATCTTTGGTCCTTTATTTTACTTAATCCATTGTATGCCTTGTTTCAGCTCCTGGAATCCTCAGGGAATGAAGAGGAGGCTGAACAGGTTTTGATAGAATATGCCTACAACAATAAGAACCCAGCTAACCCCAATGCCCACGTATACCTGTATGAGTTTAAGAAGAGGAGAGGGGATTCCGATGAAGCACTTATAAAAGTATTAAAAGTGAGTATACAGTAGATATGTCTAATTGTGTGTAACTGTAGCCTCAGCAGTATTTTAATATATTATACTTTGTCTATTAGAGGCCTCGATATGTAGCAAGTGTATATCTTCCCTCTATCTCATTTATGCAGGGAAGCTAGTGATGGCCTGCCTGTGGATTGCAGCATCGTCTTCCCCCCTCTCACCCCAATCTTGTTTGGGGGTTCCAAGTCATTTTCTAGCAAAACAAGGTTGTGTGTGTGTTTTTGTTTTTTGTCCCCCCCCCCAATGTAAAGGTGCCAGAAAAGGCCTGGTCTTGGTGGATATATATTTTCTTCCTTCTTCTTTCTCTTCCAATGTGTACAGACAGCTTTGGAGCACAACATAAGCTCCATGTTAGACAAAATAAAGCCTTACAAAAGAAGTAAGCATTCATAATATACAGATTACAGCATACCTCAGTGTTTCTCACAAGTGAGCATACACCGCATCGTGAGACTAGAGAAGCTATATTCTGCCATTAATTTTTCAATAAGAACATGTATAAATATCTGCAAGGACCTTGCATGTTTTAACAGTATCAATAATCTCCCATATCCTGCTCTGTGGATGTAGATACCAGATATAGCCAGTGACCCCAAATTTTATGGTATTTTCGTGGGGCAGTTCCTATGTTTGGTTTTTTTTTTTTTTTTTTTTTTTTTTTTTATATATCATTTTTTTTTCTTTTTTATACAGTAGGGACTGATTAACAGTGACCATCAGAAGCCTAGCGGCATATAGTGTTTTCTGCATAAAGATATGATGGTGTTTATCTGGTTCTTGGGGCATTGCATTAATAAAGAGCTAATTTCATCATGCAGGAATTTAATCCATTGTTCCCAGTAGGTCTGGATGGCTGGACTAGACCAGATGAGGTGATAGAAGGATTTTTTTACGGTCTTTAAATTCAGGGCAGGAAGGGTCCCATTGGGGTTTGTATGGGTTGGAGTCAGGTACGTTCTGTGGAGTGTGTATATATGTGTGTAAGCCTGTCGGAAAGCTTTGGAAAAACAAACTTGCTGGCTGCCAGGGCATCCGTCCATCCTCCTCCAGCTCCTTCACTTCCGCCACCCAAACTGCTCCTCAGCCCACAAGTCGAGTCTGACGCTGCAGGTAGTATAAGGTTGGAGTAACGGAGGTCAGTTTTTTTGAGTTTACTCCCAGGAGAACATTCACTAGTTCTAAAGAAGTGAGATCGGGAGTAAAGTTCCAGAATTGCGACTGCAGTGCGTGACAGAGCTGGCCAAAGCAAAATAACATGGAGTTGGGCAGGTTAGTTTGAGATCCTGAAAAGATTTAACTCCCGCACTGTTCATTACCTGATGGAGATATATAACCCCTTGGTTAATCCATATATCAACACCTGGAAGAGTGAGCAGCTCTGGAAGGTTAGAATTATCCCATAGTGGCATGTGAGCGTGAATGGGGGAGGCTTTCAGCCAACGCAGTGCCAGCACCCAATTCTTGCAGTGGTGGTAGACCAGTCCCTTGCGCCCCCCCACACTTTAGTGAAATTGCACATATCGCTAAGTAGGATCTGAAAGGTGTGTGCAACTTGGGTAGGGGGGGGGGGTGTAGGGCATGCTAAAGTGAGGTACCCAAGTTTGTCTTCCTTGTCAAAATAGAAAAAGTGGGACATTTGAGCAGCTAGGTAATAAGCGTGGAAAACGAGTAGAGTAGTTTCAACCAGTTCCGTGGGTTTTTTAAGGGCTCGCTATGATAACTTATGACGAGAACTACCCCAAACAAATGAATTGGGGATGGAGTCCATGGTTTTAAATGCACAAAGTGGCAAATTTGAGGAGTGCCAAAAAATGTATAGGAGTTTGGGCAACAGGATCATCTTTATCAAGTTGATATGGCTCATGATCCCAAGGGGAAGCGCCCAGGTTTGGGTTTTAACTAATGTGTATAGGGGTTCTGAATTCAATCTAGCATATACTTCCTAGGAACAGGTGACTTGGATTCCTAGATATTTAGGTTGGCTTGCTCTTATCAAAGACAGTTGGGCTTGATCAACATTTTGGGGACCCAGGTCTAAAGGGAGAATCTGGGACTTGTCCCAGGTTATTTGGAGGCCAGAAAACTTCCCAAAACGCTCAATAAGATTCAAAGCCGCCAACAGAGAGGGACACGCATCTTCCAGATACAACATATCATTGGCATAGAGGTTGACAGTTTAAACCAGGGATCCCAACCCGAGTCCTCTTATGTCTGGATGTGCTCTGATGGCTATTGCCAGCGGTTCCACCGCCAGAGCATACAGCAGCGAGGGTAGTGGACACCCCTGACGTGTACCTCTACTCAATGGGAAGGGATCCAAGATCTTGCCATTCACCTTAACTCTGGCCACCGAGATTGGTACAGAAGTTTGATCCATGTGATGAAGTTGGGGCCAAATCCGTATCTGCTAAGGCATTCCCACAGGTGCTCCTATTCAACTGAATCAAACGTTTTAGCGGCATCTAGGCTGACCACCACACGAGAACCTACCGAATCATGGGTAGCCTGTAGGTTCAAATACAGACATCTTAGGTTAAAGGGCGTATTTTTGTTGGGCATGAAGCCTATTTGATAGGCTATTCGAATCGCTAATATTTTAGCTAGGATTTTGATGTCCAGTTTTAGCAATGAGATGGGGCGATAGGATTCATGGAAGGTGAGGTCCTTCCCGGTTTAGGTATTAAGACTATCAAGGCTTTTTCACATGGAATTTGGGAGGGTAGAGGAATCAAAAATATGTTTAAATAGTTCTTGGAGTTTCGTCACTAATATCTCTAAACTGAGAATAACATTCTAATGGGAGTCCATCCTTGCCAAGGGCCTTAGGTGTGAAATTACCTCATCAAAATCAATGGTAATGGGGGCTTCCAGTTGTGTTATTTGAGCCCGAGACATTGAGGTAAAATGTATAGGCTGTAGGAAAGGGACTAATTCATCATGAGTATATTGAGTAGTAGAAGAATATAGGGCAGAGAAAAATGTGTGGAACCTCCCGGCTACCAGGCCAGGGTTAGTGGCCCGATGGCCAGAGAAGTCGACAAAAGATACCACCACTGGGGGCCTGTGATCCAAGTGTGCTAGGTAAGCTAGCAGCCTGCCCGCCTGTTCCCCATAATCAAAGATCCTCTGCTTGCAGAAGAAAATGTTCTGTTTTTTTTTAGCCTTTTCAAAGTGTAAAGTATTAACGAGATGAGATTATACTTTCACTGAGCAGTGTCTGGAGAAGGGTGTAATTGAAAGGCACGCTCTAGGGATCTGTGTTGGTATAAGTGTAGCGCTTAAATAAATATAATATATAATGAAATATTTGTATTCAAATTGACATTAATAATAATTATAGTAATGCAAAAGGGATCTCTAGCAGCTTTGCACATCTAGAGTGAATTTTTTTTTTTTTTGCCCATTCTTCTTTTCAAAATAGCTCAAGCTCTGTGAGATTGGATGGAGAGCACCTGAACAGCATTTTTTTTTAAGTCTTGCTACAGATTCTCAATTGGATTATGGGCTGATTCACACCTATGCATGTTTAGTGCTTTTTGCAGATTGGCACTACAGTCCATTTAACATGGTTTCCTATGGAACACGTTCTGTAGTGTAAATCTGCAAAAAGCACAAAAAATGCCTAGGTGTGAATTGGGCCTTAGGTCTGAACTTTCACTGGGCCATTGTAACATATGACACTACTTTGATCTAATCCATTCAATTGTAGCTCTGGCTGTGTGTTTAGGGTCTTTGTCCTGCTGGAAGGTGAACCTCCCCCAGTCTCAAGTCTTTTGCAGACTCTATCAGGTTTTCTTCTAAGATTTCCCTGTATTTGGCTCTATCCATCTTCCCATTAGCTCTTATCAGCTCCCCTGTCTCTGCTGAAGAAAAGCCTCCACACAACATGATGCTGCCTCCACCATGTTACACGGTGGGGATGGTGTGTTCAGGGTGATGTGCAGTGTTAGTTTTCCGGCACACGTAGCGTTTTGCTTTTAGGCCCAAAAGTTGTATTTTAGTCTCGTATGACAAGAGCACCTTCTTCCACATGTTTGGCTTCTCGCAGACTGCAAACAGGACTTCTTCTTATGGCTTTCTTTCAACAATGGCTTTCTTCTTGCCACTCTTCCATAAAGGTCAGATTTGAGGAGAGCACGACTTGGTTGTCATGTAGACAGAGTCTCCCTCCTGAGCTGTGGATCTCTTTAGCTCCTCCAGAGTTACCATGGTCCTCTTGGCTGCTTCTCTGATTTAATGATTTCCTTGCCCGGCCTGTCAGTTTAGGTGGACGGCCATGTCTTGGTAGGTTTGCAGTTGTGCCATACTCTTTACATTTTCCGATGATGGATTGAACAGTGCTCAGTGAGATGTTCAAAGTTTGGGATATTTTTTTTATAACCTAACCCTGCTTTAAACTTTTCCACAACTTTATCCCTGACCTGTCTGGTGTGTTCCCTGGCCTTCATGATGCTGTTTGTTCACTAAGGTTCTCTAACAAACCTCTCAGGTTTTCACAGAATATTTGTATTTAAACTGAGATTAAATTGCGCACAGACTCTATTTACTAATTAGGTGACTTCTGAAGGCAATTGGTTCCACTAGATTTTAGTTAGGGGTATCAGAGTAAAGGGGGCTGAATACAAATGCATGCCACACTTTTCAGATATTTATTTGTTAAAAATGTTAAACCATTTTCCTTCCACTTCACAATTTATGTGCCACTTTGTGTTGGTCTATCACATAAAATCCCTATGAAATTTAAATGTTTGGTTTGTAACATGGTTTGTAACATGACAAAATGTGGGAAATTCCAAGGGGTATGAGTACTTTTTCAAGGCACTGTATTGCTTAGGGATGTCCTGTGGTCTAACAATCAATTTGTGTCCTGTACTGTATGACTTGAGATGAATTTTTTTCTATTCTATTCAGTAATACCTTGGTTTGAGAGCATTTTGCAAGACAAACAAAATGTTTTAATACATTTTGCCTTGATATACAAGCGATGTCTTGATATAAGAGTAGCGTCATGTCACAACTGAGTATAAAAAAGGAGAGGCGCCTCTAGGTGTAGCAATATGATTAGGCGCCTCTAGGTGTAGCAATATGATTAGGCGCCTCTAGGTGTAGCAATATGATTAGGCGCCTCTAGGTGTAGCAATATGATTACATTTAATGAAGGTACAACATTTAGAAAATTATTGCTACACTTAGGCCTCGTACAGACGGGCAAACATGTACGATGAAAACGGTCCGCCGGACCGTTTTCAGCGTACATGCCCGCCCGGAGATTTCTGTATGATGGCTGTACACACCATCATACAGAAATCCACGCGTACACGATACACGGCGACGAGGCCGCGACGACGTGCGTGGCCCTGGCAGTTCAATGCTTCCACGCATGCGTCAAAGTCATTCGACGCATGCGAGGGATGGCGGCCGCTCGGACATGTACGGTAATTCTGTACAGACGACCAAAATGTCCGACGGACAGGATTCCAGCGGGCATGTTTCTAAGCAAGTTTAGAAACCTTTGCCCGCTCGAAAACGGTCTGGCGGGCAAATGTACGCTGGAATCCTGTCCTCTCAGCTGTACAGACGACCGATCATGTCTGCTGAAACTGGTCCGCGAACCAGTTTCAGCAAACATGTTCGGTCGTGTGTACGGGGCCTTAGAGGCGTCTCTTCTCTTTTTATGCCCTGTAAAAAAAAAAAAAAAAAAATGCTTTGATATACAAGTGCTTTCTATTACAAGCATGTTTCTGGAACCAATTATGCTCGCAATCCAAGGTTTTACTGTATTTGAGGTACAATACAGGACACAGGTCCCTCTCCTCTTTTCTCTGTGATCGCTTACTGCTTGCTAAAAAACTGGAGCCTAATGGAGTAGGCAGGGTTATACAAGTACACTGGAGGGTGGTCCCATCAAAGCCTTTACCAATGTCCAAACACCTGAAGGTATCGGCATATAACTAATGATCTAAGAATCAATTTCTGTACTCTACTCCAAGGCATGGATTTTACAGGTGCATCAAAATGCCTATTTCACTGGTACTCTGGACTAAACCAAGCATTTAAACCTTGCAGAGTATAGAGAGCCCCACTGCCAGGGATGTTTTCACCAATGGATAGTCAAGTTAACTGACACCAAATTTGGCCTTGGCATCCAGAATTCAGTGGCCTCTTGGCATCAATGGGTTTAACCTCAGGAAGAGGCAGTGCAAATTATTTTTATATATATATATATATATATATATATATATATATATATATATATATATATATATTGTGTGTGTGTGTGTGTGTATATATATATTAATAATATTTTTTTTTTTAACCAGTGTCTCTTTATTTTCCCAGATTTTGCATGCCCTGGTCCCATCACACAAGCTTATGCTGGAGTTCAGTAGGCTTCTAAGAAACTCAGGTGAGTTATGTACGGTATCATTTGTGTGTGTGTGTGTGTGCTTTTGTTTGTTTAAATTTTAAAGCTGAATATAAATGTATACCGTTTTTTATGAGCAGCCAAATCAGTACATTCCTTTTTTTCAAACTATAACAAATGCTACATGGCAACTTGCCCTGGTGGGCCAATTGTCCTTTTTTTGTTACATATATATATATGTGTGTGTGTGTGTGTGTGTGTGTGTGTGTGTGTGTGTGTGTGTGTGTGTGTGTGTGTGTGTGTGTGTGTTACTGGCAGTACAGAAACCGTCTAGAACAAGATTGTCTTGAGAAATCTGTAGGTTTATCCATGGCAATCCTGTAAAAAAAAAAAAAAAAGATTACACTAATAATCTGTCAGCGTGAGTTAAAAGCATACAGGGAGTGCAGAATTATTAGGCAAATGAGTATTTTGACCACATCATCCTCTTTATGCATGTTGTCTTACTCCAAGCTGTATAGGCTCGAAAGCCTACTACCAATTAAGCATATTAGGTGATGTGCATCTCTGTAATGAGAAGGTATGTGGTCCAATGACATCAACACTCTATATCAGGTGTGCATAATTATTAGGCAACTTCCTTTCCTTTGGCAAAATGGGTCAAAAGAAGGACTTGACAGGCTCAGAAAAGTCAAAAATAGTGAGATATCTTGCAGAGGGATGCAGCACTCTTAAAATTGCAAAGCTTCTGAAGCGTGATCATCGAACAATGAAGCGTTTCATTCAAAATAGTCAACAGGGTCGCAAGAAGCGTGTGGAAAAACCAAGGCGCAAAATAACTGCCCATGAACTGAGAAAAGTCAAGCGTGCAGCTGCCAAGATGCCACTTGCCACCAGTTTGGCCATATTTCAGAGCTGCAACATTACTGGAGTGCCCAAAAGCACAAGGTGTGCAATACTCAGAGACATGGCCAAGGTAAGAAAGGCTGAAAGACGACCACCACTGAACAAGACACACAAGCTGAAACGTCAAGACTGGGCCAAGAAATATCTCAAGACTGATTTTTCTAAGGTTTTATGGACTGATGAAATGAGAGTGAGTCTTGATGGGCCAGATGGATGGGCCCGTGGCTGGATTGGTAAAGGGCAGAGAGCTCCAGTCCGACTCAGACGCCAGCAAGGTGGAGGTGGAGTACTGGTTTGGGCTGGTATCATCAAAGATGAGCTTGTGGGGCCTTTTCGGGTTGAGGATGGAGTCAAGCTCAACTCCCAGTCCTACTGCCAGTTTCTGGAAGACACCTTCTTCAAGCAGTGGTACAGGAAGAAGTCTGCATCCTTCAAGAAAAACATGATTTTCATGCAGGACAATGCTCCATCACACGCGTCCAAGTACTCCACAGCGTGGCTGGCAAGAAAGGGTATAAAAGAAGAAAAACTAATGACATGGCCTCCTTGTTCACCTGATCTGAACCCCATTGAGAACCTGTGGTCCATCATCAAATGTGAGATTTACAAGGAGGGAAAACAGTACACCTCTCTGAACAGTGTCTGGGAGGCTGTGGTTGCTGCTGCACGCAATGTTGATGGTGAACAGATCAAAACACTGACAAAATCCATGAATGGCAGGCTTTTGAGTGTCCTTGCAAAGAAAGGTGGCTATATTGGTCACTGATTTGTTTTTGTTTTGTTTTTAAATGTCAGAAATGTATATTTGTGAATGTTGAGATGTTATATTGGTTTCACTGGTAAAAATAAATAATTGAAATGGGTATATAGTTTTTTTTTGTTAAGTTGCCTAATAATTATGCAAAGTAATAGTCACCTGCACACACATATATCCCCCTAAAATAGCTAAAACTAAAAACAAACTAAAAACTACTTCCAAAAATATTCAGCTTTGATATTAATGAGTTTTTTGGGTTCATTGAGAACATGGTTGTTGTTCAATAATAAAATTAATCCTCAAAAATACAACTTGCCTAATAATTCTGCACTCCCTGTATACCTTTTATTAGTCTTAAAGTGATGGTGAAAAAAATGTGTGATAAATAATAACCGGTGATTAGACCAAAGTCCACTGAGTGAGAGAGTGTTTGATGAAAAGGAAGTGTCCAAAAACATATGTATCTTGACGACCCAAATGGTAATTTTCAAGCCACTGCTGAACCCGGGATAATGCTACAGTACAGTGACTAAATGTTGTCACCCTGGGACAGGATATGTGTTACTGGCAGGATCCCCAAGGGAAAGTTTATGTAATATAAACAGGGCACAGTGCCGAGTGCCACACAGGAGAGCCCAGGGAAACGATAAGCAAAAATTAAATGGTTAACCGGTTAACGACCACCCACTGTATATATACGTCCTGTTTTTAAAGATGGCTATCTCGGTAACGGCAGCAGCTGCTGCCACAACCGAGATATCCATCTCTTCAGTGAGCGGTCCTGTCAACGGTAACGGTGGTCTCCGCGGCAGAATCGCCGTTATCGGTGGCGGGAGAGGGCCTCCCGCCACTCTCAGCCAATGACAGCTGATCACGTGATGTAAACAGAAGATCGGTAATCCTATTTTGAGTGAGGAGGCAAAAAGAGCCCGACATCGGTCCTGAAGAGGTATAGCCACATCACCTGTGCCTGTCAGTGCATATTGGTGCCACCTATCAATGCCAATTAGTGCAGCGTACATCAATAAAGGAGAAAAATTACCTGTTTGCAAAATTTTATAAAAAAATAGAAAACAGTTTTTGTATGTTAAAAAAATAAGAAAAAACAGCAGTGATTACCACCGTGGGGAAAAAATTATAAAAATTGAGATTTGGGTACAGTGTTGTATGACCGCGCAATTGTCATTCAAAGTGTGGTAGCGCTGAAGGTTTAAGTGCCCAGTTAGCAAGTGGTTAAAGCAAAACTATACTGCATCCGAGCACCCCAAACCAAAAAAGGTATTTTAATTCCTTTTTAATAATCGGAAGAAGAAACCCCCCCCCCCCCATTCATCCATGTCTCCATGCTTTATTTTGCTGAGAAATCAATTTGGAAAAATGCAGCCAAGATGATGCCATCTTCAGTAAGGGCAGATGGTTCATGAAGCATTTACTTCTTGAATCCATCTGCCCTTGGTGCAGGCATGCAGGTAGGAAGGTTGTATGACATTATTTTCCTAGGCCTGAAAACCAGGAAGTAACTAAAATGTTAAACAAAGTTTTTAAAACAAGTAAATATGATAGCAAAGTATATCTATTTACTAACGCTGGCAGCATAATGATTAAAAGTAATAGTCAATGCTGACACAGACAGAGAGATGTTTTGGTTTAAGTAGTTTTAGCTTTTTGTTCTAATGTAATATAACAACTTTCCAGCAGGTGGCGTATTTTGTGCGCAGATGTATTTTTTGTACTAATATCTGTATGATTTTATCCGCCACACTTGCAGCTGTATAAACCCAAAGCTGCTGGCATTCTGCCCAGATTTATTTTTTCTTTTAAACCTTACCTTTTCTCTCTTAACTTCTACCTGCTTTTCATTATCAGTGTTTACTACGATGAGATGAGACGGATTAACAGTTGATAATGCAGGAGTCAGTCTCCCCTTTCATAAAACAAAATCCTTTGCATGTGGCTGGATTTTCATTATTGCACCCGTTCCCTCTGGGTTGACTTTTAATTGTGTGCCCGCAACAGAACCACAGGTGCACATCTTACAGCAATGTCGTGGCTAACTAGTTATGGAGTTGCTCTGTAGTGTGTTAATTTAATGAGTGATGGAGGGTCAGTGTTGTAATTTGCACCTCCTTAGAGAGAGCATGCTGCAAGGTGGTGCACGAAGGTGGTCTCCTAGGAAGTAGTGGTGTGAATTATTTACTATTCACCTTTTATAAGTGACTATACATCCATTCCCTACAGTGTGGGATATAGCTGGAATCATCCTAAATATCTATGAAAGCCCATTAAATTGCAGCCGATAAATTAATGAGGGGTGTGTGTGTGTGTGTGTGTGTGTGTGTGTGTGTGTGTGTGTGTTTTTTTTTTTTAATTCTCTGCATATATGAGCTGATGGGAAGTGGGTGCCTGATTGTCTTTGTTCAAACTCGTTACTGTAACTAATCGCAGCCCAAGAGAGCTATCTGTAACACTCATTTGATATAACATTCTAGCCACCTTTTTATTTAACCACTTCAGCCCCAGAAGAATTGGCTGCCCAATGACCGGGCCATTTTTTGCAATTCGGCACTACGTTGCTTTAACTGACAATTACGCAGTCATGCAACGTTGCACCCAAACAAAATTGACGTTTTTTTTTTTTTTTCCACAAATGGAGCTTTCTTTTGGTGGTATTTGATAACCTCCTGCGGTTTTTATTTTTTGCGCTATATACATAAAATAGTGAACATTTTGAAAGAAAAGCAACATTTTATACCTTTTGCTATAATAAATATCCCCCAAAAATATATATATAAAAAAACGAATTTCTTTCTCAGTTTAGGACGATATGTATTCTACATATTTTTGGGGGAAAAAAATCGCAATAAGCATATATTGATTGGTTTGCACAAAAGTTATAGCGTCTACAAAATAGGGGATAGTTTTATGACATTTAAAAAAAAAAAAAAAAAATATATATATATATATATATATATATATATATATATATATATATATATAAAATTAGTAATAGTGGTGATCAGCCATTTTTTTTTTTTCCTGTGTAAATGACACTGGCGGGGAAAGTGTTAAACACTAGGGGGCAATGAAGGGGTTAAGTGTGTCCTAGGGAGTGATTCTAAATGTGGGGGGCTGAGCTACAAGTGACACGACGGTGCCCGCACAACGGCAAGTTCAAATGCGCAGGCGTGCCATTCTGCCGAAGTATATTGGCGTTAGCCGGTCGGCAAGTGCTTAAAGGGTTTGTGAACGCATTTGTCTAAGTCATTGCCAGACCCTCTATTAGAGCCTGAAGAAGGCCCTGTGACACTTCCTGAGGATGTAGTGGATATCCACTCCTGACTTTCAGGAACCCATCCATCAGGATATGTCTCACTACCGGGAAGACAATACTGGGTCCTCCTGAGCGGGCCCCAAATGGGACGCCTTCAAGGCAACTGTACGGGACTCCTATGTCTCTAATATAGTTAAACATAGGAAATCTACTCAGGCTACCCTTCGGACCTTGGAGTCCTTCTTAGAGGCAGCTAGGGCCCAATATACTGCACTCCCCACTCCAGATTCCCATGGTGTCTTGGTGGTGGGGACACATGAGTCCCTTGATCTCCCATAGGGTGGATACAACTCAGAAATCACAACTTTATTTGTCGGCTAGGTTAAATGATCACAGTGGTAAAAATGGAAATCTGCTGGCCTGTCTTTCTCGTACAGCACACATGTCCATACCACAAATTCAATTACCCGGTGGCTCAGTTTCCTCAGATCCTTTGACCAGACATTTAGGTCCTTTTTATGAGCATTTATACTCGGCTCCGGTGCCCCCCTGCTGAACTTGAAATGCCTGTTGTTTTTTTTTTTTTTTTTTAATCCATCGAATTCCCTGAATTGGAAAACTCCCACAGACTTATTTTGGATAAACCCTGGACGATTGAGGAAATTGGAGGCCATATATTCTCTCCCTCCAAACAAAACTCCATGGTTAGATGGTTTACCAGTAGATGGTACAAGTCCTATGTGGAAGACTTGGCACAGAAACTACATTCTCTGTTTTGGAGTGGCAATGGAGGAAGGCTAGCTTCCTGCCTGTGTGAAGCATTGATTGTAGTGTTGCCCAAACCTGAGAGCACATATGACAATATTTGTCTTTATTTAAATATTGATAGGGTGGCCACTGACCAGAAAAGTGGACTGGTGTTCTCATTGGATGTGCTGAAGGCTTTTGATATAGTTAACTGGTCATTTCTCTGGGAAACTATGCACCAAATTGGGCTTTTAGCCTCCAATACATTAACTGGGTCCGCCTGCTCTACACCAACCCTAGGGCTAGGTTATGTACCAACAAAGGCATCTCTGATGTATTTTCTTTGCAGAGAGTTACTAGGCAGGGCGGCCCACTCTCGTCGCTTCTGTTTGCGCTGGCAATAGAGCCTCTTGCTCTGGCACGGCGACGGTGGGGGAATATGTTTTGGGGCCATCTGAAAAGATCTCCCTCTATGTGACTGACACCTTTTAATATATCTAGATGGCTCGGAACAGTCCTTTGTGTCCCTAATGGGGGTTGTGGAGGAGTTTGGGAAGGTCTCCGGGCTCCATGTTGGATGGATGGGATAAATCTGTGTCGTTTCCAATTGGCCTTGACCTCAATTATACCCATTTTATCTCAGTCTAAACTGACCATTCAGCTGCTTTTTTAAATAGGTGGCTCTCTAATGGATGTTAATTGGCTAGCTTGGCAGGAGGGTAATAAAGTGTTGGGTAATAAAGTGTTAACAAAATCAGGCGGGGTGTCTCCCTGTGGCACAATCCCAACTTCTCAGCGCTCCTGAGCCACCCGGATTTCCTGTGGTGGACACGATTAGGTGTCACCCATACCTCATTGTTTGTTAACATTTGTGCTTCTAAAGGCTCAGTGCGGAGTGACTAATAAATTATTTTTAAAATATCTTTTACGTCATGCCACAGTTTGCAGGTTTAACCCAGGAACTCTTTGTTTCCAAGACCTTTATTGGTTCTAATGATCAATATACACAGTTTAAAATTATACTCCTGCCATTTTGGACGAATGGGTTTTGACTCTCCTGCCTCCTGTTCTCCCATAGGGTGGAGTGATACAGTGAGCGGCTATGGCCGCTCGCTGTATCACGGGAGCGCGCCCGCAACTTCTGACCACCATGCGAGCTCTTGCATGACTATGGTTAGTAATTGTGGGGAGGACAGAGACAGCCGCCGAGGGACCCCAGAAGACATGGATCGGGGCCACTCTGTGCAAAACGAACTGCACAGTGGAGGTAAGTATAACATGTTTGTTATTTTAAAGGAAAAACATTTTTTCCTTTTAGTGACGCTTTAATGCATTCTATGCATTAAGGTGAAAAAACATCTGACTATTACCAGCCCCCCCCCCCCCCCCCCCCAAATTTTACTTCCCTGAGCCCTGGAAATTCCTGCGTCGTGAACGCACTGGATATTTGCCTGGGCTTCTCGTCTCTTTATTGGATAGATTAATAGCAGCTCAGCCATTGGCTCACGCTGCTGTCAATCAAATCCAATGACCCTGGGGCGGGGCCGAGTCCTGCACTCGGCGGCTATGGACGCCAAATGTAGCACACGGGAGAGTGCCCGCAAGGTAACCCCCCTTGGAAGAGCGCTTCCCAAAGGAGGTTATCTGAGGCGAGGAGGAACCGAAAGAGCAGCAGAGGGACCCCAGAAAACACCATATGACATGTATGTTATTTAAAAAAATAAAATGCGAACCCATAGTATCACTGTAAGTGTATAATGTAAATCATTCTTTACTCAAAGTCACAACTTTTTCTGTTGACGCCTCTGCGTGTTATGTTTGGCAGGATCAGATGAACATCACCAGCTTGCATTGCATGTTCTGTTTGACCTCCTGGATTACTCGGGTTGGAAGGACAGTGTAGTAGCATGGAGGCGTTTAGCAAAGCTGCTGAAGAAAACCCTAAAATGGTGAGCAAAGTCCTCATGGCAAAAAAAGCTGCGATTTTTGGTGCTGTCTTGACTATATGAATACAAATACATTCCTGACATGTCACAAGGTATGTTTTTTACCTGTACTTATTAAAAAGCAGTCCTTTTAAAGCAGTTGTAAACCCTTAGCTATACCCAGGAAAGTGACTAGCCTCAGATGATGCATTTTTTTTTCTCCCTCCAACAGCGGCAGTTTATTTAAGTATGCTTCACATATTATTATTATTATTATTATTATTATTATTATTATTTTTTTTTTTATTTAAGTTGATCAAGTTACTGAATGAGAGGATGCCTAAACTTATAACTTGCGACTCTGATTACAGTGCCAGATGTAGCAGGTCGTTTCTTCAGCCAGAAAAGCATTGGATTTCATATAAAAACAAATTGCTTTTTGTATGACACCTACAAATACAGAGTTTAGTTTCTAACTTGTATCGTGTGGTTAAACGGCATATACAGCTGGGAGAAATGCAGAAATTACACTGCAGGTGCATTGGCTGAGCAGGGTCCATCTGCTCCCTGAGATACAGGAAGTGAAAGTATAATGCCGCACCCTAACCAAATATATATATTTTTTTTACATTAACATTGATCAGCCTGCATTTGTACATTGAGCAGACTGACTCCAATACCGTGCTTTTTCAGGGATGTCTTTTAAACCACAAGGGACACCACTGTGACTAAGCCCCTGATGGATGGAGTGTGTGTGTGTGTGTGTGTGTGTGTGTGTGTGTGTGTAATATATATTACACACACACACACAGTTTAAAAATAGCGCTATTAAAACGCTCATAAAACGCTCTCCATGCATCTCAATGGACCCTTTCACACTGAGTCCTGCAAGAAGCATCTTTGGAGCAGCTTTCGGGCGCTGAAAAAAAAAATAATCCAAAAAACGCCCCTCTCCATTGAAATGAATTAAAAGTGCTGTAAAAACGCCTTACCCTTTCACACTGAGGCGTTGCAAAAACACCCTAAAACGTTAGGGTCTTAGCTGTGCTTTACCAGCGTTTTTTCAGGCGCTGGCAGTGTGAAAAGGCCTGAAAGCACTCGGTCTTTCACATTGGAATTGCAGATGAGGCTTCTTTCAGGAGCTTTTACAGGCTTTTTTTTAATGCCAAAGCGCCTGAAAAAAGCTCGAATAACGCCCAAAAAACGCCCCAGTGTGAATTGCCTGTATAAGTGAGGGAGAGGTCCCCATTGTCTCAATGAGAGAGAAAGAGAGAAGGATCATATTTCCTACCCCAGTGAGAGACATTGAGGTTCCCTTACTTCCTGACCCGATTGAAGGTGAGAGAGAAGGGTTCTCTTGCTTTCAGTCTGTGGGCACGCAAAGGATCTTTTCACCTTTTGTCCAAGGGCATGGAGATTGTCCATAGCAAACAAAAAGTGTCCCTTTATGTCAAAAGTGGTTTTAGACCAGCTAGAAAACAGCGATAATAAATTATAATCACTTGCAGAATTGAGCGATTTCGATTTGTGGGGAAATTCGTCATCAAAAAAATAAAAGTAATGACAGCGACAATTCTGCAACTGAGCAAATTTCAGTGTTTTTGATTTGATTACATTATTGAATCATTTTTATTATAATTATATTATTATGTGTAATTATAGTTATTTATTATATTCTCATTTTGTTTTTCAAATTTTATTATACCCGGGATGTCTACTAGACTCTTGTTTGGACAGATTTAAGTGAGTTATTCCTAAGATTTACAGGCCTACAATGTAAAACGCCAAATTTCCATGCAAAAAAAAAAATTGTACTACTTTCAGCACCTAAAATCTGAAATGATCATACCGCCAGGGAGGTTAAAAAAAAAAAAAGAAAAAAGTATAGTTCTGACTAGTTGGGCATCCCTCCCTTCTTGCCAACCCCCCTCAATCCTGTTGAGCTTGGTATACATATCTATTTTTTTTTTAACCGTCCTCTTTCTGGTCACGTTATATGTGGGGTCCTTTTTTCCCTGCGAAGGTGGGCTGAGCACCCCCCACCCCACTCGCGGGGTGGTGGGGTCTATGAGAACTTGCAGACATGGTTTTACATGACTCTGAGGATCGGTGAACCTGGATACAGGTTGGCTACAGAGTGGAACAGCAAGGAGGAGAAGGTGAGTATTGCTGTAAAAGCTGATTCCCCAACCGGTGCTTGCCTACTTATTTAGAGCAACGTACAGTATTTACTGCATTGTTTTGTAAGATTTACACTAGATTGATGTAAGCTTCTTCTTCAGTGGTCAGACATCTTGGATATTGGAGGCGTGGAATTCCAGGAGTGACTGGTGGCCTTCATATCACTTTACCCAATTCCAAAAGAAGAAGGATTGGGAGAATTGTGTGGCACTCGCCATGAGGAAGGCCTCTGTGGCTGCCATGTTACAGGGACAAGGTGCGTGACTCTGGATATATAGCTTTTTTAATTTATTGACTATTGGTTGACTATCCTTGTTGTAAAATCTAGAATTGGTAAATTTAACAGTCTTGTATGTTACCTGTAAATAATGCAATTACTTTTAATGCTTGCTATTGATTAGAGAGGGTAAAGCCTAGTACATACAGGCCTAATTTCAGGCGGCATCAATATTCACCTTCGGTCCAACAGAAGCTGGCCAATGGGGCATGACCAAAGAAGGTCTACTGATCCGCTCCCAATCAGTGCTCTCAGCCAATGGAGTGTTCTGGTGGGGCCTGGGGCAATAGCACAGCAGGGAAGAATGCTGTACTAACATCGGATAGTACAGCGGCTCTTCCTGAGCTGTCAAGTTGTGTGGGTTTTTTTTTTTCGTTCAGCCCTGCTGGGTTGAACTAAAAAAAACGACTAATGTGTACCAGGCTTTAATATGTACTTGGGAAGGGGTGGCATGTCTGACCACTGCAGAGAGACCACACAGAGCATTGTTCTTCTCTGCAGAATACTGGCAGGAGACTGGCTGATTTCTGAAAAAAATAAACCTAAAGCCTCATACACACGATTGGACTTTCAATCAGACTTTTCTGTGGATTTTTGTCCGAAGGGTGTTGTCCGTGAACTTGCTCTGCATACACACAGCAGAACATTTTCAGCCAACTTTCACCAAATCGCATAGTTTTTCAGCTCTTTACCGCCACCCCTTGGGCAACTTCTGCTATTGTTGGCTGATGTTTAGTATTGGTTCTGAGCATGCGTGTTTTTACTTTGGACTCTAGTCCGATGGACTTGTTTACACACGATCAAATTATCTTCCATCAGACATTTGGTGTCAAAGTTTGAGATCATGCACAGAAAACATTTGTTTGTTGAAAAAGCGTGTGTATTGGCCTTAAGACTGCCCATTTTTGCTTTGATGTCTCAGGAATGTATTTGGCTGATCTTTTGGGCCTTTTAAAATAAAGGCAGTATACTGGGAGCAATATTTGGGCACAGATGATTTCCTGTCCAGTCACCTGATAGAATAAAATTATCAGCTCTTATGTTGGTGATTGTTTTGTCTAGTTTCTCCCCTGATAGAGCAACTAAAATCTTATCTGTAAAGATCTTCTTTTCTGTAAATGAAGGGCCCTTTAACACTGATGCGTGTGGTTTCTTTTTTCTGCTTGCAAGAAAAAGGTTTCCCTTTAAATCCGATGGGACATTTCACACCAGGTGCATTTTTTACAGGTGCAGTGTGTTGTGAAAAGTCCTCTTTGCTGCATCTTTGGTGCGATTTTGAAAACCAAAGCAAAAACAGATTCCCATTGAAATGAATGGAAATCGTGGTAAAAGCGCACTGTGACTTTGAACAAGGTTCAAGTTTTGGAATTGCCCAGCCAGAACCCATACCTGAATCCAGTTGAAAATCTGTGCGGTGATCTAAAGAGGGCTGTGCACAGGAGATGCCCTCACAATCTGACAGATTTGGAATGTTTTTGCAGAGCAGAGTGGGCAAATATTGGTCAAGATGTGCTATGCTGATAGACTCGTACCCCAAAAAGACTGAGTGCTGTCAAAAAGTGCTTCAACAAAGTATTAGTTTATGTGATCATATTTATTTTACTTTTTTTATTTCCCTCCATTCTAAAAGATTTCAGTTTTGTTGTTCAACTGAGTGATACAGTTTTTTATTTATTTTTAACAGGTGTGTAGACTTTTTATATGCACTGTACTTGCATGCATACATAATTGTAAGAGTTATTATTCCTCAAATACCATGTTTTATAAATTTCCTTATGTATATGACCATTTGGAAGTAAGCTTTTATGCCAATATATTGATTTCAGTACTTTTGTGAATCACTGACCTTCGACAAGTCTACTGATCAGAAATGGTAGTATACCTGCCCCGTGTTGCTCAGTGGTTGCTCCTTTCGATTCCCTACATCTTTACTGTGTTCTGTAGAGCCGTAGGGGCAGGCGGGAGGAACCACTGAGTGCAGCGGCGGACCACAGGGTCAGTTTCGAAGTAGACTTTTTATTTAGATGATTTTTCTTCATCACATAAGTGGTTTTGAGGCATACTCCGTGGTAGAGGTAAGTACTTTTTAATATATTTTTTTTTTTTTTTCCTTTGCAAGGATGTGTCAAATACATTTTTTTTTGACAGTTGCTTAAAAAGGGTAAATGTTCATTGTTTTTAAATGGCAGTTTGTCTGGAGTTTCACCTTTTTTAAGGCTCAGTTCACACTGCCGCGATACAATTTTTGACACAAATTTTAAATATTGTAAAACGCACCAAAGTAGCATTGATGAACGGCACCATTGAATATAGGGTGTTTTTCCCTTGTCGTGCGACCCAAGTGACATCAGAATTCACACTAGTGTTAACCAGCACTAACACTTAAAATCTGCTTATATTTTGCCTCTTCCTGATTCCTCCCTTCCCCACATAAACATGGTGATGAACTTTAAAAAATAAAGTTTCTTTATCGTACATCACGGGACACAGAGCAGCATATTCATTACTATGTGGGTTATATGGAGTACCTTCAGGTGTTGACACTGGCAATCTCAAACAGGAAATGCCCCTCCCTATATAACCCCCTCCCATAGGAGGAGTACCTCAGTTTTTACGCCAGTGTCTTAGGTGTTAGTCATGGTTTAGCTTGCCTCCGCATCCTTGGGATTAGGTGAGCTACCGGTTCTGTCCAAAAAAGCCTGAGCGCTAAAGTGGTCAGTAACCGGACCCCAAACCCTTGGGGTATAGCCCATAATGCTTTCTTTTTAAGAGAGCTGGACCCTGGGCCCAGAACTTAGAAAACCTTTGGGCGCCTAATGTTTTCTGTTTGCCAGGGTGCTGTATGGGTCCAGGACAGTGGATCCTTCATGGAAGAAGAAGGTTCCCAGGGCCTGAAGGTCTAGACATCCCCACGGAGATGGGGGAAGATTGGGCCTCTTGCTTGGCAAAGTCCTGCGGCATGGAGCAGGTAAGTAAGGGGAAAAACTTGCGGAACTTGGCTCTTAGCAAGTTTTTTCTGGGAGGTCACAGGGGACATGCCTAAGGTTATGCATTGCATCTGGCAAACCAGTCACATATCATGAAGATAGGATGGCTCTATATGTTATCATTCCCCATAAAAAGTGACCTCCCTGGTAGTGTTGGAAAAGCTGTGAGTGGGGCCTTTTGTGTACAAATGTATGTGTTGTGTCAGAGAGCTATGCTTACCTGCAAGCCTCCAGGCGATGCTCTATCCAGTCCTCTTCCTCATGCCTGCAAGGCAGGCAAAAAACGCTGACCTCCTCGTGTGTTCCAGGCCTGCGGCTGCAGGAACAGAGAGGCCCTTCCTCCCAACCCCCCCCCCCGTCGGCGGGCGCGCGCGCGGTGCGCGTGCACGTGTTATAGGCGCATTTGGCGCCGTTTTAGCTGAGGGGGAAGGGCGGGTCAGTGGTTTAAGGAAGGGGCGGCCCTTCCTTAGTGCCACAGCTCATTCAATACTTTGGCTTGAGGGAGGAAGGACTGGAGTGAAGCACGGGGCGCTGAGGACACACAGTGGCCAGAAAGAATACTACAGTCTTCAGAAGATTGTGGTTTAGCCTAGGAATAGGCTGTTTTTTCTTTTCCATCTCATAGTCTTTTCTTTGGCAATACTACTCAGGGGGATAGAATGTTTTTTCTTGCCTAGATTGAAAAAAAAAAAAAAAAAAAAAGAAGAAAAGTTTTTTTCTTTTGAAAAAAAAAAAAAAAAAGTGTCATCTGGGGTAGAGGAAACATTTTTTATTCCCCAAACAGGTGTTTGGGCATTTAACTATTTATAAGTCCCAGGTACCAATAAGTAGCAGGTGTGCCTCGGTATTGTACCATGGCATCAAAGAACAAGCCAGAGGGTACAAAAGGTGGGGATTCCCCCACAGAGTCTGAGGTCTCGGACAGAGCTATGCCGCTGCTTTCCCCACAGGGAGCCTTTGGGCCATCGGGATCTGGGGCTGGAGCTGACGCGAGTCAACCCAACCCTAAGATGGTCACGGAGGAGGTGTTGCTCACCTCTTTAAATGAGATGCGGAGAAGCATGGGAGAAATGATAGCCGCAGCTATGCGGGGTAGTAAACGGAATAGATCTCCGTCACCCGTGCGCGGACCCTCGGAAGAGGAGGTCCTTTCCTCTGGGGAATTGGACGACCTCTTGGACAAAGACCAAGTAGGTTCAGGGATCGAAGATCCGGATACAGAGGAGTCTGGGGCAGTCTCCCTGAGGGAGAGCTGGTGGATTCAAGGCTTGACGGACTTGGTCCATAAGGCATTCAACCTGCCTGTACCAGATCTCCAGGTATCGACGATTTCAGCTTTGGGCTCACTGAGGGCGCCTCAAAGCAGTGCTGTGTTTCCGATCCATCCTCTATTGGAGGGAGTCTTGTTCCAAGAGTGGAACAAACCAGACAAGGTGTTCTTACCACCTAAGAAATTTTCTGTCTTATATCCTATGGAAGAAAAGTTTTCCAAGAGATGGGCTTCTCCTGCAGTAGACGCAGCCATCTCATGTGTTAACAAATCGTTAACATGCCCTGTAGAGAACGTACAGGTTTTCAAAGATCCAGTTGATAAGCGCTTGGAAGCACTACTTAAGAACTCCTTCACTTCTGCAGGGGCAGTAGTACAGCCAGCCGTGGCTGCGATTGGAGTCGCTCAAGCTTTATCAGATCAATTTAAGCAAATGCTTGAACTTATTCCTGCCGAGCAGGCAGAAGAGTTTTCGGATGTCCCTAAGGCCATATGTTTTACGGTAGACGCAATCAAGGATTCCATCCAGCAAGCGTCACGTTTATCGTTATCCCTTATCCATATGAGAAGACTCTTATGGTTGAAAAGCTGGGAGGCTGAGCCCCCATGCAAGAAGCTCCTGGTAGGGTTCCCCTTCCATGGAGGACGGCTCTTCGGAGAGGACCTAGATAAATACATTCAGACCATTTCAAGCGGCAAGAGTACACTCTTGCCAACTAAGAAGAAGGTTCAGGGGCCTGCGTTTAAACGACAGTCCTCCCCTGGGCAGGGGCCCTCTAATGCCAAGCAGTATCGACGGCCTCCTGCAAGAGCAAACTTCGGCTTCAACAGCAGATCAGAAGGACAGGCTGTTAGAGGCAAGAGGCAGTGGTTTCGCAAGCCAGCAAAACCAGCCCCCAAGTCTACCTCATGAAGGGGCGCCCCCACCCACGAAGGTGGGGGGAAGGCTGCGACTCTTTTCGGAGATTTGGGAAGCCAGCATTCCCGACGAGTGGGTACGGTCTTCCGTGGCCACAGGCTAAAAGCTAGAGTTCCTAAGGTTTCCTCCTCCTCATTTCCAGGAGTCGAGGATTCCAAACGATCTGGAGAAAGGAGCCGCGTTAAGATCGGCTCTAGATCATCTACTTTCCCAGGGAGTAATAGTAGAAGTACCAGTCCTGGAACAGGGGCTGGGTTTCTACTCCAACCTAATGGAGGCTACGGCCCCCCGGGTGTTCACGAAGGTTCTAGCTCCAATCCTAGCCAAGCTAAGGATCCAAGGGGTCACGATCCTAGCATACCTGGACGACCTCCTAGTCATAGACCACTCGTCTCCCGGCTTGGAGCGAGCAGTGGCCCTCACGGTCCAATACCTCGAGAGGTTCGGCTGGGTCCTAAATCGAGAAAAGTCAGCATTCCAGCCCACAAGGCAGTTGGAATATCTCGGCATGAGATTAGACACAGAACAACAAAGGGTGTTCCTACCTCTGAGGAAGGTCAAAGCCATCAAGGAATTAATCCTACTGGTTCTAAGCAAGAAGGAACCGACTATTCGCCTATGTATGAGACTACTAGGCAAGATGGGGGCTACATTCGAGGCGGTGCCATACGCCCAGAGCCACACTCGCATCCTGCAGGCAGCCATCCTGTCAGCATGGAGCAGAAGGCCACAGGCCTTGGATATCCCGTTGCCACTCTCATCAAGAGTCCGGCAAAGTCTGTGTTGGTGGTTAGACCCTCAGAATCTACTGAAGGGAAAGTCTTTCAACCCAGTGGCTTGGAAGATAGTGACCACAGACGCCAGCCTGACGGGCTGGGGAGCGATTGTGGATGGTTCCACTCGCCAAGGTATTTGGGCAAGGCCAGAGAAGCTTTTACCCATCAACATCTTGGAGCTCAGAGCGGTTCGACTAGCCCTCAGGGCTTGGACGTCGAAATTGCAGGGGTTCCCGGTGAGAGTTCAATCAGACAATGCCACGGCAGTGGCATACATAAATCACCAAGGGGGAACCAGGAGTCAGGCCGCTCAGAGAGAAGTGAGCTTGATTCTCCTAGGGGCAGAGGCTCATGTGCCCTGCATATCGGCAATATTCATTCCCGGAGCGGACAACTTTCAGGCGGACTTCTTAAGCCGCCAGACTCTATTGCCGGGGGAATGGTCTCTGCATCCACAAACCTTTCAAGCACTCTGCCAAAAATGGGGAGTGCCGGACGTGGATATCATGGCATCGAGACTCAACAAGAAGCTAGACAGGTTCATGTCCCGCTCAAGGGATCCGATGGCCTGCGGAACCGATGCTCTGGTTTGCCCTTGGCATCAGTTCAAACTTCTTTATGCGTTTCCCCCGCTCCAGTTACTACCCCGCCTGCTGCGCAGGATCCGGGTGGAGCACATACCAGTCATCCTGGTAGCTCCAGCATGGCCCAGAAGGGCATGGTACTCACTAATCTTAAGGATGGTAGTGGGAGACCCTTGGACTCTTCCTCTACGGCCAGACCTGCTATCGCAAGGTCCGATCCTCCACCCTGCCTTACGGCATCTAAATTTGACGGCCTGGAAGCTGAATCCCTGATTCTCAGGGGTAGAGGTCTGTCTCAGAAAGTAATCTCTACCCTAATCAGAGCCAGGAAACCGGTCTCTAGGGTGATTTATTACAGGGTCTGGAAGGCCTATGTAGGCTGGTGTGAGTCCAAGCGATGGCTTTCTCGCAAATTCACCATTGATAGAGTTTTAAGTTTTCTCCAGCTAGGAGTGGATAAAGGATTGGCATTAAGCACAATCAAAGGACAGATTTCTGCTCTGTCAGTGTGGTTTCAGCGGCCGCTGGCCACCCACTCGCTGGTTAAGACCTTCCTTTAAGGGGTCTTACGTATTAAACCTCCAGTTAAATCCCCGCTTTGCCCGTGGGATTTAAACCTTGTTCTGTCAAGTTTACAGAAACAACCGTTTGAGCCGTTGGCTGAAATTCCTTTGGTTTTACTGACAAGGAAGTTAGTATTTTTGGTCGCCATAGTTTCCGCAAGAAGAGTATCGGAACTGGCGGCCTTATCCTGTAAGGAACCATATCTTATTTTTCACAAGGACAGGGTCGTTCTCCGCCCTCATCCTTCCTTCCTACCGAAGGTTATATCCAGTTTTCATTTGAACCAGGATTTGGTATTACCATCCTTCTTCCCTAAACCTACTTCCAGAAAGGAAGGGTTGCTGCATACCTTGGATATCGTCAGGGCCATGAAGGCCTATCTTAAAGCTACAAAGAAGATCCGGAAAACAGATGTGCTGTTCATATTACCGGATGGGCCCAAGAAGGGGCAGGCAGCTGCAAAGTCCACCATTTCTAGGTGGATTAAGCAATTAATCACTCAGGCCTACGGCTTGAAAGGGTTGCCTCCTCCAGTATCATTAAAGGCTCATTCTACTAGGGCCATGGGCGCCTCCTGGGCAGCGCATCACCAGATCTCTATGGCTCAAGTTTGCAAGGCGGCAACCTGGTCTTCTGTCCACACGTTTACAAAATTCTACCAGTTGGACGTAAGAAGGAATACTGATACAGCCTTTGGGCAGGCAGTGCTGCAGGCTGCAGTTTGAGACCCTCGGATTCCGGGGGCTCCTCTTTTTTGAGTTAAATTTAAAATTTAAGATTATTTTTCTCAACTAAGTTGGATTTATTATGATTTGAGTATTTCTCTAAATTAAATCCTTTTGTCTTGGAGATGTTCTCCCTCCCCTCATTGTGAGCATTGCTTTGGGACATCCCACATAGTAATGAATATGCTGCTCTGTGTCCCGTGATGTACGATAAAGAAAAAGGGATTTTTAATACAGCTTACCTGTAAAATCCTTTTCTTGGAGTACATCACGGGACACAGAGCTCCCACCCCTCTTTTTGGGGACCATTTTGGGAGGCATACTGCTTGCTACAAAACTGAGGTACTCCTCCTATGGGAGGGGGTTATATAGGGAGGGGCATTTCCTGTTTGAGATTGCCAGTGTCAACACCTGAAGGTACTCCATATAACCCACATAGTAATGAATATGCTGCTCTGTGTCCCGTGATGTACTCCAAGAAAAGGATTTTACAGGTAAGCTGTATTAAAAATCCCTTTATATAATTAAAGCAGATTTTATTTTTATCTTGGAACCAGTGACCTCATCACTACGTCTCTGCTTCTTTATGAAATGTAAGCAGATTATGGCTGGTGGAAGGGGTCGGCAGGTGCTCTACATGGTTTCCGCAAAACCGTTCTCAGACTTGGTGCAAGACGTGGGCTGGCTCTTGGTAGGAGTTATGCAAATATCAAAACGCCATGATGTGAGGGTATCCATCTGGACAAGTGGTCTTTTCCTAGGCAGGCTGTATTTGCAATGCATTGAAGTGGAGCCCCAGCTCCCCCACCAAAAAATGAATGGTCAGCAGCTACAAATACTGTAGTTGCTGAATTTTAATATTGGGACACTTGCCTGTCCAGGTATCCTGTGATATCGGCACCCCAGTTGATTTTTCCAGCGGCTCTCAAGTGCAGCCGCCGACATTCCTTGCAGCTTCACAGCTTAGGAGGAGGACGAGACTGGAGTTAAGGTTGTAGTTCAGTCTTTTAAATCTGTAACCATGTTTTGTGTTTCTTGAAAAAGAGACATTTTGTTCCTTACTGCAAACTGCTTTTTTAAGCTTTTTTTATTTTATTTTTGTATATACTTTATTTTTTTCCTAGAATAATCATACCAGATATTCTTTCATTTTTTCACTCCTAGACTGCAGTTACTTTTCATCTGTATACCAGTTGGGGGATGACAGCCAGAGAAAAGACTTGGACCGGGTGAAAAGGTTTTTGAAGACGTGACTGGAAATCCAAATTTCTCCACAATGTACTTGATTGGAGCCCCTTCAGTTTTATGCAGGGGAAGCCCTGCTGTGAGCCTGTTCTAAGGTTCTTCTTGTGAGGCAGAGCTTGCTCCCTGATCTTGTGTGACAAATATTTATTGGTGATATGTTTCTGGTTGCATGGACACTTTCTAAATGGATTAAAGGAATGCAAAGCCAGCTCTGTATTTTTTTCTCTTTATCCAATCGCTATGTGAACCTAAACCAGAAATGAAATTATAGGCAAAACGACAAACCACTACAAATACTGTAGTTGCTGGCTTTTAATATAAGGACACTTACCTGTCCAGGGAGCCCACAACGTCGGCACCCGAAGCCAACCCGTCCATCGGCTTCGGGTGCAGGAGCCGGCATCCTTACTAAGGGAAACGGGACGTGAAGCCTTGCAGCTGTTTCCTACTGCGCATGCCTGAGTCGTGCTGCTCATTCTTGCACATACTTACGTCAAGTTACCTACTTCAGTCCCGGGCCATAGTAAAAAGACGGCCTCCAGGTGGCTCTATAAATCCGGGTGGCCGTCCATTTGCGGCCTCGGGTCTTCTGGCCACTGGGGGGTGCGGCGGAGTGCCCGGCGCGTCACCGCGGTGCCGAAGCGCGTGCCTGGCAGCCGCGATGTCCGCCAGGTGCCCGCGATCGGCAGTTTTAGAGCAGGGACGTGGAGCTCTGTGTGTAAACAGAGCTCCACGTCCTGTCGGAGAGAGGAGACTGATGCTGTGTCCCTTGTACATTGGGACACGGCATCGGTCAGTTCCCTCCCCCCCCACAGTAGGAATCACTCCCAGGATATACATTTAACCCCCTTCCTCGCCCCCTAGTGTTAACCCCTTCCCTGCCAGTCGCATTTATACAGTAATCAAATCAAAATGTGAATGGTCCTAAAAATGTGTCAAAAGTGTCCGATGTGTCCGCCATAATATCGCAGTCCTGACAAAATTCGCAGATCGCCGTATTACTAGTAAAAAAAATAATAATAAAAAAAATGTCAGAATTCTATCCCCTATTCTGTAGCCACTATAACTTTTGCGCAAACCAATCACTATACGCTTATTGCGTTTTTTTTTTTTTTTTTAACCTAAAACATGTAGAATACATATCGGCCTAAACTGAGAAAAAAAATATATATTTTTTTTTTTTTAAAAATGGGATATTTATTATAGCAAAAAGTAAAAAAATATTGTGTGTATTTTTTTTTTCAAAATTTACGCTATTTTTTTTGTTTATAGCGCAAAAAATAAAAACCGCAGAGGTGATCAAATACCACCAAAAGAAAGCTCTATTTGTGGAAAAAAAAAGGAGGTAAATTTTGTTTGGGAGGCACGTCGCACAACCGCGCAATTTTAATTTAAAGCGACGCAGTGCTGAAAGCTGAAATTTCGCCTGGGCAGGAAGGGGGTATATGTGCTCAGTAAGCAAGTGGTTAATATATACCTTTTGCATACCTGATTTAGCAAATGCTTTTCTTCCAAAATGTTCCTCCTTGTTTTCCCGTTTTTTTTTTTTTTCTTTGCTCTTTGTTTCGCTGTGCTATCAAAGAGTCGGAGGAGCACTCTGGTTGTAAGGTTGGCACCCTATAGTCCCAGTGAAGGTGCTTGGGACTAAATTTTCCAGCATTCTTCTTACTCTCACACATTAGCAGGGCTGGGAGTAGTGTGGCAGAGCCAGACCAGGTTTTTAGATGGTCTAATAAGTTGTCTATTATGGAGACAACGTTTTATTACCTCCCACTACGCTGCTTCTCCATGCATACTGTAGTCCAAGGGGAGATGGTAAACTTAAGTGCCAAAATTTTCCAACGACACAGGTGAGCGTTGTCCCCACATAAATTAAAGTGACGTAGCTTGGATTGGCATGATTACTGTGTACTTTGGGGGCTCGTACAGGGATTAAAAGAAAACACACAAGCTATATTTTGTGGTTTAAAAAAATAAAATACAATTTAAATGCAAGCAGTGTAAGCACCCAAATGTTACCTTGTTGTTCACCTCCTGTAATTGTTTGTGCAGCAGAGCTCAGAATGGGATAGAGAGAAGCAGAAGCTTCAGTGCTTATTTGCTAGCAAGATACGTGCTGACAGGAAGAGAGAGCAAAAAGATAAGCACATTCGTTTGCTGCTTCTACTTTCACTGTCCGGTTACCAGACCTGTAACTACAGCAGAGAAAAATCAGGTTTTCTTCTCTGTCAGACAGGGTTGCGCCGTGTGTAAATCTCAAAACTGGATGGACGAGGAAAAAAAAAAAAAAACGGGTCTGACGCTAGGCATCTTTCAATCCTAATGGGGCCCAAAGTTGGTCTTTGTTGCCAAGTTAATGTCATTTAACTGTAAAATATCCACTTGAAGATGGCCTAACGTACATATACATTACAGCTTTTAAGTGGTATACCAGAATAATGCCTGCAGCTAACAGCCAGTCTAGTATTGTTTTTTTTTTTTAGAAGGCCAGGTCTGGAACTGAAGCCAGCGATTTCCCTGGCTTACTCTAGAGACTATGGAGGACTAGAAGGTCTCAAATGAGCACCATCTATGGTAAAGGAAACTGGAAGCGACATAGACCCCAGATCTCTCCATGAAGAGTACCTGTCACTGCCTATTGCTGTCACAAGTGAGGTTTACATTACTTGTGATGGCAACAAAAGTGATGAAAAAAATATGTAAAAAAACTGTATAAAAATAAAATTAATAATAAAAAGGGGGAGGGAGTAAAGCCCCCACTGAGCCCACGTGCTAAGGCGTTGTCCCCCGCATGCATACGTGAACAGCGATTGCATCACACGTGAGGTATTGCCATTGTAGTACCAGACCTCCTCTAACTCTAAGCTGGTTACCTGTAAAGGCTTATAATTAGTTGTTTATGGAGATTTTTAAATGCCAAAGTTTGGTGCCATTCCACAAGCGGTCATGCAATTCTGCACCCCAATAATTAATGGACGGACACCGCTTCCTGAAATCTTGACATTTGGGTTATGTTTCATAAATTAGGAGAGGACGAGGCAGACATGTTAGATCATTTTAAAACATGTAACTATACCAAAACTGAACAGCCCCGCCCAGGGGGCGGTCCCTCTGGTCTTAACCCCTCACCCTGCACTCGGCAGCTCAGTTTTTTTTCTGCCTAGTGTAGGAGAAGGACCTGGCTCCCTAAGGGCCCATGGTCCTGAAGAAATTTTAACTTTTTCTGTTTACTATTGGATCCTGAGATCTACTATCAACTGCCGGCTGGGTGACAGCCTGGATAATATAGATGCCGGGGTCCGCTCTGATGTAGGTGGTCTGCCTTTTTGGGGGTTCCCGTTTTGTGTGCCCAGTGTTGTTTGGCCCTTAATTTGTTTGTAGCCCGTGCTCTGTTTTCCTGAGGTAACCGGCGGCCATCTCTTTGGGTTTTTTTCACATGGTTTGGCCTCTAGCGTTTCCTTGTCACTACTGAATGGCAGATCTCCTCAGAGACACCTCAGACACCCGCTGAGCAGGTATTAGAGCGGACAGCAGCGCTGAGCAGTGCCTGGTTCTGGGTGGTGAGTCCTCTGGGAATACCCCTCGGTCTGTGCAGCTAGGAGGGTGGGCATTTTGTGTATCTTGACCTAGTCCCTAAGTGGCTGTCAGGTGTGTGGGTCGGCATGGCGTCAGAAGCTGGCGTTTCTTCCCCAGACATTCCGATGGTAGCAACTGGTGCCCCTGCACCTGCGGTGCCTGTGAACGCTCTGTCGGCAGTCCTGGACTTTTTTTTTTTGCCAGGCTGGAAGCGGTGTGTGGGCGAAAGGGGGGTAAAAAAAGCAGACTCTGCGTCTAGAGGCAACAGTGCTGGTCGTGGACACGGTGCATCCTCATCAGCACGTGGCCGTTGGACACGCTCGTCCTTGTTTTCGGCAGCTGGCCGCGTTGAGCCGCAACATGCCGAAGACTTGGTAGAGTGGATGACCAAGCCGTCCTCATCCTCTCACCCAGGCTCAGGGTAATTTGGCAAAGTAGCTGCCAAGGCGTCCTCTTCCCTCTGCTCAATGGCATCACTCACTCCTTCCCTAGCCCCCCCATGTCCTCCTAAGGAGTCCCCCGAACTGTTTGACCACAGTGTTGGGTACATGCTGCATGAGGATGCGCAGCGTTTTTTAGGCTCCGATGATGGTACACAGAGGAAGGCAGTAACGTGAGCCCAGAGAGAGGGGGTGCCCAAAAAGGACAGCAATCTGGCAGTCATGTTCCCCCAGCTGCAGCATACTGCCAGGTTTTCTACAGTGATGAGGAGGGAGGGGATGATGAGGTCACTTACTCTACGTGGGTGCCTAATGGGAGAGAGGAGGAGGCACATCTCCAATGAGGCAGGATGCCCTCCAGAGGCCAGCTTAAGGGCAGCACACCGACTTCATCACAACGCAGAGCTACGCATGTGCAGGGCGCTGCTGTGTCTCAGCGTTATTCCAAAAGTTCTTTGGTGTGGGCCTTTTTTGAGACGAGTGCATTAGATGGCACCGCTGCTATTTGCAACATATGTCTCAAGCGTATCTTGCATGGCCAAAACATCACCCGCTTGGGCACCACATGCTTGACCAGACATCTGTCGACCTACCATGCAGTTCGTTGGCAAGTGTACCTCAAAGACCCACACCAAGAACAAAGCGGACCTCCCCTTGCCCCTCATCAGCTGGGATCTCCAACCCCACTATACCCTCAGTCCTCTCTGAAGCCTGCACTGATAGGACTGAAGGTGTAGAATTAGGTTTGTCACAGCCTAGTACATGCGGGCAATCTACTATCGGTACACCGATGGCAGATTGTACCAGGCAATTTTCCCTGCCCCAGCTGCTGCAGCGCCGAAAGAAGTTCTCTCCCAGCCATCCACATGCCCAGCGGTTGAATGCTAGCTTAGCTAAATTGCTAGCACTTCAACTGCTGCCTTTTCAGTTGGTAGATTCTGCTCCCTTCCGTGAGTTTGTGGAATGTGCGGTACCTCAGTGGCAAGTTCCCAAACGCCACTTTTTCTCATGGAAGGCGATTCCGGCTCTCTACCGCCATGTGGAAGGCAATGTCCATGCCTCGCTGGACAGGGCGGTCAGTGGTAAGGTGCATATTACTGCTGACTCATGGTCCAGCAGGCATGGGCAGGGACGTTGCCTATCTTTCACAGCGCATTGTGTGACTGTGCTGGCAGCTGGGAAGGACGCAGGACAAGGTACAGTAGTGTTGGAGGTTGTTCCGCCACCACGCCTCCAAAATGCTACTACTGGTTGTGACACACCTCTCTCCTCCACTCCCTCCTCTTCTTCCTCTGTGGCCTCTTCCTGTGCTGATGTGTCCTCGGAACCAGCGGTGCTCCGTAGGCGTTCAAGGGGCTACGCAGGCAAAGAGATGCCATGTGGTGCTTGAGCTGCTGTGCTTGGGAGACAGGAGCCACACTGGGGCAGAGGTTCTGTCAGCTCTGCAGGGGCAGGCTCAGAGGTGGCTGACGCCACACCAGCTTAAGCCAGGAATGGTGGTTTGCGACAATGGCACCAACTTCCTCTCCGCCCTGCGACAGGGACAACTGACCCATGTGCCCTGTTTTGCTCATGTCCTTAATTTGATGCAGCGGTTCTTGGGCAGGTACCTGGGCTTACAGGATGTCCTTAGGCATGCCAGTAAAGTCTGTGTGCATTTCCGACGGTCATATAATGCCAGTGCTCGGCTGGCAGACCTCCAAAGGGAATACAACCTGCCCAAGAACCACCTAATCTGTGACATGCCCACCAGGTGGAACTCTACGTTGGCCATGCTGCAGCGGCTGCACACGCAGCAGAGGGCCATCAATGAGTATCTGTGCCAATATGGCAGCAGAACTGGGTCAGGGGAGCTTGTTTTTTTTTCCCCACGCCAGTGGACCTTGATCAGGGATGCATGCACTGTCCTGTCACCATTTTAGGAGGCCACGAGGATGGTGAGCAGTGACAGTGCATGCATCAGTGAGACTGTCCCTCTTATTCACATGTTGGAGCACACGCTGCATGGAATAATGGACAGGGCCCTTGAGGCAGAACAGAGGGAGGAAGAGGAGGACTTCCTTACCTCTCAAGGCCCCCTTTATCAAAACAGTGTTCCTGCTTGCCCGCCTATCACAAAGGAAGAGGACAAGGAGGAGGATTGCGTCAGCATGGAGGTGGAGCCTAGCACTCAGCATCAGCAGCAGTTTTCAAGGGATCAATTGCAGTCCCAAGGAACCCATGGACTTGTACGTGGCTGGGATGAGGTGGCTGCGGATCATGTTGTCCTCCATGACCCAGAGGACTCCACACCGAATGCCTCAGCAAACCGACGCTGCATGGACTCCCTGATCCTGCAAAGCCTGCGGAAGGATCCTCGTATTCGTGCTATCAAGGAGAGGGATCATTACTGGCTGGCAACTCTCCTTGATCCACGTTACAAGAGTAAGGTTGCGGACCTTATCTTGCCGGCGCAGAGGGAGCAGAAGATGAAACATCTTCGGGAGGCCTTGCAGAAAGGTCTGTGCTACGCGTTCCCAGAGACTGAGGGGGTTACAAAATCCTGGTCCTGGACAACGTGTTGCTGAGGCTTTGGTCAGTCACAGAAGTAGCGGTGGAGAAGGTGGGTTCAGACAATTTTTTAGTCTGCAGCCCCAAGGTATGACCGGTTCCAGCAACCATCGCCAGCGTCTGTTTTACATGGTGCGGGAATACCTAGGGGCAAGATCAGACTTGGACACCTTTCCCACCGAAAATCCTCTGACTTAGTGGGTCTTGAGGATGGATCACTGGCCAGAGCTTGCACAGTACGAAATTGAGCTACTGGCTTGTCCTGCATCCAGCGTTCTTTCAGAACGCACATTCAGTGCTGCTGGAGGCTTTGTAACTGATCACAGGGTGCACCTCTCCACCGACTCGGTCGATCGACTGACCTTCATAAAAATTAATCAGGCTTGGATCACCACCAGCTACCAAGCACCCGATGCTGATGTAACTGAATCATTTTTTTTTTAAATGTCAGATCCCTTCATGACTGCCTATGCTGATGCTGAGTGACTATCCTGTTATGCTGAGTGAATATCCGTTTCCTCCTCAATGATCTTGATAGCTTGTAAGAACATTGTTGGTTCTGGGCACCGCCACCAGTGGCTAAGGCCCAATTTTTCTGCCCCTGTTTAACAGGGGCGTGTAATTAAAAAATGTTATGCACTACTTTGCAGCGGGCTCATTGCTGCGCTCCAACTAGAGTATCTGTGAGGGGTTGCCGTGTTGTGGCACCAGTGCCTAAGGCCCAATTTTTCTGCCCCTGTTCAACAGGGGCATGTAATTACAATTCTTGATCTAATATTTCACAGCAGGGCGTTCCAGTGCCCACCAAGACTGACTGTGAGGGCTTACAGTGTTGTGGCAGCACCAACACCTAGGGCCCAAATTTATGCAGAGTATATACGGCAGGCCCCTACTTTCAAACATCCAACTTACAAACGACTCCTACTTGCAAAAGGAAGGAGACAACAGGAAGTGAGAGGAAATCTACCCATAGGAAGGGAAATTCTCTTCTGTAAGAGGTGTCCCCTGTCCACTGATGCTTTATCACCAATCCTTGTTTCACAAAAAAAAAAAAAAGAATTTAAAAAAATCATTTGTCATTGGGACAGAAAGTGAGGTGCAATCTTCTGAACAGATTTACACAGACAGCAAAACAAATGTTACAGGGGTGATAACCCTTCTCTATGTTTTCAGAAAAGCTTAAAAAAGATTTTATGACTGAAGCTACACTTTAAAGAAGTACCAGTTGAAAATTACAAACAGATTCTACTTAACAACAAACCTACAGTCCCTGTCTTGTTTGCACCACCTGTATACTGCTGTTCAAAGTATATAGGGCCAAAGGGGCTTATAATGACGCAGGGGGTGGGGAAACCCAAGCGTTTTTTCTATAGTAATCTCATTTTGTGCAGGGACAGTTCTTAACACGTGCCACTACTATAGACACCCAGCAGGTACGATATTTAAAGGAATTTTTCATTTTTTTTTTCACTTTAAGCATCATTAAAATCGCTGCTCCAGAAAAAACGACCATTTTTAAAACTTTTTTTTCCATTGATACATGTACCCTGGGGCAAGACCCGGGTCCCCAAACCCGTTTTCCGACAATAACTTGCATATTGGGCTTTAAAATTAGCACTTTTGAATTCGAACGTTCGAGTCCCATTGACGTCAATGGGGTTCTAAATGTTTGCGGGAACGTTCGGTCCGTTCGAAGGTTCTGATGCGAACTGAACGGGGGGGGGGGGATGGGGTGTTCGGCTAATCCCTAATTGCCAGAGGTTTCTGTGTTCAATTTGCAGTGTTCCAAGACTGACCCTGGCTTTGTTCATTGTTTAACTCACTAACTCATTTTCACAAAAGTACTGAAGACTCACATACTTTCCAATGTGTATGGATAAGGGACGTGTGCTATCTACTACTAACCAGCTGATCTGTCCGCCCTGACTTGTTGCTGCTTATTTAAATGTGGACTTTTTTTCTGCTTCTTCACTTTTTTTTTTTTTTCATTTTTTCCCCTCTGTTTAGATGATCCTCCTTTTATGCTATCTGAGCTGTTTATTACTAATCTATCCTGTATGTGATATCTGCTATGCTTATTTTTGAATGTCAGTATATGTATTTGGTCTGTCTATCGATTAGGCGCAGTTCATGAACTGTATTTGGCGCTTTACAAATAATAAAATCAAATCAAAATGGTTAATTCTGACTTCTGGAATCCCTATCTATGGCTTCTCCTCAATAATCCTTTTGGAAATTTCCTGTCGAGCCCCCGTGCACAGATTCACAGCCCAGGTAGCTTTTTACCTTATTACTGTGGGCTGTGTGTATTTGCAAGGGTGAGCATACATTTCTGCACTATGAACTCCAACCAAGGTAAGCCCTTACACATAGGTGATGGAGGCTGATAGTGGATCAATTTCATCATTCAAAGAATTTCCAGCAGGGAAGGAAAGGTGATGTATGAGAGGGTAAGAATTGGGCTCTTTTTTTAGAAACCAATCCCAATGGAGACACATGGAAATTACGAAGGGGGGGGGGGGGGGGGGGAATAAAAGGACCAGCAACTCTGTTAGCTGAAATTTCTTTAATCAATTTATCCCTTACTAGATCAGTATGGATTAATACTAATTGAATTTTTTTTTGACAAATGACACCCTGGGCCTGAAAATACAGGCAGTTTGAAACCTTTTTGAATCATCCCCAATCGCGTTCTCCGATCAACCAACCAAAACCTCCTCCACATCCCCAAGTCCCGCTACAGATCAAAGGGAGAACGAAGGTTTGCAGTCCAAGGACCACGGCTATGGAACGCTCTACCCACAAACATCCGCATGGAAGAAAACCATCGGGCCTTCAGGAAAAAATTTAAGACCCACCTCTTCTGAAGGATCAGGATGACACTGGATGGAAATAAGCGCCTTGAGGCGATTTAGTTCGCATATGCAGCGCTATACAAGTTGGGTCACATTTGGCAGAAAAACACAAAAACACTGGATTTCTGGAATTTTTTTAACTTCCTGTGCACTGACCTGAACTCATCAAAAAAATCTCATTATCCTTCCCATCTATCTTTTGCCAATTACAGAACACCTCCTCCTCCCTATGTTATGGAGATAAGGTGTAGAGGGTTGTAGTACAGATCACATCCCCAGTTTGTGATCACAACTCTGCTCCTTCAAAGATACAATAGAGTGTCAACCTAGGAAGGTAAGTTTATTACTAGCAGGATCTCAAGATGTAAATAAGCCTGTAAAAGGACACTAATGAGGTCACCATATTAAAGGAATGGTCAGCTGAAATATTTTACATTTTACTTTTAATATTTTTATTCTTGGGTTAAGCCCAGGTTCACATCAGTGCGGCTTTGAAATCACACTACTTCCGTGTGATTTCAAAGCTGCAGATCAGTGAGATTTGTACCTCCGATTTCATTGCGGCTTGCAACTTCGTTTAACAGAAGTCTATGCAAGTTGCAATAAAATCGAAAAAAAAAGAGTGCAGGGACCGTTTTCAAAGTCACTGCGTCATGAGTCGGGGCAATTTGAATGGTTCCATTGTTGGCGATGGAGGATGTGAAATCACACGGTGTAAACAAGGTCTTCTATAGGTAAATGCAAATATTGCTTCTGCACATGTGGTTGATTTGATTTTACCTCCATAGCTGTTCTCCAAAAAGGGCTTAGCCCTCTCCCTGATAGACGTAGCTAATTTGCACATGCTTCTGTATATCTAAGTGCACATGGGTGATGGTAAAAATAGAGAGGGGACCTTTAGTTTATCAGCACCCATCCCCAAGGAGACATGGAGGCTACTCTGGTCTATTTACATGACCACAATGCTTTGCGGAGCAGCAATTTTAATTTGGCATGTCAAATTTGATAGCCAGCGCCCCTTTTTGAACTAACCCATTGAATTCAATGGGACCGTGCCACCAGAGCATGCGACTATGGTGGTTGTGGCACAGTATTTTAATGAAAAATCCTCATTGAAATTGAAAATAAAAAACTGGCATTCAGGAGGCAGCAGTAAACTGCCTGTGAAAAAGGGATTGTCATCAATTGCTTTTCAGAGGGGTGGTGGAGTCTGCCGTCTGTTTAAATGAGCCCTATGTGTACTGTACTTTAGGCAAACATTAACACCTCCTATATGTGCACTCAATGAAAATTGTTAGACCATATAACGCTTTAACAATAATAATAAGGAAAATAATAATATTAATTTCCTCTAGTGCTTTTGTGACTTGTATTATATTTGACTTTCCTTGATTGTCCTGCATCTTGTAGACCAATTCTCCTCTAGTAATCCAGATGGGGAAATGTTTATGGCTCTTTAATGATTGCTTTTCCCTCATATTCCAGCAAACATCCATAAACCACACTTCCCAACTCATTCAGTCTCTACCTGAAGGAAAACGCCTGGAGCCATTTGGTCTGCCCATTCTGTGCTAGGTGGAAGCGTGCCTAGAAAATAATGACGAGACCAGCAATCGTAAACATTCCACAATCCTGATACTACAGTGTCAACAGGTTCCCCCAGCCACGTGGGCAGCTTTTCAGATGAAATCTGTCACTTCAGTTTTAGTAGCTGGAATGGCATGAGCAATAACAGCGTTGAACGTTACTTGCGTGATCCAGGGTGTGATGCATGATGGGTAATATCAGCAGACACATTTGACAGAAACTGAGATTTCTAAGAATAACATTCCTGATTTTAAAGTCCAACGCTGCTAAAAAGCTTTTTATTTTTTACATATTCCCAGCAAGGTCACTGACAAAAACACATTCTCTTGTCCACCAAAGGACACAAAGTCCTCCTCGTTCAGGTTACTCTGCCACGTACAGTAAAATGGACAACCTCAAACAAAAAAACTATAGACCATCCCAGAATAATGTCTCCTACCTGCATGTCTTTTTTTTTTTTTTTTGCTAGTGTCCAAGGGGGATGTGTTTTCTTCTCTTAAAGCGGAGTTCCACCCATTTAAAAGTCAGCAGCTACAAAAAGTGTAGCTGCTGACTTTTAATAATCAGACACTCCCCTGTCCCACGGTCCAGCAATGTGGGTGCAGGAGGCCCGCGCTCCTCTCCTCCTCCTCTCTGCGGCGCCAGCATTCTAACTGGGCGCCTGGCTGTGCCTTTACAGCCGGGCACGTACTGGGCAAGGGCAATCTTCTGGGACCTGTGACATGTCCCAGAAGATTGCAGGGAGGGAGAGGTGAAGTTCCATCCGGTGCCGCAGAGCCACAGGAAAAAGTGGGAGCTGGGTGCTGGTAAAAACAGGGTACACGCTCCTCCCCCAAAAAAATGACATGCCAAATGTGGAATGTTAGGAGGTCATAGTCAGGTTGTCACTTATTGGTATAGTTACTGTTATTTTACCCTTTCCATGATGAGTTTTTCATCTGACAACCTGTCTGTGTGTTGTTACATGGTGTCCGGACGTTTTTTTTTTTTTTTATTGTTATATGTAGTGTCTTGTATCTATGTGTGTGGTGATTACTTTACAATGGAGATTTGTTGTTAGCCAATTACGGTGAAGCTTTTTTTTTTTACTACTGGCCTTAGACTGTGCCAATTTTTGTAATCCCTTTCCTGGTGCTCTATGCTGGGTTATTGTTTTTGGTTACGGTAACACTAAGCACCCTACACTAAGGTGACCAGATTTTTTAAATGAAATCCGGGGACATATATTATTATTTTTTTACTAGTAATGGCGGGAATCGGCAACTCTCTGCCCGTTGCCGCCACTGCCCGCCTCACATCCTGCCAAGTCTTACTCTCCGTGCCCCGGATACTACTGGGTGGGGAGCGGAGGAAAATCACTCTGCTGGGAAAGACAAGGAGATAAGCAGGCAGGCGGCTGACCAGGACTTGAGCCAAGGTAGAAGGACATGCGAGTGGAGATGAATGGACATGCGCCCGAAACTTAAGAAATATTCCCTCGCTCCGACCAGCACATGGACTTTAGAAAGGGGCACAGATAATGGGAACAAATGGCTAGTAGGAGTGGCGGAGCAGGGGCATGTAATTCAGATATTATTTTTTTAATTGTGCACCAACTGTCTAAAAATTTCCCCAGCCCCTGTTCAAATCCAATCCGGGGACAGACTTGGTCCTTAAACCGGGAACTGTCCCCTGAAACCGGGCATGTCTGGTCACCCTACCCTACACCGTGAATGATCTATGAGTGACCACTTTATTTAAGTGGAAAAATATGTGCAAGGCCCGCTTTTTGTTTCTTTTTTTTAAACCACTTTAACCCTTTTGCTGCCAGGTCTATACGCCGTATGGACCCTGCATTTTCTAAGCCTGTAAACTGATGGTTGCTTTAACAACCATCAGTTTACACTCAAATGAAAGCTGAAACTTAGAGCTGAATTTTAGAGTAAATTGTTTTTATTTACAGTGTTGTGTACCTTCAGTGTTCAACATTTCACAAAAAGGCGCAATTTAACCACTTGCCGACCGCCGCACGACTATTTCCATCGAAAACATGGCACAGGCAGGCGGATTGGCGTACAGGTACATCCCTTTAAATTTTCCGCCCAGCGGGTGTGCACTCGCCGCGTGCCTCGCGAGTGGGGCCGTGGGTCCTGGGAACGCTATGTTCCTGGGAGGCCCGCGATTGCGTTCGGCAAGGGAAAAACAGGGGAATGCCTTTGTAAACAAGGCATTCCCCTAGTCTGCCTATAAGCTGGGCCAGTTGTGTTTGGTCCTGCAATACAGGGGTTTGGGTGCACCAGCAAAAGTGGCTAGCTGAAGACCCCAAAAAAACTGAAGTTACTAGTGCCAAATGGATGCGCACACACATATTCAGGGCTCCGTGTATGCAATGGGTGTGTGGGACAGTTACCTAAGAAGTTAAACCATTACCTGTTCACTTGTATAGAATGTTTAGGTGGGGCCTGTGGAGTCAGAGAGCGACCTGACACGGGGTGCTCATTCCTCTGCTCTCCTCCTGCCTGGACTCAGAGTCAACCTGGGTGGAGGTGGCCAGTCCAGTTTAGAGTGTTATGTTGTGCTTTTTTTGCCATTTGGGTGTGCCTCTGCTCTTGGGGACATTCTCGGGTTTGGAGTCCCCTGAAAGCAGCTTGAATATAGGATTGAGAGCTATATTGCGCTCAGCAACAGCAACTCAAATAACCACTTATTACAACCAAGGTATGCAGAATACCATTCACCTAATCATGTGCAATAATTGCAGTTATTAACACCTATAAATATCACCTTGTGCTATTCCACCACAAGTTATACTGGTAAATGACAATCCACCATAAATCGATATAAAAAAATCTATATAAAAAATTCATAAATATACCATGCATGTGTTAATTTATCCAGATAGTGCTCTTTACATCTAAGGAAGCGTGCGCTACCCTGCTACGGGTTCACAAAGAATATCGTGTCACAGAACTACAAAGAAAATGTGTATATATAATGACAAAATAAAGAAAATTAATATGTGGGGAAGAATTTCTATATGGATCCTCTTCCCTTTAATATAAGAGTCCCAATGTGATAGCCAAGTGCTCCTAGGCAATAGGTATTCCTCCTGTGGGGTGTTCAAAAGCAACGTGATTTCACCACTTCGGTGATTGTACCACCACCGTTAAAAATGGCCACTCACCAGATCCTATTCAAAAAATGCCTTTGGTTCATTCCCAGGATAACCACTCCTATTATGTGTCACCACAGCTGTCAAATGTCTTGGGTATAGTGGTATGGTCTCTCTTTCTCTATAAAAGCTCACAGAAAAAGTGTCCCTCATAGTGTAGTAGGTAAAATAATTTATTGGTTTAAAATACAAAGCATATATTGCACTCACATTTTGTTGTGCCTGTATGCCGACACCAAGCTTCTCCAGCCGTGTATGCAAATATATGGAAGAAAAAGCGTTCCTCTCTCGAAGCTTCCTGATGACGCAACATCATTTGTGAAACGTGTAGAGGCTGCTGACACCCACGGGACAACACGCCGATCGTAAGAAAGGCCCGAGGGGGAAGTGCAGTCGCTGTAGATCCGAGGGGGACATGCAAGGAAAAAAAAACACCATTTGTACAGCGTGACCTGTGCCCACCATTGCAGCCTTGCCTGTGCCCACCATTGCAGCGTGACCGGTGCCCACCATTGCAGCGTGACCGGTGCCCACCATTGCAGCGTGACCGGTGCCCACCATTGCAGCGTGACCGGTGCCCACCATTGCAGCCTCACCTGTGCCCACCATTGCAGCCTCATCTGTGTCCATCATTGCAGCGTGACCTGTAAAGAGGAAGAGAGCGGGTGGATGGATAATCACAGGGGAAGAGAGAGTGGAGGAAGAGGTGAGCTGGCTGGATCACAGAGCGGGAATAGCCCGCTGTAACAGCTCACATTAGAATTGCCTCCACTCGCTGTCACACACAGCCCTGCCTCCTGACCCGACACCTATAACAGACAGAACACATCCCAGCATTGGACCGTTCTATCACAGGCGTTGTTGGGGCTGTTTGTGACGGTGAGTGGATGGAAATTTTAATGTAAGCTGTTACAGCAGGTTTTTTTCCACTCTGTGATCTGGTCGGCAATCCTCTTCCACCACGCTCTCTTCCGCAGGGTGGTCGCTGGGAGAAGGGCTCCCATTTAGCCCTGCCTGCCGGCAATGCATGCCCCCCTCCCTCTGAGGCAGCCACTGCTCGCCAGCCCTCATTTTCCACTTGCAAAATGTGAGTAGGCGAGTGGAAAATCTGAGGGCTGTATACTGTATATACATGTTTTACTTACCTGTTATATGCAATGGTATTGCCCAAAGCAGCCCCAAACTTTCTCTTCTGTGGTCACCCGCCTGTGCTCTCTGCTCCTCCTGTTCTCAGTGTGCTGCCATAGGAAACCACTTCCTATTTTGGCACACCTGCAGGCTTGCTCCTGAGCCAGGCCATATGTGTCTATTGACACAGTGTGACTTGGCCCTGCCCCCTACTTCCTTCTCACTGCATTTAAAGAGGAGCTCCAGTCTGTAAAAACATTTTTAAAGTCAGCAGCTCCAATACTGGAGCTGCTGACTTTTAGGACTTTTACCTGTCCAGCGATCCCACAATGTCAGCACCTCGAGCCAATTCATCAATCTGCGTCAGGTTACATAGTTACATACCGTAGTAGGTAAAGTTGAATAAAGACAATAGTCCATCCAGTTCAACCTGTGTAGGTGTACGTGTGTCAGTGTCTATAATTATCTCCCATATCCCTGTATATTGCGTTCTTTAAGGCCCCGTACAGGCGACCGAACATGTCTGCTGAAACTGGTCCACGGACCAGTTTCAGCAGACATGTTCGGTCGTGTGTAGGCCCGAGCGGGCTGGATTCCAGCAAACATTTGCCAGCCGGGCCTTTTCCCAGCGGGCAAATATTTCCGGACTTGTTTTAAAACAGTCCGCTGGAATCCTGTCCCCTCGGACATGTTCGGTCGTCTGTACAGACCTACCGTACATGTCCGAGCGCCCGCCATCCCTCGCATGCGTCAAATGACTTTGACGCATGCGTGGAAGCATTTAACTGGCAGGGCCGTCCATGTCGCCGCGTCATCATCGCGGCGACGGCGCGGACACGCCCCGCGTATTGTTTACGCGCGGATTTCTGTATAATGGGGAGTACAGCCACCATACAGAAATCCCCGGGCATACATGTATGGTGAAAACGGTCCGGCGGACCGGTTTCATCGTACATGTGTGCTCGTCTGTACGCGGCCTAAGATGCACATCCTAGAGTCTTTTAAAAAATATCCATACTCCCTGCTGCTACCACCAATTGTGGAAGAGAGTTCCACAGCCTTTTTACCATGACAGTGAAAAACCTGCTGCGCAGTTTAAAGTTAAACTGCTTCTCCTCCAATCTCATTGTGTGGCCCCATGTCCTCTTACACAACCTGAGACTGAATAGTTTTTTTTTCCTATGCTGGGATCACCATTGAAATATTTGTAAAACACTATCATGTCCCCTCTCCATCGTCACTTCTCCAGTGAGAATAAATTTAGTGCTTGTAGTCGTTCCTCATAATCAAGGTCATCAAGGACCCATATAAATTTAGGCAGGGTGCAGGAGCCGGGATTGTAAGTAAGAGAAACCAGCAATGAAACCTTCAGGCTAGCCTTCATTACTGTAGCTGCTGACTTTTAATATAAGGATACTTCCCTGTCCAGGGATCCAGCGATGTCGGCTCCCCGAGCTGATTCGTCAATCATCTTCGGGTGCAGGCACTGGGATTGTAAGTAAGGGAAACCGTCAGTAAAGCCTTCAGGCTTTACAGACAGTTTTCTACTACGTATGCGCAAGTCGAATGGTCCCGCCGTCTTCTGGAAACTATGTGTGTCCCAGAAGGCAGCAGGGGGAAGGAGGAGGGACCGAAAATGTTGTAGATCAATCAACGATCTTACCCAGAAATGGGAGCAGGTACGTGCCAAACCAGGTACCAAATGTGGCAGTGGAGGTGGGGAGGGTGCGAGCAAGCGATGCTTCCCTTTTTGGGTGGAGCTCCACTTTAATTAACAGCAGCAAGAACCAATGCCTCCTGCTGCTGTCTCTAAATGTGAGAGGGAAGAGAGAGAACCAGCCCTGGTGGGCATAGTGCTAGATCGATACAGGATACAGGTAATTATTTAGGAATGGGGGTGTGGAGGATTGGTTGGTTGTAAATGGTTGTAAATCCATTTTTTTTACTTTTACCTACAGGTAAGCCTATAGCAAGGCTTACCTGTAGGTAGGGAGAATATCTCCTAAACCTGCACGGTTTAGGAGATATTTCCCTCGCAATGCGCCGCGGGGATCTACGGCAAAAGGACCGTCAGCCGCCGGACCTTGCCGAGTTCTAAATCTCCTGCGCACGCGCAGTAGTGACGTCATCGCCGCTCCAGCCAATCACAGCGCTGGAGCGGCGATACCCAGAAGACACGCCAAGGCAAGATGAAATCTCGCTCGGCGTGGACCAGCTAAGTGCTACACACCTCGTTCCGAGGTAAGTATTTCATAATGAGCTAATATGCGGTGCATATTAGCTCATTATGACTTTTGCCTTACAGGAGAAAAAAAAATAAAAAATTTGATGCGGGTTTACAACCGCTTTAAGGTAAAAAACCTTCTGGCTTTAGAAACACTTTAATTTGAAAATCTACTCTGATTGATTCCCCTATGCACACGATTGGAAATTCCGACAGCAAAAGTCCGATATGAGCTTTTGAATGGAAATTCCGACCGTGTGTATGCTCGATCGGAATTTTGCTGTCGGAATTTCCGCCATAAAAGATTGAGAGCTGGTTCTCAAATTTTCAGATGGAAATAATTCCTATCGGAAAATTTGATCGTCTGTAGTAATTCCGACGCGCAAAATTCCGACGCATGCTCGGAAACAATTTGACGCATGCTCGGAAGCATTGAACTTCATATGTCACCACGTTCTTGTGTATATGCAAGCCAAGCTTGAGCAGAATTCCGCTTGTGTGTACGTGGCATTACTGGTTCTGAATGCACTTACTACATTCAAATCTAATACTGTACCTCCACCATTTAGTGTGCCTGAGGCTACTATTCCTATCTCTGAATCACATTCAGCACCTCCTTGAGCCTGGGTTCACACTGTAGCGATGTGAAACATCCCATGTGATTCGCACCCGCACTGTGGTGCCGATCACATGCAATGTCTGTGCAGTGCGAGTTCAACCGTACAGTTGTATTCAACTTGCATTGGATTCACATAAAAAAAAGTGCAGGGATTTTTTTTTTCCTGCATTGCGATCCAATTCCTGTCTGAATTCACAGTTCACACTGCGATCTGTGAACCAATCTGGGGGTGTCATTAACATTGTATTGACACCTGCAGCTATTCACAGAAGGTAGTGTGAAATGCATGTGGGAGAGATGCGATAACTGGCACTGGAATCGTGCTGGTTTCCCCATCGCCACAGTGTGAAAGTAGGCTAAAAGTTTGTTTTTAAGCAAGTCCCACACGACTCAATTTTACTTTACGTTATTGATCCTTTGGTTGATGCAGTGCATTTTACCCTGCAATTAGGGGATCAGCCTGCTGTTCCAGGCTTTTCAAAGTATTGAGTCTTCTAGAGCTGTGACTGCAAAGACCTTCCTATGAAATTCTGTTTGTAAAACCATCTTTTACGAGACTGGATCTAAGCCATGGAGTCATGGGACTCTTCTATTCATGTTGTTGAGTGTTTTCGCTTTGCAGGGGAATTTATTGTGAAGTGGTCTCTACCCACTGTTTTAAGACTTCACAGATTTTCACCTGGAAAGGCATTCGTTTCATCTGTCTGGTAGTGGTACAACTGTTCATCCCATTTGGCTGACACTCAGATTTGTGCGTCCACGTCTGAGTAGATTATGGCCTCATGCACACAGGTGTAATAATTTATTAATGTCTATATACTGTATATTTTAAATCTTTTTTTATTGATTTTGATTTTATTTATTTACAAACTTTTATAACAGAAACTAAGAAACTTTTTTTTTCTACATTTTCATTTGTTTAGCAAAAATTAAAAACCCAGTGATTAAATACCACCAAAAGAAAGCTCTAGTTGTATGAACAAAATGATAAAAATGTTGTTTGCGTACAGTGTTGCATGACCGCGCAATTGTCATTGAAAGTGTGAGAGCACTGAAAGCTGTAAATTAGGGGGGGGGGGGTGAAAGTGTCCAGTATTTAAGTGGTTAAGGAAGTTTGCTTTTTATGGGTCAAAGACAAAGGACGATTGCCCCCCCCCCCCCCCACGGAATCCAGTGCTGTGTTTTTTGGCCTGGGTCGGGGGGTGGAAAAGAAGCGGGGCGGCGGCGTGGCAAATTCAACTAGAGCTGCTCTCTCTGTCTCTCTCTTCGGCTGACAGAAAATGGGGAGGGGGCGATCGGGGGAGATATACAGTACAGACAGCCTGCGGCTCTCCTCTCCCTGTCACGGCGCCGCTGCCGAGTTCTCTGGTAAATGGAGCAGCTGCGCTGTGACAGGGAGAGGAGAGCTGTGGGCTGTCTGTACTGTATATCTCCACCGATCGCCCCCTCCCCTTTCTGTCAGCTGAAGCTTCCTGCCCATTGTTTCCCTTGCCATGATTGGCCTCAGCATAGGGGCAATCAGAAGACTCTGGGGCATCATGGGAAATGGAAAATGAGGTGTAGCGCTAAAATAATAAAAGAAGTTCTAATGAATCACTCAAATATATTGCAATTGAGGCATGGATCCAATCCAGAAAATCCAGGGGAAAAAGGAGAAGATTAAGTGTAAAGGGAATAGGAGAGACGCCACCAGCACCCAAACAAACTACGCTTCCATTGCGGTCGGCGTAGAATATGTAAATGAGTTGATACGCCGATTCACGAACGTACGCCTGGCCGCCGCAGTAGTTTTATGCCGTTTCCGTAAGGCATTAGCAGGCCTAAAGTTATTCCATCTATTAGGTGGAATAACAATGTTAAAGTATGGCCGCCGTTCCCGCCGCGAGATTCAAATTTTTTACGTCGTTTGCGTAAGTCGTCCGCGAATCGGGATTTACGTCGTTTACGTCCACGTCGAAATCAATAGGCCCGTGCGGCGTACTTAGCCGCAATGCACCCTGGGAAATGTAGGCGCCCGGCGCATGCGCATTAAGATAAATAACGTGAGGTCAAGCCTCATTACCATAAAACACGCCCCCCTCCAAGACATTTGAACTTGGCACCCTTACGCCCACCCTTCTTTAGGCTACGCCGCCGTATATTAGCAGGCAAGTACATTGAGAATCATGTACTTGCCTAGCTAAGCTACGCCGCCGCAAGTTTAAGCCTTTCTCTGTGAATCTACCTATATCTCTCTATGTATTTTAAAACAAATCTCCTCTACCAATTTACCTCCCTGAAGAGGGAGATATTCGTATTCCAAAACGCATAGGGTGCAAGGAGGACTGTACTTGGCTATATGAATACATGATGATAATGTTGTATATATACAATACATTCTGTATTTTATATGTTGATTTTTATGTAATGTTTTGAATAATAAACTTTTAGTACTTTTAAATACTCCAAACTTTACAAATTGTGCCTGAAAAGTCCATCTTCTTGGTTTTACTTTTTTGATTTACATACTGGATGTGGCACTAAAATGCATATAATTACTGATTCCCTTTGTTGCCCAGCCAGAGGGGTGACGCTTGAGGAGTATCTGGAGTGCCAAGCCAGGGAGGGGTGGGGGTGACGCTTGAGGAAGATTCTGTGTAACCAGACCGGAAGAGGTCAATGGATTTAGTGGCAGTGAATCAGCAAGTCTAGTAAGAGAGACTGGGAGCTCAGTGGGTCGAGAATCTACAAGAAGTGATTGTAGAGGAAGTAAAGGAGTTCGTTACAGCTTGTGTTAGAAACTATTATAAGACTGTTGCCATAGGAGACAGCACTCCTACACATGCAGATGTGGTGTCCTGCTGATGTCTTTCCCTGCATGTCTGTCTATTTGTAGAAGTAGGCGTTCCTAGGCAGAGGGGAACATGATTGATGGCCGGCTATGGCGCGTCACGCTTCCCGAAAATAGCCGAAATAGGACTTTGCTCTTCACGGCGCCTGCGCAGTCAGCTCCTAGTCTGTGCGCAGGCGCCGTATAGCACCGTGAAGAGCCAAGTCCTACTCCGGCTATTTTCGGGAAGTGTGACGCACCATAGCCGGCCGTCAATCATGTTCCCTCTGCATAGGAACGCCCATTCCCCGCGGGGAGTCTGAAACTTAACTACGGGATTAAACTGTGAGTACAGCCCAAAAAAAATAAATAAAGGCATACTGTAGCTCGCGCTAGTATGCTGAATTTCATGGTAGAAACTTGTTTTTTTAGGGTGAACCACCGCTTTAAGGGTGTCCTTAACCCTCTCTCCCACAGTTCCGTTTAAGAGAAAAATAAATCTATCTTGCATTTCACCCACTATGCCTTGTAACCCATGCTATACAGACGGATGTCAGCTGTCCTGGGCCCTGGAGGTTCTCATTAGACTAAAGAAGGCCCTGGACCTCGCTACATTTGCTTGTTGCTGATGTTCTTCAAATTTATTCTTAAACTAAGATTACTCAGTGCTTGTGTGTTTAGGGAACTCAGTTTATGAGGATTGCACAGCTTGCTTCAGTCTGTGCTCTGAATTCATTTTAGGGTGCTTAAGGGCAGGTTAACGAGTGGACAATTTCATGGTCCGATATCTTCGTCATATGTGCCCGAGAAAATTTATTCCAGAAGGCTACATATATTTAATGGTAAACAACTGCTGGCAGGTAGACAGAAAATCTGATGACAAGATGATGAGCTGACTTGTTTTTCATGGCACAAGATCCTGACAGCTGTATCCTTATGTTACCGCTTGGTGAGTAACTAATCTGGAGCATGCATGGGCAATGACAACCGCCATATTCCTAGCAGGTTCAATTTAAAGCGGGAGTTCACCCAATTCCTTTTTTTTTTCTATTTTCCCCTTAGATTCCTGCTCGTTGTGTCTAGGGGAATCGACTATTTGTTTTAAAATATGATCTGTACTTACCCGTTTTCGAGATGCATCTTCTCCGTCGCTTCCGGGTATGGGTCTTTGGGAGCGGGCGTTCCTTCTTGATTGACAGTCTTCCGAGAGGCTTCCGACGGTCGCATCCATCGCGTCACTCGTAGCCGAAAGAAGCCGAACGTCGGTGCGGCTCTATACTGCGCCTGCGCACCGACGTTCGGCTTCTTTCGGAAAATCGTGACGCGATGGATGCGACCGTCGGGAGCCTCTCGGAAGACTTTCAATCAAGAAGGAACGCCCAGTCCCGCAGCCCATACCCGGAAGCGGCGGAGAAGATGCATCTCGTAAACGGGTAAGTACGGATCATATTTTAAAACAAATAGCCGATTCCCCTAGACAAAACGAGCATGAAGCTAAGGGGAAAATGTGTAAGCTATGGGTGAACCTCCGCTTTAAAGTGTATGTAAACCCTAACAATGAACTTTACCTATTTGCTCCTTTCTGGTTTGTTAAAGCATTATGTTTTATCTGTTTCAAAAAGTACAAAAAAATAACTACAGAACACCTGCCCCTTATTTCAGAGAAGAGCAGAAGGAGATGTGCTCTGTAGTCCTGTCCTAGAGTGACAATTGTATTCCATCTAGGGCTAGGTCAGAGACTGCCTCTTTGAAAGAGTTAATGTCTTCTATGAAGGAGGTTGTAGCCTCCTTCCGGTCTTTTAATAACAGAGTAGCAGGACTGGGACCTTTCTCATCTAGTCCCATAGCTCAAGAGCCTTCAGCCTTAGCTAGACCCCTTCCTCTGTTAATGTCCAAGACCATTGGTTTGCACTATGCTTCTGATCTGGAAGAAGGGGAAAACCCAAGCTCTTCATCTTTTTCCAGTGGAAGATATTGGACAAACTTTTAAAGTCAAAATATACCTCGGAGCAGATTGAGATGCCACAGCAAATCCAATCTGTACAGGATAAAATGTATATGGGTATTCAGGGGCGAAAATCAATAACTTTTCCCGTACACCAGTCACTTGGGGATATGATTCTTTCAGAGTGGAAGGAACCTGAAAGGAGGTTGTTTCAGTCTAAAGGGCACAAAAGAAGATTTCCTTTTCAGTCTGAGTTTGAGGAGACTTTCTTTAAATTTTCTAGGCTGGGTGTCCCTTTGTCACAGGTATCCAAGAGGTCAGACCTGTCTTTTGAAGACTCTGGGGGTCCTTAAAGAGCAAATGGACAAGAAGGCCGACTCCTTGCTGCATAAGGCCTGGGATGCTTCAGCTTTATCCTTTGGTCCAGCTGTAGCATCCACCTGTGTGGCTAGGAATTTAGACATATGGGTTCAGCGTCTGGATGATCTTCTTTCATCCGACACCCCCAAAGAGGAGATTAGGGAGTCTCCCACTCATTGCCAAATCAGTGGCCTTCTTGGCTGATGCAGCTGCAGTCTCCGTGAAAGCTGCAGCTAGGTCTTCTGCTCTCATTAATTCAGCCAGACAGGCTATCTGGCTTAAATCTTGGGAGGGGGACCTTACTTCCAAGAACAAACTCTGCGGCATTCCCTTTGAAGGCAAGCTCTTATTTGGTTCCTCCTTGGTGGAGGTCCTAACTCGTTCCTCTGAGAAGAGTAAACGGTTCCCTTCTTCTCAAAAGAATAAGCCACAGAATAAGAAGCCTTTTCGCGATTTTTAGAACAAGGTTAATTTTAAAACCAACAGGCAACAGACAAAGAAAAATTGGTCTTTTAACAAAGACAACATATGGGGACTTTCTTTGCTCCTTCAGCCCGTTCCAAGAATCCCCAGTGACACCAGAATAGGGATAGGGGGAAGGTTATCCCAAATTGTCAAAGAATGGGCAGAGATTTCCGACAATTCCATTATTCTACAGACATTGGAAAGGGGTTACAGGTTGTAATTCAAGAGTCTCCCCCCCAGAGATTTTTTTCTTACCCATCTGTCGAGAGACCAAGAGAGACGGCAAGCCATGTTGAATCTAGTTTCCGTGTGGGAAACAGAGGGGGTTATATCTCCTGTTCCGGAAAAATCAAAAATTCTGGGGATTTTATTCCCACGTCTTTCTGGTTCAAAAATCCTCCAGCAGCTTCCGTCATCAATTTAAGCATCCTGCACATATTTATTCTCTACAGACGTTTCCGGATGGAAAACATTTATTCTGTAAGAAATCTTTTGTGGCCAGAGGTCTTCAAGATAATGGCCGAAGTCATGGCCTTTTTTTGGATGCAAAGTGTATTGATCGTCCCATATCTGGACGATTTTCTGATCTTTGCCCGAGACAGAGTCCCTTATCCGGGATCTGCAGTTGGTCTTGCGGACCTTTCAGAAACTGGGGTGGAAAGTCAACCAACAGAATTATTGTCTGGTGCCCTCCCAGAGCATACTTTGTCTGGGTTATCTAATAGACTCTGTTGCCCAGAAGATTTTTCTTCCCGGGGAGAAAATTTTGAAACTTCTCTCCATGCAGGCCTTCAAATTGCTCCCGCAGACCTCTCTTCGGTGTATCATGCAGTTATTAGGGTTAATGACTGCAGCCACCCCAGGGGTGCCCTGGGCCCAATTACACTCCAGACCCCTTCAGGTATTTCTCTTACACCATTGACATCGCAGGAAAGGTTCTCTAGATCAGCTGGTACAGCTGCCAAGAGAGGATTTTCTCAATCTCTCCTGGTGGGAGCAGCGGGAACACCTGCAGGGAGGGAAGAACTGGGCGCAACATGCTCCAGTAAAAGTTACCACAGACGCAAGTCTGTGGGGCTGGGGTGCGCACTCTGTCAGCACCCTTAGGGTTCAGGTTACAACCCTGCCTGTGTTTTCAGACAAGAGACTAACGGAAGATCCTTTAGTCAGGAGGTTCCTTTCAGCCAGATCTAGACATGCTCCCAGGGTCCTAAAGAATGTGCGTCTCGGTAGTTGCTGGTCCCCCTCCAGTGCCCCTGGCATGAGTGCTCTTCCTGGCCAGCTTACCTTTGACCAGGCGCCGCAAATCGTTGATTTTTTTTAAAATGTCATTGGGGGTCCTGGCCTCACTCCCCAAAGCATTAACATCAGTGGCAATTTGTGCCAGGATCTTCTTCCTCCTGGCCTGGGTGGTATTGGCACTCTCTGTCCCATGAAGAAACCTATCATACTGGGCCATGGCCCTGATAATGACCGCCTTCTCCTGTGGGGAAAAATTTAGCTTCCTCCTCTTCTGAGCTGCTGGAGCAGACATGGCTCAAGAACAAACAGCTGCAAAGAAAAGAACAAAAGTACCTTGCTTCAGGGGGGGAAACAAACGGATGTACTTTTGCACTGGACGGGCGCATGTCTGGGCGTATTTATGCCCTGGGCGTATCTCACTGATTACGCCGGGCCTAGTTCTGAGCATGTGCAGAGATGTGCTGAACATAGTCAGCGTCACGGCGCATGCGCCGTCCGTTCGGCCCTTCATTTGCATGGGGTCACAGCTCATTTCAATGGAACACACCCACTTCCTTCCTACTTTCAATTGCGCCTAGGAATTTACATTGCGCCGGCGCAACGTCGGGCGCAAATACTCTGAGGATACGGTACTTGCCTCTCTATGTTGAGCCGGCATAGCGTAAATGAGATGCGCTACGCCGGCCTATATATGCGCCGATGTACGTGGATCTTCCCCATAGGCTTTTACCAGGGTTTAGAAGCTGTTGTGGTTAGGGGAGCTTTAATCTCCCTCTCTTGATCTTAGAAGAATCATGCTTTGGAATGTTTTGACAGCTGGCCACCGGAAACTGAAAACTCAGACAAAATCTATTTTGCTGCGTTTACGTTTTCCGGTGGCTGGTGGTCAAATTAGGCTTTGTGTACATGAAGCCTTACTGTGAAGGAGTTGATTTACCCACAGGGCCCTGTATTTCGTGGTTCCAGACACAGACACTAGGCTAATTCTGTATTGCAGTGGGCCATATGAAAGGAACCCTATCGCACAGCAGACTGCCCACTGCCCAGTCACCTCTACCTACAGAATCCCCATCAATGCCCACCACCACTTCACACAGAAACTGGCTGCTCTTCCTTCCTGACACCTTGTACTTCATAACCCAGAGGATTAATCACAATGTACTGTACACTCTACTTCATAAGCACATTGGTTAACTATGTGATAACACACACTCCACTGCATAACCCAGAGGGTTTGTTAAAGCCGAGTTCCACCCAAAAATGGAACCTCCGCTTTATGGAATCCTCCCCCCTCCGGTGTCACATTTGCCACCTTTTAGGGGGAGGGTGGAGCAGATACCTGTGTGGTCCAGGTATTTGCTCCCACTTCCAGACTTAGATTGCCCCAGTATCCGCGGTGATCTACGACATGTCCGGTCCCTCCTCCTCCGGCCCCCCCAGCTGTCTTCTGGGAGACACACAGGTCCCAGAAGACAGCAAGGACCAGTGAAATCGCACAGCGCAACTCGCACATGCGCGCAGTAGGGAACCAGGAAGTGAAGCTGCAAGGTTTCACTTCCTGATTCACTTAACGAAGATGGTGGTGCCTCCACCCAAGAGCAGAGAGACAGATCGGCTTCGGGTGCCGACATTACGGGATACCTGGACATGTAAGTGTCCATATATTAAAAGTCAGTAGCTGCAGTATTTGTAGCTGCTGACTTTTATATTTATTTTTGGCAGATCTACGCTTTAAGGCAGGTACTCGCCATTCCCCAGTTCTCCAATACATTATGAATACACTTGGTAAGTACACACTTAGTTCCACTTCCCCAAACAACTCAGGCCAGGAAACTCCTCTTTACTAGTTATACAGTAAATGGATGTGACCTGACACACACTATAATAGAAGTAAGACACATGGTGGCCTCCATCTCTAATTTGGTATATAGAAGAGAGGAGTTTGTGGGACTTTAAATGAGGGGGCGCCATGTCGAAAGGAAGAATACCATAAAAATTAAGTTACAGTACATGATTTATTTTTTACAATCTTAAATACATGTCAAATATTTCGTATCAAATAGGTAGGTAGTCACAAGGTTTACTCTAGATATGCTGCTACATAGCATGCAATACAGAAATAAAAACACAGACATGGCAGATATACATAAAAAAATAGATAAATTAGAGAATATATGAAATGTGAACAGGTGATTGTTGGCATCTAGGGGCACTCTACGCCCCTTACAGGTGTACTGCCTGTACCCCCCTGATGGCGGCCCTGTCGGCGCCACCCTTTGGTCAACTTCTGCTATTGTTGGTTGATTTTAACATTGGTTCTGAGCCTGCGTATTTGTACTTCGGACTAAAGTCTGATGGATTTCTGCACACACTGCAGGACTTTTGTTGCCGAAAAGTTTGTCTGTTTGCAGAGCGAACTTTTGTCTGATGAAAACCGAAAAGTTTGTCCGATACACACGGTCAATTTTTTTTGAAAACCTGCCCATTTTGAAGTTTGTTGTCAAAAAGTCAGATTGTGTGTATGGGGCTTAAGACAGAAGAAAGAAGAGGCCTGACCTGCCAAAGGTGAAAATTGTGCCAGGACACAGCTGGACTTGGTGCCCAATCTAGGTAAGTATGCAACTCAGAAGGGGAAAGGGTGGTTTAAATGAGCCCAGTGGGGGAAGGGGAGGGCAAAAGAAAGTTTCCTAACCCATTAATGTTCTGTAAGGTTAATTAACTGGTGTCAGGAATATTAGAAATGTAAACCATTATTTTGTAAATTATAGTGGGGAAAACAAGATTAGGGCTTAAAATACACTCATACATCAAAGTACATCAATCGCCAATGAGCATTTATTTATCTATTTATTTATTTACTTAATTTAGTTATCTGTTTGTTTATTTATTTAATTAATTTAATTATCCATTTATTTCGTTATCCACGTAATGTAGTTATCTGTTTATTTATTTTGTTATCTGTTTATTTCTTTAATTTATTTAGTGATTTATTTTATTTCGTTTTTTTTTTTTCTCAAACAAAAAAAGGGTTTTATTGAGCATAAAGCCTCATACACACGATCGGACTTCCATCTGACTTTTCTGTGAATTTCTGTCCAAAGGGCGTTGGCCGTGAACTTGGTATGCATACACACGGCAGGACTTTTTCAGCCAACTTTCACCAAATCACGTGGTTTTTCAGCTCTTTACCGCCACCCTTTAGGGAACTTCTGCTATTGTTGTCTGATCTTTAGCATTGGTTCTGAGCATGCGTGTTTGTACTTTGGACTTTAGTGTATGCATACCAAGTTCACGGCCAACGCTCCTTCGGACAGAAATCCACGGAAATGTCCGATGGAAGTCCGATCGTGTGTACAGGGCTTAAAACTCACAGGGAATCAATGCATTTTGCACCACCTTTCACATAAAGCTCTTACCTATTTATTCAAATAGGACATTACTCATCGTCGTAAGGTACACCCATATAATCATCATCTTTGAAAACTTTATTTATTTAGTTATCTGTTTATTTTATTTTGTTATCTTTTTGTTTGTTTATTTAATTACCATAATTTAGTTATCCATTTATTTAGGTATCTAATTAATTTAGTTATCCATTTATTTAGTTATCCAAGTAATGTAGTTATCTGTGTAGCGCTGACATTCTTGTATATTGATGTGTGTTTGCATACTTTAACCACTAGCCGACCGCGCACCGCCGTTCTACGTCGGCTGGGCGAGAGCACGTAGTATAACGTCCTCTCTCTCAGCCGCCACTAGGGACACTAGCGACTCCCGTGCGTGTGCCCGGCGGGCGCGATCGCTCGGTACAGAGCGGGGACCGGGAGCTGTGTGTGTAAACACACAGCTCCCGGTCCTGTCAGCGGGGGAAACGCTGATCTTCTGTTCATACAATGTATGAACAGAGGATCAGTGTTTCCCCTAGTGAGGCCACCCCCCCCACAGTAAGAACACACAAGGGACATACTTAACCCCTTCCCCGCCCCCTAGTGTTAACCCCTTCACTGCCAGTGGCATTTTTATAGTAATCCAATGCATTTTTATAGCACTGATCGCTATAAAAATGCCACTGGTCCCAAAAATGTGTCAAAAGTGTCCGAAGTGTCCGCCATAACGTCGCAGTACCGAAAAAAAATCACTGATCGCCGCCATTACTAGTAAAAAAAATATATTAATAAAAATGACATAAAAATACCCCCTATTTTGTAAACGCTATAACTTTTGTGCAAACCAATCAATAAACGCTTATTGCGATTTTTTTTTACGAAAAATATGTAGAAGAATACGTATCGGCCTAAACTGAGGAAAAAAAATGTTTTTTTATATATTTTTGGGGGATATTTATTACACCAAAAAGTAAAAAATATTCATTTTTTTCAAAATTGACGCTCTATTTTTGTTTATAGCGCAAAAAAAAAATGCAGAGGTGATCAAATACCACCAAAAGAAAGCTCTATTTGTGGGAAAAAAAGGACGCCAATTTTGTTTGGGAGCCACGTCGCACGACCGCGCAATTGTCTGTTAAAGCGACGCAGTCCCGAATCGCAAAAAGTACTCTGGTCTTTGGGCAGCAATATGGTCCGGGGGGTAAGTGGTTAATACGTCTGTGGATATTGCTATGTTTAAGTATTTGGAGCCATCTAGTGACCAAATACTGGTAATGCAGAGAGATGTTTTATTTAGTTTTTTGGTTTCCTTGGAGACGAGGACACACAAGGGAAAACAATCCTGGTTGTTGGGGCAAGTGATCTGAGGGTGTCCGAGGGACGGTGGCCGGATTGCAGAGACCGAGAGACACTCCTCTGAGCATCGGAGGACCGGATCCATCCAGCGGAGCTGAACGAAGCTGACAGAGAAGCAAGTTGCAGTCACAGGACAAAAGTTACTACCCGGAGCTCCGATCCAGTGGGTGAGCGGGTCACGACCCACAGTTTGCTAAGTTCCACACGCAGTTAGACTCATATACAGGACTCACTGGGATTTATAGTTCCACAGAGGAGCAGGGAAACTGACACTGAGAAGGCTTGAGGCCTATCTACTTTGACGTTTCAATCGATTTTAAAATAGTTGTTGCAGTTACACCAGGAGCATTTTCACTTCAATTTGACTCATCAAAACTGTGGATTACAAATCTCAAGGAGTTACTTTAGCTAGCGAAGAAAAGAAGGTCCAGGACTAAGTAATTTAAGTGAGATCTCACGCATAGCTTATAAAGTAGGGGGAGCTCCCAGGTATAAATCTATGTATATGTATACTGTTTTCAAAAAGTTTATGTTGAAATCAATTGTGCTGTCGTCTTACGTTGGGATGACAGCACAATTACTGTAATCACTTTTTTGCATATTTCACAGTAAAATATATCTCTGGTTAAGTATCCAGTTGTTGTGGCGTACTGTTTTTCTCCCTCCGAGTGCAGTCAGTAGATCCTGGGGTTATAATACAGGTATTTTGTATTGTCTTACATTGTATTGTATTGCATTGCATCACAGCTGTGCCAAGGGGATTGAGCCAAGTTAGTGGCGTTTATTGGTAGAGTACAGACCCAAATTAAACCAGCAGCTCCTTCGGGGGTCAGTGCTACATGTGGGGGCTCGTCCGGGATTCCTGTCATTCTACAAGCAAGCCCACCCCTTCACGCTACATCTGTTTATTTATTTATTTATTTTATTTAGTGATTTATGTTATTTAGTTATCTTTTTATTTTTTATTCTTTTTTATCAAACAAAAAAGTTTTTATTGAGCAGAAGAAATAATACATACATGTTCCAGAGCAAAGCCAATACACAAGATCATCAGAGTAAAACTCACAGGGAATCAATGCATTATACACCACCTTTTCACATAAATCTAAACCTCTTACCTATTTATTAAAATAGGACATTACTCGTCCTCGTAAGGTACACCCATATAATCATCATCTCTGAAATATTTATTTATTTAGTCATCTGTTTATTTTATTTTGTTACCTTTTTGTTTGTTTATTTAATTATCACAATCTAGTTATCCATTTATTTAGGTATCTAATTAATTTACATATCCGTTGTTTTATTTATTTTTATTTTGTTATCTATTTATTTATTTGGGTATCTGTTTATTTATTCACTTATTTAATTTATTTAGTTATCCATTTATTTAGTTATCTAATTCGTTTACTAATCTGTTTGTTTATTTATTTCATGTATTTGGTTATCTGTTTATTTTTTTAATTTAGTTATCTACTTATTCATTTATCTATTTGATTTAGAGTTATCTGTTTGTTTATTTTAGTTCTCTGGTTTTTATTTATATATGGTATTTATTTACATCTGTAATAATCAGTTTTTTTTTTATTATCCGATAGTATTCTCTCCCTGCCAGAACAGGCTATGTCAGCTCAGAGTCAGGCTGTAGCCCCCCCTAGAGGCTGTTCTGTTGCCTGCCTGAGTGCAGGTCTGATCACAGACACTCAAATACACTGTTAGGATAGAAAGGTAGATTGGGGATTACATGAAATAAAAACTTAGGGCTTTGTTAATTGGAGGTTTAACTCCATCCAGCAGCCCAGGCAGAGTTTAAAGTGGCTGTAAACCTCAGACATGAAACATGAACAAAGCATATTCCTCTATAGTGGGTTTCTGACTCAATCCAGAGCACTAATTTCTGTCTTCTGCTTCATTCTTCTGCTATCTGCATGAGTCACTTCTGACATGTTTTCTAGACACCAAAAGAAAACTAGTGACAGGGAGGGGAGGGGAGGGGAGGGAGCTCCAGCACACAGACTGTGATTGACAACCTAAGCTCTGTTCCTGTGTTCTGCCTGTGAGCTGTATTTTCCTGCAAAGAGAACATTGTCTCTCAGGAAGGGACCTCCAAACACGCAGACAATCTCATCCACGTGATCCACTTTCACAACGTCCGGCCGGACTCCATCAAACAGGGACGGGCGGTGCTGGTATTCATAGAAATAGACAGGAAGTCCGGAGTCTGTTCAGTATGAGATAGAGAGTCACAAAGAGGTCAATCCGGCTTAAAGTGGACCCATAATCAGATATAAAAGGGGTATTTACTAAAACTGGAGAGTGCAAAATCTTGTGCAGGTCTGCATAACCCAATCAGATTCCAGGTTTTATTGCCAAACCTTTATTGATCAAAAGCAGAAGTTAGAAGCTGATTGGCTACCATGCACAGCTGCACCAGTTTCTGAGTGCTCCAGTTTTAGTAAATACTCCGCAAAGGCAACATGCTAAATAATATGTCAGTATACCCTTCCAGGTATGTATTACCTCTTCCAGAGATCACAGTAATCCCCCTGACAAAGCCTTCATCTGCTTTTCTTTTCAGAGGGACAGTACCATCTTTGCTCAGGCATCATCCAGAGTCATCATCTACTCCCTGGTCTGAGATGCCAACTCTAAAATTGATCATTGGTTTAAATCCTGGTGCCTGTGCCGTTCTTGGCTGTGTTCCCAAATGTCTGAGACTGCAACAATGTACTAGAGCTGCACGATTAATCGTTAAAAAAATTCTCACAAGAGCAGTTCTCTGCTAAGAGCTGTAAAAAAAAAGAAATAAAAAGAGCTGGTAAAGTTCATCACAACATTGCTCAGCGCTGAGATAAAAAGAGACATTGTATCATTTGGTTCTTTTAGTTTAAAGGGATGAACTTCGGTCTGTAAATGATGGCATTTTAACCACTTAGGCCTGATTCACACCTATGCACGTTTTTGATCCATTTAAGTCTCTGGAACCAAAAACCAGTAAAAAAGTCCCTGGCCCCTTTCCATAAAATGAACAGATGTAAATGTGACCCATAGGAAACCATGTTAAATGGACTGTAGTGTTTCTGCAAAACTGAAAATGCACTAAAAAATGCATAGGTGTGATCCAGGCCTAAAAGACAAAACCTTTGTCTGACACTTGTTGCTTGCAAGTTAAAATCAGTATTTTTTGCTAGAAAATGACTTGGAACCCCCCAAACATTATATATATATATATATATATCTTAGCAGAGACCCTAGAGAATAAAATGGCAGTTGTTGAAATATTTTATGTCACGCTGTATTTGCACAGCGATCTTTCAAATGCAATTTTTTGGAAAAAAATACACTTCAATTCATAAAAAAAAAACAGTAAAGTTAGCCCAATTTTTTTATATAATGTGAAAGATGATATTACGTGATTGTGATCTTTATTCTAAGCAAAAAAATTTGATTTTTTGTACTCGCCGTAAAATCCTTTTCTCTAACTAGGCAGACATGTTATATGGTTAAGAAACATGTAATACAGCAAAGCCAAACAGCACCGCCCAGGGGGCGGGCCCTCAGGTTATAACCCCTCACTCTGCAGTCAGCAGCTCTGTTCGTCTAAAAGCAGTACAAACTTAAAAAGGAGGGGTGGGTGCTGTGTCCGTCCATGAACTTCAGAGAAAAGGATTTTATGGTGAGTACAAAAATCCTATTTTCTCTTTCGTTCATGGACGGACACAGCTCCAAATAATCTTGACAGTAGGGACGTCCCCAAGCAGTGTCACAAAAATGAGGGGTTGGCACAGCAAGCAAACCAACTTCCACCCAAAAACAAAACCGTGCTCCTCAACTGGAGGAGTTGCAACCTTAAATAGCCGCCTGCAAAACTTTGCGGCCGAAGCAAGCATCTGCAGATGCACATACATCAACCTTGTAAAATTTTGTGAAAGTGTGAACGGACGACCAGGACACCGCCTTACACACCTGTGAGACAGACACTTGATGTCAGAAGGCCCAGAAACACCTATTGCCCTGGTTGAATGCGCCGTGACAGGAAAGGGAGGCGCCCGCCCATGTAGGGCATAGGTCTGAATTACGATCTGTCTGATCCTTGAGAAATGGTGGCCGATGAGACCTCTGGAACGGAGCTGTAGCAGAGAGATATACTCGCAGAGCTCGGACAACATCCAACGAATGTAGAGCAACCTCTTTTGGATGTGACAGCCGAGGACACAGGGATGGGATGGAGGATCAAGTAGGGGGACTTGCAAGACAGGGCTGCCAACTCAGAAACCCTCCTGACTGATGTAATGGCTACCAGAAAGGGTACCTTGAAAAGGGGGATCTCTCTGATGTTCTCAAAGGGAGGTTTCTGAAGTGCCAAGAGCACTGGATTCAAATCCCACGGGGGTAGGGGTGGCCGAACTGGAGGGGCCACATGTCGAACCCCTTGCACAAACGTTCTCACCAGTGGATGAGCCGCCAAGGGACGTTGAAAGAAAACAGCCAAGGCTGAAATCTGCCCCTTTATGGTGCTTAGAGCAAGACTTTGATCCACCCCACGTTGTAAAAACCGCAGGATTCTGAAAACCGAATAAGCCCGTGGGCGCCACTCCATCTCCTCACACATAGAGATGTAGGCCTTCCACGTGCGATGATAGATCTTCCTAGAAGAAGAAATTACTGAGTCAGACAGAACCCGGTCCCTCAGTACCTCCTGTTAAAGCCAGTGACTGTAAAGCAGGATGAAGTATAGGACCTTACGACAGAAGGTCTTCCTGCATTGGCAGTCGCCAAGGGACATGCGCCACCAGGCATACATGGTCAGCGTACCAAGGGTGCCAAGGCCAATCTGGAGCAATTCGAATCACCGGGATGCCACCACTCTCAATCCAGTGTTTTCCCTGTTGGCAGCCCCGCTCTGTTCTCTTCCTGAATCCACAGGCTTTACTGAAGCAGTGGGAGCCATTGGCTTCTGTTGTCAGTCAAATCCCATGAGAAGGGTGCAGGGATGGGGCTAATCTGTGCTGTGTGTCTATGGATGTACACAGCCTGGCTCAGGAGCATGCCCGCACGAGTGCTCCCATAGCAAGTGTTTTTTAATACTTTCTATTTGATAGGTTCAAACAATACAAATTGGTCCAGCAAGGAATTCAGTGCTGTCCTGTGAGCCATACAATTTGCAGTGTTATATCAAGCAATATCATAGAGAGTTCTATTTGTGAACTACAGAACACCCCCTACCATGATATGCAGATAGGGAGATGTGTATTTCAAATCAGGAACCAGCCACCTATGGTGATAATGCTGCTCCTCCATTTTGCTTCTCATTTAGTGAGCACTGTCACCCTAGGATAAGAAGTGTGTTAATGGCAGAATCATAAGCTAAAAATAAAGGAATACAATCCCAAAAAAAAGAAAGCAATATGGCCACCACATCTCAGCACTGGCAAGCTGCAATATAATACATTAAAGTTTTGGGGTTTAGAATTATACTTTTAAATACAAAACCTTCACAGGACCTGACCTCTAAATAAAATATTTTCATCAGGCTCTATTGTAGGACTCCAGGTCTGGCCCTCTGCTTGCTCATTGAAGTGTTTCAAAACCACCGTGCTCAATAAAAAATCCAGTTTATAACCTTAAAATTGAGCAGCTTACTCTTTTTTTTTTTTTTTTTTTTTCATAAAGATTTTATTGAAAGCAAAAAGGTATGGACAATGTTACAAATACAACCTTAACTTCAACAAACATAACATGTCCTCACAAGAGGATTCACAGCAAAGTGTTCACATGAGGGGGAACAGGAACAAGTTAAGCAAGCGCGACAAGTATCATACACAGAGACATAGTCCGTGTAGATTACCTCATCCACATTTATTCATGGGGAAGGTGCATTGTGAATCGGTCTGGAGGCAATATATCTACTTATAGCTATGCAAAGGGCCTCTATGTCCTTCTAAATACAACAGCCATCCCAAAACCCTTGTCCACTTGTACTACGTCCCCTATTCAAACCGTGGATCCTCTCGGTATTAGTGGGATGGGCGGGGGGATCGACTTAGGGTCATCCCGTTCGACCCCAACGTCCAACCTCAGTATACGAGAAGAAAAGAGAGAAAGGAGAAAAGAGAAACAAAAAAAAAAAAACGGGGGGGGGGGAAGGGGGTGGACTCAACACAGGGAAAAAGGGGGGGGAGCTTATTACTGGACACACACTGTAGGGGGTAAGTGGGGAGGCCCACCACCCCCGCCGTCTACTTTACAATGGAGGCTCCACTTAATAGCAACGTCATGATTCAGGCAGTAATCGAACGTATCTCTCAGGATCTCAATCAGCCCGTATTCTGTGTAAGGGCCTGGTACTCCGCTGAGCTCCGGAAATCGAACCACTCAGTCCAAACAGAAGTGAAGTTAGAAATTCTATCGTGTGCCGTGCTTATCAGCTCCTCTATCGCTGCAATGCGGTCAATGCGTGCAATCCATTCCTTGGTAGTGGGAGGCGTTGTGGCTCTCCAGTGAACAGGAACACATAGTCTGGCTGCCTTGACCATATAGATCGCTACCGAGTTGCGATACCGCTTTTTGGCAGCATACTCTTTTTTTATTTAGTGTGTTATACCACAAAGGCCTGCAGGAAGAATAATTGTGCTGTACTTTAGAACAAAAATTAGATTTAACGTAAACTGAGGCATATTGTGTAATAATCCAACTGCAATCCTATGTCCACACATCTTGCATTCACGTGACTTTCTTGTGAAGTTCCATGTAAGCCTGGTACGCTGTCAGAGGATTACAATTCAAGAAAGATGAAGCTCTGGAGATGCTAGTGACAGAGGAAATGAAGACCCTTCAGTTGTATTCTTCCAGCTTTGGGTAATTGGCTGTCAAAATACTAGTAATAGGAATAACAATAATTTTAATTAGGGTTGTCCCGATACCACTTTTTTAAGACCGATACTTTTTTTCAAGTACTCGCCAATACCGATTACCAATGCTTTTTTTTTTACCTCATGTGACAGTGGCACATGTGTCAGTATTTTTTTTTTTAATTATTTTAATTTTTTTTTATACAATGTTTTATTTTTTTAAGGGGGTGGACAGTGTCAGTTTATTTCATTTTTATTATTTTTTACAATACATTTTTTTATTTATTGCAATTCTTTTTTTTTTTTTTTTAGGGGGCTTTAGTGAAATATCAGGGGTCTTAACAGACCTCTGACATCTCCCCTTTGAGTCAGGGAAAGGGACTAGGGACACAGGTTCCCCAGTCCCTTTCTCAGCAGCCTCAGCTGCACTGAAAATAAATGGAGAGAAGACAGCGGCTCTTCTCCATTCATAAACTGAAACAGTGTAAACACAGTTTACAATTTTTCAGTTATTTGAATGGACAGAGTGCTCACTGACTCTGTACATTCGGAAAAGGTAGGAGCCGGGTTGAGAAGAGAGGGGGGAAATGGAGGAGAAGAGAGGGGGACAGCAGCACGGAGAGGGAGAAGAGAGGGGGACACGGAGCAGCATGGAGGGGGACACAGAGGGGGACAGCAGCAGAGCAGCAGAACGGAGGGGGACTGGAGGAGGATGCAGGGACAGTCAGCGGTGATCGTTTGTGAGAGAGTTACAAGCACCAATCACCGCTGATTTCACTTGCGGTGGGAGAGTGCTTGTAACTCTCCCACCGCACTGATCACCCTGACTGCCCAGGTATCAGGTGAAGCATCGGAGCATTTGCCCGAGTGCAAGTACTCAGTATTGGTACCGATACTAGTATCGGGGCAGCCCTAATTTTAATACTAATATATTTGCAAGAGGGTCTCTGTGATTAGCTGGATATTGGCACCAAAGCACAGGTGCCTGTCCTGCTCCTGTTCTTTCTAGAAAACCGACTCTCCTGCTGAGGCTATAACCTCCACCATATTGTCCCCCACTTCATGCCAGAGGCCTCCACACAACACAACACACTATTGATCTTTATATCCAAGGAAGGAATGTCAATACATAAATATTGTTGCTGCAATTTGAGGGTGGTACTTGGGGAATGGCACAAAACAGTCATATTAACATATATTCCGGAGTCACTTGACAGTATATTGCCAATCACATTTAGTAGATTTTCTGCAGCAGTCACACTTGGAAGCATATGCAGCACTTTAACCACTTAACGACCGCCGCATGTACATATACGTTGGCAGAATGGCACGGACAGGCAGAACGACGTGCCCGCACGTCGCTGCCTAGACGTGGGTCGGGGGTTCGATTGGGACCCCCCCCGGTACATACAGCGGTCGGTAAGCCTCTGGGAGCGATCCGGGAGGAGGCGGCTGTTCGTTTCTAGCCACCCCCTCGCGATCGCTCCCCGGAGACACAATCCATGACGTCAGACCTACAGCCACACCCCCTACAGTTGTAAACACACACTAGGTAAAACATAACTCCTTCAGCGCCCCCTGTGGTTAACTCCCAAACTGCAACTGTCATTTTCACAATAAACAATGCAATTGAAATGCATTTTTTTGCTGTGAAAGTCCCAAAAATGTGTCCAAATTGTTCGAAGTGTCCGCCATAATGTCGCAGTCACGAAAAAAAAAAAACGCTGATCGCCGCCATTAGTAGTAAAAAATATTTTTTTATAAAAATGCAATAAAACTATACCCTATTTTGTAAACGCTATAAATTTTGCGCAAACCAACCGATAAAACGCGTATTGCGATTTTTTTTACCAAAAATATGTAGAAGAATACGTATCGGCCTAAACTGAGGAAAAAACATTTTTTTTTATATATTTTTGGGGGATATTTATTACAGAAAAAAGTAAAAAATATTGATTTTTTTTCAAAATTGTCGCTCTATTTTTGTTTATAGCACAAAAAATAAAAACCGCAGAGGTGATCAAATACCACAAAAGAAAGCTCTATTTGTGGGAAGAAAAGGACGCAAATTTCGTTTCGGTACAACATTGCATGACCGCACAATTACCAGTTAAAGCAGCGCAGTGCCAAATTGTAAAAACACCTCTGGGCATTTAGCTGCATATTGGTCCGGGGCTTAAGTGGTTAAGCAGCCATCTTCCCTTTGACAGTCTCTCCCTCTCCTTTCCAGTCCCACTTCATAGCTCTACCCAGCCAGGTATACTCCATGCAGGTAGGCTATGACTTGTCCATTAAACTTTCAGCTCACGACCCTTCTTTAGTCATTCCAGAGACAGGATTGCTGTAGTTGCTTATACTGAACTCTGTACACTGACTCTGCTGACTACTCTCATGCCCAGTGGCGGCCCGTCCATAGGGGGCGCCCGGGCGCCGCCCCCCCTCCTGTAGTCAAAAAAAAAAAAAAAAAAAAAAAAACATTTTTTTTTTTTTTTTTTTTAAAACGGCCCCTTTAAGAAAAAAAAAATTAAAATATCAAAAAATCCTTTACCAAATGCACTATGTGGCGCCGGCCACGTGCATTATGGGAAGTGCCACGTCCATGCAATCAAAAGATTGCAGACGCGGCGCTTCATTTGCGGGCTTTAGTACCGCCTTGTGGCGCTTACCGGGTAGCCACAGTGTCTGCCCGGCGCTTATAGTATCTGTTACTATAGCCGGGCAGATTGATTGACATCTAGGGCCATGATGTCACTTCCTGTTGTGTCTCTCTCCTGCGCCCGAGAGAGAAGACAGGAAGTATGAGGAGCAGACTCCTCCACAGCCATGGCCCCACCAAAATAGTAAGTGCTGCTGCTGCCCCTCTGTTGTATTTTCATCTCTACGTAGAGATCGTCGGCTGCATCCCCCCCCCGCATATTATCTTAACAAAGAATGTCATTTTTAGGGGGAATTTCGCAGCAACCCCCCCCCCCCCCCCTTATCATTATAAAAAAGAATGTCATTTTCAGGGAGAATGTCAGCCGTTTGTCAGCTTGAAAAATAATGTCACTTTCAGGGGGAATTTCGGTGGCAATATCCCCCCCCCCCCCCCTTATCATCTTTAAGAAAAATTTAATTTTTGGGGGGAATTTCGGCGGCACAAACCCCCCCTCTCAGCGGCACCGCAATTGATGGATTGATGGGACAGGCGCTGCTATTGATGGGGCAGAGGGTGCCATTGATAGTAGAGAGGATGTAATTGATGGGGCAGTCGCTGTAATTGATGGGGCAGTCGCTGTAATTGATGGGACAGCTGATGTAATTGATGGGGCAGTCGCTGTAATTGATGGGACAGCTGATGTAATTGATGGGGCAGTCGCTGTAATTGATGGGGCAGTCGCTGTAATTGATGGGGCAGTCGCTGTAATTGATGGGGCAGTCGCTGTAATTGATGGGGCAGTCGCTGTAATTGATGGGGCAGTCGCTGCAATTGATGGGGCAGTCGCTGCAATTGATGGGGCAGTCGCTGCAATTAATGGGGCAGTCGCTGCAATTGATGGGGCAGTCGCTGCAATTAATGGGGCAGTCGCTGCAATTGAATTGATGGGGCAGTCGCTGCAATTGAATTGATGGGGCAGTCGCTGTAATTGATGGGGCAGTCGCTGTAATTGATGGGGCAGTCGCTGTAATTGATGGGGCAGTCGCTGTAATTGATGGGACAGTCGCTGTAATTGATGGGGCAGTCGCTGTAATTGATGGGGCAGTCGCTGTAATTGATGGGGCAGTCGCTGTAATTGATGGGACAGCTGATGCAATTGATGGGGCAGTCACTGCAATTGATGGGACAGCTGATGTAATTGATGGGGCAGTCGCTGTAATTGATGGGGCAGTCGCTGTAATTGATGGGGCAGTCGCTGTAATTGATGGGGCAGTCGCTGTAATTGATGGGACAGTCGCTGTAATTGATGGGGCAGTCGCTGTAATTGATGGGACAGTCGCTGTAATTGATGGGGCAGTCGCTGTAATTGATGGGACAGCTGATGCAATTGATGGGGCAGTAACTGCAATTGATGGGACAGCTGATGTAATTGATGGGGCAGTCGCTGTAATTGATGGGACAGTCGCTGTAATTGATGGGGCAGTCGCTGTAATTGATGGGACAGTCGCTGTAATTGATGGGACAGTCGCTGTAATTGATGGGGCAGTCGCTGTAATTGATGGGGCAGTCGCTGTAATTGATGGGGCAGTCGCTGTAATTGATGGGACAGCTGATGCAATTGATGGGGCAGTCACTGCAATTGATGGGACAGCTGATGTAATTGATGGGGCAGTCGCTGTAATTGATGGGGCAGTCGCTGTAATTGATGGGGCAGTCGCTGTAATTGATGGGACAGTCGCTGTAATTGATGGGGCAGTCGCTGTAATTGATGGGACAGTCGCTGTAATTGATGGGGCAGTCGCTGTAATTGATGGGACAGCTGATGCAATTGATGGGGCAGTAACTGCAATTGATGGGACAGCTGATGTAATTGATGGGGCAGTCGCTGTAATTGATGGGACAGTCGCTGTAATTGATGGGGCAGTCGCTGTAATTGATGGGACAGTCGCTGTAATTGATGGGGCAGTCGCTGTAATTGATGGGGCAGTCGCTGTAATTGATGGGGCAGTCGCTGTAATTGATGGGGCAGTCGCTGTAATTGATGGGACAGCTGATGCAATTGATGGGGCAGTCACTGCAATTGATGGGACAGCTGATGTAATTGATGGGGCAGTCACTGTAATTGATGGGGCAGTCGCTGTAATTGATGGGGCAGTCGCTGTAATTGATGGGGCAGTCGCTGTAATTGATGGGGCAGTCGCTGTAATTGATGGGGCAGTCGCTGTAATTGATGGGAAAGCTGATGCAATTGATGGGGCAGTCGCTGCAATTGATGGGGCAGTCGCTGCAATTGATGGGGCAGTCGCTGCAATTGATAGGGGCAGAGGCTGCAATTGATAGGGGCAGAGGCTGCAATTGATAGGGGCAGAGGCTGCAATTGATAGGGGCAGAGGCTGCAATTGATAGGGGCAGAGGCTGCTATTGATAGGGGCAGAGGCTGCTATTGATAGGGGCAGAGGCTGCTATTGATAGGGGCAGAGGCTGCTATTGATAGGGGCAGAGGCTGCTATTGATGGGGACAGGCACTGGCTGCAAGTGATAGGGAGAGAGGCTGCATTTGATGTGACTCAGGGCTGCATGTAAGGAGGGACTCCGCTGGGGACACGTGAGGTAAGGAGGGACTCCGCTTGGGACACCTGATGGCATCTGGTGGCAGGCGACACGCTCGGGGCTCCCACTGATTCTGCATTATGGTGAGTTGAATGGTTTCATTTTATATTACAATGTAATAATAGAAATAATGCGCTTCAATCATCCTGACACCATAACAACAATGGTGCCGGGATGATTGAAGTATCTTAATCTGCTGATTGTTAAACTTTCTAGAATGCACATATTTCTATTATTGTGTAGAATCTGGGCCTGCTCTCCCTCTCTCTCCCTCCAACCCTCGTTCATCTCGGATGCTAATCACACCACCTTAGAGCTACGCCCACTATTTTGATGAAACCACGCCCATTTCCACCAAGTGGGAGGGGTCAAAAAGCAAGGGCGGGGTCTGGCGCCCCCCCATCCTAAAACTTCACCAGCCGCCACTGCTCATGCCCCATCTGCCCTAAGGCTTCTCCCCTCCTGGCTTATATATCGGTCATGACTAACCCATGATATCGCTACATGAAGGACTTCTCTAAAAGGGGAGCTATCACTTGCTTGTACCTTTCCCATTTACCATGCTATTTTAGGACAGAGTCACCTAGTGGCAGACTAGCTAACTGCACCTGCTTACATATTCCTAGAGAACTTTTCTATACAATCGTTAAAAGAGAATACAATATTTAAGCACTAGAGTTTCTTGTGGGTCAGCATGGGTGTCAGAGTCTTGAGTTTAGTTCCACAAACACATGTTCATGGACATTTTTGCTCTTCATGTTTTATATTTATATATATATATATATATATATATATATATATATATATATATATATATATATTTATATATATATATATATATATATAGTTTTCTTCTGGTTCTCTGGCTTTCTCCAAAAATATACTGATAGATTAAAGATAATCTGGCTAAATTGGCAATAGATTGGATTTCCAAGTTGAAGAACGGCCTTAAAGTCTACTTTCATATCCATATCTTGCAAAGAGCCCAACGAATGGTAACATTTGGGGGTAGGTTCACAAATGGGGCGTCCTAACTTTGCGGCGGCGTAGCGTGTTTATGTTACGGCGGCGTAGCCTAAAGCGGGCGGGCCTAAGGGCGCCTAATTCAAAATAGGCTGAGGGGGCGTATTTAATGTTAATTTGGTTTGACCTGACGTGATTGACGTTTTTTTGGAACGGCGCATGCGCCGTCCGCCTACATATCCCAGTGTGCATTGCGGCAACGTACGCCGCATGGGCCTATTGGTTTCGACGTGGACGTAAATGACGTAAATTCCTATTCATAGAAGACTTACGCAAACGACGTTAAATTTTCTAATTTTGACGCGGGAACGGCGGCCATACTTAACATTACTATTCCAGCTATTTGATGGAATATCTTTAGGCCTGATAATGCGTTACGTAAACGGCGTATCTGTACTGCGTCGGCTGGGCGTACGTTAGTGAATAGGCGTATCTAGTGATTTACATATTCTACGCCGACCGCAATAGAAGCGCCACCTAGCGGCTAGCCTAAATATATTGCACCCTAAGATAGGACGGCCCAAGGTTTAAGTGTATCTCTGTTTGAGAATACACTTAAACTTAGGTCGGCGCAGATTCCGAGTTAGGTCTACTGATACGCCGGCCCAACTCTTACTAAATCTAGCCCTTGGTCTGTCCAAGAGGTAACTGTGACCCAACAGTGACTCACCAGTAATAGACAGAAGTATAATATGACAGATATTGTAAGTAGCCATCCAACTGATTTTTTTCAGCCATGCTGGACTCATTTTGATCATTCTCTGTTGTGTGGTGTTCATCTTTTCTAGCTCTTGAACGCCTAACTGACCTTCAACAATGTATGTGAGCATTTGGACATCTTCCAGAGCATAGAGATGAATCCTGGAGCAAAGATAAATGTTAAATCTATCCTTGAAACCTGTGGATGAGAAAGGAGATGAGCTGATGTGGATCTTGGGATTAGTAAAGGGGACCTGTCCATGATTATTTCAAGATAATGGTCCTGTTAAAAACTCATATATGATAGGTTTCAAGATGAAAGAAAACATGGATTAATGACTAGCTGAAGTTAAATAGAGAAAAGGACCTTGATGAGTCTTGTAAATTTTGTATGGCGTATTACAAAGAACTGCAAGGAATTTACAGGATTTGGGAAGGCATGCTCTTCTATTGCCTGCAGATGTTTTACAAACAGTGGATTCCTTAATACCCTCTTTATAGGAAAAGCTTGGAATCCTAAGTGTTATAATGGGAATTACACACAACGACTATGAAGTGTTACTTTTATAAACCAGTATTTTCTTTTACCATGGCAAGTACATAAGAAAAACCGCTGTGATTTATTTATCCTTAAACTGGAACTATGGGGGGAATCAAAAATGGGCATTATGCTGCAGTCTGTCACTAACATTATAAAAGCAGTTTTTGGTTTCCCCAGAACCACTGTAACATAGTTTTATTACATACAAAAACTGTAGCTGCTGGCTTTTAATAAACAGACAATGACCTGTCCAGGGATCCTGCGCTGTCCTCACCCTGGCAGCACCGGCATTTTAACTGTGGGTACCCAGTTGTGGCAGCTTGCGGCAAACCACTGCGCATTCATGAGCTGCGTAGCACATTGTGAATGGTCCCGCAGTCTTCTGGGACCTGTGACGTTTCTCAGAAGACTGCAGGGAGGGGGAGGAGAACCTCAGCTTTGATCGCCTAGGAGATCCGAGCGAAAGTGGGAGCGGGTACCTGTCAAAACCAGGTAGACGCTTCCCCTCTCCCCAAAAGATGTGCCAAATGTTGAAGAGGAGTTGGGGAGGAGGCCTTAAAGGGGTTGTAAAGGTTTGCGTTTTTTCACCTTAAGGTATCCTATGCATTAAGATGAAAAAACAGCTGGCAATCACGGGCCCCCCTGTTTAACTTGCCTGAGCCAGTTCACCTGCTCGGCTCGTCCCCGCCATCCTCTTCTCTACGGAGTCTCTGCATTGATTGGATAGATTGATAGCAGCGCAGCCATTGACTCCCACTGCTGTCAATTAAATCCAATGATGGGGCTGCTGGGAGGCGGGGCCGAGTCATACACTCGGCGTCTATGAATGCCGAGTGTATGACACAGGAGCATGCCCGCAAGGTAACCCCCTCGGGAGTGAGCTTCACAGAGGGGGTTATCTAATGCGGAGAGGAGCCGTTAGAGCCGCCGTGGGACCCCAGAAGAGGAAGATCGGGGCCACTCTGTGCAAAATGAACTGCACAGTGGAGGTAAGTAGGACATGTTTGTTATCTAAAAAAAAAAACCTGAACCTTTACAACCATTTTAAAAACAGAATTTCCCCTTTTGGGTAACGTTCCGCTTAGAAGATTGATTACTACATTTTCACCTAAGACTATCCTGTGGCAATGCTGTGTGCGATTTCATTAGAGAACAGTGTTGTTAGCTTTTTACAAGAAGTGGGAAAAAAAGCACACTTTTCATAGTAAAAACAAATTTCACCATGCAGCAATATCACAAAACCCCAGATGTTACCTAGGAGCAAAGCACGCACTGGATGTGTGTTTCACTCCCTTCACACATCGAAACAAAAATAAACTTTAAAAAGCAAAAGTGCAACATTCCTAGCCAAGACTCACAAATAATATAAACCCTAACTCACCATATGTGCGTCATAAACAAACACTTTCATCATCAACGTAATGCAGTAAAGTATTATGTGCAACACAACGCAATTGTGTATAATGTTGTGTACACTCTGAAATATTATGCCATCATAAAACAATCAAATATGAAAACACCCATATTATATAATACAAATACTGTACCATTCATAAAGTAACATCATAAATCTATACTAAAATGTGCTTCAAATTCTATCACCAAAACATTGTGTAAATTAAATTACTTTAACGATAATGATAAAAGTTCCAAAATGTCTAATATGTGTCCAAAACCATCAGAACTGATCATAACTTGAATTCACTTGTACTCTTCTATAAACAACCACTGCTGGATTGGTCTTCCACCAACAACCGTGCAATCCAAAATGGATACTTACCCTCATAAATGTACCTTTTTGTGTTAAAGGAGGTCAAACACCACCTTTTGAAGGTAGCATCAGTTCCCAGCATGAATTTTTATTTGAATGGGGAGTTATCCAGAATGTAATGTCAGCTTCACTTGACTGTCTGCTTCCAGCTGTCTGTTCCTCATGAATAAAATAAATGGGGGCATCTAGTGCTCTCCATAAAAAACACAATTTATTAGACCAGAAAATATTGCCCTTACATATGGCAAAAAATGTGCAGGCACATCACTGCAGTGCATTAAAAAAGTATTCATGTTGGAACACTCCTTCATGTCTTCTGGTCGTGTCGCCTCCTACAGTCCTTCTGGACGGAGGTTCATCGGATCACGCAGAAGTTCACAGATCGGGTTCTACCTTTTTCCCCTGAGTTCTTCCTTCTGCATCACCACGAGATCCTGGTTAAGGCCTATAGAGGATCCATACTGCCGTTCCTGCTCACAGCAGCAAAAGGCTGCATTCCCCTGAACTGGAAGCAGACCCAGCCTCCGTCGGTGGCCGGTTGGTTGAGAAGAGTAGCGGATATCCATGCAATGGAGGACTTGGTGGCCACGGAAAAAGGCCTGAATGAAATGTTTTCCCAAATCTGGTTCCACTGGCACAAATTCAATTATTCAGAGGAATACGAACAGTTGAGGGCCCGGTCCCTCTGACAGGGGTGGACTCTAAATGCTCCCCGGCTGGGGTGACTGCGACTGGAAGGTGGTATTACCCCCTCCCCCCCTTTTTTTCTCTTCTTCTTCTCTTCCACTCTCTCTCTTCCTCTTTTCTCCCTCTAGCTTTCGTTTTCCACTCTGATCTCCCTTCTCGTTGCTATGTCAGTATTTTAGAGCCGGTTTGTCACCGGGGCTCAAATTCTATATCCCTCTTTTTCTCTTTAAAAAAGAAAAGGCAGAAGCCGCAAAATTGGTCATGCGGAGTGCAGATGACTCCCGCTCTTTGGAAAAGCGCTGTGAGCTCCCTCGGTTAGCATTAGCATATTCCTATTATATGAAGTTTCATGCATGTATGATAGTGGGGGGAATGCTAAACTCACTGTAAAATACTTCAGATGTGTCTCTGTATTTCTGTATTTTCCTCCTTTCTAAATAAAGAATTTATGAAAAAAAAAGTATTCATACCCCTTGAAATTTTCAACATTTTGTCATTTTACAACCAAAAACGTACATGTATTTTATTGGGATTTTATGTGATAGACCAACACAAAGTGGCACATAGTTGTTAAGTAGAAGGAAAATGATAAATGGTTTTCATTTTTTTTACAAATAAATATATGAAAAGTGTGGCATGCATTTGTATTCAGCCCCCTTTACTCTGATACCCCTAACTAAAATCTAGTGGAAGCAATTGCCTTCAGAAGTCACATAATTAGTAAATAGAGTTGACTTGTGTGTAATTTAATCTCAGTATAAATACAGCTATTCTGTGAAGCCCTCAGAGGTTTGTTAGAGAACCCTAGTAAACAAGAAGCATCATGAAGGCCAAGGAACACACCAGACAGGTCAGTGATAAAGTTGTGGAGAAGTTTAAAGCAGGGTTCGGTTATAAAAAAAATATCCCAAGCTTTGAACATCTCACAGAGGACTGTTCAATCCATCATCCAAAAATGGAAAGAGTATGGAACAACTGCAAACCTATCAAAACATGGCTGTCCATCTAAACTGACAGGCCGGGTAAGGAGAACATAAATCAGAGAAGCAGCCAATGCCCATGGTAACTCTGGAGGAGCTGCAGAGATCCACAGCTCAGGAGGGAGACTCTGTCCACAGGACAACTATAAGTCGGGCACTCCACAAATCTGGCCTTTATGGAAGAGTCTCAAGAAGCCATTGTTGAAAGAAAACCATAAGAAGTCCTGTTTGCAGTTTCGAGAAGCCATGTGGGGGACACAGCAAACATATGGAAGAAGGTGTTCTGATCAGATGAAACCAAAATGTTACTTTTTGGCCTAAAAGCAAAACACTATGGGCTGGATTCACGTAGAGCCGCGCATCTTTCTGCCGGCGTAGCGCATCTACGCCAACGTAACATAGAGAGGCAAGAACAGTATTCACAAAGCACTTGCTCCCTTTGTTGCGCCGGCGTAACGTAAGCCCGCCTAATTCAAAGTAAGAAGGTAGTGGGCCGTACCGTGGACGCATTCCAGTGCGCATGCTCCGAATCACGTCTAAAATACTCCATAAGATACGTTGAATCACTGCCTACGACGTGACGTAAGCTACGCCCAGCCCTATTCACGTAGTCCTACGTAAACAACGTAAAATTTGACGGCTGTTCCGTCGTCCATACCCTAACATGACTTACACCTGCTTTATGAGGCTTAACTTTATGCCGGACGTACGTCTTACGTAAACGGCGTAGATTACTGCGACGGGCGTAAGTACGTTCGTGAATCGGCGTATCTCGCTCATTTACATATTCGACGCGTAAAACAATGGAAGCGCCCCTTGCGGCTAGCGTAAATATGCGCCCAAGATACGACGGCGTAGGAGACTTACGTCGGTCGGATGGAGCCAAAATTGAGGCGTATCTAGCTTTAAGAATACGGCGCATAGATATGACGGCGCATCCGTGCAGTTACACGGGGTATATAAAGATACGTCGGCGTAAGTGCTTTGTGAATCCGGGCCTATGTGCGGCGAAAAACTAACACTAAACATCACCTTGAACACACCATGCCCACCGTTAAACATGGCAGCATCATGTTGATGGGAAGATGTATGAAAACAAATACAGGGCAATCTTAGAAGAAAACCTTCCAGCAGGAAAACGACCACAAACATACAGCCAGAACTACAATGGAATGGTTTAGATCAAAGCATATCCATGTGTTAGAATGGCCCAGTCAAAGTCCAGACCTAAATCCAATTGAGAATCTGTGGCAAGACTTGAAAATTGCTGTTCACAGACGCTCTCCATCCAATCTGACAGAGCTTGAGCTATTTTGCAAAGAAGAATGGGCAAAAATGTCACTCTCTAGATGTGCAAAGCTGGTAAAGACATCCCCAAAAAGACTTGCAGCTGTAATTGCAGCGAAAGGAGGTTCTACAACGTATTGACTCAGGGGGGCTGAATACAAATGCACTCCACACTTTTCAGATATTTATTTGTAAAACAATTTGAAAACCAATTATCATTTTTCTTCCATTTCACAATTATGTGCCACTTTGTGTCGGTCTATCACATAAAATCCCAATAAAATACATTTACATTTTTAGTTGTAACATGACGAAGTGTGGAAAATTTCAAGGGTGGTGAGTATTTTTTCAAGGCACTGAATATATTCAGCAGCATTCACAGCAATATTACCAGCTCACCCCTCCCGACTGAATCCTGGGATGGCTCAGCTCATGTGTGTGTAGCACAGCCTTCTTTAAGGCTGTCTGGATTTACCTGTTATTCTGCATCCCCATGACCCTGTGAACATTCTAACCCACCAGACACTCTGGGTTCAGACCTCTTTTACAACACCTTTGAATGACACGTCACACAAGTCAAATATGTTTATGATATCTAAGCTTTTACTGGAGTAATGTGATATTGATACAATCAAGGGTAATTGATCAATCGAGTTCTGGATACAAGCCCAGACTCGGAAGAATAATTTCCCGACAAGACAGCTTAGAAACAGTTCAAACAGCACAAAAGCATAATTTACATATACAGTTGCAAGAAAAAGTATGTGAACCCCTTTGGAATGATATGGATTTCTGCACAAATTGGTCATAAAATGTGATCTGATCTTCATCTAAGTCACAACAATAGACAATCACAGTCTGCTTAACCAGGCATGTCCAAAGTCCGGCCCGGGGGCCAATTGTGGCCCGCGTTCTGGTTTAATGTGGCCCCCCTGGTAATTTGGATATATAAAAGTTATATACTGTATTTATTGGCACTACCTCGGATGGGACAGGGAGGCGGGATGCGTGCCGTCAGATTAAATACAGGAGAATCTCCTGTTTACTCTGCGACGTCTAATAGGAAGTCCCATCTCCTGGGCTGCCATTGGATGACTGTTCTGTCTATCGTAGAAGGCGGGACTTTGCATTAAAGAGGCTGCCGTTGTAAACAGGAGATTCTCCTGTATGCAATCTGTTGGCGCTCGTCCCACCCCCCTCCCTGTCCCATCCGAGGCTGCAGATGGGCATCGATCAGGCTGCACTGATGGCAATGGTGAGGCTGCATTCACGCCAATGGTGAGGCTGCATTCACGCCAATGGTGAGGCTGCATTCATGGGCACTGATTAGGCTGCATTCATGGGCACTGACCCTTATTTTGCTTCACAGTTCTTAATAAAAAAAAAAAATTTTTTGTCTGAAACGTACTTCTTAAAGTGAAGGTGCATGTTATACACCGATAAATACGGTATATCCAAATAACACGCCCAAGCTCATCTTTTCACCACACACAGCCACAAAGGCAAGAGAAGTCTTGTTGGGTAGTGTATTAGTGCTCAGACGCACACACTTAGACTGAATTTTAATGATTCAAAGAATTTCAAGCAAAATGGTCGACCCTATGCGTATGTTCACTTCATCAAATCTGGCCCTCTTTGAAAAAAGTTTGGACACCCCTGGCTTAAACTAACACACAAAGAATTAAATGTTACCATGTTTTTATTAAACACATCATGTAAACATTCACAGCGTAAGTGGAAAAAGTATGTGAACCCTTGGATTTAATAACTGGATTAACCTCCTTTGGCAGCAATAACTTCAACCAAACGTTTCCTGTAGTTGCAGATCAGATGTGCACAATGGTCAGGAGTAATTATTGACCATTCCTCTTTACATAACTGTTTCAGTTCAGCAATATTCTTGGGATGTCTGGTGGGAATCGCTTTCTTGAGGTCATGCCACAGCATCTCAATCGGGTTGAGGTCAGGATTCTGACTGGGCCACTCCAGAAGGTGTATTTTCTTCTGTGTAAACCATTCTGTTGTTGATTTACTTCTATGCCTTGGGTCGTTGTCCTGTTGCAACACCCATCTTCTGTTGAGCTTCAGCTGGTGGACAGATAGCCTTAAGTTCTCCTGCAAAATGTCTTGATAAACTTGGGAATTTTTTTTTCCTTCGATGACAGCAATCCGTCCAGGCCCTGACTCGAGAAAGATGCCCCCACCACCATACTTCACAGTTGAGATGAGGTTTTGATGTTGTTGTGCTGTGCCTCTTTTTCTCCACACATAGTGTTGTGTGTTTCTTCCAAACAACTCAACTTTGGTTTCATCTGTCCACAGAATATTTTGTCAGTACTGCTGTGGAACATCCAGGTGCTCTTGTGCAAACTGTAAATGTGCAGCAATGTTTTTTTTGGACAGCAGTGGCTTCCTCGGTGGTATCCTCCCATGAAATCCATTCTTGTTTAGTGTTTTACGTATCGTAGTTTCGCTAACAGGGATGTTAGCATATGTCAGAGACTTTTGTACGTCTTTAGCTGACACTCTAGGATTCTTCTTCACCTCATTGAGCAGTCTGCGCTGTGCTCTTGCAGTCACCTTTACAGGACGGCCACTCCTAGTGAGAGTAGCAGCAGTGCTGAACTAACTTTCTCCATTTATAGACAATTTGTCTTACCATGGACTGATGAACAGCAAGGCTTTTGGAGATATTTTTATAACCCTTTCCAGCTTTATGCAAGCCAACAATTCTTAATCATAGGTCTTCTGAGAGCTCTTTTGTGCGAGGCATCAATCACATCAGGCAATGCTTCTTGTGAAAAGCAAACCCAGAACTGGTGTGTGTTTTTTATAGGGCAGGGCAGCTGTAACCAACACCTCCAATCTCATTTCATTGATTGGATTACAGTTGGCTGACACCTCACTCCAATTAGCTCTTGGAGATGTCATTAGTCTAGGGGTTCACATACTTTTTCCACATTCACTGTGAATGTTTACAAGGTGTGTTCAATAAAAACATGGTAACATTTAATTCTTTGTGTGTTATTAGTTTAAGCAGACTGTGATTGACTATTGTTGTGACTTAGATGAAGATCAGATCACATTTTATTACCAATTTGTGCAGAAATCCATATCATTCCAAAAGGGTTCACATACTTTTTCTTGCAACTGTATGTACAATGATGTACCTGGAGCATAACCCATAAGGACAATAAGAGGTTAACTATCTAGGACAGGCAGTCACACACAAAAGGGAATCCCAGACCGACCTATTCAACCTTTATATCCTAATGAGAGATCAGACAGAATAGGGATGGAATATGACCCTTTAAATGGTAAGAAACAGCAGTGTCCAAGATGCAGGCCTGATAGACTTCTCCGGCAGTTGGAGCTCATTAGATTGTATCCAATAAGGCACAGTGATGTGATAGTAAGCCGAAAGGCTTAAACAGGCTAGTAATACTCCTTGAAGTGGTTTAAGCCAAAGGTGTCTATGTACAGTGTTCCAAACAGAATTGCAGTAAAGTGTTCCCAAGGTAGAGGTGTCTGTACACAGTGTTCAGATAAAGCAACAGGGAAGGATTGCAAAAGATGGACAATTGCCCTCTCACCAACGACCAGACCGGCTAAAACCTTGCAGACAGCAACCCGGGAAGAGACATCCTTCAGCGTATCGACCACCGATGACTCACAGCTGCTTGGTTCGGGCGACTGTAGTGTAGATCTGCTGTGTGGGTGCCGTGTAGATGTCTGATGAACAGCAGGCAGGGTTAGGCCCTCCGGAGCCTGGTTGAAATCACTCGATCACCGCGTGGTAGGTCGCAGCCTCCCCCACCCCACAACACCTGTCGGTGTCTTTAATGCTGTTTGTGTCCCATGGGGTTGATTACACTCCGAGGTGCAACAGTAAGTGAGAGGAAATTTCTCCAAAATGAAAGTTCCACTTTATATAATATACTGTATATATTGTATTTTTCCTAGTAGATTTATATTTATGTAATGAATTATATTCTTTATATATATTATATATATATATATATATATATATATATATATATATATATATATATATATATATATACACACGTAAAGTCTATTTTTTATCACAATTATTTTTGGTATAATTGCCTTTATTAAACGTCATACGTATTTGCCATCTTTAGAATAATCAACTTTGATATTTGGAATTTTACGAAACTTCTTTCTTGGACATATACTTCCAGGTCATCTTCATTTTTCACAGATTTGTGGTAATGCTTTATCGATTTCTAACTGATGACCTTCATACTCTGCTGGTTTTTTTTGCCTTCCTCTGGATCAACTGTGGGTATGAAGTTGGGTGTATGGGATTGTATTGTGTTTTTTATTTTGTTTGTTTATTTTTTTGTGGTTGAACTGGATGGACTTGTGTCTTTTTTCGGCCTGACTAACTATACTAATGCATAGAAAAACATTTGTTCACATGCGATACATGATAATTTTTTCATGTTTTTCAATCGGTATTTTTCATTTATCAATTCGATATTGGCTAAAACAGCATGGTCATCAACGGTAAGAAAATGTATGATCAAAAAAAATATATATATATTCGTACAATTTTCTAACTGTGTATTCCTACCATTAGACAGTTGTCACCAGAACAGGTGTCCCATTAAAAGATTTCCCCCCCCACCTCTTGTTTAAAATGTTGTATTACCCATCTCATCACATCATTCCCTCTTTGTCTTTAAGGCTAGGTTCACACAATGCAATGCGGGAACCACAGCGCTTCCTGTGCAAGTTCCCGCATCGCATCTGAATCGCAGGCAGTTCACACTGCGCTGTGCGAACTGCTGCAGGTATCAATGTAAAGTTAATAGCACCCCAAAATTGGTTTACAGAACGCAGTGTGAATTGTGGAATTGGATGGAATCGGATCTCATGGGTGATAACACCCATGCAATCTGATTCCAGTGCAGACAAAATATATGGTTTTGCACCATTTTGGTGCGAATGCAATTTCTGCCATACAAACTGTCTGGCTGAATTCGCATCGCACAGACATTGCATGTGATGTGCACATGGGACCGTAGACGTCAGGCCAAAGAACACCAACCTGCAAACATGCCTTAAAGGAGTTGTAAAGGAAAAACAAATTTTGTCTAAAATTAATGTCTGCAAGGTAGACAGACAGAATAGTGTAATGATTCTGTTAAAAAAACAAGTAAGTCTCTAAGGCCCCGTACACACGACCAAACATGTCTGCTGAAACTGGGCCGCGGACCAGTTTCAGCAGACATGTTTGGTCGTGTGTAGTTACGAGCGTACAGAATTTCACCGTACATTTGCCCGCCGGGCCGTTTTTCAGCAGACATTTATTTCCAAACTTGTTTTAAAACCGTCCGCTGAAATCCTGTCCGAACGGACATGTTTGGTGGTGAGTACACAAAACCAACATACAAAAACCCCGCGCATGCTCAGACTAAATGAGGCCACGGGAGCGCTCGTTCAGGTAAAACTCACGTTTGTTTGGCATATGGCACATTCGTCAATAGAAAGATTAATTCTAGCAATAGAACACTGAAGCAAACCACACAATAAACAACACTTGATGCCGTCGTTTTATTCATTCTTCTCTTGCTAGAAATAATCAGTTATTTAGCTCATGTTATTTCAACTGAGTTGTTCCATACTGAAAAGTGACATTTGTTAGCTGGGATGTAGTAAGATTTTAGCAATCTTTTATTGGCCCGACGTATCATATTTTTAGTGGTCCTCCACATGTATAATTTTTTTTTTTTAAGGTTTAATGTTTATCTTTGCCACTTTTTTTATGTGTTTATAGTTATGTCACCATTTATAATTTTTTACTAGCAAATTGTTAGGATTTTGCTTTTGTTTGTATATTTAACTGGATTATTTTGAAGGTTGTTTAAATTGTCTACCATGTTGGCACAACAAATGCCCCCCCCCCCCCCACATGAGTTAGTGAATTTTTTAGATGAAACATTTTATTTGTTTGTAATGTTTGATGCCTAAAATAATCCCCACAGTATTACAAACAATAGGCACGTTTTTAAATTCAACAAAAACGCTTTTATTTTAGCAAATGATAAAAAGGAACAAAAACAGAATGGCAGCACTTGAACAGCTAGCAAAATACATGCAAACTTGCATTGTCAAACATGGTGAAGGCTAAACTAGCCAACCTCAGGAGGCACACAAACTAAAATCTGAAGCAGCAGCACATAACACCAAAGGAACCCAAGCTGTGGTAGTCCAAACAAGATGCCATTTGTGGGGGATCAAATGGAAGGCAGGGAATCAACGTCTCCTCTTCCTTGCAACCTTCCTTCCAGGCTGCCTTACAGCGGGTCTTCCCTGGGCCCTTGCAGGTGGGGATGATGTGGCAGCAGGAGTATGGTGTTGAGCAAGCCGGGCCGGGTCACATAGCCCAGTGTCTGGGGTCAGCAGCTCCCTCTGCATCCACCAAAGGGCCTGGTTGATCACACCCTTTGCCAGTTGCCTCTGCTCCTCCGTGCCTTGATTTAGATCGTGTGCCAGGGAGGCACTGTAGGCCTCAGTGGGGTTGAGGGGGGCCCTCATGATGGCACTCGCCTCCCTAATCATTTGGAGGCTGGCTTCCTCCACTGCCCCCAATTTCTTCTTTCAGCCTGGTGGCCTAATATGGAGGGGAGGAGCCTGGCTGGTGGTGGTTGTCCTGGGGAGCTGCTGAACGCCACTGGGCCCGGCCTCCTCCTGGCTGCCACTGACCCCTTCGGCCTGGCTGTCAGTGAGGAGAGGATCTGCCACCTCCTGGCTGGTCTCTTCTTCCTGTGTAAAAAAAAGGGACATGTTGTAATATATTTATAAATATAATCACTCACATTTTCATGCTTGAATCTTCTTTTTTGCCGCTAATTTAAACTTGAAAACAGACTCACCCTCTGACCCCTGCAGTTGTCATCCCTGACACCTATTTGTTTGCCCACGACTTTTGATTTTTGCTTCCCAGCTTGTATTTTATTAACCAATATCAAGTCAAGAATCAAACAATAATTAATATTATTCCATAAATAGTTATGAAACTACTATACCTCATCATCGTAGAGGCGCAGATCTGCCTCTCTGTCAGCCAGGCCCTCTTCATCCGACTCTGCAGGGCTGTGGTGATCTGGGGAAGTCCAGCTGGAAGGTAGCGTGGAGGGAAGGTTGGGATTCAGACTTGACATAGATGGCCTGCCTTCCAGTTGATCCCGCAAAAATGACATCTGGTTGTAATACCACAGCTTGGGTTCCTTTGGTGGTCTTGCTGCTGCTCCAGATCTTAGCTGCTTTTGGTGAGCTTTGTATGCTCTCCTATATGTGCCCCTGAGGTTGGCAAGTTTATCCTTCACCATGTTGGCACTGCATTCTGGCACCCATGTCCTCATGTATGCTGCTAGCTGTTCAAGTGCTGCTGCTCGTACGTCCTTGTTGTGGTAGGTGGGCTGCTTTGAATCCCACAGGATGGGCATTTCTCGGAATTTATCCAGCAAGTGCTGGATAATGTCTTGGGTCTGCAGTAGATCCATATTAAATTTTTCGAGTTGTAATTTTAGTCTAGATTACAAAAAGAAAAAGAAACCAAAAACACGATTTAAAAAATGCTCAGCATTTACATTGATAGAATATGTTGTTAAAAAAGTAGGACCTATATAGAAATACAAACACAGTGTCTCTTGTTTACAAAATGCTGGCCAGCTCTGCCCCATTGGTTGGTTGTAGCTAACATTTTTTAAATACATGCCGCCCCTTTGGTTCCATTGCAGGAAATAATAGAAATATACAACCATACACAATTATTACAAATGACAGCATTCCTCAAGGCACTATTGCATGTGTAGATATCCTGCCCCTCAGCATTGATTACATGAAAGACACTTCCTAATGACCTCTGTCCAACCAACACAGAACAATACTTGGCCTGATCTGAATACACCCTACATAATTGCTAATGAGTTACATCATTTTTGACATCTATATTTTGTGATGTCTACAAAAGCATTTGGGTACGAAAATCACATTCTGGTATCCAAGAGACATAATAGCTTAATAAAACTGTGCAACCAACAGACCAAACCCCCATCCCATGGCTCTACATTTTATAGCCCGCTGCTGATCCCATGTTTAAATTTCTTACCTGCCTCTCTCAAAATCCTCGTTTGTTACGCTCGATGAATTAACACGTAACCAACGTAATCACGTCATGCGCCTTTTATCCACTCCGCGTATGTATGAAACGCCGCCCTCGTCACCTTTGCCATGCCCCTAATCAATTGAAAATGTAAATATGGCGTTAACTGTGTAGGTTCTGGAATCGCGCGAATATTCTCCGCGTAACCTACGTCAATACGTTGTTGGAATTCGCGACACTCCGCATATGCAAGAATCCCCGCCCTCATCTCCGCCCCTGACGGGACATTTCCTCGTTTCCACGCCCCTAATCTCTGTGGGAAGGAAAGATGGCGATGTCACACGAGCGGGCACGGAGCTCTCATGGCGCAAGTGAAGGGACAGAGGCAGGACCGTCCCGATCCAGGCCTAAAAGATATAAAGCCACTAATATGGCGTTTGAAGAAATGGTGGAGTTGGTTTACATCATGAGGAGGAAGGATTATGATGGTGAATGTGGGCCCTACAAAACACCGAACCGTAGAAAGTCACACATAATGGACAAGGTGGCAAGGAGAATGAGGAGAATGTTTGGTGTCACCAGGTCCAAGGAGCAACTCCGGAAGCGTTGGTCCGATTTAAAATTGAGGGAGCCACATCACATGAAGAAGATCCTCAAAATTCTGCGTAAAAGTAAGTTCATATTATTTAAGGGGGGGGGGGGGAATGTCTGCAATAATGTTTTGATATGTAGTTTTTGACATCTGCCTCCTTGGCCTGCTTGTACTTTTTAACACGTGTAGATACTGTATTGTGTTTATGTAAAATAACAACCTTTACCAAATTTAGTTTAATAGTAAACACGCGTAATATGACATTGTTTCGCAGAAATGCGAGGTTAGTCCAGGAACAACACACCTGGACATGGCTGACTGGCCACAAACTTTGTTTGCAAACATTTTTGAATAGCAAAAACACAGAAATTTACTTGAGTGCATGTGACAGGCAAACAAGATTCATTCTCCAAAATGCAAATAAAGCTGATGTTTTAACATCTGGAAATGCAAAGCACCTGTGTCTCAACAATCAAAGGATATTTATTTGGAGGGTCGACGAGAATTAATGTTTTGGGGGGACATCCATGTGTGTCACTTCTTTGCAAAAAAGGGGCAGGATCAGAGCTTGGCCTAGAACTACGCCAAAAATGGAGGATTGCTGAAAGAATAAACAAACAAAAATCATCATAAATGTATCGTCTATGCAATGTGTGCGATTTATGATATACAATATCTGTGTGCTGATGAGTATACCTTTTGTTTTTTCGTATTTCTTATAGGGGAAAGAAGACGCCAGCAATTGGAGGAGGCAGAGAGGGCCAGACACCCACAAAATCAAACACCTCCACATGTGGAGGAGGAGGAGGCTGTGGAAGGAAGAGAGGAGGCTGTGGAAGGAAGAGAGGAGGCTGTGGAAGGAAGAGAGGAGGCTGTGGAAGGAAGAGAGGAGGATGTGGAAGGAAGAGAGGAGGATGTGGAAGGAAGAGAGGAGGAAGACTTAACTCTGGATTTAGAATTCGGTGAAGATGAGGCGGAACTGGACGAAGCAGAATTGCGTGATTTTGAAGGGGTAGTGATGGATAAAGAAGGAGTTCTGGAAGAAGATGGAGGAGTCGTGGATGATGAGGGGGAGGTGGTGGAAGAAGGAGGAGTCGTGGAGGATGAGGCTGAGGTGGTGGAAGAAGGAGGAGTCATCGAAGATTGTGAAATTGTGGATGTGGAAAATATCAGGCCATCAGGTCAGTGTCACCCCAACATTAATAGGGCCAAACATATGCAGATAGGCCGGAAACTCTTTACATACGTGCAAGTGCTTCAATAATTGTACAGCAAGTAATGGAGTGCAGCACGGAAATGGACAATATGCGGGAAAGGATGGTCGTCATGGAGCAGAATGTTCGAAATGTCATTTCAGAGTGCAGCACGGAAATGGACAACATGCGCCAAAGGATGCTAGTCATCGAACAGAATTTCAAAAATATCATTGACATGATGGGCCGTGTCAAAGACTGAAACACAAAAGCCCATCCCCCGTCCATCCCCCGCCCACAAAACCATTTTTAATTTTTGTACTTTATAATACGCCAAAATTTCTAAATGCACACACAGTGTGCCAATATGTGCTATCTGCCATCACAGACTATCTATTGTCTGTGCTTTGTGGGTACAAACCCCTCCTCGTTTCAGATCACAAAACGAACAAGAAATATCACCTAAAGAAATAAGTTAACTAATTAGCTTAAAAAAATACCAAACTTGTTGGTTGTGTTAAAATTTAGAAAAAAAAAATATACACAAAAAAATACAAAGCACAAAAATGTTTTGTAGAAAAACAATACCCAAAAATGTTTAAATGTAAATAAATTTCTTATAAAAAAAAAAATTAAAAAAAAAAAAATAGAAAAAATATTTTAAAAAACACCCAAAAAAATAGAAACATATAAATTATTCTGGGTTACTGAAAACCAAACTAAATAATACCTTTAATTTTGAGCAAAAGTAGTAAAAATATATGTTTAGAAGTGTGTATATATATATATATATATATATATATATATATATATATATATATATATAGAGATAGATATATATATATATATAGAGATAGATATATAGGAGACAAGCCAAAAAATTCTGACGTATATTTTCAGTGAAATTATTATTACATTGTGTTTCGATCAGTATTCTTGATAATCACTGTCAATAAAAAAAAAAAAATAAAGAATTAAAAGCAAATATTTACAACACAAAATTCCAAAAAAATGTATTAATCCAAAAAAGACGCATTTTTTGGGGAAAAAGGACTAAAATAAAAAAATATAGTTGTGACATCAAAAGCTGAAAAATGAGTGGCTTCTTATTTCTAGACTGAATACCCAGTTTGTAGATGAGTGAATAATGTGCAAATGTGGTTAGTTAATACATCTGAGTAAGTAAATTTGGCACTAGAAGTGCACTATTTTTGAAGAGAACATGGAAGACAGAAAAATAGAGAAAAAGCAGTAATGACAAACAACTGTATAAAGTCCAATGGTCTAATTATTTATTAGTTCTGAGAATATTCCTTTCTTTTGGGGGCCGAATTAGAAAGAAATATGATCTGGCATAGCAATGGCCCCCCGACCCATGAAGTACTCAACATATTTGTCGCGTACCTCACGAGCAGATTGGGGGGCCAAGCCAGCGCGACCAGTGTCCAGGCCAGGAATGTTCTCTGAGGGTAGTCCTGCCTCAGAGCCCATGGAGGCTAGGTACGTCTGGGAGTGCCTGCGTAGAAAATTGTGCAAAATGCAGCAGGCAAATATAATGGTGTTCAATTTATATTCCGCCAAATGTATCGATGTCAGGAACAGGCGGAACCGGTTGGAGAGGATCCCAAAGGCATTCTCGACTACCCTCCGAGCCCTGGACAACCGAAAATTGAACACCTTCCTCTCTAAGGTGAGGGTCCTCTGGGGAAAAGGCCGCATTAGGTGAGGTCCAAGCCCGAAAGCCTCGTCCGCTAGGAACACAAACGGAAGTCCTTCTACATTATCTTCATCTGGTGGCAATGCCAGACCACCAGTTTGGAGACGATCATAGAAATCAGTCCGTGAGAACACTCCCCCATCTGACATCCGGCCGTTCTTCCCCACGTCCACATATAGAAACTCATACTGTGCCGACACCACCGCCATCAACACAATACTATGATAACCCTTGTAGTTATAATAGAAGGACCCCGAGTGGGGTGGGGGCACAATGCGGACGTGTTTCCCATCTATTGCTCCACCGCAGTTAGGAAAATCCCACCGCTCGGCAAATTGGGAAGCCACAGACTGCCATTCCTGTGGTGTGGAGGGTAGCTGTGGGGACAAACAAAAAAAGAGATTTAGTACTTTGGCACATAAACATAGCAAACATAATCCTACAAGCATCCTTGTGCAACTTTACATTTTTAAAATAGCTTTTTCAAATTATGAAGGGAGAATTTCGGGGCACAAATAGATACGCCCACTTAATTAATAAGAGACTCCACAGCCCTCTGATGGGGACAAAAACACTTTGAAGGGGGGGTGGGGGGTGTTTAAACTGTTTTAAGAAAACAAAAAAAAAAAAATTAAAGTGGCAAGGTGGGGGTTGGCCCGAAGATAGCATGCTGGACAGGTTAATATTGGGTAAGATCCAAATATGCAGGTAGGCCAAAATAAAAAGAACATGTAAAAGCTGATATCAACATGCATAGTGAGAAAAGGGAACGTAAAAGTTAAACACACAGCATATCTGGGAACTTAAAAAAAATGTTAGTTGCCAACATTATTAAAGACACATTGTGAGGTTAAAATGAGGGAACTTACCTTAATATACTCCTCGTGCAGAACTTTGATGATGGCAGCACACGTGTCCGGTATGATGACCCCAAGCGCCTGCGGAGAGATGCCTGTCGAGAACTTGAGGTCCTGCAGGCTCCTCCCAGTCGCCAGGTACCGCAACGTGGCAATAAGCCTCTGCTCGGCCGTGATGGCTTGGCGCATCACAGTGTCCTGCCTCGTGATATAGGGGGACAGAAGATCCAGCAGACTGTTGAATACGGGGTCCGTCATGCGGAGAAAGTTCCTATAGTCATTAGGATTATTCTCCTGGATTTCCCTAAGCAGAGGCATATGTGAGAACTGGTCACGCTGGCGCAACCAATTCTTGGTCCAGAAACGCCTCCGCCCCCTGTTTCTGGCCAAAGTACTGGAATAATGAACATATCCAGCAGCCATCCCATAAACAGCACCAACTCGCGAAAATTGACGCTGCTGCTCCATCATGGCTTCAAACCGGCCGGCTGGTCAGTCAAGAACACACTCCAACAGAAAGCACAATCAAATCCAGCGGTACCTGCAAAGAACGCACGACACACAGATACGAACGCACAGTACGAAACTGCAAAGCAGAACGAACTGCACGCCTGTACCCGAATGCCAACTACGTACCCACAAGCACACGCACTGAACGAGAAAATACTACCTGCTAAAGCCTGGAGACCGAGAAGCGCGAATCAGCTCTAACCAAACCTTCACTAACACGAGCAAAGCCGTAACTAGCAAAAGCGGAACAGAGGGCGTCGCCATTGACTTTGGCCTTTCCCTTTATAGTGACATCAAACGTGGATTACGTGCACGCGTTCAGGTCCGCCGGGAAATATGGTCCGCTGGTGTGTACAAGCCAGCGGGCCAAATGAAAAAACAGCCTTGTACGCCGGAAACAGCCCGTCGGACATTTCCAGCGAACATGTTTGGTCGTGAGTACCCGGCCTAACATGTAGAGAGCATCCTGCCGCACAGATGTAGTTCCCAGGAGGGGGTGAGCACGTCACTGACCACTGCAGTAAAACCTCCCTTCACGGTGGTGAGTTACAATCAGACAAGCAGGAAGTGAACAGAACAGAGAAGAAATAGAGCAACTTCTGAGCAAAAACGAACAATGAGGAAGTGAAAAGAGGAATGTCTGCAGGTAAAGGATGCTTATTATGAAAAAAAAAAATGTTTCCTTTACAACCCCTTTAATAAAAATAAAACCACTCCACACAATTAATTTTTATTGGAAAAATAGGCCACGGCCTGGTTTATTGGTTTTAACAAATTATATTTAACTTCATAAACGTTATTATTTAAATAATTTCAAAAAATTCATCCAGAATTCACCAAAACTCAACCCAGCCACTAATGCCACGTACACACAGTCGGAATTTCCAACAACAAATGTTCGAAGTGAGCTTGTTGTCGGAAGATCCGACCGTGTGTATGCTCCATCGGACATTTGCTCTCGGAATTTCCGACAACAAAAATTTGAGGTTTGACACATGCTCAGAATCATTGAACTTAATTTTTCTCAGCTTGTCGTAGTGTTGTACATCACCGCGTTCTTGACGTTCTGAATTTCCGACAACATTTGTGTGACCGTGTGTATTCAAGACAAGTTTGAGCGAACATCCGTCGGAAAAAAGTCCACGGTCCGATCGTGTGTAAGCGGCATAAGACTTGGGCTGACCATCATCTCTTTTTTTTTTTTTTATTGATTTTGCATGGAAAAAAAGACACACAAACAAAAAACAAAGGTTACATAATACAGCCTCTGGGCATACCCCAGCTGAAGTAACTACCAATAAAACAATCCTATACATCTATCACATCTATAGTGTTACTACAACTTAACTCCTCTTGTCATCGAGATTAGGAGGATAGAGAGAGGATAGAGAGAGAATAGCGTGTCATGCATTTCAGGCGACCACATCGGGAAGAGCTGTTGAGGTTGAGGATAGTGCAGTTAAGAGAACCGTCAGATAACATCAAAACAAGGGCCACACTCATACAAAACTGCTAGTTGAGATAGACAGTCAACGGGAACAACGCCTAATTTGTTGCGTTCGTGGTATCTGAATCAACCCATATGCTCCAAATTTTGTCAAACTTAGCTGGGCAGCATCTGGCGAGATAGGCCTCTTTGTACAGTGGCACCACCAAGTTGATCAGCGATTTCCATGTATTCAAAGAAGGTACCTCCAATTGTTTCCATTTAATGAGTAGAGCCTTCCTAGCGTAAAAGAACAGAAGTCCTATTAGCGCTCTGGTTGCTCGGCGGTGGTCCAAGGAGCTCACCAGACCAAGCACACAGACCGATACATTCAGGGGAACATGAATCAAGGTCAAGGTTTCAATGAAGGTTGTGACTTCCGCCCAGAAGTGCTGGATTCTGGGACAGGACCACAACATATGGTTGAAGTCGGCATTTGTCATATCTCACTTTCAACAGTTGGAGGAGGAATTTGGGTAAATTTGGGATAATCTTTGGGGTGACAAATTGATTCTATGAAGCAGTTTGAATTGTATCAACCGATCTCTAACAGAGACGAGCTGTAAGAAAGAATATTCCCAGACATCCTCCCAGTCCTCTGAATCCAGATCCGGGACCTCGCCCTGCCACCTAGAGAGCAAGTCCTCCAGACCAAAGTGGACTGAAGGCAATAAAGCTTTGTAAATGGCAGAGGTGGGTTTGACCAGAGGAGTAACCCTTAATGTGGATTCAAGGTTAGACCGGAGGAGAAGCACCGGGGTAGGACCAAATTGGGCAGCGAAGGCATGGCGAATTTGAAGAAATCAAAAGAATTGTTGGTTAGTGAGCCCGAATTTCTCCTTGAAGGAATCAAAGGTCAGAAGGGAGCCACTAACATAGATATGCTCCAGGTTTTTTGATACCCCTAGTTGCCCAAAATCCTGGGTCTGGGATAGTCAGAAACTCTGGTAAATGTGGGTTGAGCCACAGGGGGGTGTCTGAAGATTTAGTTTGAGGGCCCCATTGAAGTGTACAGACCAATAGTTGCCAAGCCCTGATTACCGCCCTCATGGAGGGTGTGAGAGGATAGGGGGCTCTGACACCCCTATACAAAGCATTACTCAGCGACCTCGTAGGAACCGAGGTGGGCAGCCTCAAGGACAACAGCAGCATTGGTTGCATCCGAGACTAGCCAGTTATGAGCGTGTGACAGGAGTGCAGCATAGAAATACTTCCGAAAGGTCCGGACAGGCTAGACCCCCCTCTGTCCATGGCCTTTTGAGTATAGATTTGTTTATTCTAGGGGGACGAGAGTTCCACAGAAATGGAGTTATAATGGAGTCAAATTTTTGAAAGAAGGCTTTGGGGATCCAGATTGGGGAGTGCCTTAGTGCATATAGAAAAACTGGGAGAACATCATCCGTTCTTAAAACATATTCTCACATATCCCCTTTGCTTCTTTGACCAAAGAGACACTACCACATAAACCAGCCACGACAGGAAAAAGGGGGGGGGGAGGTTCAGGAGGGAAGCTCTTTTGACAACTCCTCTCAGGCGACTGGCGGGCTCCCAGTCAGGGGGTTCTATATATAGCCCCCCAGACACCTTCCAGAAAGTTCCATGGTCACCTGACCCTATAGGCCAATCACCTTTAACCTTCTCACCTCTGGAAGCTTCTTTAACATGTGACCCTGCTACTCCAATAGAATAAGCCCATTTAGGAAATCCCTCATTATTAAATTCATAGCCGACGCCATGGTCCCATGAGGCAAAGGGGGGCCTAAATAGGCTGCCTCCCTTTTAACCAACAGGAATGCGGTGCAAATTGCATGCAATTGCAATAGTGTTAACTAGCCTGAGACAGAACAAATCAGGTAGATGAATCTAATTGTCCTTATCAGCGCTGCCTTTACAATCTTGTTTATGACCAGTGGCGGCCCGTCCATAGGGGGCGCCCGGGCGCCGCCCCCCCTCCTGTAGTCACAAAAAAAAAAAAAAAAAAAAAAACATTTTTTTTTTTTTTTTTTTAAAACGGCCCCTTTAAGAAAAAAAAAATTAAAATATCAAAAAATCCTTTACCAAATGCACTATGTGGCGCCGGCCACGTGCATTATGGGAAGTGCCACGTCCATGCAATCAAAAGATTGCAGACGCGGCGCTTCATTTGCGGGCTTTAGTACCGCCTTGTGGCGCTTACCGGGTAGCCACAGTGTCTGCCCGGCGCTTATAGTATCTGTTACTATAGCCGGGCAGATTGATTGACATCTAGGGCCATGATGTCACTTCCTGTTGTGTCTCTCTCCTGCGCCCGAGAGAGAAGACAGGAAGTATGAGGAGCAGACTCCTCCACAGCCATGGCCCCACCAAAATAGTAAGTGCTGCTGCTGCCCCTCTGTTGTATTTTCATCTCTACGTAGAGATCGTCGGCTGCATCCCCCCCCCGCATATTATCTTAACAAAGAATGTCATTTTTAGGGGGAATTTCGCAGCACCCCCCCCCCCCCCCCCTTATCATTATAAAAAAGAATGTCATTTTCAGGGAGAATGTCAGCCGTTTGTCAGCTTGAAAAATAATGTCACTTTCAGGGGGAATTTCGGTGGCAATATCCCCCCCCCCCCCCTTATCATCTTTAAGAAAAATTTAATTTTTGGGGGGAATTTCGGCGGCACAAACCCCCCCTCTCAGCGGCACCGCAATTGATGGATTGATGGGACAGGCGCTGCTATTGATGGGGCAGAGGGTGCCATTGATAGTAGAGAGGATGTAATTGATGGGGCAGTCGCTGTAATTGATGGGGCAGTCGCTGTAATTGATGGGACAGCTGATGTAATTGATGGGGCAGTCGCTGTAATTGATGGGACAGCTGATGTAATTGATGGGGCAGTCGCTGTAATTGATGGGGCAGTCGCTGTAATTGATGGGGCAGTCGCTGTAATTGATGGGGCAGTCGCTGTAATTGATGGGGCAGTCGCTGTAATTGATGGGGCAGTCGCTGCAATTGATGGGGCAGTCGCTGCAATTGATGGGGCAGTCGCTGCAATTAATGGGGCAGTCGCTGCAATTGATGGGGCAGTCGCTGCAATTAATGGGGCAGTCGCTGCAATTGAATTGATGGGGCAGTCGCTGCAATTGAATTGATGGGGCAGTCGCTGTAATTGATGGGGCAGTCGCTGTAATTGATGGGGCAGTCGCTGTAATTGATGGGGCAGTCGCTGTAATTGATGGGACAGTCGCTGTAATTGATGGGACAGTCGCTGTAATTGATGGGGCAGTCGCTGTAATTGATGGGGCAGTCGCTGTAATTGATGGGACAGCTGATGCAATTGATGGGGCAGTCACTGCAATTGATGGGACAGCTGATGTAATTGATGGGGCAGTCGCTGTAATTGATGGGGCAGTCGCTGTAATTGATGGGGCAGTCGCTGTAATTGATGGGGCAGTCGCTGTAATTGATGGGACAGTCGCTGTAATTGATGGGGCAGTCGCTGTAATTGATGGGACAGTCGCTGTAATTGATGGGGCAGTCGCTGTAATTGATGGGACAGCTGATGCAATTGATGGGGCAGTAACTGCAATTGATGGGACAGCTGATGTAATTGATGGGGCAGTCGCTGTAATTGATGGGACAGTCGCTGTAATTGATGGGGCAGTCGCTGTAATTGATGGGACAGTCGCTGTAATTGATGGGACAGTCGCTGTAATTGATGGGGCAGTCGCTGTAATTGATGGGGCAGTCGCTGTAATTGATGGGGCAGTCGCTGTAATTGATGGGACAGCTGATGCAATTGATGGGGCAGTCACTGCAATTGATGGGACAGCTGATGTAATTGATGGGGCAGTCGCTGTAATTGATGGGGCAGTCGCTGTAATTGATGGGGCAGTCGCTGTAATTGATGGGACAGTCGCTGTAATTGATGGGGCAGTCGCTGTAATTGATGGGACAGTCGCTGTAATTGATGGGGCAGTCGCTGTAATTGATGGGACAGCTGATGTAATTGATGGGGCAGTAACTGCAATTGATGGGACAGCTGATGTAATTGATGGGGCAGTCGCTGTAATTGATGGGACAGTCGCTGTAATTGATGGGGCAGTCGCTGTAATTGATGGGACAGTCGCTGTAATTGATGGGGCAGTCGCTGTAATTGATGGGGCAGTCGCTGTAATTGATGGGGCAGTCGCTGTAATTGATGGGGCAGTCGCTGTAATTGATGGGACAGCTGATGCAATTGATGGGGCAGTCACTGCAATTGATGGGACAGCTGATGTAATTGATGGGGCAGTCACTGTAATTGATGGGGCAGTCGCTGTAATTGATGGGGCAGTCGCTGTAATTGATGGGGCAGTCGCTGTAATTGATGGGGCAGTCGCTGTAATTGATGGGGCAGTCGCTGTAATTGATGGGAAAGCTGATGCAATTGATGGGGCAGTCGCTGCAATTGATGGGGCAGTCGCTGCAATTGATGGGGCAGTCGCTGCAATTGATAGGGGCAGAGGCTGCAATTGATAGGGGCAGAGGCTGCAATTGATAGGGGCAGAGGCTGCAATTGATAGGGGCAGAGGCTGCAATTGATAGGGGCAGAGGCTGCTATTGATAGGGGCAGAGGCTGCTATTGATAGGGGCAGAGGCTGCTATTGATAGGGGCAGAGGCTGCTATTGATAGGGGCAGAGGCTGCTATTGATGGGGACAGGCACTGGCTGCAAGTGATAGGGAGAGAGGCTGCATTTGATGTGACTCAGGGCTGCATGTAAGGAGGGACTCCGCTGGGGACACGTGAGGTAAGGAGGGACTCCGCTTGGGACACCTGATGGCATCTGGTGGCAGGCGACACGCTCGGGGCTCCCACTGATTCTGCATTATGGTGAGTTGAATGGTTTCATTTTATATTACAATGTAATAATAGAAATAATGCGCTTCAATCATCCTGACACCATAACAACAATGGTGCCGGGATGATTGAAGTATCTTAATCTGCTGATTGTTAAACTTTCTAGAATGCACATATTTCTATTATTGTGTAGAATCTGGGCCTGCTCTCCCTCTCTCTCCCTCCAACCCTCGTTCATCTCGGATGCTAATCACACCACCTTAGAGCTACGCCCACTATTTTGATGAAACCACGCCCATTTCCACCAAGTGGGAGGGGTCAAAAAGCAAGGGCGGGGTCTGGCGCCCCCCCATCCTAAAACTTCACCAGCCGCCACTGTTTATGACTCAATGTTCCAAAACATTCGGGGAGTGAGACCTCCACCAGAACGATTGTACGGCGCTCGTCAGATACATTGACCTCAGAATTACCAAGAGTTCAAAAAACGCTTTTGCAATCTACAATGTAGTTTCCTAGGAGAATCCTCCACAGGTAAATCAATATTGGCGATATCCTCTGTGCTATGGTGGCATCGGCTTAAGCCCCGGTTCAAACTGTCACATTGCATGTAATTTGCACAGGACTCACACTGCATTCCTGTGCAAATCACATGCAATTCTGAACGGTGCGATTTGAGGCTACTTATTTTGAAAAAGGTGTGGGCAGCTTTTTTGGTTTGCACTGGAGCCGGACCGCATGGGTGTTCATACCTATGTGATGCGCTTCAGGCAAACGCACTGCGCTTTGTGAGCTGCTTTTGAGGTATCGTTAACTTCTGCACCCGCAGCAGATGGCATGAACACCGCACGATTGCTATGCGGTGCAGGAATCGCACAGGAATCGATGTGTTTCCCACATCACATCAGCGTGAACCGGGGCTGATTAAAACTTCCTAAACAAGATCGAGTTTATCATCGGTTTACTTTCACACAGTGCGGTGCCTTGCCTCATTTCAGCCTTGCTTGTCATCTTGTCACCATTTATTGGTTCAAGACCACTGAAGAGTTTCCTCCTTGCTCGGAGCGGTCATTTCTCACCACACGCATTAGTGCTCACATCTGGAGAGCTGCTGATAAAGACATTTATGAGATATCTGGAATGTATATTGTCCTGGCAAACTGCTTGTGGACTTTATACATTTAGGAGTAGCACAAATAAACTGTTTATTGTGTTGCATAGAGAGGATTAACATACCGAGCGAGGTCACAAATAAAAAATAAAAAAGGCCTGACTGTCGTTCTTTTTCTTTCATAGTTTTGGCTGTGCATATGCTTTACGCAATTAGATTGTACTTTTTGATTTTATCACAATTGTAATGTTTTATGGCAAGGATTGATAATTCACTAATTGGTATCACCTGTTGCCTGTATAATGCTTTTTGCCCGGGGAAAGGCAAGTCATTTCGCCCCCTAACCGGTGTGGACTTTTAGAGACCCCCACCCTGATCGACACTCCCAGATACCACACCCACTCTGATCATCCCCCCAGATATACCCCCACCCTGATCACACTCCTAGATACCACCCCCACTCCAATCACACCCCCAAATACACCCCCACCCTTATCACACACCCCACCCCCTAGATTACTCCACTCTGATCATGCCCCCAGATCCCTCCACTCTGATCATGCCCTCAGATCCCTCCACTCTGATCATGCCCCCAAATCCCTCCACTCTGATTATGCCCCCAGATACAACACCCAATCTGATCATCCCCCCAGATACACCCCCACCCTGATCACACTCCTAGATACCATCCCCACTCCGATCACACCCCCACCCTGATCACACCCCCAGATCCCTCCACTTTGACCAAACCTCCAGATCCCCTAGATTCCTCCACTCTGCTCACACTTCCAGATCCCTCCATTCCGATCACACCTTCAGATACCCCACCTGATCCCTCCATTTTGATCACACCTCCAGATCCCCCTGATCCCTCCATTCTGACCACACCTCAAGATGCCCCACCAGATCCCTCCATTTTGATCAATCCCCCCGCATAGCCCCACCCTGATCACACTCCCAAATACTTCCACTCTGATCACACTCCAACAGATTCCTCCACTCTGGCCACACCCCCAGATTCCCTCCACTCTGATCACACCTCCAGATCCCCCAAATCTGATCACACCTCCAGATACCCCACCAGATCCCTCAACTCTGATCACACCTCCAGATACTCCACCAGATCCCTCAACTCTGATCACACCTCCAGATAGCCCACAAGATCCCTCAACTCTGATCACACCTCCAGATAGCCCACAAGATCCCTCAACTCTGATCACACCTCCAGATAGCCCACAAGATCCCTCAACTCTGATCACACCTCCAGATAGCCCATAAGATTCATCCACTCTGATCATACCTCCAGATCCCCCAACTCTGATCACACCTCCAGATACCCCACAAGATCCCTAAACTCTGATCACACCTCCAGATCCCCCATAAGATCCCTCCACTCTGATCATACCTCCAGATCCCCCAACTCTGATCACACCTCCAGATAGCCCACAAGATCCCTCAACTCTGATCACACCTCCAGATCCCTCCACTCTGATCATACTTCCAGATCCCCCAACTGAAGGAAACCAAGAGAGCCGAAGAGGGACCAGAGAAGAGGAGGATCTGGGCTGCCCTTTGAAAAACCACTGCACAGAGCAGATAAGTATAACATGTTTGTTATTTTTATAGAAAAAATTTTACAATCACTTTAAAGTGGTATGAAACCCAAAAGTATATATTTATTATATTGCACCTTACCAATTCTTAGATTTGATGGTTGCATTTGTTTTCTTTTTTAGATTTGTATTCTTTTATTTTTATCTGGTAGTCTAGTCCAGGGTCGACAAAATCCGGGCGCCCGGTCTCAATTGCAACTAGAATTAGCGCCCTGGCGCCCAGGGAAGGAAGCTTAGGCCTGCAGAAGGCCGCAGCCTCAATTACCTGTGTCTCCGTGCCTCATCCTGTGTCTCCATGCGCCCCCACCTCCCCCCCTTTAAAATCTCCATAGACGACGTTTAAAAAATTCTACAGGTTGCATGTTTTGAGTTACAGAGGAGGTCTAGGGCTAGAATTATTGCTCTCGCTCTACCAATCGCGGCGATATCTCACATGTGTGGTTTGAACTCCGTTTACATATACAGGCACTACTCACGTATGCATTCGCTTCTGTGCGCAAGCTTGGAGGGACGGAACACGTTTTCTGGCTCCTTACTTTTTTAGCTGGCACCTAGATTCCAAGCAAATTTGTCAAACCTTGGTCTAGTCAGTAAGTCTGTTATTTTTCACAAGTTAAATCAAGCCAGAGGTGGGAGCTCAAGTCAGTATTGCCGTCACCCCAGTGTTGTATAGAAACAAGAAATGACCCCCATATAAATTGGGATTTTAAAGGCAATATAAGACATTACTATGTGGTATGTTAAATGTTGTTCTTTATTCATACATAATTTAATAAAAGCATTCTATAAAAGAAAAACATCTGTTTATGCATTGTACAATGCAAGTATGTCACGGTGTGAAACTGGCAGATTATATTAAAAGATTCTGGCCCGGATTCACATACAGTGGCGCATCTTTGTGCCGGCGTAGCGCATCTCATATGCGCTACGCCAAGGTAATTCTGAGAGGCAAGAGCAGTATTCACAAAGCACTCGCTCCCAAACTTGCGCCGGCGTAACGTAAATTGGCCGGCGTAAGCCCGCCTAATTCAAAGTAGGAAGGTAGTGGGCGTGATCTATTATAATGAAGCGCGACCCCATGTAAATGAAGGGCCGAACGAACGGCGCATACGCGCGCATGCTCAGTATCACGTTGCATATACTCCCTAAGATACGACGGCTCAATGCCTACGACGTGAACGTAACCTACGCCCAGCCCCATTCACATACGACTTATGTAAACAACGTAAAATACGAAGGCTGTTGCGACGTCCATACCCTAACATGACTTACCCCTGCTTTATGAGGCTTAACTTTACGCCGGACGTACGCCTAACGTAAACGGCGTAGATTACAGCGACGGGCGCAAGTACGTTCGTTAATCGGCGTGTCTCGGTCATTTACATATTCGACGCGTAAATCAATGGAAGCGCCCCTTGCGGCCAGCGTAAATATGTACCCAAGATACGACGGCGTAGGAGACTTACGTCAGTCGGATCAAAATCAAATTCAGGTGTATCTTGTTTGCTGAATCAGGCGCATAAATACGACGGCGCATGTATCAGTTTACAGGGATGAGACAAACCATTTACTGTAAGCTATAGGTGCCTGTACTGTTGATTCTGAAGGCCTCAAGGCAGGTTTCTTTGACCCTGGCAACACATAATGGCTATCATGGCTAAAATATGATTGGATAAAAGCTCTAACTCTACTAAAAGCAGTAAAACCAAGAGAAAAGCTATGAAATCAATCGGGAATAAGACATTCATGGAAAACAATATAATAAAATGTAGATCAGTGATTAGGATAGTCTAGGCAGTGTTTAGACCAGCAGAGAAGTCCTTGCTGGCCCTGATGGCCCACCATTGCTCAAAACACAGTCCATGTGCTACTGCATGTCTTCCTAACCTTCTGGGTCCCTCTCACACAGCCTCCTAAACTTCAAAAGTGGCTCTATAACAACTGAGATCTTAGTGGCATCTCAGTTTTAGAATGAATGTAGGAAAAAAGAGGCTGTTTGGACTTTGATGGTACCGTGTATCAACTGATACTAGAGAGTCAAATGTAAAATATTTAGGAAAATGTATTACAAAGATATACAAGGTGACATGTTTACAGAATAAAACAAATAGTGACAATAAAGACAAAATTCACCAAAATGTGACAACTACCATCTATATATTGGTTACTCTACATGTTTCGCGGGTTTACATTAGCCGCTTCTTCAGGAGTTTTCTAGAGTTAGATGGTGATTAAAAGATCATTATCACATAACTATGAAGAAATAGAAAAATACCCTTGTGAATACAAATAGTATATATATATAGGCTGTTACTGATTAAAATTTTCGTGTTCGATTAAACAATTAAAAAAAAATAAAACGATTAATTGAGTAATTTCAATTAATTATAACGCACATCCATTTTTCGGATCACCACCATATATAGTCCCCACTGTAATATCCACAGACATCTCCCCCACTGTAATATCCACAGACATCTCCCCCCACTGTAATATCCACAGACATCTCCCCACTGTAATATCCACAGACATCTCCCCACTGTAATATCCACTATGTCCCCCACTGTAATATCCACAATGTCCCCACTGTAATATCCACAATCTCCCCCACTGTAATATCCACAGACATCTCCCCCACTATAATATCCACAGACATATCCTCCACTGTAATATCCACAATGTCCCCCACTGTAATATCCACAATCTCCCCCACTGTAATATCCACAGACATCTCCCCCACTATAATATCTACAGACATCTCCCCCACTGTAATATCCACAGACATCTCCCCCCCTCTGTAATATCCACAATGTCCCCCACTGTAATATCCACAATCTCCCCCACTGTAATATCCACAATCTCCCCCACTGTAATATCCACAGACATCTCCCCCACTATAATATCTACAGACATCTCCCCCACTGTAATATCCACAGACATCTCCCCCACTGTAATATCCACAGACATCTCCCCCACTGTAATATCCACAGACATCTCCTCCACTGTCAGGCCCGTCGGAACAAGAGAGGCAAAGGAGGCAATTGCTTGGGGCCTCGAGCTGGCCAGGGGCCCCAGCATCCAGCGGCACAGGCAGCAGGATTTTTGTATCTTTGTACTTTCAGCTCTCAGCAGGAATTCCCTGCTAACAGCTGAAAAGTAAAGAAAAAAATGCTGGCGATCATTGGTTGTCAAGGAACGGGGCCGCCGCTTCCTTGACAACCAATCAGATGTCCTTTCCTCCCCACCTCCTCCTCCCCTCTCGTCAGCTATCACCATGCGGTCAAGGGCGGCAAGTTGCTCTGTGGGAAGCAGCGTAACGTGGGCAGCCGATGGACCCGTGCTGTCCCTCCCTGGGTCCGATGCCTCAGCAAGCTGCAGGAGTCGGGACACTACTGACAGCGCCGACTCTTGCACAGAACAGTGAGGGGGATCGCTGACACGTGCATATCAAGTGCAGAGAACCGGAGGACCTGCGGGCGGAGGTAGCGGGACTCGGAAGCCCTGAAAGAAGTACACGCACGGTGAGTAGATGGCTGTGTGATAGAGGCGGAGGCTGGGCAGGACTATAGGAGGACTACAATCTCCAGCATGTCTATGTGCGGCTGGAGGTGTGGGGCTGGAGGTGTGCGGCTGGAGGTGAAACTATGGTGAGACCACATGTGAGTGTCTGGATGGCAGGGGGAGGAGCTCAGAACACCCTGCTATTTTTTGAGGGGGCAAACTGCTGGCAATTGATAGGCACAGTGGTGACAATTAATGGCATGGCACATAGGCGAAAATGAATGGCACAGTGGCTGTGTTTTGTCGCACACGGCTATAAGATTAAGGGCGGTTTGCAGGCGCTATTTTTAATCTTATAGCGCCTGCAATACGCTCCAGTGTGAAAGGGGTCTAATTGCTTCTTTTTTGAATCGGGTAATATATACAAAACAATTACCATAGATTTCTTTCCATTTTCTTTACCATCCCATTTCCATCTAAGAGTCCTTTCACACTGAGCCGCTCATAGCGTCGGCGGTAAAACTCTGCTATTTTTACTGCCAACGCTATGGGCGGATTTGCTAGCGCCCGAGGAAGGGTTAAAACCGCCCGCAATGCGCTGCTGCAGCAGCGCATTGCCAGCGGTATAGCTGCGCTGTCCCATTGATTTCAATGGGCAGCAGCGGTAAAGGAGCAGTAAATACACCGCTCCTTCTCCGCTCCAAAGATGTGGCTAGCAGGACTTTTTTTTTACACTTTTTTTTACCGTCCTGCTGGCGCAATTCTCCAGTGTGAAAGCCCGAGGGCTTTCACACTGGAGACAATTGAGCAGCTTCTTAAAAATAGCGCCTGCAAACCGCCCTTAAGAAGCTGCTCAATTGTCTCCAGTGTGAAAGCCCTCGGGCTTTCACACTGGAGCATTGCGCCAGCAGGACGGTAAAAAAAGTCCTGCTAGCCGCATTTTTGGAGCGGAGAAGGGGCGGTGTATTTACCTCTCCTTCACCGCTGCTGCCCATTGAAATCAATGGGACAGCACAGCTATACCGCTGGCAATGCGCTGCTGCAGCAGCGCATTGCGGGTGGTTTTAACCCTTCCTCGGGCACTAGCAAATCCGCCCAAAACTGAAAAATGTTAGTGTGTGTTTTAAGTATGTTGGATTTCGTTATTGTGCACTTTAATGTATACTTGATTTTATGGTACAGTGGTGTTTTTTGCAAATAACATTTTATGCACATTATATACAACAGCAGTATTTGCACTGTAAACCTTCATTTTTTATATAAAGTGTGGGTGAACTTACACTGTATCGCTATGCTGTGGTTTTTGTAGGCTTTGTGTGCGTGCATGGGGGGGGGGGGGGGGGGGCCTCCATGTCCATTTTGCTTGGGGCCCCCAAATTCCTTCAAACGGCCCTGTCCACTGTAATCCATAGACATCTCCCCACTGTAATATCCACAGACATCTCCTCCACTGTAATCCATAGACATCTCCCCACTGTAATATCCACAGACATCTCCTCCACTGTAATATCCACAGACATCTCCCCACTGTAATATCCACAGACATCTCCCCCACTGTAATATCCACAGACATCTCCCCCACTGTATAAGAAGATTAGTGCTTGCTTAGTCTTACCAGAGAAGCCGGCTGAACATGAACAGTTGAGGCCGGGTGATGACGTCAGCGCGCTGCTCTAGGCTCACCTAGGCCGCCGCCGGGTGGACCAAGATGGCCGCTGCTCCGGGAGTGAGGTCGAAGCCGCGACCTTTTCTATGGCCGAGGCAGCAACGGAGCTCCGCAGATCAAGTGGTGTGCTGATCCGCATATGGTGACCCCTTCGGATCACGGGTCATTTACGATCCGTTGCACCACTAGTAATGATCAAAAGAATTTTGATCGATCAAAAAAATTTACGATTAATCAAGGATTTAATCTTTAATTTCCACAGCCCTTATATATATTATATATATTATATATATGGCATCTGTTGCATATACCCTATTGTCCAAATAGCTTACCAGAGGGGTGCCAAGTTAGAATTAAAGTGGTATTAACACTCCACTCGCTGCCTGGCGAGGGAAGCAGTCCCTACCGGGAGAAACAGTGATTATTGCTCGTGGCTATAACAGCCACTAGTCATAATTGTAAGAGATCCAGGCAGGCTGGTTGTACTCAATCATTCAACAAGGTATATTCAGCCTGCCCATTAATGGTTCGAATGTTGGCAGGTTCCTGCGAGAACTGGGCGAGATGCGAACCATGGGCTAGATTCAGGTAGGGGCGTGCAATGTTATGGCGGCGTAGCGTATCGTATTTACGCCACGCCGACGTAAGTTAGAGAGGCAAGTGCTATATTCACAAAGCACTTGCCTTCTAAGTTACGGCGGCGTAGCGTAAATGGGGCCGGCGTAAGCGCGCGTAATTCAAATGCGGATGAGGGGGCGTGTTTTATGTAAATTCTTGGTGACCCAACGTGATTGACGTTTTTTTTACAAACGGCATGCGCCGTCCGTGTACATATCCCAGTGTGCATTGCTCCAAAGTACGCCGCAAGGACGTATTGGTTTCGGCGTGAACGTAAATTACGTCCAGCCCTATTCGCGAACGACTTACGCAAACGACGTAAAAAATTCAAATTTCGACGCGGGAAGGACGGCCATACTTAACATTGCATGCGCCTCCTAATAGCAGGAGTAACCTTACGCTGAAAAAGCCTAACGTAAACGAAGTAAAAAAATTGCACCGGGCATACGTAAATTTGTGAATCGGCGTATCTAGGTCATTTGCATATTCTACGACGGAAGCGCCACCTAGCGGCCAGCGTAAAATTGCACACAATTATACGCCGGCGTATTCAAGTTACGTCGGCGGAGGAAGCCTATTTTTTAAACGTATCTGCCTTTGAGAATCAACGTAAAGATACGACTGCGCAGATTTGAAATTACGGCGGCGTATCTGGAGATACGCCGCCGTATCTTGTTGCTGAATCTAGCCCCATGTATGGCTGGCCTTACTGTGTACTGAAATTACATCTCAAACAATGGCCCAGATTCAGGTAGCAATTGCGCCTGCGTAACCATAGTTACGCAGCGCAATTGCTGACTTGCGCCGGCGTAACGAGTTCTCCTGATTCAGAGAACTCGTTACGCCGGCTGCAGCCTAAAATCTGCGTGGCATAAGGCTCTTATGCCACGCAGATTTTAGGCTGCATTCTTGCGTTGACCGCTAGGGGGCGCTCCCATTGTGGTCAGCGTATAGTATGCAAACTGCATACTTACGCCGATTCACAATGTTGCGCGCCCCCTGTGTACGCAAGTTACGTCGGTTGCGTACGGCATCTTTAGCGTAAGGCTGCCCATGCTAAAAGCAGGGGCAGTCAATGCTAAAGGATACCCGGCGTTCCCGCGTCGCGACGTTCGAATTTTACGTCGTTTGCGTAAGTGAATCGTGAATGGCGCTGGACGCCATTCACGTTCACTTTGAAGCAAATGACGTTCTTTGCGATGTCATTTGCCGCAATGCACGTCGGGAAAGTTTCCCAACGAAGCATGCGCTGTACGGAGCGCGCCTAATTTAAATGATTCCCGCCCCTGGCGGGATCATTTACATTGCGCGCGCTTACGCCGGGCAATTTTGCCGGCGCGCCCTCGCAATTTACGGAGCTACTGCTCCGTGAATCGAGGGCAGCGCAAATTATTTGCGTGGGCGTAGGGCAAAATCGTTGCCCTGTGCCTCCGCAAATAATGCGCAAGTGGTACCTGAATCTGAGCCAATGTTAACAATTTCTGTAAATACAAAGCCTCCTCCCTATGTGATGAAAAGGAGGAGGTTGTAGGCTAAAATCAGGAGAGCAGCCTGTAGTGGCCTCTGCTGGGGTTGCATAGATGTTATATCACTAAGACCTTTTATTTTTTGTGGACTGATGTGAATAAAACCTTGCCAGGTTGTGTGACAAGCAAAGGTGCTGAGTGACAACCCGTGCGTTCTTTAATATGGAGGATCAGAGACCTACTTACGGCTTTGTGTAGCAGACAAATGACGTGTGAATAATACGGAACCACTTGCAGGCTCAGTAAAGCTAAATCTTCAGGGCCATCTTTTTTATCTCCGGACTCACCTCTCCAAAGCTACAGTGCAGACTTTAGGAAACTAATGCCGCGTACACACGATCGGACATTCCGACAACTAAACCATGGATTTTTTTCCGACGGATGTTGGCTCAAACTTGTATTGCATACACATGGTCGCACAAAATGTTGTCGGAAATTCCGAACGCCAAGAACGCGGTCACGTACAACGGCATTATAAAAGGGAAGTTTAATACCAAGTGCGCCACCCTTTGGGCTCCTTCTGCTAATCTCGTGTTAGTAGAAGTTTGGTGAGAGTCAATTCACGCTTTTCAGCCACGTGCTTTTCAGTCCGTTACTGCGCTTCAGAAATAATAAAGAAATCAGTTTGTCAGAACTCTGTGTGAATATCAGCAGCAAAACAACTTCATTATTCTAGCATTATACAGAAGAAGAGAATGCGCTGCATTAAAAGATTAAAAAATTTGCAGCGTGACGAATGTGCTATCTCCATTCCGAACGCTGGGCCAGATTCACATAGAATTACGTTGCTCCTGGGCAGCGTAACGTATGTGATTTACGTTACACCGCCGCAGGTTTACAGCGTAAGTGCCTGATTCTCAGAACTCTTACCTGTAAACTTGCAGCGGTGTATCGTAAATGCGCTCGGCGCAAGCCCGCCCAATTCAAATGGGGCGGGCACCATTTAAATTAGGCGCGTTCCCGCGCCGAGCGTACTGCGCATGCTCCGTCGGGTAAATTACCCGACGTGCATTGCGCTAAATGACGTCGCACCGACGTCATTTGCTTAGACGTTAACGTAAATGGCGTCCAGCGCCATTCACGGACGTTTTACGCAAACGACGTTGGTTTTTAAATTTCGACGCGGGAACGACGGCCATGCTTAACATGGCTTAGGACACCTAGGAGGTAGTCCTAATTTTACGCGGCGTAACTCTACGATAACGACGTACAGTTAGATCGACAGGGCAGCTCGGACGTCCGGGGATCGCCGTAAGTATTCATTCGCATATTCTACGTCGACCGCAACAATGGCCTTGCCACCTAGTGGCCGGCCTAGAATTGCATCCTAAGATCCGACAGTGTAATTCAATTACACCTGTCGGATCTTAGGGCTAGCTATGCGTAACTGATTCTATGAATCAGTCGCATAGTTAGGACGGCCCTAACACAGAGATACGACGGTGTATCAGGAGATACGCCGTCGTATCTCTTTTGTGAATCTGGCCCGCTAGTTTTACCAGACCGAGTGCTTCGTCTCGTACTTGATTTGGAGCAGTGGTCCCCAAACTGCAGCCCGGGGGCCAGATGCGGCCCTTTGCTTGCTTTCATCTGCCCTTGAGTAGACAACAGCGCAGGCGCACTGAGCAGTGGCGCTTTTGTGAATGGGCGCGGGAGTGATGTCATCGCCGCTCCGACCAATCACAGCGCCGGAGCGGCGTAAACAGGAACTAGCGACGAGGGGACATGGCGGCGGCGGACGGGACTGAGGCAGGCTTCGATCTCAGGTAAGTGACACATAATGAGCTAGTATGCTGTGCATACTAGCTCATTATGCCTTTCTCTTACAGGGTTTTAAAAAAAATATCCAAGGGTTTACTTCCTCTTTAACAGTAAAGTGAGTTTATATACTGAAATCCAGTACTTAGAAGTCCGTCTGACTGTTATGATGTTGAATTTGAAAAGCAGCAGCAACACTGTTCGCTGCTTTTAAAATTCGATAAGTAAACAGTCAGACGGACTTCTAAGTACTGCATTTCACTATGTAAACTCACTTTCCTGTTAAGTGTAGAATGGAAAACTTAACAAGATGTCCGCTTTTCCTCTTCTCAAAGTATCCTTACTATAGAGGAGTGTGGGGTGTAGCAAGATGGCTGCGGCGGAACGTCACTTCCGTTACCAATTCTGACGGGTCGCCAAATCTGACGAAACACCAGGATTCTTCTTTTTCACATTCAGCTGTCATTGGGGAAACCCGTTGACAGCTGATGAGTCATCGGTTGCTAAGGATGTGGTGACCAGGGTGTAGCAAGATGGCGGCGACGGAATATCACTTTTGTTACCAATTCTGACGGGTTGCCAAATCTGACGAAACACCGGCATTCTTCTTTTTCACAAACAGCTGTCGTTGGGGAAACCCGCTGACAGCTGATGAGTCGATTGCTAAGGATGCAGCGGCCAGCTTCCCGGCCCGCTCCTTAAAGCGGTGGTTCCCCTAAAAATAAACTTTTAACATTGCTTTTCCCAAATTAATTACGATTAGAATCAGCTGGTTTTATTAAAAAAAAAAAGGCCGTACATACCGTTTGCTATATTCGTTCCCACCGCCACTTCCGGGCACGATGCTGGCGGTGGGCGTTCCTAATTGATGGACAGGCATCCGACCGACGCATACATCGCGTCACGCGATGCCGAAAGAAGCCGAACGTCGGTGCGCATGCGCCGTATAGAGCCGCACCAACGTTCGGCTTCTTTCGGCATCTCGTGACGCGATGTATGCGTCGGTCGGATGCCTGTCCATCAATTAGGAACGCCCACCGCCAGCATCGTACCCAGAAGTGGCGGTGGGAACGAATATAGCAAACGGTATGTACGGACGTTTTTTTTTTATAAAACCAGCCGATTCTAATCGTAATTAATGTGGGAAAAGCAATGTTAAAAGTTTATTTTTAGGGGAACCACCGCTTTAACAACAAGCACAGAATTTGAATTGGTTGATCGAATTGTTCTGAAAATTTGGAATTGGTTAGAAAATAAAGAAACAAAACGAAAGAAATCTTTCCATTTTGCACTGGTCGAAAGGCAAATTCGTAAGAAAGTCACACTCATCCAAAGTTGCATGAAAATTGCATCAAATTTGCATCGCAAGTCTCAGAGTAAAGTTGCTATGGAAATTGCACGATTTTTAAGTCAAACACGTGTGAATGGATCCTAATAAGACCACACACAGTAAAAAAAAAAAAAATCTTTATTCATTTTTATTTTGCACTGGTGTTTTTCAAGGTAGTTTATTAACCACTTCCCGCCCGTCCTATAGCAAAATGACTGCCGGGGCCGTGGTTCAGTTATCCTGACTGGGCGTCATGTGACATCCAGCAGGATAACAGCCGCCAGTGGGGGTGCGCATCGCAGCGATCGATGGTGCAGTGTGTCAGTCTGACACACCACTACACCGATCTCGTTAAAGAGCCTCCGACGGAGGCTTTTTACCACGTGATCAGCTGTGTTCAATCACGGCTGATCACAATGTAAACAGGAAGAGCCGCTGATCGGCTTTTCCTCACTCGCGTCTGACAGACGAGAATAGAGGACAGGCGATCGACTGCTCTCCTTACAGGGGGGGTCTGTGCTGATTCTTGATCAGGGCAGCCCCCCCATAGATGCTCACCCAGGACCACCAGGATGCCCCTGGGACCACCAGGGATTGGCACCCACACTGGACCACCAGGTATGCCCCCCTAGACTACCAGGGAAATGCCAATCTGTGCTTAGGCAGCTGCCAATCAATGCCAAGGCAGCTGCCAATCATTGCCCACCCACTATGCCTACCACTGCCAGTGCCATCAGTGCCGCCTATCAGTGCCCATCAGTGCCACGTATCAATGTCCATCAGTTCCCAGCAGTGCCGCATATCAGTGCTCAGCAGTGCCACCCATAAGTACCCATCTTTGCAGCCATTCAGTGCTTATCAGTGTCGCCTATCAGTGCCCACCAGTGCCACCCATGAGTGCCCATCAGTGCCGCCTATCAATGCTCATCAGTGCTGCATATCAGTTCCACCCATCAGTGCTGCCTACCAGTGCCCATCAGTGCCACATATCAGTGCCCATCGTCAGTTCCACCTTATTGGTGCCGCCTTATCAGTGCCCGTCAGTGCCGCCTTATCAGTGAAGGAGAAAACTTACTTATTTACAACATTTTATAACAGAAACAAAAGCAAAACTTTTTTTTTTTCAAAATTTTCGGTCTTTTTTAATTGGTTTAGCAAAAAATAAAAACCGCAGAGGTGATCAAATACCACCAAAATAAATCTATGTTTGTGGGAACTAGATGTTAAAAATTCTGTTTGGGTACAGTGTAGCATGACCGCGCAATTGTCATTTAAACAGTACCAGCGCAGAAAGCTGAAAGTTGGCTTGGGCAGGAAGGGGGTGTGATGCCGCGTACACACGATCATTTTTCGGCATGAAAAAAACACAGTTTTTCAAAAATGTCATTTAACTACTTGGTAACCGCCCTATAGCCGAAATACGGCTACAAGGCGGTTCCCTAACTCTAGGAGGGCGTCAATATACGTCCTCCCAGAGAGTCACAATTGCGCGCCCGAGCGGGCGCGCACACGCGATCACCGGCGCTCGGCGGGTCCACGGGACCCGCAGCAACACGGATCGCGGTAAGGAGCCAATGGAAGCGGCTCCTTACCACGTGATCGCGCCGTCCAATGACGGCGCGATCACTTGTAAACAAACCTCCCTCTCCTCTCTGTACCGTTCGGTACAGTGTGAGAGGAGAGGGAGGGGGGGGGGGATCGGGCGGCAGCAGCAGCTGCCGCACTGTGGGCTGGATCTGTGACAATTGCAGTCACAGATCCAGCCATCCCTGCGCAATACTCTGCAAAATAAAAATAATGATGAGTGCAATACTCTGCAATACCCCACCCCATACTCTGCAATACCCCACCCCATACTCTGCAATACCCCACCCCCCCATACTCTGCAATACCCCCCCCCATACTCTGCAATACCCCCCCCCATACTCTGCAATACCCCCCCCCATACTCTGCAATACCCCCCCCATACTCTGCAATCCCCCCCCCATACTCTGCAATACCCCCCCCATACTCTGCAATACCCCCCCATACTCTGCAATACCCCCCCCCATACTCTGCAATACCCCCCCCATACTCTGCAATACCCCCCCCATACTCTGCAATACCCCCCCCCCCCCATACTCTGCAATACCCCCCCATACTCTGCAATACCCCCCCAATACTCCGCAATACCCTCAATACTCCAATACCTTGCAATACGTCGCCTATGGGGATTTTTAAGTAGCAACGTTTGGCGCAATTTCACGAGCGTGTGCAATTTTGAAGGGTGACATGTTGGGTATCTATTTACTCGGCGTAACTTCATCTTTCATATTATGCAAAAACATTGGGCTAACTTTACTGTTTTGTTTTTTTTTTAAGCACAAAACTGTTTTTTTTTTTAAAAACACGCGTTCAAAAAATTGCTGCGAAAATACCGTGCAAGATAAAAAGTTGCAACAACCGCCATTGTATTCTCTAGGGTCTTTGAAAAAAAAGCATATATAATGTTTTGGGTTTCTATGTAATTTTTTTAGCAAATAAATGATGATTTTTACATGTAGGAGAGAAATGTCAAAATTGGCCTGGGTGCTTCAGAACGCCTGATGGTGCTCCCTGCATGTTGGGCCTCTCTATGTGGCCACGCTGTGTAAAAGTCGCACACATGTGGTATCGCTATACTCGGGAGGAATAGCAGAATGTGTTTTGGGGTGTAATTTATAGTATGCATATGCTGTGTGTGAGAAATAACCTGCTAATATGACAGAAACTAGATTTTTTTTTTTTTTTTTACAGAATTTTCAGTCTTTTTTCTTTTATAGCGCAAAAAATAAAAACCGCAGAGGTGATCAAATACCACCAAAAGAAAGCTCTATTTGTGGGAAAAAAAGGACAAACATTTCAGATGGGTACAATGTTGTATGACTGAGTAATTGTCATTCAAATTGTGAGAGCACCGAAAGCTGAAAATTGGTCTGGTGATTAAGGGGGTTTTCGTGCCCAGTGGTCAAGTGGTTAAAATGATCGTGTGTGGGCTTCACATCATTTTTCAGGTTCTGAAAAAGAACAAAAAAAAAATTCGAACATGCTGCATTTTTTAACGTCGTTTTAAACTATGTCGTTTTTCGGGTTGTAAAACATGATCGTGTGTGGGCTAAAACGACGTAAAAAACCTGCGCATGCTCAGAAGCAAGTTATGAGACGGGAGCGCTCGTTCTGGTAAAACTACCGTACGTAATGGAGTAAGCACATTCATCACGCTGTAACAGACAGAAAAGCGCAAATCGTGTTTTACTAACACGGAATCAGCTAAAGCAGCCCAAAGGCGAATGGAACTTCCCCTTTATAGTGCCGTCGTACGTGTTGTACGTCTCCGCGCTTTGCTAGATCATTTTTTAAAAACGATGGTGTGTGGGCAACGTCGTTTTAATGATGAACTTGGGAAAACTTTGTTTTTTCGACATGCTGAAAAATGATCGTGTGAACGCGGCATAAGTGCCTGGTACTGAAGTGGTTAAAAAAAAAAACATGCAAACTCCTCTATGGATTATCACTGTCAAACCTAGTTGACAAATTTTTGGCGCTTCCTCACTGTACTGATAGAAATGTTGGAGAAGTCACAGCCGTATAAAACATGCAAAAAAAAGGTGACTATCAAAGAGGAATTCTCTTTGCCAGCTGTGAACTAAGTGAAGATCATGTAGATACAGCACCATAGAGGACATTTCAGGTGTTTCCAGTTATTGGCATTGATTTTAAAAAAATAGTGTGGGGAGAAAACTTTGGAAAAGCAAAAGCTGTGGGCACGTGTAAATCCAGATGGAGCTGGATGTCGAGGAAGGAATGAAGTGTGACAAACGGAGCAAATCCTAGAAAGTGCAACGGATCTTTGAGAGGGATCGTGATGAATAGGGATGAGCAGGAGATGTGAAGATCAGGAATGGAAGAGACAATGTGGAGTGGTGAGGGAGTGCTCAGGGCTGGTATAAAAAGGAGCACACACAAGATGATGCGTGGGGGCCACAGGATGTGAGTAGTGAGTGAAGATGACTGCATGCCTGGCAGCTCTTGGATGCTCCTTCTTCTTGTGTCCACACTGGGGAGATGGAACTTTCTTCAAAGGTGTTTATCTTCTATCATCCTTTATCATCCTCATCCGGACAGGAGTCTTCAGTCATCCGCAGTGCCTGGATTCTGGACCCCCATTCAAGCCCCCTGTACACTTGGAGTTTTGTTCCTCATATCAAGAGTTTGGATGCTGCGACCAGCAAAAGGACAACGTCATAGCGGAGAGATACTGGTCGGTCATGGACAACTTTGACTATAAGGAGCAGGATCTGTGTGGAGATTATGTCAAGAATATTTTTTGCCAGGTGAGTTCTGCTGCTCTGAAGGGTCAGTCCATTCAGAGCATTTTCAGTTTTGGTTGGAAGCTAAAGAGCTGAGCCAGCCAATAGGGGCGGACTGACCATTCGGGCACTAGGGCACTGCCCGAGGGCCCCATGCCACTAGGGGGCCCCATCAGGGTTGCCAGCCTCAGTAAAACCAGGGACAGTATGTACAAATCTTTTTTTTTTTTTTTTTAATCCCAAGATTGTGTGTGTGTATACTGTGTGGCCTCCTATTGCCCAGGGGCCCCATAATCTCCCATTGCCCGGGGGCCCCATAATCTCCCATTGCCCAGGGGCCCCATAATCTCCCATTGCCCGGGGGCCCCATAATCTCCCATTGCCCGGGGGCCCCATAATCTCCCATTGCCCGGGGGCCCCATAATCTCCCATTGCCCGGGGGGCCCCATAATCTCCTATTGCCCAGGGGGCCCCATGAGTTGTCAGTCCACCCCTAGCCCCATGGGAAATGTGTCCGTGAACTCACTTTTGTCCAACACTAATGCCGCGTACACGCGATCGGAATTTCCGACAACAAATGTTCGATGTGAGCTTTTGGTCAGAAATTCTGACCGTGTGTATGCTCCATTGGACATTTGCTGTTGGAATTTCCGCCAAAAAATGTTTGAGAGTTGTTTCTCAATTTTTCCGACAATTCTTGTTGGAAATTTCGATCGTCTGTATGCAATTCCGATGCACAAAAATCCTACGCATGCTCGGAATCAATTCGATGCATGCTCGGAATCATTGAACTTCATTTTTCTCGGTTTGTCGTAGTGTTGCACGTGATCGCGTTCTTGATGTTCGGAATTTCCGACAACATTTGTGTGACCGTGTGTATGCAACACGAGTTTGAGCCAACGTTCCGTTGGAAAAAAATCACGGTTTTGCTGTCGGAATGTCCGATCGTGTGTACGCGGCATTATGCCCATTATCAGTGTTAATTTTGATGACAAATTGCGATTAGTTTTAGTTATTGTCTTTTGACTAAAATTACATTTTAGTTTTAAGCCTCGTACACACGATCAGTCCATCCGATGAGAACGGTCTGAAGGACCGTTGTCATAGGTTAACCGATGAAGCTGACTGATGGTCCGTCGCGCCTATACACCATAGGTTAAATAACCGATCGTGTCAGAACGCGGTGACGTAAAACACAACGACGTGCTGAAAAAAACGAAGTTCAATGCTTCCAAGCATGCGTTGACTTGATTCTGAGAATGCGTGGATTTTTAACCGATGGTCGTGCCTACTAACGATCGGTTTTGACCTATCGGTTAGGAATCCATCGGTTAAATTTAAAGCAAGTTGGCTTTTTTTTAACCTATGGGGCCCACACACAATCGGTTTTGACCGATGAAAACGGTCCATCAGACCGTTGGCCTCTGGTTAACCTATCGTGTATACGAGGCCGAAGTTGTATGTTAGTCATCTGAATCGTTTTATTTTTAGTCGTATTTTAGTCGATTAAAAACTCAAGTACATTTTAGTTGGCTAAAATCGAATGTATTTAGTTAATATTTAATGCATTATTTAAGCATTTCTCTAGAATTGACGAACTCATTATATACTCCTGTTATTATTGATGGTATTAAGGTTTTCACATGCACTACAGACACAGATTTAGCCGTTGTGGTATATAACCAGTGTTCATTTTGACATCAAATTTTGATTTAGTTTTAGTCATAGTCCTTTGATTAAAATGCCATTTTAGTTTTACGCCGCATACACGCGATCGGAATTTCCGACAAAACCGTGGATTTTTTTCGGACGGAATTTTGGTTCAAACTTGTGTTGCATACACACAGTCACACAAATGTTGTCTGAAATTCCGAACATCAAGAACGCAGTGACGTACAACACTACAACGAGCCGAGATCAAAGAAGTTCAATGATTCTGAGCATGCATAGGATTTTTGCGCATCGGAATTGCATACAGACGATCAGAATTTCCGACAAGAACTTTTGCCATCGGAAAATTTGAGAACCAGCTCTCCAATTTTTCCTGTAAGGCCTCGTACACACGACCGAGTTTCTCGGCAAAAACCAGCAAGAAACTTGCTGGGAGATATTTTTTTGCCGAGGATACCGGTCGCGTGTACATTTTCGTCGAGGAAACTGTCGAGAAACTCGACGAGCCAAAAAGAGAACATGTTCTCTCTTTCCTTGACGGGAATGGAGAAAATTGGCTTGTCGAGTTTCGACGACTTCACAAGGAACTCGACGAGGAAAACGATGTGTTTCGCCCGTCGAGTGCCTCGGTCGTGTGTACGAGGCCTCAGAAATTCTGACAGAAAATGTCCAATGGGGCCTACACAAAAGCTCAAATCGAACATTTCTTATCGGAAATTCCAATCGCGTGTATGAGACATTAGTCATACTTTAGTTATCTAAATTGTTTTCATATTAGTCATATTTTAGTCATCTGAATTGTTTTAGTGTATTTTAGTCAACTAAAAAAGTGTTAATTTCATTGATGAAAATATTTTCATATTTTTTATGAGGGATACTACTCTCAATCAAGGAATTCTTATGTACATTATATGTTTTTACATTCAGCCTGTGTAAAGAATCTCCATGGCTGGAGAAATCAGACAAATATGAAACTAGTTAGTGATACAGGCCATCAATGTCCACCTGTATGGGCTCGTTCTTACTACATGCAGTGACCTGCAGGTCATTGCTAGGACATATAGACGATGTGCCCCATTCACACCACAATGCTCGTGTGATGTGAGTTGCAGTGCAGAAAAACGCAGAAGGTGTGCAGTTTTGTCCCAGCGCACAGGATGGCATGCCATCACAATGAACCATGCTGCTGTGCACTTTGTGACACTATGGGCCAGATCCACATACCTTTACACCTGCGCCGAGTATCAGAGATACGCTACGCCGCCGTAACTTTTCCGGCTTTGATTCGAATCCTGAAAGCTTGCGCGCCGAAAGTTACGGCGGCGTAGTGTATCTCTCGGCGCGTAATTCAAATCGGCGGGTAGGGGGCGTGATTCATTTAAATGAAGCGCGTCCCTGCGCCGAATGAACTGCGCATGCGTCGTTCAGAAATTTCCCGCCATGCTTTGCGCAAAAGGACGTCGCAATGACGTCATTTTTTTTAACTTAGACGTGACTTACGTCCATCCCTATTCACGGAACGACTTACGCAAAAAAGAAATAAATTCAAATTTCGACGCGGGAACGACGGCCATACTTTAACATGGCAAGTCTATCTATACGCCGCAAAATAGCAGCTTTAACTATACACCGGGAAAAGCCGACTAGAGACGGCGTAAGAGAATGCGACGGCCCCACGTACGTTAGTGGATCGTCGAAAAAAGCTAATTTTGATACCCGACGCGGAAAACGACGCAAACTCCAACCAGCGGACGCCGAAGTATTGCATCTGCGATCCGAAGGCGTACGAAGCCGTACGCCTGTCGGATCGAACCCAGATGCCGTCGTATCTTGGTTTGAGGATTCAAACTAAAGGTACGACGCAGGGAGATTTGAAAGTACGCCGGCGTATCAGTAGATACGCCGGCGTACTTGCTCTGTGGATCTGCCCTTTTAAATAAAGTTAAAAATCCTTAAAATATATAACCCATAAAACACCCCTAAGATGTGCATCAATGTCCTGATCTGAAAAAGGAAGATCAATATTCCAATTGGGCTTGAAGTAGGAAATCCTGTAGATAGATAGCTAGACAGATTGTTTATCTATACACCTATAGCTTATCTAACTAACGAAGAGATAGCTAGAATGGCTTCATATAAAATAGATAGATGGATAAATAGATAGAATAATGTGATGTGAAAAGATAAATATAGATATGGTATGAATAGATAGACAAAGAGTAAGACAAATGGATAAAGTAGACAGATAGATTATGGATAGATAGATAAACAGAAGGATAGGTAAAAAGGTGAATTATGTGATATATAAAGATAGACAGAATGATGCACCATATAAAGATAACTAGATAGACAGACAGATAGATTTGGTATGGATGGATAGATAAACAAAAGAAGAGATTCATAGAATGACGTTATATAAGAGATAGATAGATAATAGATAAGTTAGATAAGATGGATAACTAGATAAAGTAATGTGATGTGAAAAGATAGATAGAAAGATAGACAAACAAACATTTAGACAGGTGGATAAGTAGAGAGAGATAGATAGATAGATAGATAGATAGATAGATAGATAGATAGATAGATAGATAGATAGATAGATAGATAGATAGATAGGTAGGTAGATAGAATGATGTGATATATAAAGATAGATAGACAGAATGATGCACCATATAAAGATATGTAGATAGATAGACAGATACATTTGGTATGGATGGATAGATAAACAAAAGAAGAGTTTCATAGCATGATGTTATATAAGAGATAGATAGATAGATAGATAGATAGATAGATAGATAGATAGATAGATAGATAGATAGGTAGATAGAATGATGTGATATATAAAGATAGATAGACAGAATGATGCACCATATAAAGATATCTAGATAGACAGACAGATAGATTTGGTATGGATGGATAGATAGATAAACAAAAGAAGAGTTTCATAGCATGATGTTATATAAGAGATAGATAGATGGATAGATAAGTAGATAGATATATAGATATATAGATAGATAGATAGATAGATAGATAGATAGATAGATAGATAGATAGATAGATAGATAGACAGAATCATGCACCATATAAAGATATCTAGATAAACAGACAGAGAGATAGATTTGGTATGGATGGATAAACAAAAGAAGAGATTCATAGAATGACTTTATATAAGAGATTGATAGACAGATATGGTATGCTTGGATGGATAGATAGAGTATAGATAAACAGAAAGATAGATGGATAGGTAGATAGAATAATGTGATATGAAAAGATAGATTGGTATGTGATAGATAGATAGATAGATAGATAGATAGATAGATAGATAGATAGATAGATAGATTATGGATGGATAAATAAACAGAAAGATAGAATGATGTGATATTTATATAAAGATATACAGATAGATTTGGTATGGATAGATAGATAAACAAAATAAATTCAAAGAATGATGTTATAAAAGAAATATATATATGATATGCAGATAGATAGATAGATAGATAGATAGATAGATAGATAGATAGATAAAATAATGTGTTATAAAAAGATAGATTGATATGGTATGCTTGAATGGATAGATCGATTATAGATAAACAGAAAGATAGATAGAATAATGTGATACTAAAATATAGATTGATATGTGATAGATAGATAGATAGATAGATAGATAGATAGATAGATAGATAGATAGATAGATAGATAGATAGATAGATAGATAGATCTTGTTGTCCAAAAAGAAACAAAAATGAAATGTGCTGCAAATTGAAGGAATTTTCTTCCAAAATATAATCCAGATCCTTCTGCAGATCAATAGTGCATCCACCCTAAACTGCCCTACATACAACATGAGATGTGTACATATGATTTTCCCACCAGGGTAAGCCTTGGATTTATCTTATCAAGGTATTTAATAAACAGATCACAGATTGTGGGGTAAGTGGTAGTAGCAGATAACGAACTCTTTGCAAGTGACAGTAAAGAGGTGTGAACGGCGTTCTCTGCGCTCTGTGTACATCCGCCAGGACCGTGTCATTCCTTATGACGATGCAGCAACACTCTGGATGCATCATGCTGGTTGGACACATCAACTTGTGTGATCTGCATAGTTTATTTGGATTGAGACTTGGCCCGAAGCCCACAGCAGATTCCATTTGCAGCTGAACAGTCCATTAGTGGGTCTCACACAGAGTTCAATATCTCCTGAATTGTAAATAAGTGGGTCAGATGTGCAGACCAAGCTGTGAGGTCATCCAAGCTTAGGAACACAAATGCAATATAATTAGGTTTACCAAACCTCTGGTGGCAGCTCATTATTTTTATCTCAGGCTTTTTTCTTTTTTTTTCACCTGATGATCCTGCCAGAACACACTTCCTGTTCACATGCGACACAATCTGCTATAATGTGTCTATGAATGAACAGCATTGTCACCCTAGGACATGAAGTGTGTTGGGACTACAGAATACCTCCTCCTTGACTTATTTCCAAAACTTGAGTGCGAAGGTGGGTCTGTAGTCCACAGTGAGAACATGGGACAATACTAACTGATAACAGTGTAGAACAGGTGTAACAAATTGCTTTCTGAGGAATATTATAAGAAAGGTTATTGTTAAAATTTTAGAACACATCGACCAAATCTGTTTGTGAAATTGCCAATGAGTGGATCAAATTCACAGACTTTAGGACTGATTTACTAATAGGTTGAGAATCTTCACTTAAAAAAAAAAAACACAAGTGAATAATTACTTTGAAAGTGGTTGTAAACCCTTCTATATAGTACCCCGTGAAGTGACTGGTCACAGGAGATTAAACAAATTCTCCTACATAAGTTGTACCTGTTTATCTGAATGCTCTCTTCCAATGATCAGACTTGTCCTGACAAGGGCAGGCAATGTGTCAAAAGACAACAAAGCCCTTGGGTGTCCATGCAATCACGGGAATGAGTCTGAATGTCGCCATGACAACGCCCCAGCAAACCCCCCACAGCCAAACCGAGGGCGAACAGGCATCGGGCATACAGGAGATGTCACCACATCTTAGATGTATACAAAGAAGGATCCCAGGTGGATGAACACCTAAAGAAATAGAGCCATGAATGAAACTATATACAAAATCAAAAACAAATCAATTAGAAGTTAAATATTGAAAATAAATATATACAAAATCAATAATATAATTATTACATATAGAAAAATTACAAAATGAATTCATGAATTAAACTAAGCCTGAGAATTATAGAATAAAGTGGAATCAATCAAAGAAGGGAAAGGGGATGGGAGGGAGAAAAGGGGAAGGGAAATATACACCAAGGGACCCAGAACATCCTCCAAATGGATCCATAGATGAAAAAGGACCATAATGTTAAGTGAACAAAAAGGAAACAAATGACAGGAACAAACAGACACGGACGTCGGACCATCAGAGGAATCATCAGTCAAAAGCGTCAAAGATGTACAAGACAACATACATTTTAGTCAGCTAAACAACTCATAGAAAGGACTTATAGCTGATATATTCATTAAGTCCAGGGTATCTAACAGCGTCTATACTGTGTATCCAGGCCCGGATTTCCCACAAGGACACTGAGGCCAGACCTTGGGGGCGGCAGGGCACAGAGGTGCGGCAGCGGCATGGAGTCCCCCGACGACCGAAACATACAGTTAAGGGCGGTAAGTTGCTTTCTAGCAGGACTAAATGTAGTGTGGGGCAATCCGCTCGCTCGTTAACAAGTGATTGTGGCGATGTCGCCAAAATCACTTGTAAAATGTGTGCTGCCGTCCGTCCTCCCCTTCCACCCCCCCCCCCACATACCTCTCTCTGCTGGCTCTGTCTTCGGGACTCCGTTCTCCCCCTAGCCACCGAGTCTGTCTCCTGTCCCTCCCCCTGATGTACACAGTGAGAGGGGTGAGCTGTGCTCTTCCCATCTCAGCTGTGACAGAAGTTCTAGCACAGTGCTAGGACTCCTGTTTTGGAGGTGACGGGGTCAATAAAGAGAACCTGCCACCTCCAATTGCTATTACACAGGGAATTGTTTTCTCCTGTGTGATAGCAATACATTTAGGTGAAAAAAAATAAGAAATAATAATTAAATTAATAAAATAAAAAAGTAATTAAAAAGTAAAGAATAGGAAAAATAATATATATATATAGAAAAAAAGAAAAGCATACAAAAAAAAGGTAAACGACAAGCTACAAATAAATAAAAAAAGTAATAAAAAAGAAAGAAACAAAAAATATTTGAACTAACCGTTCTGCCCCTGCTATCCGGTTACCATTCTCCGTTGATTTGGGGGGGGTGATTCGGTTGGCAGGAAGGGGGTGCTTAGCGGAACCTGGCCTTGGGGCGGCAGGGAGAGCAAATCCGGCCCTCTGTGTATCCATCTTGTCTCAAGCTGTAAAAGAGTCAAGTCTATACCACCCCCCCGAACATGTGATGGCACATGTTTAAGAGCGTGGAATCGCACCATAGTCGCATCATATTCATGTTGACAGCCAATATGTCGATTTAATGCTGTGGTAGTCAGTTTTTTAAAAAGGGGCAGAATATGATCTCTTATTCTTTTAAAAATAGGTCTCTTTGTCTTGCCAACATAGAAACATCCGCATTGGCAAAGGGCTAGGTATACCACACCAACAGTTTTACAAGTTACAAGGTATTTGATATTATGGGTATATCCAGTTGGAAGGGGTACATCTCTAGAATTAGATAAAAAGCAACAAACGTTCCATCTTCCACATGGGAAGGTGCCCGTTTGCGATGGTTGCTCAAAAGGTTGAGGACAAAAATGACTAGAAACCAGTCGGTCTTTAATTGAAGGAGCACGACGGAAAGTTATTTCTGGGTATGGTTTGATACATTTTTTAATAGTGTTATCCGCCAATAAGATAGGCCAAAAAATTTTACGAAAATGTTTCCATTTGACCATGTTGTTTAGAAAATTTGGTTAACAGATTCTTTGTGTTTGGTTATTTTGATTGAATGGATTAAATCCTTTCTATTCAGTTTAGCAACTGTTAAATGATTTTTTTAAAAGGGATCGACTGTATATATATATATATATATATATATATATATATAACAAGTAGTCTGTCACGTAATTCATTGGCAGCTTTAGTGAAATCTGAGTCTAGAGTGCAATTTCTTCTAAGCCGAAGAAATTGGCTATATGGGATGCTATTGAGAAGAGGTTGAGGGGTGTGCACTGACAGCGTGCAGTACAGTTTTACCCGCTGAAGGCTTGCGATAGAGGGAGGAATGAAGTCTACCCTCTTGATCAATGTGAATCTTCAAGTCAAGGAAATTGATACAGGATTGACTGCATTCCATAGTGAAACTTAAATTGTAATCATTTACAGCGAGCGCATCCATCAGCTGCAAAAGCTCATCCTTGGTGCCTGACCAAAAAAATTTAAATATCATTTATGTATCTTGACCATGTAATCACATGTTGTAACAATGACGACAGGGGATCATTAGAAAAAAGTTGCCTCTCCCACACCCCCAGGTACAGGTTAGCATAGAGTGGGCACAAATGGTCCCCATAGATACTCCCTGCACCTGGAGGAAGTGGGAGGTACCAAATAAAAAAACATTCCGTATGAGGATGAACTCAAGCAGCCGAAGGACAAACTCACTGTAAGAACTAGAGGACGAACCCCGTTCTTTCAACTGAGTCCGAATGGTAGCAATACACTTTTTGTGGGGAATAGAATTGTAAAGACATCTAATGCAACCAACCAGGTGCCAGGCGGAAGATATTTTCCATCGGTACTACGAAGCAGATCAATGGTATCTTTTACATAGATGACGTGAGGATGCAGGTACTTGTCAACCAAAGCACTTGCATTTTCAGTTAGTCCCTGACATCCAGACACAATCGGACGACCAGGAGGGTGAACCAGGTATTTATGTACTTTGGGTAAAGAATAAAATGTTGGTGTCTTTGGATCCTTAGTGTTTAGATAACTCCAAGTGGACTGGTCAATAGTACCATCCTGGTAAGCCCTAAAAATAATAGCACAATATTCCTGAATGAAATTATCCACCAATGTACTTAAATTGGTCGATACCATGACTTGTTGTCAAGGATGTCGAGGCACATACGTTCATATGCCTCGACATCCATGACAACCACATTACCCCCTTTGTCGGCTGGCTTAATAACCAAGCCTGGGTGTGTTTGAAGATCTTTGAGTGCCCTACAATGCCTAAAAGATAGATTGTATTCATTTGTATTGGATAAATCTATATTTTAAATTTCTGAGGTAATTTGCTGAACAAATGCCCAAATACTGGGATTTGTATGAAGTAGAGGAAAGTTATGCAATTTAGGCTTAAAGGAAGTAGGGGGGGAGACACAACAGGGACGACCAACCCTGGCATAAACAGAATTGAAGGGTTGTCGTCCTCGGTGGAAACCTGTCAAAGTTAGTTGATGGGCAAAATGTAAGTCCTAATTTGAGCACATAAATTCGATCAGCAGTTAAAGATATAGAGGAAAGATTGATTATATCTGATTATATCTGAGTTGTCTGAGCTAGGGAAGTGTCCAGAGGGATCTGGACAGTGTCCATTGGTTTGCCTAAAAAATTGGGTGCAATCTTAGGATCCAAAGACTGTGTACTTTGTGGAAACATTGTGGTTAAGGTCGGTTCACTGCCCCTTCGATGAGCAGTAGAAGAAGAAAGAAGCGTATGTGTAACGCCAGATGTAGATGGTAAAATAGAGTTAGAAGCAGCCAAAGATCAGGCAGGCATGGGTGTAGATGTAGGCACATTAGTGACACTGTTACGAACCCCCGGAGGTCAACGAATGGAATTAGACCCAGTGTTACGGTGCTGGGAATCAGAAGAGGTGGCAGTGCGATCCCCTTTTTTTAGGGAACATATCCTGGGAAATTTCCCTGTACATCGTGGAGGTGCTAGAAGAAAAAGGAGAGACAACATTAGGTGCTTGAGTGTGAGTTTTAGAAATATTTGAAGGAGGAGGAGGCTTAGTTGTAAATCTCTCATGTGAAGGTTGATTCCATCTGTACACATGCCCATTCTCATGGGCAGTTTTGTCCCTTTGAAACTTAGCTTCTTTTGTGTAAATAAAGTATATTCCTCCAAACGCACCTTTAGGTCTTTCTCCTGTTGAGTGAATCTGGAGGAAGTTTGAATCAGGATATAGTCCTGATACCAATTAGAAATTTGAAGATCTAAAGTTTCAAGTTCTTTTTCATATTGATTGCATAAGATGGAAATCATTTCAAGTGAACAGGACTGAAGGTTAGCAAATAGCTAGAATCTCTCCCTAAACAATGTACTGGACACACACAGTATATCACAGGTGACAGGTGCAGTGCTGGTGAAATAGGCAGAGAGTAACCTATATATTGCTGTCCCTATAGCAAATAGCTGGAACCTCTCCCTAAACTATGTACTGGACACACACAGTATATCACAGGTGACAGGTGCAGTGCTGGTGAAATAGGCAGAGAGTCACCTATATGTTGCTGTCCCTATAGCAAATAGCTGGAACCTCTCCCTAAACTATGTGCTGGACACACACAGTATATCACAGGTGACAGGTGGAGTGCTGGTGAAATAGGCAGAGAGTCACCTATATATTGCTGCCCCTATAGCAAATAGCTGGAACCTCTCCCTAAACTATGTACTGGACACACACAGTATATCACAGGTGACAGGTGCAGTGCTGGTGAAATAGGCAGAGAGTCACCTATATATTGCTGTCCCTATAGCAAATAGCTGGAACCTCTCCCTAAACTATAAGATGCAGATCTCACAGAAATAAACAGTGCTTGTGTAGATTTCTGAAGCAGGATACACCTATCTGACACTGTACCTCAATCAGCAGCAGCCTGTCCCTACCCTAGCTAAAGCAGAGTGATGAGCCCTAAACGATAAGATGCAGATCTCACAGAAATAAACAGTGCTTGTGTAGATTTCTGAAGCAGGATACACCTATCTGACACTGTCCCTCAATCAGCAGCAGCCTCTCCCTACACTAGCTAAAGCAGAGTGACGAGCCCTAAACGATAAGATGCAGATCTCACAGAAATAAGCAGTGCTTGTGTAGATTTCTGAAGCAGGATACACCTATCTGACACTGTCCCTCAATCAGCAGCAGCCTGTCCCTACCCTAGCTAAAGCAGAGTGATGAGCCCTAAACGATAAGATGCAGATCTCACAGAAATAAACAGTGCTTGTGTAGATTTCTGAAGCAGGATACACCTATCTGACACTGTCCCTCAATCAGCAGCAGCCTCTCCCTACACTAGCTAATGCAGAGTGACGACTGTGCTGTGTGCCTCTATCTGATATAGAGGCTGGTCACATGCTGGGTCACATGCTGCACTGGCCAATCACAGTCATGCCATTAGTAGGCATGGCTAGTAAAACAAATGGTGATTGGCTGCCGTGCAGCGCGCCATAAAATAGCCAAACTCCGAACCCGAACTTTACAGTTCGTGTTCGCTCAACCCTAATCATTAACCTTTCTTACATTTGGAAAAATTTGAATCCTAAGACCCCACGGTACAATCTGATTTTCAGAATATTTAGAAAAATATACTTTATGCCAATAGACTCTGACTTTCTTTTCGAGAAGACGCTGTAGTCTCATAAATGTGAGATCTAAATCAGCATCAGAGATTTTCTCATTGTTATGAGATAATCTGATTTTGGTCATTAGTCCATCCCATGCATCCCCACAAAAGTTAGCCATGATGCCCACAGCGGTTACAGATGGAGAGAAGTAATGGCCTCCCAAGATGGGTAAAATAAAATAAATTAAGGGAAGAAAAAAGGGAGGGAAGGGAAGGAAACATAGGCAGGGAAAAAAAGGGGAAGTTAGTAAAGAAAACTAATTATATCAGCAAGAACAAGCATTACTTATTTTCTTAATATAAATTGTATAGTATAGCAATGAATTGTTTATCCAAAGAGGGACCACCAATCACGGTATAGTGGTGTATTGAAACACCCAATAAAGGAAGATTTAGAAAAGGAGAGTGGTGTGTCCTCTATTATATACGGTACCTCATCCCTATAAGATAGTGCAGGGTTGTGAAGAGGATGAGGGGATTAGAACGGTGCCTTAACAAGTCACAAAAGTATTTGAAACAGAATTAAATGAAGACAATATTTTATTCAATATTAAATTGATTAGTGATGGGAACAGTAGGTTAAAAATAATACTGATTTGAAGTAAATATATCACAATATCCCGACATGTTTCATCAAATCGTTGCCTTCCTTAGGGGTGTGAGCTTCATTCAGTGAATTTGTTACAGTCTATTGAAAAAACACAATTATTAAAAATACTTGCATAAATGTTTCGAAGCATGGCTGAACGTCAAAAGATGTAGGGACAAAATGGACCCAATATGTGGGAAATCCCCAAGACAGACTCAATGCCACGATAAAGCTGTACCTACCCCAGATCAAGAATCGAGGCAAAATGTGGCGTTCCAAGGCGACAAACAAAAACCCCAAACTTTAGCGTGACTGCAGGGGGCTAGTAATTCAAACTAAAAAGCATAATTCAAAAAAAGAGCTAGTTAGGGGTTAAGTACCATGAGATAATAACTCACGGCTAATATCCCTAAGTAGGGGCTAACATATCCTCCATACATACCTGTATTGAAAAAGTTATAAGTGAAATAGATTGGTGGGTGCTGAACTGCCAAAAGCGTTGAAAAATAGCAGAGTAATCTGTAGAAAATATTAAACATTAATTTAAAAAAAATAAAAAAAGGGGGAGAAAAAGGGTCAGAGCTTACCAATAGGTAATTGGCTGCAATGGATGACACAGCTCGAAAATTAGCAGGAAGATATCAGTTTATCCTGTGGTAATGCACAGCAAAAATAGCAATGCAGGTAAAGACAAAAACCTAAAATGGAGATAGATAACATCAGATTACTCCTACTGCATCCATCGGTTTGAATAAAAAAAAAAAAATATATATATATAGGTCCACACTGAAAGGGGATATGATAGGTTACCTGGAATAAGTATAAACATAGTAACAGCGCCCCACCGACACGCCAGCACACAAGGGCTGGCTGAGCCGGTTTAAACTGATCAGTGTCAAGCGTCACTAATCAGCAGCAGATAGAGTAGCCACAGCGCATGCGCACAAGCCATGCTGAGCCTACAAGCCCCAGACTGCTGTGCGGTGTGACGTCAGCAGATTGTGACGCGGCAACGGCGGGCGGATTGGAAATACGCCGACAGACAGGCAGAACAAGGGGAGGCAGATCTAACTGAAGCAAGGAGAGACGACAAAGGGTGTGGCTAAAGGGTGGGCAATGTGTCAAAAGACAACATGATTGTGATTCCTATTGAACCAGACTGAGAGACCATTTAAAGGCTCAGGAACCCTTTGCAGGTCTTATGGCGTAATTATCTGATTAGATTGGGACACTTTGGGCCAGATTCACAGAAGAAGTACGCCGGCGTATCTACTGATACACCGGCGTACATTCAAATTTGCCGCGTCGTATCTTTAGTTTGAATCCTCAAACCAAGATACGACGGCTTCTGGCTTCGATCCGACAGGCGTACGGCTTCGTACGCCTTCGGATCGTAGGTGCAATACTTCAGCGCCCGCTGGGTGGAGTTTGCGTAGTTTTCCGCGTCGGGTATGCTAATTAGCTTTTTCCGGCGATCCACGAAGGTACGCGCGGCCATCGCATTCTCTTACGTCGTCGCTAGTCGGCTTTTCCCGGCGTATAGTTAAAGCTGCTGTTTTGTGGCGTATAGATAGACTTGCCATGTTAAAGTATGGCCGTCGTTCCTGCGTCGAATTTCAAAAAAATTTTTTGCGTAAGTCGTCTGTGAATAGTAAAGGACGTAACGCACGTCGAAGTTCAAAAAATGACGTTGGTGCGACGTCATTTCGCGCAAAGCACGTGGGAAATTTCAAAACGGAGCATGCGCATTTCAATCGGCGCGGGGACGCGCTTCATTTAAATGAATCACGCCCCCTACCCGCCCAATTTGAAATACACGCCGAGAAATACACTACGCCGCCGTAACTTACGGCGCAAAATCTTCCTGGATTCGAAATTCCGCCAGGTAAGATACGGCGGCGTAGCGTATCTCTGATACGCTGCGCCAGGGCAATTCTTTGTGAATCTGGCCCTTTAAGCCTAGAATATTACACCTTTTCACAATATTCTAATTTTCTGAGATTGTGGATTTGGGGTTTTCATGAGCTGTAAGCCTCAATCATCACAATTATGACAAATCACACCTTGAACTATCTTGCTTTGCATGTAATGAGTCTATCTCACATTAGTTTCACCTTATAAGTTGCATTAGTGAAATAAATGAACTTTTGCACAATATTCGAGTTTCACCTGTATTTATGAAGCGGCCTGCTACTTTTTAGCCGGCGGGAGTGGGAGTTGATCGCCCCGCTGTGCATGCTAGGGAGGAGTACTGGCCGGGGGTGTTTGTTCAAGTGTTCATGGCTCCACGTTGGTCCGGGGTTGTGATCTACTAAGTAGACCCGGTAGTCAGACTGGGTCTACGCTTGCAGAGTGGTCCTTTGCTGTCCGTCCTGAGGGAAGAAGCCACTCGATGAAGAACCTATCTTGGAGAGCACCGAGCACAGGGGCTGGTATCTCAGGAGAGGCCTTGAACTTCATCGAAGGACGCACCATTACTGAAAGGCTGAATGATGGTCGCCTGTCAGTTCTAAGTTTACAAGAAGTTATTTGGGAGAGATCTGGGTGCTTAATCCTGTGTTGAGAGGATTTTGGACCGAATATACCTACATGTTTGGGAAGGTCTGTGGCAGAGACTGTACCATATTCTGTGCGCCATCCAGGCTGCTAGGCTAGTGAGAGGCCTATCCGAGTGCGCAATACCCGTTCTGGCTAGAGTGGCGACGAAAGCTGTGTTGCTGGAAGCAGGAGTGTTTCCAGACAGAAGTTATACACCTGAAACTATTACCTATTACCCTTCCACCTCTTCAACTACTTATTTTATTCTTCTACCAAGTTCAGCAAATAAAGCAAAGAAAAAGAAGTCTAAAGTGTGGACATTGAACTTTTTCTCAGCTCTCATCTGATACCCTAGATGGCGAAGGAAATAGAGGCAACATCCTGCCCAAAACAATCCAGCAGCTCCTCCGGGGGTAGTGCTACATTTACATTTCATAAAGTTCCATACTAAGGGCTCTTTCACACAGAGCGGATCCGTATTGATCCGCTCTGTTAGCCCGTTTGGCTCAGCGGGGATTCCTCCGTTGATCCCCGCTGAGCTGTCGGCAGACAGGGCGGTCCCCGCACACAGTGCAGAGACCGCCCTGTCTCTCCTCCGCTCTCCCCTATGGGGAATCGGATGAATACGGACCGTGTGTCCGTATTCATCCAATCCGTTTCGCCAGACGGAAGAAAAATAGGGTTTTCTTGCGTCCGCAAAAGCGGATCTTTGCGGACGCGGATGGTTGCGGACGTTAGCGAATGCATCATCTGCTAACGTCTGCAATCCCATAGGGATACATTACAAGTCCGTAAACGGACTTGTAATAAACGGACCGTTTGTCCGTGCGTGTGAAAGGGCCCTAGGGGTAAACACACAATCTGCCGCTGCCATGTTTCTTAGCTCCCAAATGTCCCTGATTTGGAACAATGTCTCTCTGTCCCTCTTTCCTCCTCATTTGTCCCTCATTTTGGTCTGATTATATATATATATAAATAATTTAGCATATAAAATATATTATTTATCTTTCAAAAAGTGTTTCCCAGTGCTAAACCTTTAATCCGATTTCTAAATCGCTGCATTTGTAAATTTCACTATAAATGAATAGTAGTGGTAAAAAAAGCATTTGTAGAGTTAACTAATACTTTTTCTGTATAACTATGCTTAAAGGGGGTGTGGCAGGGGTATGTGTCCTATGCACTTTTGCTAATAGGTGTCCCTCGTTCCCATTTCAAAAAGCTTGGAGGTATGCATGTTTGATATTTGTTGGCTGTGGATATAGTTCCATCCAAAAATAGAACTTCCACTTTTTAGAATCCTTTCCCTCTCCGGTGGCACCTTTCGGGGGGAGGAGGGAGCAGATACCTGTGTAATACAGGTATTTTCTCCCACTTCCTAGCATAGATCACTGCTGTGATCGCGGTGACCTACACCACCATTCTGTCCTCTGGGAGACACACAGGTCCCAGAAGACAGCAGGGACCAGTAAGGACGCTCAGCGTGACTCGCGCATGCGCAGTAGGGAACCAGGAAGTGAAGCCCCAAGCCGATGGACAGATTGGCTTCGGCTGCCGACATCGCGGGCGCCCTTGACAGGCAAGTGTCCATATATTAAAAGTCAGCAGCTATAGTATTTGTAGCTGCTGGCTTTTAATAAAAAACAAATTTGGCTGATGTCCGTTTTAATGATTACAATTTCATTATAAGGTTTTCAGATATATTTACCTAGATCTACAAGTAAACCTGAGGGAACATCTTTATCATTTCAAGTACTCTCTGATGGACAAGTGGCCATCTCATATATATATTTCTTGTTCAATATTTTTCAATATACTTTATTGGGCAGCCACAGTAGTTTGGCTGCCCAAGCATACCTCTGTGAGGTGAGAGTCCATCTTAGCATTCTCCATGACTTGGTTGTCTGTGAAAGTCCCAGGTGTTTCCAGCAGACTGCAAGGTGCAGGAGTCCCGATACCACTAGCAGAAGAGAACCAACCGATTTACTAAGAAGAAGGCTCCCCCCTTTTTATAGCCCAGGTTAGGATCAAAATGCCCGGGAACTGAGCTTACAACAGTTAACCCTTTACTCTAGCCTGGGCCAGCCGGTAACTCACAGGTACCTACATATTCCAACCTGCCTACATGCGTGTCATTAGTAATCATAGCATGTAGTGAGAATATATGCAGATGACACAGTGGAACATAACCACATGTCACAGGAGGAATCAGGAAAGAAAAAGAAAAGGAAAAGGGAAAGGAAAAAAGGGAAAGAAAGGGATCAGTGAGAAGGGAAAGGATAGGGGATGAGTCTAGTCGGAGAGGGTTCTGGGCGACTGAGAACAGAATGCCAAGTATTAAATATATCATAAGTCCAGCAGCCCACAATCAAAAGGCTTGGGAGGAGTTCTGTGACCCAATGGTCCTAAATTTGCAGGGCTTTGGCATAGTGTTTTGGAGTTAGACTGTCAAGTTTTAGTTTATCAAGGTGCAATGCACTTTTGACTTAACTGCTAAGAAGAGGATGTTCGGTGATAACCAGGCCTTGGCCTTGGCTATAACCAGCTTACCGGCAGTCAGTAAATGAGTCGTAAGAGCAAATTGGGAGTTAGAGATTGCCACTTTATATATATTTCTGAACATCTGAAAACACTTTTTCCAGGGACGTCATACCAATATAAAGGACGATTATGTTTATGACCAGTATATATGAGTTTTATTATATGTCTTTATTGTTGCATTCTTGAGCATTTATTGATATATCCTGGCAGATATGATAACCGTTTACATATTTTAGAGGTTCTAAAGAGGTTGTATTGTGGTATATGTGATATGGACATGCATGCGTGAGGTACATTACCCAATATGTGTCTCCTAAGGAATGTGATAATATTTTGATGTAAATTGTAGCAAATTTCCATTAAAAATGTGTGCCAGATATTTCCAATGACCACTAGTTCAATCATAGAAATAGACAGATAGACAGACAGACAGACAGACAGGCAGACAGGCAGGCAGGCAGGCAGGCAGACAGACAGACAGACAGACAGACAGACAGACAGATAGACATACAGCACAACAAATCTGTTAAAATATTATACATTTTTGATGCAAATTCCCAAGATGTGGCAGACATTTCTACAGATCAAGGATCCAATAATCATTTAAAAGTTAGCGTAAATCAGTTTCCCCATCTCCAGCATGGATGGAAGTTCTTATTACACTGACAGATGTCTCTATGATCTCCCTCACCACAGCAAAACTTACAGACGTCTAACACTGTATGTAAACCTCTGTTCCCAGATGTCAGCCATTCTCCTCTGTTATCTGTGGTTTTGATCTTGAGAAACATGTTGCGTCAGTAGAGTCAGCCTGCTGGCCAGAGAGTAATGCCGCGTACACACCATCACTTTATGTGATGAAAAAAAACGAAGTTTTAAATCATGAAATAAAAAAACGTTTTTGAAACTTCATTTTCAAAAACGACGTTGCCTACACACCATCGTTTTTTCAAAATGCTCTAGCAAAGCGCGGTTACGTTCAGCACTCTTTTCCATTGAAGCTAGCTTCATAACTTGCTTCTGAGCATGCGCAGGTTTAAAAACGTAGTTTTAAACGTCGTTTTGCCCACACACTATCATTTTAATTGACACAAAAAACTACGTTTTGAAAAACGACACAAAAAATTGAAGCATGCTTCAATTTTTTTTGTTGTTTTTCACAAGACATAAAACAAAGTTTTCCCCCACACACGGTCATTTTAATTGACGTTTTTCAAAACGTCGTTTTTTTTCATCACATAAAGTGATGGTGTGTACGCGGCATTAGGCCTTGTTTAGACGCACGCAGTTGCGGGGCGGTTGCTGGCAAAAATGGGGTTAAAACAGGTGGTGAGGAGGCGTCACATAGCTTCCTTACTGCCTGTCAGTCTCTGGAGAGCTATCCGAATGTGGATCGGGCTTCAGGGGCAAGGTAGATTAGACGCATATTTAAATCTACCCTAATAAATACAGTAGACTGGAGTTGTAGGACTGTTGCACACTAGCGTTTGTGTTTTGCTACCGACCTGTTTCGAAAAATTTCGGAAGGACCTGGGCTTCTGTTTTACAGTCATATGAACAAGGCATATTCTGTTTAACTGATATGTAGTGGATTAATATATTTACAAGCAGATGGCAAGGCAGTGTGCATGCATTGCATCTGTTTTGCTAAACACAAATGGTAAGCACATGCTAAAGGCACATTTAATACTATTCAGTATTCACATTCTTGGCAAGTATTGTTCCAACCGTCTGTATAATATAGAAGTTTTCTTAAAGGACCGGTTTACCACCAAAGTAATATTTAGGTACAGGTAAAGCCTCATAGACTGAAAGAGTCCCAAGTTTCTCATTCCTTTGAAACCTCAACGATAGTGATTGGTGAATTTGCTTGAGTTTGATTTGCAGGTACATTTAGGAAATGTAGCACCCTCTAGTGTGTGCTAGTAGGGAGTCTAGGCAAACCATACTCTGACTCAGCAGGGGTAGTCGGGTGGAAGATGGAGATGCAGTGTTGAGGAGGCTGTCGGTGGCCCTCAGGGGTGTTCCCTAGTCTGGGGGGTGATCTGCCTGGACTTGGGTGCTGTAAGAATCCTGCTAAAACACAGAGGAGGAGGTCTTCCTGGAGGCACAGAAGCAGGAGAGGACAGAGTGAGTGGTCACCCTGTGGAGACTAACAAAGGGGGGAGACTGCCACATGTAGCCAGTGTGTGCTTCAATCCTTCCCTGAGTGATCTCCTGAGAGTCAGCCATGTGGGCTGGTAAAGAGTCAGTTGGGAGCACTGGTGTGGAGAGGCAGCCAGGAGGGCTGGTGAAATGGGCAGCTGCAACCAGGTGGGTTGGCAGCACCTGAAGAGGTGGTGCTGGGATCAGTGGCCACAGTTGAGAAGTTACATGCTTCTTCACTACATTTGAGCTACACTAAGGGGCCTACGAGTTCCTGCCTAAAATGCCGCGTACACACGATCAGATTTTCCATGGGAAAAACCTTAGATGGTTTTCCAGATGGAATTTCGCTCAAGCTTGGCTTGAATACACAAGGTAAGTTAACACAAATGTTCTCTGAACTTTCGACCATCAAGAACGCGGTGATGTACAACACTACAACGAGCGGAGAAAATGAAGTTCAATGCTTCCAAACATGCGTTGAATTGTTTCCAAGCATGCGTCAGAATTTTGCGAGTCAGAATTGATACAGACGATCGAAATTTCCAATTGGAATATTTTCCGTCTGAAAATTTGAAAACCAGCTCTCAAATGTTTGTTGGTGGAAATTCCGACAGGAAAAGTCTGATGGAGCCTACACGCGGTCAGATTTTCAGACCGAAATCTGAGTATTTTCTTGACCTTGTGTACGGGGGCCAGTCCCGGACTGGGACAAAAAATAGGCCCGGGCATTTACGACTGAGCAGCCCATGGCATATTTACCAGGAGGCACAGGGAGCATGGGGGGTGCGGAGAACACAGGGGAGTGTGGAGAGCACTAGGGGGGATTGAGAGCACTAGGTGGGCCAGAGAGAACAGGGAGTGAAGAGCATGGCGAGATGGAAAGCACTAGGAGGAGCCGGAGAGCACAGGGGATTTGGAAAGCACTGGGGGGGGTCAAAGAGCACTGAGGGGGCAGGGCCTATGGGGGGCTGGAGAGCACAAGCAGGGGCAGAGAACACAATAGTGAAGAGCACGGGGGGCGGAGAGCACAGAGGGGCTGGAGAGCACAGAGGGGGCGTGGACCACAGGGGGCTGGAGTGCACAAGCAGGGGCAGAGAACACGGGAGGCAAACATCACAGGGGGGTGAAGAGCACAGGGGGTGAAGAGCATGGGGCCAGAGAGCACAGGGGGGCCTGGAGAGCACAGGGAGGGGCTGGAGAGCACAGGGAGGGGCTGGAGATTGCTGATGAGCACAGGGGGGTCTGAGAGTAAAGGGTGCTGAAGAGCACAGGGGGGCCTGAGAGCACAGGGGAGTCTGAGAGCACAGGGGGGCTGGAGATCCCTGAGAGGGGCTGGGGAGTGCCAACAAGCACAGGGGGCCTGAGAGCACTGGGGGGCCAGAGCGTAAAGGGGTGCTGAAGAGCACAGAGGGGCCTGAGAGCACAGGGGGTCTGAGACAACAGGGAGGGGCTGGAGAGTGCTGATGAGCACAGGGGGGCCTGAGAGCACTGGAGGGCCAAAGAGTAAAGGGGTTCTGAAGAACCCAGGGGGCCTGATAGCACAGGGGGGTCTGAGAGCAACGAAGGGGCGTAAACCACGGAGGGTTGGAGAGCACAAGCAGGGGCAGAGAACACGGGAGGCGAACAGCACAGGGGGCTGGAGAGCATGGGGGCCTGAGAGCACTGGGGGGGGGGGGCTGGAGAGCACAGGGGGGCCAGAGAGTGCAGGGGGCTGATTAGAACAGGGGGCATGAGAGAACTGGGGGGGATGGAGAGCACTGGGGAGGCTGGAGTGCAGTGGGGGGGAGTTGGAGATCACTGAGGGGCTGGAGTGCATTGGGGGGAGTTGGAGATCACTGGGGGGCTGAAGTGCAGTGAAGGGAGTTGGAGATCACTGGGGGGGGGGTGCTGGAGTGCAGTGGGGGGGTTGGAGATCACTGGTGGGGTGCTGGAGTGCAGTGAAGGGAGTTGGAATCACTGGGGGGACTGGGGTGCAGTGGCGGGAGTTGGAGATCACTGGGGGGGGGGGTGCTGGAGTGCAGTGGGGGAGTTGGAATGCAGTGGGGGAGTTGGAGATCACTGGGGGGTGTAACAATACGCCAAATTAGTTTCATGTTTATGGATCGCAACTGCGGAGACTTCTCAGGTTCGAACCCAGGTTTCACTCTTAACTCAGTTAAGAGTTTGGGTTCTATCATCACAGCCTCAGTAAAGTAAATAGTGCTTATTCCAGCATAAGCAACATAAAAGTAAATCTTGGTATTAATGGTATTGAACCGGTATAAGGATAGGTGTAGCGCAGTACTGGGACTGCACACTAGAGGTCAGTAATGAACACAGGCATAGAAGCAAAGCAGGTAACTGGTATCTATAGCAGTGAACATAACATGTGAGCTGCAGTACAGCCTGGAGTGAAAGTCCTTAGTACTTTAGCATAGCAGTGCACATAACTTGGAAGCAAGCGGCAAGTATGGAGATCAGCGTTTAGTAATTGGTTTCTATAGCAGAGTACTTGCGGTTGCAGATAGCTGGGCATGGATGTGCGTCCTGGGAGCCTGGACCTGGTTGAAGAGATCGGTAGCTGCAAACAAGGAGTCCTGGAGGTCCAGTTCAGGAAGCTGGAGCTTAGATCAGGTGAGTCTGGAAGCCCAGCTGACAGTGGCGTACTGTCAGCAATAGAGGAACACCTTCCTGTCAGTGCTGGGAGTTTAAATAGGCCGCAGGAAGTGAGAGGGTATTTGGAAAGAAGGAAGAAACGAAAAGAGAGTTGACTGGGAAAGAAGCAACTATAGTTGTACTTAGAGCAAATTATTGGTGTGACGTTACAGGGGGGTGCTGGAGTGCAATGGGGGGGGGGGGGGTTGGAGATCACTGGTGGGGTGCTGGAGTGCAGTGAAGGGAGTTGGAGATCACTGGGGGTTCTGGAGTGCAGTGGGGGAGTTGGAGATAACTGGGGGGGGGGGTGCTGGAGTGCAGTGGGGGAGTTGGAGATCACTGGGGGGTGCTGGAGTGCAGTGGGGGAGTTGGAGATCACTGGGGGGGGGGGCAGGAGTGTAGTGGGGGGGGGTTGGAGATCACTGGGGGGGCTGGAGTGCAGTGGGGGGGGATGGAGATCACTGGGGGGCTGGAGTGCAGAGAAGGGAGTTGGAGGTCACAGTGGGTGCTGGAGTGCATTGGGGGAGTTGGAGATCACTGAGGGGTGCTGGAGATCACTGGGGGGTGGTGGAGTGCAGTGGGGAGTTGGAGATCACTGGGGGGGGGCTGGAGTGCAGTGGGGGGGGGGGTTGGAGATCACTGGAGGGCTGGAGTGCAGTGAAGGGAGTTGGAGGTCACCGGGGGTGCTGGAGTGCATTGGGGGAGTTGGAGATCACTGGGGGGGCTGGAGTGCAGTGGGGGAGTTGGAGATCACTGGGGGGGGGGGCTGGAGTGCAGTGGAGGAGCCTGAGAGCCAAGGGGGGGGGGACACTTGAGTGCATGGTGGGAGCCTGAGAGCACTAGGGGGCAGTAGAAAGAAGCTGGATAGGAGGAGTCGCTGCAAACACACAGTGGACGAATCCATCTCATTATTTTTTTTCCTACAGCCTCTGAATGGAGGGAGAGAATGAGAAGCATTCAAAGGCTGTAGCTGAAAAATAAAGAGATGGATTCTTCTACTGTGTGTATGCAGCGACTCCTTCTATCCAGGTGCTCACGCACGCACTCACTTTTCCTCCTGTCTTGCGGCCCTGGCTCTTGCAGATCTCGTCCCTCTTCATGGTCACACAGCAGGCAACGTGACCTGTAGTCTCCGCCCCCGGCCCTAACTATAATGGCGGCCGGCCGGCGAGCCGCATAGAGGCCAGGAGAGCGGCGGCGGCTCAAGGAGCAGCTCAGCTGCCCTGACCCCACAGACACATGTGGCCCGACGGCCCCTGGCCCAAAGTGCCCTATGGCCAGTCCGGGCCTGTACGGGCATAAGGGACTGTTGCTAAGATCTGACTGGGAGCCTGTCAGATCATCTCTGAGTGATTCAGATGGAGCAAGCAAGTGTTTGCATAAGGAAAGTGAAGGAGACTGGATATAGATATATATACACACACAGGTACATCTCATAAAATTAGAATATCATCAAGTTTATTTATTTCAGTATATCAGTTCAAAAAGTGATACCAGTATATTTTATATAGATGTGTTACACACAGAGGTATATATTTCAAGCATTTCTTACTTTTAATTTTGATAATTATGGCTTGTAGCTAGTGAAAACCCCAAATTCAGTATCTCAGAAAATTTGAATATCACATAAGACCAATAAAAAAAATACGGATTTTTAATACAGAAATGTTGGCTTACTGAAAAGCATAAAAAATAAATAAGGGCGTGGCTACAACGGCGTTGATCATAACCAGGAAGTGACGAATGCGCTCCAGGATCAGCTGGCCCAAACCAGGAAGTACTCCAGCCCCACGTTTTTGGACCAGAGGATAACGGTGATCTCATTCCTTACTTCATGTTCATTACCAGTGTTATTTCTGTACGTGCATTTGAAACGGGGGATTGTAGCATTTGGGCTATTTTTTTTTTTCAATAAAGCAGGATTACACTATGCATGTGTAGCACTACCCCCCGAAGGAGCTGCTGGTTTGTTTTGGGTGGCATGTTACCTTGTGTTCCTCCGCCGTCTAGGGGTATTTGGTGAAAGTTGCAGTAAAGGAATGTCCACACAAAAGGTGTCTTTTTCTGTGCTCTTTATTACCCAGCCGGGTAAAAACAATAAAACTTGGTGAAGAGTAGAGGTTTAGTAAAAATGGAAACAGCAGATTCAGGTGCGAGTAACAGGGAAACAGTTCTGCTTCCATACGATACTTTCTTGGTCACCACTCCAGCCTGAGTGGGTGTAATGCACCTGGACAGGCTTCTCTCACTAGCCTGGCAGCCAGAATGTCACTCGGAAATTGGGGAAAAAGTCTCTGCCACAGACCCTCCCTATGGTTAAAACAGCAGAGATAATCTTCCTTAGCAGAATTGGCACCTGGATCTCCTTCAGGTAATTTAGCAGGTTACCGACTGATAGACGACCGATGTCCAGCCTCTCAGTACCCGGTTACCTCGATCCTCGTTGAATGGTCGAAGCCCTTTCGGATCGCCAGCCTCTCTTGGCACTCCTCAAGCAGACTTTCCACAGAACAGTTTCCTCTATCAGGAACTAATGCTTGGGATCTTCTTTAGAATTGGGGACCCAGTCGATCACTGGTGCCCAGCCACAGCTCAGATGCTCCGGACCAACGTGGTCCCGGAGCCAGGAACACCATGTGGCACGCACACCCTGGCCTGGAGGGCCATTTCGCCAGGGTGCCGTGGTATGGCTACCCTGAAAGTGGGCGCCACACTCGAAGAAGAACCAGACCAATGGCGTCTGTCTCATAAATACCCTCCCCCAGCCTGCACAGCGAGGCAAACTCCCCCTGATAGGCTGCTGGGTAAGAGCACCCAATCCTTGACTCCACTGATGCCACCTGTCAACCTGGGGTGTGATCAGCACCCCAGAAGCAACAGAATGAGCCCACAGCACAGCCAAAGCTGAGACAGAGGAATACATTTGAACAAATTAACATGGTCAGAGTTACCCAACTCTCTGACCCCTCTAAATTGACACTAGCACCAGTTCTGGAAAGTAACCAGGCGCTACACATGTTTCTCTTGTCTTTATATGAGTATACAGTATGTGGAATTTAACCCATGCTGCCCCCGCTGTTGATGACTCTAGTCCAAGTGAAAGAGCTTATCACCATTTAAGGCCCATATTTTTAATATTTCCGGTGAGTTTGTACCCTGGAGGGGGAGAGTGCCTCACTCGTGGTGAAGATTGGGTGTAGGGTGCACTATTTTCCAGCACTCACCAATTTAGGATTTTCTGTTTCCACGTCATCACTCAAATGGTTATATGCTATTGGACATTTATCTAGTTTTAGCGCTGTTTTATCATTTGGACTTTGATCCAGGTTTTGATATTTATCTTTGGTTTTACTGAAAAGTATGTCCATGTACTACAGTATAGTATGCACTCAATACTTGGCCGGGATCCTTTTGCATTAATTACTGCATCAATCTGGCGTGGCATGGAGGCGATCAGCCTTTGGCACTGCTAAGGTGCCACATCTTAGGCTCTAGCTCCCTGTGGGATCCCTGTTAGTGCTCCAGTGAACCTCCCTTCTTTGACCACCCTGAGTTCCAGCCGCAGCAGTCAGCCATAGGATTCACTACCATAGCGGTGCACTCCTGACCCCAACGGTGGGCACCTGAGGGGTCAGGAGTGCACCGCTATGGTAGAGAACCCTATGGCTGACTGCTGTCGTGGTTGGGATTCAAACCAGCGACCATTTTTACTGCTAGGCACATATACTTATTTAAGGTTAAGAAAAAGGAGGGGGGGGGATGCAACTGGACTGCATCAAAAACGCACCAAAAATGGATTGAAAATGCATGAAAAACTTGCATACAGAAAAGCATCCCGGAACACACCTGGACTGCGTTTCTATGGTGTGAACTGTCTCTAAAACTGTTATTTAACGTTTTATTGTTGAGAGTGAAAAAACCCTGTAAAAATATGTAAAAAAAAAATTTCATAATAAAAATTGGGAAATAAAATGAATACTTTACACAGATTAATAGATATTGTGGGCAAAGTATTCTTTGTTTTTAAGAAGAATTCTAGGTATAGAATCAGTGGCGGCTGGTGCTCAAAATTTTTGGGGGGCACAAACAAAAAAAAAAACCCAAAAAAACAAAACAATTGCAGCCTCACTGTGCCCATCAAATGCAGCCACTGTGCCCATCAAAGACAGCCACTGGGCCCATCAAACGCAGCCACTGTGCCATGCAATCAAACGCAGCCACTGTGCCATGCCATCAAACGCAGCCACTGTGCCATCAATTGTCACCACTGTGCCATGCCATCAAACGCAGCCACTGTGCCATGCCATCAAACGTAGCCACTGTGCCATCAATTGTCACTACTGAGCCATGCCATAAAACGCAGCCACTGTGCCATGCCATCAAATGCAGCCACTGTGCCATCAATTGTCACCACTGTGCCATGCCATCAAACGCAGCCACTGTGCCATGCCATCAAACGCAGCCACTGTGCCCATCAATTGTCGCCACTGTGCCCATCAATTGTCGCCACTGTGCCCTTTGTTGCCATTGTGCCAATTGTCGCCACTGTGCCCTTTGTCGCCACTGTGCCCTTTGTTGCCATTGTGCCAATTGTCACCACTGTGCCAATTGTCGCCACTGTGCCCTGTAATTATCGCCACTGTGCCCTGTAAAATGCTGCCCCCCCCCCTCCCCGCCCGGCACTTACCTTTCTGGGGTCGGCCAACCTCCTTTCACGGTCCCTCGATGTATTCTTCCGCCCTCGATGACGCTTCAGCCAATCAGATTACCGATAACCAGAACCGGTGAACCTGAATGGCTGAGACGCCTGTCAGTCTTATCCAAGAAACGCTCCCCCCGTGCGTCCCTTGGATAAGTATTTGGAAGCCGATTACAGCCAATTACAGCCTGAGAGCCACTGGCTCTGATAGGCACTTCCACAGCCTACCAGCTGCCGTTATTCAGATGGCCGGCGCTCACCAGGGGGCCGGCCATCTGAATAGTCGGCGGCAGCGGCAATACATAGATTCATGCAATGCATGAATCTATGTATTGTATCAGTGGCGGTGCAGCAGCGAGAGGGGGCGGCACTCCGGCGCCCTCTATGGATGCACCGCCACTGGAATTGAATACATACAGTAGTTACATTAATCCAGGTTAACTTTGCATAACCCATCCCTGTGGCATACCTCTATATTGCCCTGCTGCATCATGAACAGAGGTCGGCTGCTTGTACTGTGGGAAACCAGATATAGTGAATGCAGGGTCCTGGGTTTAGTAACACTTTTGAGAGTTCCCTTCACTGGGACTTACGAGCCAAGCCCAACCCCTGAAAAACATCCCCACACCATAATCCCCCCTCCACCATTGATTTGGACCAGTGCACAAGGTCCATAAAGACATGGGGTCAGGGCAGCCATCACAAATTTTAGGAGCCCCTTACACAGCTTTAGGCAGGGCCCCCCTGGGGACCATCGGTCCTCTTACAGGTGTAATGCAAAAAAAATAAAAAATAAACAGGATGGGGGCCGGCCGGCCTGTAAGGGGCCCTGGGGACCATCGGGCCCCTTACAGGTGTAATGCAATAAATAAATAAACAAAAATAAAAAATAAAACAGGAGGGGGGCCAGCCGGGCCTGTAGGGGTGTAATGCAAAAATAGAAATTGGAGGGGGGTCAGTCAGGCCCCTGGGGACCATAGGGCCCCTTACAGGTGTAATGCCTATACCCAGTGGTGTATTTAGGTTTTGTGCTGCCCTAGGCCTGACTAATCTCATGCATCCCCTAATTTAAATATGACACACCCCTTCATGTCAAGGCCACACCCCTTTCTGTTTAAGACATGCCCTGAAATTTTCAAGTGGGGACACTAGATCTTAGGGTTGGGGGGGAATTGGATTCCCTTAATTTGCATAGATTTCCTCTCACTTCCTGTTTGGCTATGGGGCAGGAAGTGAAGGGAAATCTCTGCAATGGGACAGGGATGGTAAAAAATAAACTATCAAAAAAAAGTGTTGCCTATAGTTCTACTTTAAGCACAAATTTCTGATAATTTTATGGAGAGGACTAAGAAGATATAATCATGCCAATGGTGCAGCAGAAAACATATAGCACAGTGAGGAAGGTTTGTGGTCCAGGATGATAGGACAGTCAAAATTAGAAGCAGCTTGCGTAACACTAACAGTGTAGCACAAGCCGGCGGGGACTCTTTCCGTGCTGCCCCCCTGGAAAGTGCTGCCCTAGGCCTTGTTGGCCTAGGCCAGGATACAGCGTTGCCTGTACCCCCCTGATGGCGGCCCTGGTGAGGGTGTTTACACGCAGATGCTTAAAAGCACACATTGTTTAGTGGTAATAAAAGCATGTATAAATAATAAAAATGGAAGCATTAATCGGTGGGATGGATCAGAATTTGACCAAGGGCCCCTAAGTTGCGTCATGGAGCAAAATCATGTAAAAACGATTTACTACAAAGAAACATTTAAGAAAATTACTGAATTAAATAAAGATGTGTTTACAATCAGAACATCCCTCTTCGTGTATGTAGTATGCTGAATCAGAGGGGTTAATAGAAAACATACATTTCCAGCTCAACATGTGGCAGAAGTTTGGTGTAACTGTTTTCCTAAATATGATCCTTGATCTTTTAATACTCATTGTGGGAAATCACTTTATAAAATGTGGAATATAAAGTTCATCATAATCCTGTGTATTTTATATGGGATATAAACATTTATTATTGTTTCTCTAAGAATTTTCAAATATAATTTATTATTTTGATTCTTATTTGCAGGTATATCTTATGGCTGTGCAGTGCCCTTATTATCATACTCGCTGTCCAATCTTAAAGCGGGGGTTCACCCTTAGAGGGCACTTTTTCCCCTTAGATTCCTGCTCGTTTTCTCTAGGGGAATCGGCTATTTGTTTTAAAAGATGTGCAGTACTTACCCGTTTACGAGATGCATCCTCTCCGTCGCTTCCGGGTATGGGCTGCGGGAATGGGCGTTCCTTCTTGATTGACAGTCTTCCGAGAGGCTTCCGACGGTCGCATCCATCGCGTCACGATTTTCCGAAAGAAGCCGAACGTCGGTGCGCAGGCGCAGTATAGAGCCGCACCGACGTTCGGCTTCTTTCGGCTACGAGTGACGCGATGGATGCGACCGTCGGAAGCCTCTCGGAAGACTGTCAATCAAGAAGGAACGCCCGCTCCCGAAGACCCATACCCAGAAGCGACGGAAGAAGATGCATCTCGAAAACGGGTAAGTACTGCTCATATTTTAATACAAATAGCCGATTCCCCTAGACCGAACGAGCAGGAATCTAAGGGGAGAAAAAAAAAATTTAATAAATGGGTGAACTCCCGCTTTAACCACTTCAGCCCCAGAATAATTTACTCCCTTCCTGACCAGAGTACTTTTTGCGACTCGGCACTGCGTCGCTTTAACTAACAATTGCGTGGTTGTGCGATGTGGCACCCAAACAAAATTGGCGTCCTTTTTTTCCCACAAATAGACCTTTCTTTTGGTGGTATTTGATCACCTCTGCGGTTTAAATTTTTTGCGCTATAATCAAAAAAAGAGCAACAATTTTGAAAAAAAAGCAATTTTTTTTTAGCGTATTCTCGGCCACTGACTGATTGCACGCACCGCGTCAGCCAGATCTGCTTAGCAACGTACATACACAGACAGGCAGCCAATCACAGAACAGCGGAGATTTCGAGCAGAGTACCGAGCGGCATAGCCAATCCGATGATTGGGCCGGGGGTGAGGGAGGGAGGGACGGTGTCTGTGTCTGTGATGAGTTCGAACAGAGAGCAGCCCCAGGCCAGCAGACTCAGAAAAAAAGTCAGATGGCGGCCATTGCAACACAGGGCAACTGTCTGCAACACTTTCTTACGATTCCAGGGGGGGGGGCAATTGCTCCCCCCTTGCCCTATGTTGGGGACGCCCATGGTTGCATTGAATTTTTTGGACAGTTTTAGAAAATAACACAGCTGCAGTGAAATCGAAAGGTAATTTTTAATAACATTAAATGGCCTTTCCAGCAGTTGTATTTGCTATATTATTATTTTAACTAGAATGGTGTTCTCCTGTAAGTCGGCAACAAGAAACTATCACTATCTCATCTGTCTAATTTATCTAAGGCCTCGTACACACGGACTGACTGTCCGATGAAAACGGTCCGCCGGACCGTTTTCAACGGACATGTCCGCTGCCGGATTTTGGTCTGATGGTTGTACACACCATCAAACCAAAATCCCAGCGTACAGGATACGCGGTGATGTGGCCGCGCCGTCGCCGCGACAATGACACGGCGACGTGCGCGACCCTGGAAGGTCAATGCTTCCACGCATGCGTCGAATCACTTTGACGCATGCGAGGGCTTTCGGCCGAGCGGACATGTCCGGTAAGTCGTACAGACGACCGAACATGTCCGACGGACAGGCTTCCAGCGGACATGTTTCTTAGCATGCTAAGAAACATTTGTCCGCTGGAAACATGTCCAATCCGCCGGAAAATTGTCCGGTCGGACGTACAGACAACCGAACATGTCCGCTGAAACTGGGCTGCGGACCAGTTTCAGCAGACATGTTTGGTCGTGTGTACGAGGCCTTAGTCTTCAAACTAGATATCTTTTTGAGATTTTCTGTTTATATACTTTACTATCTACTTCTCTCACTTGTAACTAGCTCACAACCTACCTGACCCCCTCTTCCCTGCCTGTAGCTGCTTTCTTGTCCTTTTTTTCCTCTTCATTGCCTCTATAACATCATTACAGGGGTCACCAAGGTCTTTACTACTCCAGGGCCAGTAGGAGGAACCACAGAGGGCACTCTACATAATTTCAGATGCAAGGCACCCTCTTGGATCCCTGCTCCCAGGTTCACCGGTATGTGTCCTGTGCTAATTGGCAGGAAGAATTATCAACCAGGGCAATGCAGGCAAATAGCGTTTTGACCCCGCAACTAAAGGACCATGGACTGGCAGGGCCACCAAGTACAGTGGAACCTCGGTTTACGAGTAACGTGGTTAACGAGCATTTTGAAAGACAAGCAACTTTTAATCCTGACTCAGTTTGTGAGTGTTGTCTCGCAAAACGAGCAGGATTCAAGCCTCTGCAGTGTGCAGTACCGCATTTGGCCAGAGGTGCAGGGGCGCTGGTCACACTCGGAACGGTTCGGAGCTGTTCGGAAATACTCAGAGTGTTCCAGAGAGTTCCAGAGTGTTTTTGAGCCCTTCCGAGTTCAGCCGAGCTCTCTCCAAGTATTTATGAGTCTGTCTGGCGCCCCCCTTCACCTCTGGCCACATGCGATATTGCATGCAATAGAAGTCAATGCGTGTCAAGTTAATTTGTTATGTGGGGAAACTCGCTTTGATATGTGAGTGCTTTGGATTACAAGCATTCTCCTGGAACAGATTATGCTTGTAATCAAAGGTTCCACTGTATTTACATTAAATAATGTAACCAATAGTAAAGGTTGCATTTGTATTTAATAGTAGTTCTAGTTTTCCACATTGATTTATTTTGCAGAGAGAAAAACTCCAACTGAGCAATTATTTCTCAATAAAAGAATATGGCAAATTTGATATTCCTGTATTGCTGAAAATGTAAAGGTGAAGTCAAGCCCTAGCCCTGTAGTTGACCCCGCTTACCCTGTGCTAAACTACACTTATTTTGTTAACCACTACAGATCCGCGCTATAGACAAAGTACGTCTGCAGCGGGGACCTGAAGTGCCGAGTGGACGTCTTTAGACATCCTCTTGTTGACATTACCCGCGCGCGCCGCTGGGGGGCGCGCAGCGGGTAAACACTGTCCCGGCGCATCGCTGGGAAGCCGATGCGTGTACCTGGCGGCCGTGATGTCCGCCGGGTACACGCGATCTGCGGGAACACAGCAGGGACGTGGAGCTCTGTGTGTAAACAAGGAGCTCCACGTGCTGTCAGAGGAGAGGAGACCGATCTGTGTCCCTTGTACATAGGGACACAGCATCGGTCACCTCCCCCAGTCACCCCCCTCCCCCCACACAGTTAGAACACACCCAGGGAATACATTTAACCCCTTCCTCACCCCCTAGTGTTAACCCCTTCACTGCCAGTCACATTTATACAGTAATTAGTGCATTTTTATAGCACTGATCGCTGTATAAATGTGAATGGTTCCAAAATTGTGTCAAAAGTGTCCGATGTGCCTGCCGCAATATCGCAATATCGCAGGCTTGACAAAAAAAATTGCAGATCGCCGCCATTACTAATAAAAAATTAAAAATAAATCATAAATCTATCCCCTACTTTGTAGGTGCTATAACTTTTGCGCAAACCAATCAATAAACGCTTATTGCGATTTTTTTTTAACAAAAATATGTAGAAGAATATGTATCAGCCTAAACCGAGGGAAATTTTTTTTTTTTTTAAATGGGATATTATTATAACAAAAAGTAAAAAATATTGTGTGTTTTTTTAAAATTTTCTGTATTTTTCTGTTTATAGCGCAAAAAATAAAAATCGCAGAGATAATAAAATACCACCAAAAGAAAGCTCTATGTGTGGGGAAAAAATTATAAAAATATAATTTGGGTACCGTGTTGTATGACTGCGCAATTGTCATTCAAAATGCGTCAGCGCTGAAAGCTGAAAATTGGTCTGGACACGAAGGGGGTTTAAGTGCCCAGTAATGAAGTGGTTAAAGTGCTATTAATTTAATATTTGATTTGATTTTTCCTACAGGAGTGTTCTCCATATGCTTCTCATCTGTACGATGCTGAAGACCCGCGGACCCCTCTAAGGACCCTCCCCGGCCTGTGCTTCGATTACTGCTACGATTTCTATTACAACTGCCAATACCTTATCACCCTTCTCACCAATGACTCCGCCATAAGGGAGTCAGCAAAGGACATGGACCTGTTTTGTAATCTTATGGAATTGCCTGATCCAGATTACTGTTTCCCAGATGTGATACAAAACATGGACCTCAATAACAGGCTTGGGGCGGTGGTGGAGGACCAGGAAGGATGTCTTAAGATGTGTTTAGTGGAGATGGCCAATGGCCTTAGAAATCCGGTCCTCATGATCCATGCTAATGATGGAACTCACAGGATGTTCATAGCGGAGCAGGTTGGGATCGTTTGGGTCTACTTACCTGATGGTGGACGTTTAATTGAGCCCTTTCTGTACTTGCAGGACAGCGTGGTGTCCACTCCATGGCATGGAGATGAAAGGGGTTTCCTTGGCATGGCTTTTCACCCACAATTCCGCTACAATGGCAAATTTTATGTTTACTATTCTATCTTGGATGATGAGTATATGGAGAAAATCCGAATCAGTGAGTTTCGGGTTTCACGTTATGACATAAATAGAGCAGACAGGAGAACCGAAAGGTAAGCAGAATTAGATAAATATGACAAAAAAAGAAGAACAAAAACTTTTTAATGCTTTTTAAACAGATATACAGAAAAGAGAATCTTGATATATGGTCTATAATATATACTGTATGTAGATAAGTCGGGGTAAATGGACATAGAGGTGAATGGAGGGTCCGATTGGGTCAGGCCTAAGGCTGCTTTCACACTGATGCGCCACGTGCACCTGTGGCTTTCTTGCAGGTTAGTGGCACTTTGCCATAGACTTCTACTATATCCTGCAGGTGTGGTGCACTTTCTGAAAGTGCATCAAATTTGACGGTACTAATAACAAAAGTCTATGGCTCAGTGCAGGTAACCCGCAGGTGCACTGCGCTGCACCTGTGGATCAGTTTGAAAGCAGCCCAGTAACCACTGCAGAACAAATATGCCCATATGTACACGATTTTCAATAAACATACCTTTAATAACAGTCTTCCATTCAGGTATCACCAGCTGTTGCTGTCTCAAGCAGAGTGTATTTAGTATTGCTTGTTACAGGAGCTGGTGCAATACAGGAAGCTTCATTCACATAACTGATGCTCTGGGTTGGCGGATCAGCAAAAAGCGATCTGGGCTTGTCAAACCACCATTCCAGAGCAGGAGGTTGCGGGCCACATCAGAGGGCTCCAAGGGCCACATCAGAGGGCTCCGCGGGCCACTGGTTGGGCACCCATGCCTTATATAGATAGAGCTTGTACTATGAGTAAATCTATCCACGGCCGCCACGGCCATCCCTTATTCATGCGTTCAGCCCCTTTCAGGAAGCCGGGCCATAGGCTCTAATAGGCTTCAAAATAGGTGGTGCAGAGAATTGCGCCATGAGCCCACCCAGGTGATATAACAGCGAATGAATATTCGCTATTGAAACCCTGATCTCCAATCCGGCCAATCAGAAGCAGTTCTGAGACCCGTTTACTGATTGGCCAAAAAGAGAAGAGTCCCAATAGCTGCTACGGAGGAGGGAGGAAACAGAAGCCACCACAATGCCTGTGGAGAGAAGGGGAAGGGAAGCCGCCCGTGAAGCACGGGAGAAGCTCTGCCCAACATAGATGGAGTAAGTGCTCCAGACCTGACACTGGGCTAATGACACATTTTTGTAGTGGGACTATCATCAAAAGTGCCATGTGATGTCATGTTTTGATAAAATTATAGTAAACAGGTCTTCTTTTTATTTTTTTATTTAAAGGACTTCTATTTTTTTAATGGTACACAGACCACCAAACAATGGTACGGAGAAATGGTTTCATGTTTCCTGAATGTTAAAGAGCCTAAATATTCCACTCTAGGGTGACCACATTTCCAAACTACCATTCAGGGACACCCTCCCTTCCCAAAAATCAGCTTGTGCTGTAACAAATCACAGCACAGTGATTGGACACAAGAGGCGGGATATATGATTTCTCCAATCACAAGCAGGGGGCGGGATTGTGCTCCTCCAGGCCTTCCCAGCAAGTACTGTCAGTGAGTAAAGCGGTGATGTGGCGGCCTTTTCCCGGGCAATCCGGGACACGTGGTCACCTACTCCCATCACCAACACCCCCTTTCCCCTATAGATCTATATTGGAGGAAGCACGGAGTCTTCTTTACATATAGTCATTATTTTTTAATGGTACAGACCATCAAGTAACCAAATGGATGGTTTCATGTTTCCTAAACTTTAAAGAGCCTAAAGATTCCGCTTCCATCCCTGGCACCCGCTTCCCTCTATAGTTCTCTTGGTGAATTTAGCCATAAATGTCTATAGGTGGCCAAAGGATGAAAGCAAAGTAAGGAAAGAGTCACAGTTTGTAAATCTGATGTCTGGTGCCCGGCTGTCGTGCTCTCCTAATGCCGCTTACACACGACCGTTTTTCGGGTTCTAAAAAATTAAGTTTTTAAGGGTCTAGAAAAACAACGTTTTTTTCAACCCGATCATTAAAACGGCCTTGCATACACATGATCGTGAAAAAAAAATGCTCTAGCAAAGCGCGGTGACGTACAACACGTATAATGGCACTATAAAGGGGAAGTTCCATTCGGATGGCACCACCCTTTGGTTGATTTTGTGTTAGTAAAAGACGATTCGCGCTTTTCTGTCTGTTACAGCGTGATGAATGTGCTTACTCCATTGCGAACGGTAGTTTTACCAGAAGAAGCGCTCCCGTCTCATAACTTGCTTCTGAGCATTTGCGTTTTTTTCACGTTGTTAAAGCCCACACACGACCATTTTTTACAACCTTGAAAACGACAACGTTAAAAACGTCGTGAAAAAATAGAGCATGTTCGAAATTTTTAATGCCCAGTTTTTAGATCGTGAAAAAATGCTATGAAGCCCACACACGATCGTTTTTAATGACATTAAAAAAAAAAATTTTTAGAACCTGAAAAACGGTCGTGTGTACGCGGCATTAGCCTCATTTAATCCTACACCAGAAGCACCACGATTTCAGGAGCTGTCCAGCACTGGCCCTCTGCTATCACAGCTTTTAAATGCTTCATTGTTTTAATTCCTTTACAGTTTTTAGCATAACATTAATAAAAAAATAAAAAAAAATGCCACAGTTTAACTTCCAGACGATACCAGCCCTAGATATACGGGTTGCTAGCTTCTAAACCAGGGGTCTCAAACTCAAATTACCTGAGGGCCACAAGACAAGTTTTCATATGCCATGGGGGGGCCGCATGCAAACTTTCAAACTTCAAAAACAACAGTACTGGTGTCAGCGAACACATTATTAACCCCCAGCACTGGTGTCAGCGAGCGCATTATTACCACCTGCACTGGTGTAAGTCAGGGTTTGACAAATTTGCTTGTAATCTAGGAGCCAGCTAAAAAAGTTAGGAGCCAGAAAACGCACCCCGTCCCGACGAGCTTGCGAGCAGAAGCGAACACATACGCGAACAGCGCCCGCATATGTAAACGTTTTTTTTTTTTTTGCTCCCCCCACTTCTGCCCTGCCTGGGGGCCATTTATAACTGGTCCGCGGGCCGCAAATGGCCCGCGGGCCGGTACTTTGAGACCACTGTTCTAAACTATAGAGCTGGTCAGTGTTCAAACATTGGCTATACTGATTGCAGCCTTCCAATATTAGGATTATGTTTCAAGTGGAAAGACCCCCAAAAAATCCTCTGCTTTCCCCATCAGTATTCAGCCCCAAAGTGATGCAGCCCTAGGATCCCTGTCTACTGATAAAGTGATCCTAAGATTCATTACTCATGTGAAATGTAATGCCCTGTACACACGATCAGTTTGTCTGATGAAAACAGACCGATGGACTGTTTTCATCGGACAAACCGATCGTGTGTGGGCCCCATCGGTTTGTTTTCCATCGGTGAAAAAAAATAGAACATGTTTTAAATTTTTCCTATGGATAAAAAAACGATAGAAAAAAAAGATCGTCTGTGTGGAAGTCCATCGGTCAAAAATCCACGCATGCTCAGAATCAAGTCGACACATGCTCGGAAGCATTGAACTTCATTTTTCTCAGCACGTCGTAGTGTTTTACGTCACCGCGTTTTGGCACGGTCGGATTTTTGACTGATGGTGTGTAGGCAAGACTGATGAAAGTCAGCTTGATCGGATATCCGACGAAAAAATCCATCGGATTAGATTCCATCAGATATCCGATCGTGTTACCGGTCCCAAAATATAGATTAAGGGAACCGATGATTGTAGACGTACTGATGTGATGTGATCATCTCGGCGGGTACTACAAAAATACACGAACAAGAGAATATATGACCATGCTTCTTTATGATTAAAATGAGTTTCACTTTTACATAACAATACATACAGTTTTTTATAGTTACATGTTTATAATTGATAACATAACAACAGTACAGATTGGACTGAAATACTTTAAAACATAGCTGCAACAATGAATACCATTATATTTTAATAAACATACATTTCCCTTTTATTTCGTGTTATAGACACTTATCTTTATCTCTATGGCACACTTTAGCTGTGTCATAATGAGAGTTACACTGCATTGCTTATAAATATAAATCCTGAAGCAATTCTCTCTTTTGACCACTAGATGGCGCACCTTGCATAAATGTACAAGCAGTGTATAACCTGTCCATGTGGCTATTAATCCTATATCATTTTACCATGTGCTTCTAATATATATAACTTTGCATAAATCAGGTTGAAATATACCCATATATAACAGTCTAGTGCTTGCAATAAACAGTTGCTCCAAACAGTACAATAGTCCTAGGGTTTTTCGCTATTTTCACTGCTCTCAACACATGCTGCTTTGAAAGTCTAATTACAGCCAAACTATTGCACAAAATCTACTTAAACTTTCTCCTGCATCTGCTCTAGATGTTTAGGAATCTTTCTAGTACAGTTTAGTAAGAATGAGAATGGTTTAAAGTACATACCTACAAAAATACACGAACAAGAGAATATATGACCATGCTTCTTTATGATGTGAAATGAGTTTCACTTAGTCACATGATGCATGTGGCCTTATATAGACTCTGTTCGGGTACCCTCTCTGCCATCTACTGGTTGTTTTATAGAATAGCAGGATATCAAAAAATAAGAATAAAAATAAATGAATGTAGGCTTTGGGGTGCCTGTTTTGTATTTCATGTGATACCCCAGCCCGTCACACTCTCCCCTCCTTTAGTTAATGGCTCCTGACATTACACTGAATTGTACTCTGAACTCTATTGAGTGATTTAAGAAACCCAAACAGGTACTTGCTGCCACCACGGAGCTATGTTAACTACCTGGTATGTCATGGGAGTAGCTAGCATTGTAGGAGTTTGTACGGTGTGAACCTGACTTGGTCTGTAGGTTGGCTGACCTAGTGTATCATATGTAAAGATCTCTTTAGACTTAGTTTGCCTGGTAGATCTTCTTACAGGAGTTGAGTCTTCTCCATCAACATCATTCTCTCTTAGCATATCTTGGCTCACCGGTAAGTCTTGACTTAATGGGTGTAATTCTGCAGTGTCTAGTTCCACCATGTCTGAAGCCCAAACTTGGTCGCCAACTACTGTTCCATCATTTTGTTCTTGTTCAAGATTGAGTGTGGTAGTTGTAGGATAGAACTCTGGAGCAGAAATTCTTAATGGCGGTTTCTGTACGTTTTGAGAGTTTTGTTGAGGCACAACGTGATCATGACTTTCTGTAGTCTCCGGTACATAAGAATAATACCATCCTTCATCATCGGAACCTTCCTTCTCCTGGTTCAGATCCATGCTAATCTTTTTCCTGTTACTTGATTGTCTTTTGTTCACCGGTACTCTTGGAATGTGTCTTTCAATGGGTAGGTCATTTACTGGTAGTAACAGATTTCTGTGCAGTACTCGAATAGTCTTTTTACCACTTTCAGGCTGAATTTTGTACACAGGCCCATCTTTGATTCTTTCTACTACTTTGTGTACTGATTCTTCCCAGTATGAACGAAGTTTACCAGGACCTCCTCTTTCAGAGAGATTTCGCACTAAGACCCGATCACCCGGTTGGAGAGGTGCTCCTTTTATCTTCTTGTCATAGTACTTCTTCCCTTTGGCAGATGATTTTTGGCTATTCTCGGATGCGATCTTGTAAGCTTCTTGCATTCTGGATGCCCATTTCTGAGTAAATGTTGGTTGACTTTCCATTTCCTTTTCCAAATTTAGATTGAACATTAGGTCAATCGGCAAACGAGGAGATCTCTCATACAATAGAAAGAATGGCGAGTATCCAGTGGCTTCATGCCTGGTGCAATTGTATGCATGAACCATGTGTGGAAGATGTTCTTTCCAATCTGACTTTTTCTCTTCCTCTAAGGTACGAAGCATCTGTAACAAAGTACGATTCAGTCTCTCCACTGGGTTACCCTGTGGATGGTATGGGGTAGTTCTTGAATGAGAAATCCCTGCCAATCGTTGCAATGTCTGAAACAAGTTGTTTTCAAATTCTCTTCCTTGATCATGGTGGAGTTTCTCTGGATATCCAAAACGTGGTATGAAATCTTGAAAGATCTTTTCTGCTGCCGTTTTTCCAGATTTGTTCTTAGTTGGATACGCTTGTGCAAAGCGTGTGAAATGGTCTACCATTACGAGTATATACTCATATCCTCCTTTGCTTCTCTCCAAATGGAGGTAATCAATGGATACTAGCTCCAAGGGTGAACTGGTAGTAATCCCACCCATAGGTGCTCTTTCTGGGATATTTGGACGCTTTTGTTTGATGCAGTTACACGTCTTCAGCACATATTCATCAGTGTCTCTTTGCATAAATGGCCAGTAAAACCGTTCACGTGCTAGGTGGATTACCTTGTCAGTGCCAATGTGACCCATGTCATCGTGAAGACTTCTTAAGACCAATGGTTTTAGCTTTTCTGGTAGAACTAGCTGTTTTCGGGTTCCAGAGTGTCGATATAGGATTCCTTCCTCCACTATGAGTTTGTTCCATTTGTGTATCAAACGTCTTGTTTTACTGGTCATACTCTCCTTTTCCTTGTGGTTTGGAGTCCAATTGTTCTCCTTAAGCCAGACCACTTCTCTAATGTTGGTATCCTCTTCTTGTAATGCTCTGATATTCTCCTGAGTCATTGGGCAGATTGTCTGTCCTTTCAGCAATTCTTCTGCCACATCACTTTCTGAGTGAAGAGTCAATGAGGCCACCCATGGTGCCTCTTCTTCGTTGACAGCTTTGCTCCCTTGCCACATAGCTGACACAACCTCAAATGGTACAAGCTCTGTGTACTCACTCAGATTCTCAGTGAGTTCCACCGGAAATCGTGACAGTGTATCCGCGTCAGCATTCTGTTTACCTGGCCTGTACTTGATATCGAAGTGGAAATCGGCCAGCTCACCAACCCAGCGATGACCCACAGCATTCAGTTTGGCGGTACTCAAGACATATGTCAATGGGTTGTTGTCTGTATAGACTGTGAATGTTGGAGCGTAATACAGGTAATCTCTGAATTTGTCACAGATTGCCCACTTGAGAGCTAAAAACTCAAGTTTACCAGAGTGGAGATGGTAATTGCGTTCCGCTGGGGTCAATGTTCTGGAGCCAAATCCAATAACACGAAGGTGTTCTCCTTGTCGTTGGTACAGTACAGCACCTAGGCCTTCATTGGAAGCATCAGTGTGTAAGACGAAGGGTAAGTCAAAATCAGGGTATGCTAGTATTGGTGGATTGGTTAGCATGTCCACCAATCTGAATACCACAGCTTGATGTTTGGGTGTCCATTGGATTGGTGTTTTAGATGGCACTTGTGTTTTATTCCCGTATCTCTTTGTCGGTTCCCCGCGCCGGTTTTTGGTGATGGATGTAGCAGATTCTTTCTCAGTGTTCTGCAAAAGTTCATACAGTGGTTTAGCAAGTCGAGAGAAATCTTGAATGAAGGACCTGTAGTAGCTCAGGAATCCTAACAAAGTTCTGACTCCTCCAACTGTTTTTGGTTCTTTCCTTTTCAACTGCAATACCGCTTCAAGATCATTTGGGTCAATTTTTATGCCTTCTTCTGACACCATTCGCCCAAGGTATCGAATCTGTCGTTTAAAGAGTTCACACTTCTTCGGTCTAAGTTTGATACCATGCTCGCGCATTCGACTAAGCACTTGCCTAAGATCATCGACATGCTCCTGAAAAGTTTTGGAGTAGCAAAGTACGTCATCCAGGTATGGAGAACAACATTTGTCTCTGATGCCCTCTAGTACATTCTCCATGCATCTCTGAAAAGCTGCTGGGGCATTAGTTAATCCGAACGGAATACGATTCCACTCCAGGAGTCCCCAGGGGGTGCTGAAAGCTGTCAGGTGTCTGGAGTCTTCATGCACAAAGCCTTGATGATACGCACTACCCTGGTCCAGGATTGAGAACCATGTAAATCCTCCTAAGCTATCCAGCAGATCTTGTATTCTAGGTAGTGGATGTCTATCTGGAATAGTCTTCCGGTTTAACTCCCTAAAGTCCACACATAGTCGTAGGCTCCTGTCCTTCTTCCGAACACAGACAACTGGTGATGAATATGCGGAAGAAGATTTCGTTACCCAACCTTGGTCAAGAAGGTTTTGGACATATTCTTTCACTTCCTGATATAGGGGTTTCGGTATTGAATTGTAGCGTTTCTGGACAGGAGTTTCATCTTTCAGATTTATCTTCAGTTTCAGGTTTGGAATGCTTCCTATGTCTCCCTCATCTCGAGCAAAGACATCTGATTCGTCATATAACATTTGTCTCGCTATCTCTTGTTCTTCTTCTGAGAGATTATCCAAATTGACAGGTGGGTGCCACTTAACAAATTCGTTAGTGGGTAGCCGATTTTCAGTGTCCACTTGATTCAACTGGTTTACATGAAACATTCTTTTCTTCTGGTCAATTCCCTTTTCATCGTCTTTATTTGGAGAAAACGGTAGAATCTCGGCTGCTGGAGAAATGGTACCCAATACTGTTCTGGGTGGAAGGTAGATATCATGTTCAGCACGGTTCAGTATGGGTATCTTCACTAGTTTAGAGAAACCGCTTGGTACATCTACCACTGAAGGAAATAGTTCAAGTCCTTCTTCTACTGGATATTCTGGAAGTGGTTCAAATGGCATGATTCCTCCTTTCGGCCATGCTCTAATTCTGCATTTGACTTCACCAAGCTCGCCTCCTTTGATCTGGAGTCCTTTCTTCCCCACTTTGACCACACGACTATCGGATATTTCTCCTGGGTCAGTTGCTTGACTGACAGCATTGACAATGTTATTCGCTACACTCTGTCTTACTTTCATGGCTTCACTTAGCAAGATAGTCAGGTTTTGGGTGCTGTTTGATCGGTCACGGTTTTCTCTAATCAATTCTTCGATAACATTAAATCCAAGAAGTGGATTGTCGTTACAGCAGTCGCTCACCAGTATTGGCACATGGATGGCTGAGTTTCCATGTCCACTACTTTCGAATTCCAGGAGGACTTCAATCCATCCAATGAATGGAATGATAGAACCATTTGCAGCTGTAATGGATAAGTTGTCGTCACAAAGTAAATCTTGTATGTGTCTAATAGAGACACCGGGTAGGAACTTTTCTAACCAGGCCTTCCCGACAATGCTGACCTGAGCTCCTGTGTCCATCAACATGTCAACCGGAACACCATTCATCCGACAAGACAATAGGCATTTTCCTCCAATTAATTGTGCTACGCGTTGTTTGGAGCATCCATTCTTTTTTGGGGGTGTTCTAGTTGACTGGTGGGTGAATACCCTATTTATCTTAGCATGGGACAGATTATTTGAGGTGGTCACTGGTTGTCCCTTTCCCAGTGACCGTCTGTCGTTTCCCGACTGCCTTCTTTTCTTCAAGCAATCAACTGCTCTGTGTCCTGTCCAACCACAGTAGAAACAATGGTAGCAGTTCTGACTCTCTCGTTTGATGCAATCATCACACCTGGGCTTGCAGTGAGCTGTATCTGGAACTTGAACATTGGTTAGTGGCTTAGTAATTCGGTTTTCAACAACAGGAGTTTGCTTCATCATCTTCTCCAGGTTCTTCGTGAGAGCCGAAACCTGTGTTGTTAGTTCCATTAGTGCAGTGTGATTTGCTCTAGCATCTCCCTCAACTCTCTTTTGCACTGTTTCTTTTTCACTATTCCCTGGTGTCTGTGACGAATGAACAGTAAGATGTTTATGTTTAGGTGCACTGTTTAAGCGTCTCTGCCTTTCTGTTTCTTCATCAACTGATCTGGTGACCTGCTCTATGACAAAGTCATCGGTTACTGTCAAATCAGACACGTAAGGCTTGATATCTTGTCTGACATTAGAATTTTTCTCGTTTAGTCCCTGATACAGTGTATGAAGGAATACGCCTTGCACTAGTTTTTTGTCATAGTTAAAATCTAGCCTATCATGTTGTGATGTAGACAGAATTTTTTGTTTTAACCCTGCTAGCCTGTAAACAAATTGTTGTGCTGTCTCTTTTTCTTGCTGTGTAGCATTGCTAAGTTCCTGAAATAACTCAGTACCACTTCGTTCTCTCATATGTGACCTCAAAAACTTTTTCAATTCAGCAACAGTAAGATCCTCTTTGTCAGTCAACATATCTTTAAAATGACCAGGTTTGATTATTCTCAACACTGTGCGTATAATTTCAGATTCAGGGAATTTTTCACTTAGACCCTCGTCAATCTGACGGCACACGCTACTGTAACTCATGTCCGAACCATGATCTGAAATTACACCACCATGCATTTTGAATTCCCTACGTGGCAATAAAGCAACAACATCAGTTAATCTCACCACCTCCGATCCCTGTTCAGTCCTTGCAGTGCCACTACTCATTTCTTTAGCAGTGGTTGCAATGTTCACAGTTGGTGTACTTTCCTTATTGAGTTTTAGTTCATCGATCTTGTCTTGGATGATGAGCAGGTAAGACATGCCTTGATCTTCTAACTTCGCCAGCTGATCACTTCTTATGTAGTCTTCAATAAATTCAACGAATTCCATTTCGTTTGCACCAGTCACTGATGGAACGTCCACGTCTCTTTCATCATCCAGCGTAATAGCGAGGCTATACAGCTGTTCTTTACTCAGCAGATGAATTTGTTTCCGGATATCCCACATCAGCGCACGACAAGGGGACGCCATCTCTGTTGCACTCTGACAACTTGCACTCACACGGCAGACGACACTCGCGACTCTCTTTGTAGCTCTGCAGTCGACTCACGCTCGTCTCGCGTTTCCCTCTCACTGGTACACAACGAATCCCGGACGAGCCCCCAAAATGTTACCGGTCCCAAAATATAGATTAAGGGAACCGATGGTTGTAGACGTACTGATGTGATGTGATCATCTCGGCGGGTACTACAAAAATACACGAACAAGAGAATATATGACCATGCTTCTTTATGATTAAAATGAGTTTCACTTTTACATAACAATACATACAGTTTTTTATAGTTACATGTTTATAATTGATAACATAACAACAGTACAGATTGGACTGAAATACTTTAAAACATAGCTGCAACAATGAATACCATTATATTTTAATAAACATACATTTCCCTTTTATTTCGTGTTATAGACACTTATCTTTATCTCTATGGCACACTTTAGCTGTGTCATAATGAGAGTTACACTGCATTGCTTATAAATATAAATCCTGAAGCAATTCTCTCTTTTGACCACTAGATGGCGCACCTTGCATAAATGTACAAGCAGTGTATAACCTGTCCATGTGGCTATTAATCCTATATCATTTTACCATGTGCTTCTAATATATATAACTTTGCATAAATCAGGTTGAAATATACCCATATATAACAGTCTAGTGCTTGCAATAAACAGTTGCTCCAAACAGTACAATAGTCCTAGGGTTTTTCGCTATTTTCACTGCTCTCAACACATGCTGCTTTGAAAGTCTAATTACAGCCAAACTATTGCACAAAATCTACTTAAACTTTCTCCTGCATCTGCTCTAGATGTTTAGGAATCTTTCTAGTACAGTTTAGTAAGAATGAGAATGGTTTAAAGTACATACCTACAAAAATACACGAACAAGAGAATATATGACCATGCTTCTTTATGATGTGAAATGAGTTTCACTTAGTCACATGATGCATGTGGCCTTATATAGACTCTGTTCGGGTACCCTCTCTGCCATCTACTGGTTGTTTTATAGAATAGCAGGATATCAAAAAATAAGAATAAAAATAAATGAATGTAGGCTTTGGGGTGCCTGTTTTGTATTTCATGTGATACCCCAGCCCGTCACACTGATCGTGTACAAGGCTTAAGAGTTAAAAAGCTGCCACTTAGTTAAAAAAAAATTGGGATATAGAAAGTTGCAAGCAGAAACACAGAAAAATCAAGGATTTCAATTGCTTGCTGACTATGGGCTAGATTCACGTAGGTGAGCGGCTGCGTAACGTATCGTAGATACGTTACACCGCCGCAAGTTTTCATCGCAAGTGCCTGATTCACAAAGCACTTGCGATGAAAACTACGCTGGCAGCCTCCGGCAGAAGGCGGGCCAATTCAAATGGGCGTGTGCCATTTAAATTAGGCGCACTCCCGCGCCGGACCTACTGCGCATGCTCCGTTTCGCAATTCCCTTTGTGCTTTGTGCGCCGTGTCTCATTTTTTCGAACGGCGACGCGCGTAGCGTACTTCCGTATTCCCAAGGGTGTTGCGCAAACGACGTTAAATTTTAAATTTTGACGCGGGAACGACGGCCATACTTTAGACAGCAATACGATTGCTGACTAAAGTTAGGGCACCCAAAACGACGACTAGATTTGCGACGGGAAACTAGACTAGCGGCGACGTAACGAACGCGAAAATCCGTCGTGGATCGCCGTAACTCCTAATTTGCATACCCGACGCTGGTTTACGACGCAAACTCCCCCCAGCGGCGGCCGCGGTACTGCATCCTAAGATCCGACAGTGTAAAACAATTACACCTGTCGGATCTTATGGATATCTATGCGTAACTGATTCTATGAATCAGTCGCATAGATAGAAACAGAGATACGACGGCGTATCAGGAGATACGCCGTCGTATCCCTTTTGTGAATCTGGCCCCTGGTTTTTATCTTTTCCATGAACAATTTTTTATTCACTTGCAAAGTGTGGCCTTGCTAGGGAATTTGCTACTCCATTGCCTGGCACAGCCATAGTCCCCCTGCCTCCCTCCCCAGAACTTCATATGCCTATCCTCTTGTGGGAGTTTTTAATTACTTTCTCTGCTGGCCCGGCTCCTCCACCCCTCACCTCACTACATAATCTTATATGTAGCTGGTAAAGTGGGGAAGGGGAATGCTATAGATAGGGTTGTCCCGATACCGATACCAGTATCGGTATCGGGACCGATACAGAGTATTTGCGCTAGTACTCGTACTCGCGCAAATACTCCCGATACCAAAATATTTTTTTGTTTTTTGTGACATCGAACGGTGCATAGAGGCAGGGCCGGATTAACCGTGGGGCTGATGGAGCTGCAGCTCCAGGCCCCCATCATAATATAGGCCCAAACGTAATTCTCTCACCAGGGCCCGGCGGCCGGCCGACGACCGCTATATAATAAATCCACACGTCCAGGCAGCTGCAGCCTGCATTATGATATAGGCCCAATTGACGCAGTGAACAACATTTAATCACGGGCCGTGGGCCGCGAGTAGCGGCCGCGAGCCGCTGCTATGATTCACAGCAGAGCCGCGGCTATCCACAACAACACAGCCTCTTGTAGCGCGGGCGGTGCCAGTGCGCCGAGGCTGAGCGTGCTCCTCCCCTTCAGTACTGTACTGAACACAGATACTGACTGTAGGCGGAGCTTGACGTCCCCCGGCGGCGTGCGTGACGTCACCTAGAGGCCGTCCCCGGCGTCCTAGGAGTCTCCATTGCCTTGCGAAAGGACCGCACCGCACGATCGACAGGAAAAGTACAGTAAAAAGCAAGTAAGCCATGAGCGCTGGGGAAGTCACTGTCATACAGATGAGATAATGTTTAATTGTGCAGAAGAAGTGTGGGTACAGTACTGGCTGCAACGAACCTGAAATGGTTAACTTTTTTTTTTTTGGGGGGTGCAATATCAGTGCAGGGAGGCAGCTTATTAGTGCATCTCATCAGTGCCACATTTATGAGTGCCATCCAATCAATGCCAGTGCCACCTATCAGTGCCATCCATTTATGAGTGCCATCCAATCAATACCAGTGCCACCTATCAGTGCCATTGGATGGCACTGATAGGTGGCACTGGCATTGATTGAATGGCACTCATAAATGGATGGCACTGATAGGTGGCACTGGCATTGATTGGGTGGCACTGATGAGATGCACTAATAAGCTGCCTCCCTGCACTGATGCACTAATGGGCACTGATAGGTGGCACTGGCACCGATGAGCTGCACTGATAGGTGGCACTGGCAGTGATCACTCCTTCAATGATATGTAGTTTTCCAGTACCGTATGCTAAAAAACAGCCCCACACCATGATGTACCAGTTCTTCATAATTCGAAAGAAAATATCCTTAGTCTGTATTGTGGTTTGAAAACGGTCACATGACATTTAAAAAAAGTATCGGTATTCGGTATCGGCGACTACTTGAAAAAAAGTATCGGTACTTGTACTCGGTCCTAAAAAAGTGGTATCGGGACAACCCTAGCTATAGACTATCACTAGAAAGGCAAATCTTACTCTGCTGGGGCTGCTGAGATCACATCCAAGATGGTGACACCAAGCTGAGTTCTCACGGCTTTTGGATGTCTACACAAGAGAGGGCATTTACATTGCATAAAATACAGTAAACGCATATATAACCTTACAATACCTTGGAACTATCTTTGTTCAGGCATCATGAGATCCCCACTCAAGCCTCGTACACACGACCGGTTTTCCCGTCTGGAAAACTGCCATGAGAGATTTTGGCCGGGAAAACCGGCTGTGTGAATGCTCCATCACAGTTTTCCCAACAGGAAAACTGATGGGAAAAAAAAAGAGAACCAGCTCTCTTTTTTTCCTGACGGGATTCCCGTCGGTTTATAACCCGGCAATTTTCCTATGGGATTCTGGACCAAAGCTCTCATGGATGTTTTCCTGTCGGGAAACCCGGTCGTGTGTAGGGGGAAAAAGTTACCGAGCAGGTTCTCGGTTTTCCCCTCGGGTTTCCCGGCTGACTTTTTACCGCTGGGAATCCCGTATGTGTGTACGAGGGTTTGGAGATGACACAATCATGTAAATCCTGGATAGAGAGCAATACATATACAGGGCTGGACTGGGACAAGAATTTGGCCCTGGACTTCATCCAGACTGGCCCACTTTGACAGGTCTCTCCCATGGTGGCCGGACAACTCCCGCAGCCCCCCCAGCCACCCAAGCCCCCTCTCCCCCTTCACTAGGTGCCCCCCCCCTTATGGGACAAGATTAGGCAGATGTGAAACTCCCAGCTCATAGCTGTTGAGTCAGCTGTCTGTTCCCTTCCCCGTGCTCCTCTGTCATCCCCCCTGCTCCTCTAGTGCTCCGCCTGCTTCTCTGTTCCCCAAAGGTGAGCTCTGCGGGAAGGTAGAGACAGAGGAGCGGAAGGGGCCGGCGGTCCCCTGTCACTGAGGCCGGCCCACTGAGCCATCGGCCCACCGGGAAACTCCCTGTAGTCCCAATGGCCAGTCCATCCTTGTACATATATGACAGAACTTCTAATCTCCAACCCTGCTTATTAATCCATCTAAACGTGAAAGAAATGTCTGTGCCTCAGTCAGATGCTTCATTTTGTAATGAAAAATTATATCTTTGCATTTAAAGAAATGAAACAGTATGCCGAATACTCATCATAGTAACTAAAATGACTATTGCAAGCTTCACCAGAATCTGGTGTGATCTGAGTACTTTTTGACAGCTTTATAGAAGAATGGTAAAGGAAACAAGGAGAGAATATGAAGTCTGCTATTGAACACCTCACTTAAAAACATTGGCTGCCTATCTGTATCGCTGATTAGTTTCACTGACAAGGACCAAGGTACCTGGAGTTCTGACTTAATTCTGACTTTCTGAACGCTTGTTCTGAGTTGGGGCCTCAAAAGGCATTTAAACCAGAGACATCCAGGCGAGTAGCATTTTTAAAAGACGGTGAGCAATGGCAGTCCATAGTTTCCTTTTGAAATGCCAGTTTGGGGAATGCACAGCCTGAAGTCAGTCTTGACAATGTTGTCTTCTGTCTACATTTTCTCCTGCATAGGTATATTTTGGAGATTGTGCAGCCAGCCAGAAGCCACAATGGCGGTCAGTTGCTGTTTGGCATAGACGGATATCTGTATATATTCACTGGAGATGGAGGACAACTGGGTGATCCACATGGAGAATTTGGAAATGCACAGAACAAGTAAGTCACAAGAAATGATGTAGGACTTTTCTAAGACATCTAGGGGTAGATCCCCAAAGAAATTACGCTGGCGTATCTCTTGATACGCCGCGTAATCTCAAATTTTGCGCGTCGTATCTTTGTTTTGATATCCACAAAACAAGATACGACGGCATCTGTGTTAGATCCGACAGGCGTACGCCTTAGTACGCCGTCGGATCTAAGATGCAATTTTCTGGCGGCCGCTAGGTGGCGTTTCCGTTGTATTCCGCATCGAGTATGCAAATTAGCTATTTCCGACGATCCACGAACGTACGAGCGGCCGTCGCATTCTTTTACGTCGTTTCCGTTCGGCTTTTTCCGGCGTATAGTTAAAGCTGCTATATGGTGGCGTACTCAATGTTAAGTATGGCCGTCGTTCCCGTGTCTAATTTTGAAAATATTACGTCGTTTGCGTAAGTCGTCCGTGAATGGGGCTGGATGCCATTTACGTTCACGTCAAAACCAATGACGTCCTTGCGAGGTCATTTAGCGCAATGCACGGCGGGAAATTTTAGGGATGGCGCATGCGCAGTTGGTTCGGCGCGGGGACGCGATTCATTTAAATGAAACACGCCCCCTACCCGCCGCATTTGAATTCCGCGCCCTTACGCCGCGAGAGATACACTACTCCGCCGTAACTTATGGCGCAAATTAGTTGAGGATTCAAACCAAAGCCAAGTAAGTTACGGCGGCGTAGCGTATCTTAGATACGCTGCGCTGGTGCAGATCTTTGTGGATCTGCCCCCCAAATTATAGGCACAACCTTTTATATTTCTGCTGGAGAGGCATTGTCCTATTGTCAGTGAATGAGCTTAGTTGCTTAGACTTGCTGGAACAGGCTTTGGGTGGTTAGATGATCTTGTTTTAAAGGCAAGCATGAAAGCCTGGAGCTTGACTACATAGGGATCCAGTACACTGAGTACAGTCATTAGGGGCAGGAAGCTCTGAGCACTTGGAGCTTACACAGAGGTAGCTCTTCTTGCTAAAAGCAGCTAGGCATTAGCCCAATAGCACACAGCTTTTATGAAAGACCCAGCTACTGTTGGGAGCACTATTTCCATTTCTGTACTGTACTTCAAGTGGAGTGACCATAACTCTCCAACTGCTTGCCTGTGGTACAGCCATGGGATTCTTCCAGCCACTTACCTGTGTTACCAGCACTGAGATTCCACCAGCTGTTCACCTGGTTTATGAGACATACCCCAGAATTCACTGTAAGACACACTGTTGCAGATGCTAAGCACAAATAGCTGTTTATGTATTGTACTGCTTACTAAAATAGTGTCCTTCTCTAGTATCTGTTGCTACAGCACCTTATAGAGACTGTGCTGTACTGCCACATCGTGTCTTTATTGAGTTGAAGAGACATTGCTTCTATGAGCCTTTATTTGTACAGATTAATAATCTGTTTACTGTTATTCTGTACTTACTATATGCACACCATTTTGCTATTTTGACTTAAAAAGGGGTTGTAAAGGAATTTTTTTTCCTTAGCTTCCTTTACCTTAGTGCTGTCCTCCTTCACTTACCTCATCCTTCGATTTTGCTTTTAAATGTCCTTATTTCTTCTGAGAAATGCTCACTTCCTGTTCTTCTGTCTGTAACTACACACAGTAATGCGAGGCTTTCTCCCTGGTGTGGAGAGAGCCTCTTGAGGGGGGAGGGGGCAAGCAGGCAAGTCAGGACACTCTCTACTTTGCAGATACAGAAAGGAGCTGTGTGTTAGTGGGCGTCCTGACACTCCTGCTCGCCCCCTCACACCCTTGCATTACGGTGTGTAGTTACAGACAGAAGAACAGGAAGTGAGGATTTCTCAGAAGAAATAAGGACATTTAAAAGCAAAATCGAAGGATGAGGTAAATGAAGGAGGACTGCACTAAGGTAAAGCTATTTAGGGAAAAAAAATCCTTTACAACCCCTTTATAGCTACCCTCTGATAAATTACTTGATTCCTATACTTTTTATAAAAGTATAAGCTGCTGGTGAGGTCTCTATTTTAATGAACCTGATGTTTTTCTGCACATTCGGTCACACCCTTCATGTACTGCAATGTGGGGTCCTGCTTGCCCAATATCTTGTGGACTGGAAATATGTGTTGAAAACTCTTCTTTTCCTGAATTCCTCTCATGGCATAATTTTCCCCTAAATGTCACATCAGGACATTGGGATGGGAATGGGATTTGGTCTTGGAAACTACTTTAATGCTGCGTACACACGATCGGAAATTCCGACACGAAAACCGTGGATTTTTTTTCCCGACGGAATTTTGGCTCAAACTTGTCTTGCATACACACAGTCGCACAAAATTCCGACCGTCAAGAACGCGGTGACGTACAACGCTACAACGAGCCGAGAAAAATGAAGTTCAATGATTCCGAGCATGCATCGAATTGATTCCAAGAATGATTGTTTTTTTGGAATTGCATACAGACGATCGGAATTTCTGCAAGATCTTTTTCCGTCGGAAAATTTGAGAACCAGCTATCAAATTTTTGCTGTCAGAAATTTCTACAGAAAAAGTTCGATGGGGCCTACACACGGTCTGAATTTTCGACCAAAAGATCACATCAAACTTTTCTTGTCGAAAATTCCGATCTTGTGTACGCGGCATTAGACTTTCAACAAATTTACAGGGGGGCAACCTGATCAAAAATAACATATGTGTCTCCTCCACACAGTCAGCTTTTTTTTAGGGTTTTGTTAACCTGCATATATTTAAAAATGTACTTTACACTTAATTACAAACTATATGAATATGTAATTTTTCACATTGTTGACATTCCTTCCATGCTTTGAATCGGCTGTAGGAGTGCCCTGCTGGGTAAGGTTCTCCGGATAAATGTTGATGGGGAACACGCTCCTGGAAAAGCTTATGGAATTCCAAAAGACAATCCATTTGTTTCTGAACGTGGTGCTGCTCCGGAGGTCTATGCCTATGGGTGTCGTAACATGTGGCGGTGCTCTGTCGATCAAGGCGATCGGGTGACAGGGAAAGGAAGGGGAAGGATATTTTGTGGGGATGTTGGCCAAAGCAGATATGAAGAAATCGACATCATTGTCAAAGGTGGAAATTTTGGATGGAGGGCCAAGGAGGGCCCTGAATGTTTTGATCTCATGTTGTGCTTCAATTCTTCCTTACGTAAGTCCTGTCATTTGGCCTGCATATTTCTGTCTTCTGAATGTGTTCTGAATATAGCAGATGACATAATGCTTCTTAAAAGGGTCAGTCTATCCAAAAGTGATATTTACTCAAAGTCCTATATTGTATGTGAGTGCAAGAGCTCCAGTATGTGTTTAAAAATTGGACATCATCCCCCAACTGTGCATAATATGTATAGAATTATAATGAACCTCCAATCATCCAAACATAGCATTTTGGAGTGAGGGGATGTATTAAATGCCACTGCCGACAAAATATTAAAATAAATACAGCTTTATTTACATAATATAACACATAAACTTGTTAAAAAATGGTCCATATCCAAAAGCGTATAGAGTATACTGTAGGATCCACTCAGCTCTACAAAGTGCATCATCGTGACTATATACTCTTTTGGAAATTAACCACTTGCCCACCGCCTCATGTCAAAAAGACGTCCTGTTTTTAAAGATGTATATCTCGGTAACGGCAGCAGCTGCTGCCACAACCGAGGTATGCATCTTTAGTGCCGACGGTCCTGTCAACGATAACGGCGGTCTCCGCGGCGGATTCGCCGCGAGATCGCCGTTATCGGTGGCGGGAGAGGGCCCCCTCCCGCCGCTCTCCCGCGCCTTCCGCCGCTTACCGTAGCCGTCGGTAGCGGCGGAGGCGATCGGGACCGTTCGGCAAGTGACTGGGGACGAGACTGAAGGAAAAATCTCCTTCGCCCGTCCCCATATCTCTGCTGGGCGGAAGTGACGTCAAAACGTCAGTCCCGCCCAGCGTCTTAAAGAGACACTTTTTTTTTATGTCATTTAAAAAAATGACAGTTTAATTTTTTTTTCGTTTTTTTGCATTTAAGCCTAAATATGAGATCTGAGGTCTTTTTGACCCCAGATCTCATATTTAAGAGGACCTGTCATGCTTTTTTCTATTACAAGGGATGTTTACATTCCTTGTAATAGGAATAAAAGTGATATTTTTTTTTTTTTTCAGTGTAAAAAATTATAAAAATAAATAAAAAAAAATAAGAAAACAAAAAAACATTTTTTAAAAACGCCCCGTCCCGACGAGCTCGCGCACAGAAGCAAACGCATACGCGAGTAGCGCCCGCATATGAAAACAGTGTTCAAACCACACAAGTGAGGTATCGCCGCGATCGTTAGAGCGAGAGCAATAATTCTAGCCCTAGACCTACTCTGTAGCTCAAAAAATGCAACCTGTAGAATGTTTTAAACGTCGCCTATCGAGATTTTTAAGGGTAAAAGTTTGACGCCATGCCACGAGCGGGCGCAATTTTTAAGCGTGTCATGTTGGGTATCATTTTACTTGGCGTAACATTATCTTTCACAATATATAAAAAAATTGGGCAAAAATTATTGTTGTCTTATTTTTTAATTCAAAAAAGTGATTTTTTCCCAAAAAAAGTGCGCTTGTAAGACCGCTGCGCAAATACGGTGTGACAAAAAGTATTGCAATGACTGCCATTTTATTCCCTAGGATGTCTGCTAAAAAAAATATATAATGTTTGGGAGTTCTGATTAATTTTCTAGCAAAAAAATTGAGATTTTCACATGAAGGAGAGAAGTGCCAGAATAGGCCCGGTGGTCAAGTGGTTAATCATTTTCTAACAAGCTCATGTGTTTTATCCTATAAATAAAGCTGTATTTACTTTTATATTTTGTCAGTAGTGACACTTAATACATCCCCCCACTCCAATATCCCATGTTTAAGAGGTGCATTATAATTCCCTACATTTTTAATCAAAGGTGGAGTCTGGTAAGTTGAGTCAACTCTTTATATGTCTTGGAAACTCCAACAGTGAGACCTCCAAGCTTTAAAGAAGAAGTAAGATCACCTAGTTGGTCCAGGCTGGGGAAAAATCCCAACTTTATAGTCGGGATCTACCCAGGTGCCTGGACCGGCAGCTGGCTCAATCCTATCAGTTGCACCGCTGGGTTGATTGATCGATCGATCAACATGGGTACAATCATCCTGCCCATGCATGGTTAAAATTTTTCAGCTGGTCCCTGCTGAACTGGCCATTATTTCGAACTGTCTGTTGCTGGCTTAATATAGCAAGGTCATAAATACTTTTACAAAATGCATGTATTTTTTTAAAGAGGTGTTCTGCCCCCCCGACAGCAGCTACACATTCTGCTGCTGCTGTCTTTTAATAAATAGGCACTTACCTGTCCTAGAGTCCAGCGATGTCGGCACCCGCAGCTAATGTTTCCATCATCTGTCGGGTGCTGCCGCCGCCATTGCGGGTAAGGGAACCTTGCAGTGTAGCCTTTCGGCTTCACGCCGGGAACCTTACTGCACATGCGCAAGGAACACTCCTCTCTCCTACTGGGCTGGCGGCCGGGGGAGGAGGAGGGAATATCACGGGCTGCGGCCCAGACTCCCGGAAGTGGGAAAGGATACCTGCCAAAGAGATGATCTCATGAGTCTGCTGCTTTACCTTTAACTTGTTTTACTGTTGTGGAGCAAGTGCTACTGAACTGCCGCAGGGAAACAACAGGCTTTCTTCCTGGCAAGAAGGGGATGTGTTATATGGCAGCGCTGTGTAAATCTCAGAACTTAACGGACAATTTTACAAATAATAATGATGATAATGATAGGAATAGGCCACATATATTTATGTAGTTTGTACATTTAGCCTGGAGTTTAGCTTTAGGCCCCTTGAACATGTGGCCATCTAGGTGTGTTCCATTTGGGAGGAATGGCTGTGGCTGGATGGGGCTGAACGTGTATCGAGTGGCACTTGTATTTAGGGCCCTGTATATTCAAAGATGAAGCTCTGGAAACAGGTCTTCTGCGTTCCCCATAGGAGAAAACACTGGGCCAGATTCACGTAGATCAGCGGATCTTTAGATCTGCTCGATCTACCTGATTTAAGATCCGCTCCCGCAATTTTGCGAGGCAAGTGGGTAATTCACAAACCACTTTCCTCCAAACTTGCGCCGGCGGATCTTAAATCCCCCAGCGGAATTCAAATTCCGCGGCTAGGGGGAGTGTACTATTTAAATCAGGCGCGTTCCCGCGCCGATTTAAATGAGCATGCGCCGTCCGCGGAATTTCCTGGCGTGCATTGCTCCCACTGACGTCACTAGGACGTCAGTGGTTTCGACGTGAGCGTAACTAGCGACGCGCGGGTTTCTGAATCGGCGTACGCAAACGACATAAATTTTTTTTAAAAGCGGCGCGGGAACGACGGCTATACTTAACATTGGCTGCGCCTCATAGAAGCAGGGGTAAGTATACGCCGGGAAAGCCGCTACGGAAACGTTGTAAGAACACTGCGTCGGGTCCGCGTACGTTTGTGAATTCGCTTATCTCGCTGATTTACATATTATTCAGCGTAAATCAGCGGGAACGCCCCCGGCGCTATTTTCAAATTGAAAATAAGATCCGACAGTGTAACACAGTGTAACACTGTCGGATCTTAGCCATATCTATGCGTAACTGATTCTATGAATCAGACGCATAGATAGGACCAGTTTAAGTCAGAGATACAATGGTGTATCAGGAGATACACCGTCGTATCTCTTTGTGAATCTGGCCCACTGTTTTTAAATTGAGAAGGTAAATTCCTCTGGTTCATCTCTTTGCCTTAGCAGAAGGTGGTACTACTTTTATTTTTTGTTTATAAAATTGTTTAGAAAATTACAGATCAGATTTTTTTTTTCTGCTAAATAAATTCATATTTTGTATATATTATTTGTACCTCTTTTTTCTGTGACTGTACATTCATGACTATTTCATTTTGTTTGTCTTTTATAGGTGATATTCTACCAATTTTTTCTTACGGTCACAGTGTTGGCAAGTCAGTGACTGGCGGGTATGTCTACCGGGGCTGTGACTCACCAAATTTAAATGGCCTTTACATCTTCGGAGATTTCATGAATGGGTAAGAATTGAGGCAATATGGTCGTAATGATGCCTATTTCAGGGAATCAAAGGTAAAACCTTGGCTTAGTCAACAAAGTGTTGTCTACACTGTAAAGGCTGTAAGTCTACCTTCACTGAACATTAATATTTCAGTTTTGAGTGGTTTCTGAATCTTATGCTTTCCTTTATCTTTCAGGTTTGTAAGTTAGTTCTTATTTTCTCAAAATGAATCTACGTGCTTTGCCCATAGGTTTCCTTTAACCACCTCTGCTTGTTCTTTTGGTTCAAAGTATGATAAGCAGGCGACTCATTTTCCATCCTCCTACGAGGAAGCGCTGAATGCCTTCACTGCCAATCACTATGCATCAATGTTGTCAATCGGAGGTGGGGGGTGGGTCCTATTTCCTGTGTAAGTTCTGACCAGAACAACGGGAGCTTACACAGGGCGTCTACACTTTGGGGTGAACATGACAGGGGAGTGAAGGGACCTAAGTATAAGCAGCTCTAGGGACCAGCATTTAAATTAAAGTGGTTGTATAGTAAATTTTCTTTCTTTTACTTACAGGTAAGCCTATAATAAGGCTTACCTGTAGGTAAAAAGAATATCTACTAAACCTGTATGGTTTAGGAGATATTCCCCTTGCAATGCGCCACTGACTTCAAAGTGCACTTGGAAGTTCAGTCGCTGTAGATATAAGGGGTACATGCAAGGAAAATAAAAAATAGTATTTTAGCTTGCACATGATTGGATGATAAAAAATCAGCAGAGCTTCCCCCTCATTTCAGATTTCCCCCTCAGATCTATAGCGACTGCACTTACAAGTGCACTTGCAGTGCAAAGTGTGTTTGCCTTTCGTAAATAACCCCCATTGTTCTGAAAGTTCAGAGGGTCAAAAAAGTCTTCTACACGATTCACACATCAAAATCCACTTGGGAAACCCAGTGACTCAATCCCTATCTCCACCCGTTTGTTACATTTTGCTCCATTGATGGGTCCTCCATAACATAGAAGAAAAATATTTTCATCATCCATGTGTAGAAGAAAAGTTTTCTTTATTATAATGCATTGACATTTTGTTTTTTTTTACACAGTCGGCTTATGGCATTGCATGAAGATGAGAAAACCAAGACATGGACAAGGCAGGATATCTGTATGGGAGACAATGCAGTCTGCGCTTTCCCGAAGCTAATAAACAAATACACCAAATACATCATTTCCTTTGCAGAAGATGAAGCAGGTAACTCATTAAACAGACTAAGCTAAATCATTATGACATCATTGTCTCAATAACAAATCAGATTCCTTCCTCCCTAAGAGAAAACAAAATGTGTTGCTATAGCCAGCATGTGGGCAGGTTGAAACAGTTAGTTTGGTGCTGCCCAGCCAGGAAGGTAAAAGTTAATTCCATGACGGTTTCCTGGCCTTTTTGGCATGATCCTATCTTGGTCCGGCCCCCTTGTCCTGTGTGATTATAAATTGGGTCAGTGGTCCGGCTCAGAGAGGTTTCTTGGGAAAGAGACAAAAGAGTCCAGAGAGTTCCAGCACAGCTGTGAGATGTGAGACCCTTAAGGGATTAAGACGGAAAATAGAACCTGGAAAAGCAAAAGGATGTTGTGTGCTACTGTCCACGTGTAGCAACTTTGAACATAGAGTTTACCCTGAAGGACCTACAATTGTGTGAGAGAACCTGTGAAGGACTATGATTATTGGAATGCACTTTTGCAGGTATGCTGGGGAAGCACATAAGCTGGTAATTATAGTTAGAAATTAGGAATAATATTGCCTTTATATGTTGGACTAAGAAATGTATATTTTGTACTTTTTCAAGTAAAGTATTGAACGTTGTCCATGCCTGGTCTGACGTTATTTAAGAGGTGTATTGCAAGTAACTAGCACACACACACAGTTAACCAGTGGGTCTTAACACATTGGGGTATGAAGGTATTCTTGTGGAATGGAGTAATACAAAGACACAAGTGGTTACCTAGAGCAGTGTTTCTCAACCTTTTTACAGTCAATGTACCCTTTAAAATTATGCACAATCCTGAGGCACCCCGGGCCAGATTCACAAAAGAGATACGACGGCGTATCTCCTGATACGCCGTCGTATCTCTGTGTTCCGGCCTGTTCTAACTATGCGACTGATTCATAGAATCAGTTACGCATAGCTAGCCCTAAGATCCGACAGGTGTAATTGAATTACACTGTCGGATCTTAAGGATGCAATTCTAGGCCGGCTGCTAGGTGGCGAGGCCATTGCGGTCGGCGTAGAATATGCAAATGAATAGTTACGGCGATCCCCGAAAGTCCGCGCTGCCCGTCGATCTAACTTTACGTTGTTTCCGTCGAGTTACGCCGCGTAAAATTAGGGCTGAGCCCTAGTTGTTCTAAGCCATGTTAAGTATGGCCGTCGTTCCCGCGTCGAAATTTAAAAAAACACGTCGTTTGCGTAAGTCGTCCGTGAATGGCCCTGGATGCCATTTACGTTAACGTCTAAACAAATGACGTCCGTGCGACGTCATTTAGCGCAATGCACGTCGGGTAATTTACCCGACAGAGCATGTTCGGCGCGGGAACGTGCCTAATTTAAATGGTGCCCGCCCCAATTGAATTGGGCGGGCTTGCGCCGAGCGCATTTACGTTACACCGCCGCAAGTTTACAGGTAAGAGTTTTGAGAATCAGGCACTTACGCTGTAAACCTGCGGCGGTGTAACGTAAATGGGATACGTTACGCTGCTGTGGAGCAACGTAAATGTATCAGAATCTGGCCCCCCATTCCTAAATGTAAAACAACTAAGCTAATATTTTTATATAACGCAGCAACATCCACACATGTAGGACACCCAACGTTAGAGGTAATTTATTCTTCCAAAGCAAATACACCTTTGCACACTGGTACTGACTAGTATTTCTGACTAGATTTTGGCTAGTCATGCAAACACACACACACATACTCAATTACCCACATGTATGTGCACATACAAGTAAACTTACTTTTTCTTAATATTCTTAATAGGGGAACTGTATTTTCTGTCAACATCGGATCCAACCTCATTGTCCCCCTATGGAACCCTGTACCGTTTTGTAGACCCATCCAGGTTGGTATCTTTAGAGATATATAGTACTCAATATGTACTGCTTGAGTTATTAAACGTGCAAAACATTTGTGATGTATTATCCTGATTGAGTGCCAAAAGTATAGATGCTAAATCACAGTTACTTGTCACTACAATATACTATTTGCTCATATATTTGTGGTCACCTGACTTGCCTCAGATGTCGCATATCTCCTAATACATTTATTCATCTAAAGTGGACACTCTATCTAAGTGTCCAAAGAATTTAACTTATTTTATCTTGACTAGGGTTGTTCAGATCCCACCTGTTTAACAGTATTCACATAACTAAGTACCCAACTCCACGCTCCTTTACCTGTAAATAACGACACTAAATCCACATTGGAGTTAAATGGCCTGTTTGGCCTTATATTAAACAAAACCATGAATAACAGAAAACAGTCCGAACAATCCAGATCAAAGAATGGTTGCAGATCTTTGACAATACCATCTTCCACAACTTTGGAGTCTGTTATCAATAATCTAGTTTCTGTCCCCAGCCACCAAACACCGCCTAGAGGACTATCCTAACTGACCACAGACTCCTACCACCTAACACTACCCGGTCGGTCTAGACTGAACCAGACCAACCTGAGGACTCCATATCTGAGATGAATCCCACCGTTTTATCGATAGACAACATGTTTTTGGACCCTCGTCAAGGACCCCAATGTCCAACCTCTTTAGCAGAACCACAAAACAATCACCAGGGAAGGAGGGAGGGACGTTCCTCCTACAATTTTCAGTCTGCAAGTGAAGCCCCTATACTCCGCCCCTCCAACTACTATCTCTCCTGTTCCTCCCCATCAACCCATCTGCTTGGCCAATAAGGTAAAAGTCCTGCCCTTTCATATCCTAACAACTAATCTAACCCACTACTGCCTGGTTTTCCTTCCACCCTGTCATCTATGCCCTATGCTTGTTCACTTCCTTCAAGCTCCGGGCAAGTCTATTATATTCTTAGAATGGTCTTACTTTATATTCCCCTTTAGAGCTCAACCCTAAATTGTGTTTACTTGGATATTAATCCAGTGGTGTAAGGAATGCAGTCTGAACAGGTCTAGGAAGAAGACTATAGGTGACTTTATGATGTGCTCTCTGCATTCTTGTCTCAGGAATTAGCACTGTAAGAAGATTAAAACTGAACTCCAATCAGCCAAATATGCAAATAAATTACTATGGGAGATTTTTGTTTACCTGCCAAATAATTTTTCAGGCCGGGCTGTGTGTGTCTGTGGACACACTCAGCCTGACTCCAGATTGCGCCCGCACGTGTAACTCCATAGCAAGAGGCTTGCTATGAGGGCAACCTCGGAAGAGAAGGCATGGAGAGCACCAGCGAGGGATTCCATAGAGGAGACTGCTCTGTGCAATATCCTTGCACAGTGCAGATAAGTATACCATCTATTTATTTTTAATAAAGGTTTGCAATTATTTTAAAGAGTGGCAGCTGACTGATGAGTTCATCTCTCTATCATTCTCTGTCTTTCCTCCTATCAACATGCTCCATGGTAGCACATAAGCACCACAGCAAAGCCTATTGGCATCTTGTGCTACTTCCCATTCTCCTAGTCAGAACTCTGCTATACAGAGGCTGATACCAAGTCAAATTCAGGTACTTACACTGCTTACATTGAAAAAACATACAGTATTTGATGATGAACTAATGCATACAAAGTGGCATAGTTTGTGTCCTTCATATCTGCCTCGATTTCAGCTTTAACGCCTTGGCGCTGACGTAACACAACTATGCGGCCTCACTGAACTGGGCTTTTTGCTGTGGGTCCTCATATTTGCGTATCTCCCTTTGTGCTGGGAGCACGACGCCCCGAGAGCCCGACCCCGCTCTAATGATCAGGACCTGGAAAGTCCAATTCCAGGTCACAATAGGTACCTGAACATCAGAACTGTACCATGGAGCAATCTAAGAAGGTGGCCTGGTCTAATGAATCAAGTTTTCTTTTACATCATGTGGATGGCTTTGAGTGTGTGCATCGCTTACCTGGGGAAGAGATGGCACCAGGATGGACTATGGAAAGAAGGCAAGCCAGCAGATATAGATAGAACAGCATACCTTCAGAGGTCTAGTGGAGACCCTGCCTCTATAGGTTAGGGCTGTTTGGTTGGCAAAAGGGTGACTTGATGACGTCACTCCCCTGCATGCATGCGGGAGCCGCCGGTAACGCCATGTTGAATGTTAGGTACTTTGACTGTGACTGCCCTAAAAAATATATGCTACCCACTCCTGGTTTGTTTACTGACTTTTTTGGTAAATGTGGAGGCAACATGAATCTTTCTTGGAAAAGCTAGTTATTTCTTGCTGAGGCACACTGGAAAGTCTTTAGCTGCCTTGGAAGTTTGTATTATGCCGCGTACACACGATCGGTTTGTCTGATGAAAATGGTCTGATGGACCGTTTTCATCAGGCGAACCGATCGTGTGTGGGCCCCATTGTTTTTTTTTCCCATCGGTGAAAAAACTTAGAACCTGTTTTAAAATTATCTGATGGTTAAAGAACCGATAGACAAAAACGATCGTCTGTGGGGAAATCCATCGGTTAAAAATCAACGCATGCTCAGAATCAAGTTGAAGCATGCTCGGAAGCATTGAACTTAATTTTTCTCAGCACGTCGTTGTGTTTGACCTCACCGCGTTCTGACACGATCGTTTTTTAACTGATAGTGTGTAGGCAAGACTGATGAAAGTCAGCTTCATCGGATATCTGATGAAAAAATCCATCAGACCGCTTTCATCGGATGAACCGATCGTGTGTACAGGGCATTAGGGTTATAGAGTACTGGACAGAGTAGTCAGTTGAAACTTTAAGGTTAAACGTTAAAGGCTTCTAAAAGCTTTAATCCACAGCACTGGTCCTTTGTAGAGTACTGACTATGCTAAGCTATCATGTTACTGGTCCTTGATTTTGGCATACTTTATGTTAGGTTCAACGATAGTGACAGTCACAGTTAACACTTTGAGGTGCCACAGAGAGAGGTCACCAGGTGTCCTCATCAAAATTTTGCTATGGGGCTTCATGAACTGTAGTTACACCGCTTTTGAAAAAAAAACAAAAAAAAAAAAACAAAGCTTGCACTTTTAGTCTGTTGAGCTAGCTTATGTTAACCACAAACTTTTTGATAGATAGCTATAGATAGGTAATATTGGCAATAACGGTGGCCCTTAGAGGAGATGGTCCCCATTAAGACCTCAGAATGGAATTTACAGCACATGACACATGATGGGCATTATATGGCTACCTACTCCCCACTCAGATCTGCATCTGGCAGAGGAAAGGCACCAACTTTCTTTGTGCCTTTGAGTTGTCATGTGACCAACTGCTGAAAGCCGCAAAAGAAACCGATGCTGGAAAATGTATAAAAGTGTGTTCCAAACAACCATGTCATTTAGAAGCACCCATGTTTCACTATTCCCATTAACCACTGTTACACCATGGCACCTAGTTCATGGCAAACTTTATTTAGCTTACAGTTAGGCCAGTTCTAGATAGATAGGTAGATAGATAGATAGAAGCTTCTGAATTGAGAGACGGACAGAGAGAAGGTGCCTTGTGGATGTTGGGCCCTTTTAGGGTTCCTGTAAGAATAATTTTGAATTAGGCTCAACATAGCTCAGTGATTATATAAAAAACAATTCCGCGCCAAAAAAATATTTATATATATTATTAAACAATAATTTGGGTGCCCATGTAAAGGTCCCAAACACACAATGTGTGCTAAGCTGCTCCCATAGAAAGTGATGAAGTGTATGTGACTTCTATCTGATGCGTGCTAGAAAGTGTACTGGGGGCGCTATGGAGTAATATGTAATTACACAACTTATCCTATAATATGCAACAACAATACTATAAATATACGAAACTTACGTCGGCGGCGGAACATGGTCACGTGTACTATGTCCTACGTCACTTCCCGATCGTCTGGATAGTGTCAGCAGCTGGTGGAACGCACGCTGCCACGGAGGTGGGAGAGCCAGTGTTTTTTTATCAAAGCTTGCAGCCCTAGTGCCAGGAGAAGGGCACTTTTTATGTGAGTAGCCAATTGGCTGGTGTTTTTATTCCATTTTAATAAAATAGCGTTGCACTATGGCAGCTCTATTTCATGTTCTAAAATCTCAACATTCTGAGGGTGAGGTATCGTACATGCTCCAGTCGATTTATATCTCTGCAGGCATTATCCTGCTCAAGCGCATCTGACCGTCTTTTTCATTAAAGAGGTCAACCAGGTCTGGTAAGCACAATTTACTACTTGTGCACATTGGGTGTCGTACTAATTATCCAGGTGGTGAAAGATCAACTAAGTTTGCACGACCGAAGATGGTTTTTGTATCACAGCAAGAAATATATCTAGAGGATATTCGAGCATTGATGTTGTATCTTTGTTTGCACCAATGGGACTTTATTATTTACTATTGATTTATTGATTGATTTATCACGTACAACAGGACACATTTTTATTAATTTACTTGTTGTTGCATATTATAGGATACGTTGTGTAATTACATATTACTCCATAGCGCCCTCAGTACACTTTCTAGCATAGCTCAGTGATTACAAAGCACACTGTAACTCATCCCACCTGTTCCTTGTATATTAAAGCAGTATAAATATCCAGTACATCTATAATGGAATATAAGTGCCTGCTGGACCATATCTGTCCTATTTCTGCTTTCTGATAGTTTCCTCTTGTTGAGAAATGTACACATGTTCTCCATTGGAGGTACACATTACAGCCATAACGGCCTGCTTCCTTTGAAGGGTTCATTATCTTGCATACATACTTCCTTTCTGTGTCCGTGTTTTCAATTAACAGTCAAGGCTGTACACACCACTTTTATGTAAATACAGCAGGGTTGATGAAGATGCAGGGCAGGGTTGGTTTTAGATGATATGGGGCCCTGGGTAGAGTCATACTGGAGCCACTTTAGCTGAACATGGCAGGCTTTCCAACATGACCCAGTTCATAAGGTGCCGAATGTTCCACTCCCATGCATCTTTCTACACTTAATTTTTTTTATAAAGTGACAGTATTGCAAGAAATTGTATTTCAACGAAAATCTTTCCATAAGAATATATGGACATCTATTGTGCTTTACTGAGACTGCTGCTGGGTGCTGACATCTTGGACGTGATGTCAGCAGCCCCAACGTGCTGAAAAATGTCATTCAAGTGACAAGCTATAGTAATTCCCCGCGCCAATGCTGATAGCTGTTACCCAACCTATGTTAACCATACCTTACCCAGGGGCCACTTAATTAGGGGGCCGATGAAACTGTTCTACTTTAGAGGGTTTATAAAGAATGGTGCAAATGATGGAGAGATTTCTAGAGCCTGGCTAAATCAGTCAGTTATAAGAAAAGCATACACTAGTGCTAAACAGACTCCCAGAGAAATCATTTTGAAGGAGAAGAAACAACAATCTAAAAATAAAAAAGTGAAGAGGGACGTTCAGTCTACCATCTTCTTTACCTATTATAGTTTAGAATGTGAGAAAATAAAACTACCGTATATACTCGAGTATAAGCCGAGTTTTTCAGCACATTTTTTGTGTGCTGAAAATGCCCCCCTCGGCTTATACTTGAGTCACCTTTTTGCGCCTGATCTCCCAGACTTTGGAGACCTGGTACTGGCCGGCTACACATGTAGCCCCACTCTTCCTCTAAAAGTGTGCAAAGTTTGTTGTCCGGGAGACCTACGGCCGGGGAGCGCCAATTTTTCAAAGCCGGGCACCCCTTTCATAGACTCCCATGTTAAACGGTAATTTCTCCGGTGAATTTGGGGACCCAGTACCGGCCGGTCGTAGGTCTCCTGGTCCCGGTACTTGGCACACATGTAGCCCTATTTCTCCTCTACAAGTGTGCAAAGTTTTTTGTTTGGGGAACCTACGGCTGGGGAGCACCGATTTTTCAAAGCTGGGCACCCCTTCCATAGACTCCCATGTTAAACGTCAGTCTAGTCATGGACACAGTGAGGCATGGGCACTGAGGCATGGGCACAGTGAGGCATGGGCACAGTGAGGCACGGACACAGTGAGGCATGCACATGGACACAGTGAGGCAAAGTGAGGCACAGTGAGGCATGCACATGGACACCCTAGGCTTATACTCGAGTCAATACGTTTTCCCATTTATTTTTTTGTGGTAAAATTAGGTGCCTCGGCTTATATTCAGGTCGGCTTATACTCGAGTATATATGGTAATTGGTTTCAGGTATTTACCATTTTTAAATGGTGACAAGGGTGAAGCAGGTATTATAGGGGTTCATTTTGTAGCTAGGAGGGAACCTACCATTATAAATGTTATATCCTAGTTTATTTCTTTCTAAAACCAATGCAGGCACATGGTTGAGCAAGACAAGCATGTACAAATGAGGTCATGGTCGTTGTTCGAGTTGTGATCCACACACAGTTAGGTCATATAACAATAGTTACCTTATATGACCAAGTCTTGCATGACTTGTAAGCAATTTGCAGGTAGAACAAGACGGCTGTGTGAACGACTTAGAGACCATCTTTCTAACATCAGAACTAACAAAAAAAATGAATGTAGTAAGACATTGTGTGGATTGCCATAATCAAGATTTGCCGTTCTTTAGAGTACAAATAATAAAGTGGATCATCCCACACTTAGGCAATGCGCTGGCAGGAGAGAAAAAAATCTCCTGCAAGCAGCATCTTTGGAGCGGTGAGAGGAGCGGTATGTATACCGCTCCTATACCGCTCCTTCCCATTTAAAACAATGGGAAACCATGGTAATACCGCCCGCAATGCGCCTCTGCAGAACAAACAGCCAAGCATGGAAGCAGACAAACACTCAAACAATTTAATGCTGCTAGGCTTAAACAGACAAATGTGCTTGTATACAGTTTTTTATCAATTTTTAGGCATTTTGTTAAGGCCGCACCCCTGAAGAAGCCTCAAGGCACCCTGTTATAAAAAGGCTGACCTAATGTATGGATTTACATATATTTGAAGTTTTATTTCATATGGCTAAATACATCACTTTAGACAGGCTAAAGCACACTGGGCCAGATTCTCGTACTTTTCCCGCGGCCATAGCGTAAGCCATTTACACTACGACGCCCCAACTTACTGGAGCAAGTGCCATATTCCTCAAGCACTTGCTCCGTAGTTTGTGGAGGCGTAGTGTAAAAGGCCCGGCGTATCCCCGCGTATATCAAAGGGGGCGGCTTATATTTCAATTAAGCGCGCCCCCGTTCCGATCGAACTGCACATGCGCCGGGCTAAAAATAGCCCAGTGCGCATGCTCCAGTTCTCGGCGGAAAACGTCAATGACGCCGACGTGTGCGTCATTGACGTAAAGTCGTATTCAAGAACGACTTACGAAAACTACGTACCCGACGGGAAAAGACGACGCGGACCCGACGCCGTACTTAACATGGCATACGTGGGACTGGCGTAAGGTTACCCCTCATATAGCAGGGGTAACCTTACGCTTACGCAAACGACGTAAGCGACGGTTACGCGACGCAATTTCGTTCAGGAATCGGTGTATCAGGCTCATTTGCATAAACAAATGAGACCTGAACGTAAACGCCACCTAGCGGCCGGCGGCGAATTACATTTAAGATCCGACAGTGTAAGTGACTTACACCTGTCGGATCTGAGATACTGAGATACTCCGTCGTAACTCTTCTGAGAATATGGCCCACTGTGCTTATTCCTTTAAGAAATACTTTGGCCCAGATTCTCAAAGGAGTTACGCCGGCGTATCTCCAGATATGCCGTCGTAACTCTGAGTTGGAGGCGTCGTATCTATGCGCCTGATTCTTAGAATCAGTTACGCATAGATTTGTCTTAGATTCGACTGGCGTAAGTCTCTTACACCGTCGTATCTAAGTTGCATATTTACGCTGGCCGCTAGGTGGCGCTTCCGTCGATTTACACGTTGAATATGGTAATGAGCTAGATACGCCGATTCTCAAACGTACGTGCGCCCGGCGCCTTTTTTTACGTCGTTTACGTAAGGCTTTTTTGAGCGTAAAGTTACCCCTCCTCTATGAGGCGTACCAATGTTAGGTATGGATGTCGGAACAGCATCAAATTTTTCACGTTTTACGTCGTTTGCGTAAGTCGTCCGTGAATGGGGCTGTGCGTAAGTTACGTTCACGTCGAAAGCATTGAGTCTTTGCGGCGTAATTTGGAGCATGCGCACTGAGATACGTCCACGGACGGCGCATGCGCCGTTCGTTAAAAGCGTCAATTACGTGGGGTCACGATTAATTTCCATAAAACACGCCCACCACTTCCACATACGGGAATACGGGACCTGCCGCTCTAAGTTACGGCGGCGTAGTGTATCTGAGATGCGCTATGCCCGCCTAAAGATAGGCGAATCTACGTGAATCTGGGCCATTGTTCTTAACTGGTTCAACCCAATATGTGTATATATGGAATCCTCTGTCTGGTTCCCCCACCTCTATATCTAAGCTAGTGTAGGTGAAACATGTGGGAAGTGGGTGCTGGGGTGAGGACTGATTTTTTGGCCCATTCACATTTTTGAATTGATTCCAACTATATAGGCAGTGCAAAATCCAGGTTATCCCAATGGGCATAGTTCATGCCATTGCAGTATAGTACAGTGCAGTGAAAAAAGTACAGCAAGCAAAAACATGTAAAACAAGTGCAAATGCATGTAACCACGCTAAATGGAATATAGAGCAGCCCAAAGAAGAATGAAGTGACCCGAAAAGGAAATGTAAGTAGACAAATGCCTAGGAAAAAGGCAATGCAAATTCACCCTGAATGGCCGTGAATTGACTTGGTCAATTTATTAAGCCAATTATTTATTTCTTGTGAATTTGGCAACATGAGCTCCAAATAGAGCCATGTTTGCTGGGAACAATTCCACTTTCTACCTGTATAACTTTATTTTATTTTCAGGAGAGCGCCCCCTGGGAAGTGTAACTATAATCCTACTCCAGTAAGGACCAGAAGCAAAGTCATCCCATTTGTTGCACAAGAAAGTAAGTAGATATACCCATTTCTGTTATCCATATAGCCTATTTTCACGAGCTGGTTAATCCACTTTGAGTAATAAACTTTTTTTTTAATGGGCCCCCTGCAGGTTTATGCACCACTTAATGGCACAATATGACAAACTTACCTTTCAAAGGGAGTATTTTAACACTGATCTGTCACTGAGCACTTATATTACATGTTCCAGCTCCTGCACCCTCCTCTTCCGACCCCCCCCCCCCCTGCCTGTGACAGCGGGCAGAGGATCCTCTCCCTGCACCCGCTGTCAGAATTTAAAAACAGTACGTGTCATTTGTTAAAAGACTTCTGTGAATAAATGAGCTACAATTAACATCGGCCTCTGTGGCCAACAGCTTGAAGTTCTCAATGAACTGCAAGGGCGCTGGTTAGCACTCTCATTTTTTGATTCTTCCTGCCTTTAAGTAACTGTCTGCCTGTATCAGAAGTCTGGGCAGACAGTATACTTAGAGTCTGCAGGATCCAGGCATTGCACCCACAATCTGCTGATCGCAGGTGCAAAGCAATACAGACTGCAGAATTAAAAAAATAATAAATGCACATTTTGTTACCTGCAATTATTTTTGTAAAAGGTGAACTTGACCTTTAAATTCATTACAGGCCTGCGCATAATTCGTCCACAAATTTGCAGAAAATAAGCATTATAACACCCTCTTTTATGTCCTTTTTTCATATATAGACACCATCAAAAACAAAGGGCCAGATCCACAGAGAGAGTACGCCGGCGTATCTACTGATACTCCGGCGTACTTTCAAATTTCCTGTGTCGTATCTTTAGTTTGAATCCTCAAACCAAGATACAACGGCATCTGGGCACGGCTTCGTACGCCTTTGGATCGTAGATGCAATACTCCGGCGTCCGCTGGGTGGAGTTCGCGTCTTTTCTGCCTCGGGTATGCTAATTATCTATTTCCGACGATCCACGAACGTACGCGCGGCCGTCGCATTCTCTTACGTCGTCTCTAGTCAGCTTTTTCCGGCGTATAGTTAAAGCTGGTATTTTGTGGCGTATAGATAGACTTGCCATGTTAAGTATGGCCGTCGTTCCCGCGTAAAAATTTGATTTTTTTTTTTTTTGCGTAAGTCGTCCGTGAATAGGGATGGACGTAATTCACGTCTAAGTTAAAAAAATGACGTTGTTGCGACGTCATTTAGCGCAATGCATGGCGGGAAATTTCAAAAAGGAGAATGAGCAGTTCATTGGGCGTGGGGACGCACTTCATTTAAATGAATCACGCCCCCTAATCGCCGATTTGAATTCCGCCGCCAAAGATACACTACGCCGCCGTAACTTACGGCGCAAATTCGTTGTGGATTTGAAACAAAGCAAAGTAAGTTACGGCGGCGTAGCGTATCTTAGATACGCTGCGCCGGTGCCGATCTATGTGGATCTGGCCCAAAATCTTTATTTTTTTGCTCTGAAAAGGGACTGTTCCCAAAACATGATGTTTTTTTATGGTTAGTGTACATTCCACAGTTTTCATACCTGTTTCATTTCATGAATCTATATTTCCATAATTATCCAGAATCTGGTAATATTTTTGAGATATGAGGCTGAAGAATTTGGATTCACAAATGTCCTTTATTAATTTTAAATTCATTTTATCAAGCACCCTTCCTGTTTGGAGGGTAGATAATTCAGTTCTCATTCAATGTATTAGAGGTTTTGCTATTTATCCATGTTCCTGCTCACACACATTATCATAAAATTAATTGTGTCATGCCCATATGTACATCTGTTCCTCCTCAATAGGCAGAAAAGTGAGTCATCACATGTATACTGATGCATTTCATCATAACTGCAGACTTTCAAAGAGGAGCACTGGTTTTCATGACATATATACATTCTGTGTGCAAGATGTTGTGCTGATGCCCCCCTCGGGGGATGGGCCATGACAACTTGCACTCACAATATGCCCTCGATCTTCTGGGCTGATATGAAGACATCTTGTGACAAGGAAGAGATTGCTGGGGACAGCACTGTAGAGCAGGTGAAATTTGGTGCCATATCTGCTATTTTATTTTTACAAGTGCTGCAAAGGAGCCTTTTTTTGGAAACAAAAATAAAATGACAAGCATTAAGTTGTGTATCAGACAGTACAGTGTTTTTTTTAATAATAATAAAATAATGATAATAACAAAAGTTAAAAAATTTGAAAAAAATCAAACATTGTATAAAATAAAACCCCTTTATGTCCCTTGAAAAACATAAAATGATCTAGGTAGGAATATTACTCACAGAGTTATTGTCACATAACCCAGAAACTTAGGACATATTTATAAATCAGTGAATCATATATTCACCAAACATTCACTGTAGATAAATCTTCCTGGTATATGCATTTTAAATGAAAGTGATTCACTGGTGGTGAATGTTCGGTGAAAGTTCCATTCACCCCTTTATAAATACGGCCCATGCTGTTGCTTATTTTGGCTTCAATGTCTAAGGGGTCAATAAAACACTGGTCCAAAAATTCCAATTAACCACTTAACAAACGCCGCACGACGATATACGTTGGCAGAATGGCACGGCTGGGCAGATCGATGTACCGGCACGTCGTTTACATCTACCTAGCCTTGGGTCGTGGGCGCGCGCCCTCAGCGCGCGCCCGCGACCCGGTCCGAAGCTCCGGGACCGCGAGACCCGATCGCCACTGGGGACCCGCGATCGGTCCCTGGAACTGAAGAACGGGGAGAGCTGCGTGTAAACACGGCTTCCCCGTGCTTCACTGTGGCGGCTGCATCGATCGTGTCATCCCCTTTATAGGGAGACACAATCGATGACGTCACTCCTACAGCCACACCCCCCTACAGTTGTAAACACACACTAGGTGAAACATAACCCCTTCAGCGCCCCCTGTGGTTAACTCCCAAACTGCAACTGTCATTTTCACAATAAACAATGCAATTTAAATGCATTTTTTGCTGTGAAAATGACAATGGTCCCAAAAATGTGTAAAAATTGTCCGAAGTGTCCGCCATAATGTCGCAGTCACGAAAAAAATCTCTGATCGCCGCCATTAGTAGTAAAAAAAAAAAAATTAATAAAAATGCAATAAAACTATCCCCTATTTTGTAAACGCTATAAATTTTGCGCAAACCAACCGATAAACGCTTATTGTGATTTTTTTTTTACCAAAAATAGGTAGAAGAATACGTATCGGCCTAAACTCAGGAATTTTTTTTTTTTTTTATATATATTTCTGGGGGATATTTATTATAGAAAAAAGTAAAAAATATTGCATTTTTTTCAAAACTGTCCCTATATTTTTGTTTATAGCGCAAAAAATAAAAACTGCAGAGGTGATCAAATACCACCAAAAGAAAGCTCTATTTGTGGGAAAAAAAGGACGCCAATTTTGTTTGGTAGCCACATCGCACGACCGCGCAATTGTCTGTTAAAGCGACGCAGTGCCGAATCGCAAAACCTGGCCTGGGCATTTAGCTGCCTAAAGGTCTGGGGCTTAAGTGGTTAACATGTAACATGGATTATATGGTTTTCTATTTTGTTCCAGGGACCGCTCTTGAAATTCTTAATGAAGAAATTAGAACACAGCAGAAACCAGTCAAACAGGCCCCCAGGCCCCCCAGGCCTCCACGTACAACTAAACCTCCAGTCAAATTGACAACTACTAAGAAGCCTTTAACAATGACAACTGTGTTACCTACTGAGCTAACAAAGGCACCTACAGAATCCACTGACATAGAGTATGATCCATCTGAAAGGAAAAATATTTCAACTGTCATTACTGGTGTTCCGACAACTGTAGCACCCAACGAGAGAACAAAGGCACCTACAGAACCTGTTGTAACAGAGTGTGACCCAACTGAAAAGACAAATATTTCAACTTTCATTACCACCCAAACCCCATTGACGACACTGATAAGGTCTACAAAAGTCACCATCACTGCAACATCCCCAATCAAAGATAAAAAGAAGCAGGTTAAGCCAAGTGTTAAACAGCCTACACCTACCAAAAGCATGAAAAAGCCGACAAAGAATATTCTTAAAAAAACATCACCAACTAAACTTTCAACAAAGCCAACCAAGGCCAGTGTACGTAAAATTACACCTACTAAACTGAGACCTACCAAGAGACCAACAAAGGACAAACTCAAAAAAACACCACCAACGAAACATCCAAAGAAGTCAACTAAAGTTCAGGCCACCAAAGCTTCCCTTATTGAAAGTACCATAAAGAACCCAATTGGAACAGAACATACAAAAATGACTAATAGGACAAATTTCAAAATGCTTGTGACCACTAAGGTGCCAAAGAGGCCAACTTCGACTAAACCTCCAAAAACAAAAACAAAAGACAAAAAATCTAAACATCCAAAGGTTGTTTTCAACAACAATGGCAAAAAATCAGGGAAATCTAAAGATTTAAAAGATAAGACCAGACACCACAAGAAGAAGAAACCCAGATTAGAGCCTTCAGAAACATGACATTTTCTTTGAGAAGAAAGGCAAATAAACAAAACTCAGATACAGAAGTTAACAAAAAAGACTGAATCCGCCCAGCACTTACCTTTATTTACTTAAGGCAGAACGCAGAAATCCCAAGATAAAAAATGAATAGTCCATTAAAAGATAAAATACGAACACAATATTTTTCTGTACTATTCACTCCAATCCAGACATTTTACCTTCAGCACTTTTATTCTGCTGCTGAATGTCCTCAGTTTGATGGCCAGCATCATTCATCCCACTTCCTCAGTGCCCAGGTCATCCTGCCCACCTGCCTGTTAAACTGGCTTATTGTGCTGCTTCTTCCTCTCACACTCCTGCCCTGCTTTACAGGGACTACAAGATGCTGATACCAGATCAAGTTTCAGCATTTACACTGCTTCTATTTAACCACTTAAGGACCGGACCAATATGCTGCTAAATGACCCAAGGGGTTTTTACAATTCGGCACTGCGTCGCTTTAACAGATAATTGCGCAGTCGTGCAACGTGGCTCCCAAACAAAATTGGCATCCTTTTTTCCCCACAAATAGAGATTTCTTTTGGTGGTATTTGATCACCTCTACGGTTTTTATTTTTTGCGCTATAAACAAAAATAGAGCGACAATTTTGAAAATTTTTTTTTTTACTTTTTGCTATAATAAATATCCCCCAAAAACATATATAACATTTTTTTTCCTCAGTTTAGGCCGATACGTATTCTTCTACCTATTTTTGGTAAAAAAATCGCAATAAGCGTTTATCGATTGGTTTGCGCAAAATTTATAGCGTTTACAAAATAGGGGATAGTTTTATTTTTTTTTTTTTTTTTTTACTACTAATGGAGGCGATCAGCGATTTTTTTCGTGACTGCGACATTATGGTGGACACTTCGGACAATTTTGACACATTTTTGGGACCATTGTCATTTTCACAGCAAAAAATGCATTTAAATTGCATTGTTTATTGTGAAAATGACAGTTGCAGTTTGGGAGTTAACCACAGGGGGCGCTGTAGGAGTTAGGGCCCTTTCACACTGGGGCATTTTTCAAGCGCTTTAGCGTTAAAAAAAGCGCCTGTAAAACGCCTGAAAGAAGCTGCATCTGCAATCCCAATGTGAAAACTCGAGTGCTTTCACACTAAAGCGCCTGAAAAACACCCCAGTGTGAAAATGGTCTTAGCATTAAAAAAAAGCGCCTGAAAGAAGCTGCATCTGCAATCCCAATGTGAAAGCCTGAGTGCTTTCACACTGAGGCGCTGAGCTGGCAGGGCGTCAAAAAAAGTCCTGCATGCAGCTTCTTTGCAGCGCTTTAGGAGCGGTTAATACACCGCTCCTAAAGCCCCCTTCCCATTGAGGAAGCTTTTTTTAACGCCAAAGCGCCTGAAAAGCGCCTCAGTGTGAAAGGGGTCTTAGCAGCGCTTTACCAGCGTTTTTCGGGCGCTGGCAGTGTGAAAGGCCTCTGAAAGCACTTGGGCTTTCACATTGGGATTGCAGATGAGGCTTCTTTCAGGCGCTTTACAGGCTTTTTTTAAACGCCAAAGCGCCTAAAAAACGCCCGAAAAACGCCCCAGTGTGAAAGGGGTCTTAGAGTCGGTTCACACAGCAGCGACATGACTTCGGGGACGACTCTGCAAGTCGTCCTGAGGACGACTTCAGAGGCGATTTGCAAAACGACTTCTGTATAGAAGTCAATGCAGGTCGCCCCGAGCCGCCCCCGAAGTCGTACAGGAACCTTTTTCTAAGTCGGAGCGACTTGCGTCGCTCCTATTAGAACGGTTCCATTGCATTCAATGGGACGCGACTCGTCAGGCGGCCCAGTGTGAACCGGGTCTTAGGGTTCACCTAGTGTGTGTTTACAACTGTAGGGGGGTGTGGCTGTAGGTCTGACGTCATCGATCGAGTCTCCCTATAAAAGGGATCACTCAATCGATGCAGCCGCCACAGTGAAGCACGGGGAAGCCGTGTTTACATACGGCTCTCCCCGTTCTTCAGCTCCGGGGAGCGATCGCGATGGGGCGGCTATAAACGAATCGCCGCGCCGTCGTCCCGGATCGCTCCCCGCGGGTATCTGACCGCCGCATGTAGCGGGGGGGGGGGGTCCCGACCCACGTTTAGGCAGGGACGTACAGGTACGCCAATGTGCCTGTACGTCCCATTCTGCCGACGTATATCTACATGCGGCGGTCGGGAAGTGGTTAAAAAATATATTTTATGATGTATTATCGCTCACAGGGCTGCATTAATTTATGCCATTGTATCTATCTGGAGATCAGCTCTAATGTAGCTTTAGTTTTAAAAATCAACTAAACCAAATACCAAATCAATCAATATGTGTGATATGCATTGGTAGCTATTGGTATCATCAGTTGATTTATCATTTTATTTTCATTATGATCTGTTGGGAGTTAGTAACTGCTTGCCGACCAGCCGCTGCAGTTATACGGCGGCAGGTCGGCTCTGCTGGGCGAAAGCACGTAGCTATACGTCACCTCGCCCAGCAGCCAATAGAGGCGCGCGAGCGCCCCCCACTCGCCCCTGACTCCCGTGCGTGTGCCCGGCGGGCACGATCGCCGACGGGCACACGCGATCGCTCGTTACAGAGCGAGGACCGGGAGCTGTGTGTGTAAACACACAGGTCCCGGTCCTGTCAGGGAGAGAAATGCTGATCTTTTGTTCATACAAGATCAGTCATTTCCCCATGTCAGTCCACCCCCCCCTACAGTTAGAACACACCCAGGGAACATACTTAACCCCTTCCCCGCCCCCTAGTGTTAACCCCTTCACTGCCAGTGGTATTTTTATAGTAATCCAATGCATTTTTATAGCACTGATCGCTATAAAAATGCCAATGGTCCCAAAAATGTGTCAAAAGTGTCCGAAGTGTCCGCCATAATGTCGCAGTACCGAAAAAAAAATTGCCGATCGCCACCATTACTAGTAAAAAAAATATTTATAAAAATGCCATAAAAATACCCCCTATTTTGTAAACGCTATAACTTTTGCGCAAACCAATCAATAAACGCTTATTGCGATATTTTTTTAACGAAAAATATGTAGACGAATACGTATCGGCCTAAACTGAGGAAAAAAAATGTTTTTTATATATTTTTGGGGGATATTTATTATAGCAAAAAAAATATTAATTTTTTTCAAAATTGGCACTCTATTTTTGTTTATAGCGCAAAAACTAAAAACTAAAAACTGCAGAGGTGATCAAATACCACCAAAAGAAAGCTCTATTTGTTGGAAAAAAAGGATGCCACATTTGTTTGGGAGCCACGTCGCACGACCGCGCAATTGTCAGTTAAAGCGACGCAGTGCCTTATCACAAAAAGCGCTCTGGTCTTTGACCAGCAATATGGTCCGGGGGTTAAGTGGTTAAACAGTTGGATGAGTAAGCCAGTCTAAACTTCTCTTTTTGTTCAGCTACAGACTCAACCTCTCCCTGGGGTTTCCAAGAAACTCCCAAGACATTTCCAACATGTGCGCTGCTAAAGCAGGTTCTCCAGGCTGAAACAGTTCCAAAAGAAGCATCTTACATGATCCAATGCCCACATGAAGCCAGTAATTGATGTTTGAGCAACTCTATGGAGGAGTATATAGGTGGATGTACTGTGTAATTGTCCAACATACAATGGTACACATGGTCAGTGAAAAACTCACACCACAAATGAATTTGTTCAAGTAAACAAGCTATTTCCAGGCTAAGGACCTTGGGGGCGGTACAAGAGGTGCACGTCTATAAATCTAAAATTTTACCCACCTCTAAAACTCATACAGCAAATAATGTTTAAAGTATGGCTTATATTTTTCTTTTCTACGTTTGAACTTGATTCTTGTTGCCATTCCTTTTCTTACATCTATTTTTTTTTACGTCATCAATTTATACATGCTGATCATTTATGTATATGTGTTCGATATTTAGAGCCTCAGAGGCATCTGATTATTGTTATATGTAAAAAGTGAAGATAGCGCTAATATCAACTAGTGCTGATTTAGTACAATATAGTGAGTGATAATCATATTCAATTCAGTGAATAGTGTAAACATAAATTAGAAAACAACAACACTTATGAATGAATAATGATGAAAAAGCAGTGAGTTCATAATGGGTTAACCGACTAATCCCATATGCAGCACTCAGGCCACTCAGCTGATGTCTCCTTCAGACTGCTTTTCATTAGACAAACGACCCTATGCAGCAATTCAGTCAGAAACACTCCGATCGGAATATGAAAAAGAAAAAAGAGAGAGGACAAGCCTCATAGCACAATACTGTGATGACTAGAGGGATGTACAAGATAATACATCGACGGTGTACCAACTCACACATCCGCCGATACACACAGGCTCAGAGTTAGGAAAAAAGCTGCCGCTCAGTGCGATGGTCTCCTCACAAGGATGTATTCCCGTCACATAGGCTCCTCCCCCACGCGTTACGCCACTCGTCACGTGGCTTAGTCATGGGTCTCGGATGTGTGAGTTGGTACACCGTCGATGTATTATCTTGTACATCCCTCTAGTCATCACAGTATTGTGCTATGAGGCTTGTCCTCTCTCTTTTTTCTTTTTCATATTCCGATCGGAGTGTTTCTGACTGAATTGCTGCATAGGGTCGTTTGTCTAATGAAAAGCAGTCTGAAGGAGACATCAGCTGAGTGGCCTGAGTGCTGCATATGGGATTAGTCGGTTAACCCATTATGAACTCACTGCTTTTTCATCATTATTCATTCATAAGTGTTGTTGTTTTCTAATTTATGTTTACACTATTCACTGAATTGAATATGATTATCACTCACTATATTGTACTAAATCAGCACTAGTTGATATTAGCGCTATCTTCACTTTTTACATATTCATTAATTGGTTTTGTTCACCTTTTTGATACGCAGCTTTTATTATTTAATTATTTTTGTTGATTATTTTTCCTTTATATTAGCTTATTTGGTAGCGCAGTAGTACCACTCTTTTCATGATTATTGTTATAGAAAACACAGGGACCAAAATAACACAAAAGGAATCACAAATATAAGAAATGGTTGCAAGGTCAATGCGTGAGGTCAAAAAGTTAATTTTGATGTCATAACTTGTCTTGAATCTAATGTTTGTTTGGCTTTATCATGTTATACATGCTGATCATTTGTATGCCTTTAGATTACTCTAAAGGCCCATACACACAATCTGACTTTTTGACAACAAATGTCCGACGGACCTGTTTTGATCGGACAATCCGACCGTTTGTATGCTCCATCGGACAAATGTTTTCGCTTTTTCATCGGTTCGGTGTAAATGCTCTCAAACTTTTGGAGAACAAATGACCGATGGAGCATAATCCGATCGTGTGTATACAAGTCCATTGGACTTAAGTCCAAAGCACAAACACGCATGTTCAGAACCAATGCTAAAGGTCAGATAACAATAGCAGAAGTTGCCCAAAGGGTGGTGGCAAGGAGCTGAAAAAACACGTGATTTGGTGAAAGTTAGTTGAAAAGTTCACGGCCAACGCCCATTCAGAGCAAAATCCACGAAAAAGTCAGATGGAATCTGATCGTGTGTATGAGGCTTTAGATGCTTATTTTAAGTTATTTTCACATGATGGTTTTCTATTAGTATCAAAGGAGTTTTTTTTATGGACTTTTCTCAGGCATCCTATTGTCCTCCAACTGTGGCAGACCCATAAGTCTTAAGAAGGCCACAGATGGTGCAAATTTGCACAATTCCCCCATCAACACAGACAGTGCTGACAGGGTAATCCCTCCTGCTGAGCAATTGTCTGCTTCCGGCAGGGGGGGGGGGGCAGTGATTATTGCTAGCGGCTATAGCAGCCACTAGCGATAATTACAAGTGAATCTTAGGCCTCATACACACGACCGAACAAGTCCGCTGAAACTGGTCCGCGGACCAGTTTCAGCGGACATGTTCGGTCGTGTGTACGCCTATCGGACCGTTTTCCAGCGGGCATTTGTCCAGCCAACAAAAATTTCTTAGCATGCTAAGAAACATGTCCGCTGGAAACCTGTCCGTTGGACATGTTCTCGTGTGTACGAGGCCTCACAGGACAGCTGAAATCCTGTGAAAAGATGTTCTTGCAGGAATCTTCCCAGAAGGGCTTTTTCTGCACAGGTAACTTCTACACCTGCTAATTGATTTTTCCAGGAGAGGGGGGTTCCAGATGGTATAATTAGATTGTTACAGTTGATATATACTGCTCAAAAAAAATAAAGGAAAACTATTGAATCAGAACTCCTTGGATATTGATCTGGTCAGTTAAGTAGCAGAGGGGGAGGGGTGTATACAGAGGGGGTTATTAATCCGTTTCAGCTGCTTTGCTGTTAATTGAAATTAACAACAGGTGCACTAGATGGGCAACAATGAGACGACCTCCAAAACAGGAATGTTTTTTCAGGTGAAGGTGTCTGACATTTTTTTTCCTACTCATCTATTCTGACTGTTTTTCACTAGTTTTGCATTTGGCTAGGGTCAGTGTCACTATTGGTAGCACGAGGCGATACTTGGACCCTATAAAGGTTGCACAGACAGTCCAACTCCTCCAGGATGGCACATCAATACGTGTCATTGCCAGAAGGTTTGCCGTGTCTCCCAGCAAAGTCTCAAGAGCATGGAGGAGATTCCAGGAGACAGGCAGTTACTCTAGGAGAGCTGGACAGAGCCGTAGAAGGTCCTTAACCCATCAGCAGGACCGGTATCTGCTCCTTTGTGCAAGGAGGAACTGGATAAGCACTGCCAGAGCCCTACAAAATGACCTTCAGCAGGCCACTGGCATGAATGTCTCTGACCAAACAATCAGAAACAGACTTCATGGGGGTGGCCTGAGGGTCCGACGTCCTCTAGTGTGCTCACTGCCAGACACTGTGGAGCTCGATTGGCATTTTCTATTGAACACCAGAATTGGCAGGTCCGCCACTGGTGCCCCATGCTTTTCACAGATGAGAGCAGGTTCACCCTGAGCATATGTGACAGACATGAAAGGGTCTGGAGAAGCCGCGGAGAACTTTATGCTGCCTGTAACATCTTTCAGCATGATTGGTTTGGTGGTGGGTCAGTGATGGTCTGGGGAGGCATATCCATTGAGGGACGCACAGACCTCTACAGGCTACACAATGGCACCCTGACTGCAATTAGGTATTGGGATGAAATACTTAGACCAATTGTCAGATCCTACGCTGGTGCAGTGGGTCCTGGGTTCCTCCTGGTGCACGACAATGCCCTGCCTCATGTGGCGAGAGCATGCAGCCAGATCCTGGAGGATGAAGAAATTGATACCATTGAATGGCCCCCACGCTCACCTGACCTAAATCCAAAAGAACACCTCTGGTACATTATGTTTCTGTCCATCCGGTGCCGCCAGGTTGCACCTCAGTCTGTTCAGGAGCTCAGTGATGCTCTGGTTCAGATCTGGGAGGAAATACCCCAGGACACCATCCGTTATCTTATTAGGACCATGCTCTGGTGTTGTCAGGCATGCATACAAGCACTTGGGGGCCATACAAACTACTGAGGACCATTTTGAGTTGTTGCAATGAAAATTCAGCAAAATGGACTAGCTTGCTGCATAATCTTTTCACTTTGATTTTTGGGGTGTCTTTGAATTCGGCCCTCTGTAGGTGGATAATTTTCATTTCCATCAAATGATGTGCCATCCTTTCATTCCTAACACATTACCCAGTCCATATCAGTATAGATATCCAGTGTGAGATGAGATTTTTGCCCGTTGAGATCTAAAAATGTTTTCAAAGTGTTTAATTCTTTTGAGCAATGTATTTTTCTAAGTTTACCATTGCTCCAGGAATTATAGCAAACACAAGTTTGAATTTTGAAAAATCGAGATATACTGAATCTTTTGTTGGGAGGTATTATTGTAATTGCTGTCACCAACTTCCAAATGACACCTCTGCTTACTCTACTTCATGCTATCTCTTTTCTTTTTCTGGCTTCACTGTCTCTCCCACTTCCAACATCTCTGTTTCTCATAACTGGATAGGATGAAAGTGTGTGGGTCAGCCCCTAGTTGCCACATACAACTCCTTTTGGGGACAAAATTATTGGCATGTTAGAAGCTGGTGCTAGATATACCACCTAGTGTGCCCTCCTCCATTGTTGTGAGGTCTATGCTCCCCCTCATCACTCCACCCATGGCTGCTGCTATCTTTTCCCAGTCTTCCGCATCCAGCAACCTTACTCTTCGCCCATTGGGTGACCATTGATGATGTAACTTCTGCACATGTGCACTATTCTGGCACACGGCTCCATTTTTGTCATCCAACGATTGCTGGAAGTTGGTAGAGTTCTCCTTTTATTGTTGAAAAATAGTTGGTCTAGAAAGTGTGACTCTTATTGATTCCAATGAGCCATCGCGGGGAATTTCTTTCCTCTCAATATCCTCTCAACGTTCATGTTTATGCAGTGATCGAACACTAAAAAGATTTAATGAGATTGGTAGATTATGGGGTAGCTGCATGTCTACATTTAAGTGAACATTTCATGTTAATTACAAGAATGGGTGATGGTGATCTCATGTCTGCGGAGAGCCTAAGATCCAATTATGTCGTTTTTATTGTTCTTCTCAATCTGTGGCCTTATAATAAAGTTCTGGACTTTTTTCCTTACACGTGTCCTGTGTTTATTCCAGTTTCTCACCCAGAGAGTCTTAGGGGGTCCTTATATGGGTGAGTAGGATCAACTCTTTTCTCCTCACAAGGACAGGATGTGATAGAATATCTCTCCAAAGGTAGGATGGGCTAGAACCTCTCTCAGATAAAATATCTCACCTGTGTCCTTCTATCCTGGTCGGTGACATCTCTTTAGCTGATGCTGGAGAATGAGAACTAGTGGTGAGTTAGTGGTACAGGAACTTTGGAGACAGTGCCAGATTGGATGTATCATAGCCAAAAGCTTTAACTTGATTGCATTTTTCCTTCTTTGGTCTCCTCATCTTAGGCTTAATTATGTTATCACTGGGTGAAGCTACACAACCCTCAGGTGGGTCTCACCAGACTATAGAGAAATTCAGGATTGTCCAGGACAAGCTGCTCTAACATGTTATAAATAATAAATGAATACTAAAGCTAAAATGCAGTCTATAGTGATTTGTATTTTCTTTATGTATTATAGTTAAGACAAAAAAAAAATTTAATTTTAAGGCCAGTAGGTGGTGCTGTGGGCACACAGCATTATTAAAATCACTGCTCCTGAAAAAACGGTTGTTTTAAAAACTTTTTTTTTTGCATTGATACATGTCCCCTGGGGCAGGACCCGGGTCCCCATACAGTTTTGGTACGGTTCAGGAGAGGGGGGGTGCACTCTGTCCCCCCTCTTTTCTGCGGCCGGACAGGTTAACGTGCTCATATAAGGGATCTGGTGTGGATTTTTGGGGGAACTCCACGCCATTTTTTTTTAAAATTTGGGGTGGAGTTCCCCTTAAAATCCACACCAGACCTGAAGGGCCTGGTAATTGAATTTGGGGGGACCCCCACGCTATTTTTTTTTATGAATGAATTCGCTCTGAATTGCCAGAGCCGACAATTCATTATAGCCGCAAGTCAGTTTTAAATGTCTTTTTTTCTTTCAGAAATGACACTTTGTGCAGAGACAGTTCTATGTACGGGAAACATGCGCTATTTCACATGCTAACTTTACACCCCCCCTGGGTACGAAATTTAAAGGAATATTTCACTTTTATTGTTTCACTTTTAGCATTATTAAAATCACTGCTCCTGAAAAAACAGCCTTTTTTAAAACTTTTTTTTGCATTGATACATGTCCCCAGGACCCAGGTCCCCAAACACTTTTTAGGACAAGAACTTGCATATTAGCCTTTCAAAATTAGCACTTTAGATTTCAAATGTTCGAGTCCCATAGACTTTAATAGGGTTCTAAAGTTCACACGAACGTTTGGTGTGTTCGCAAGTTCTGGTGCGAACCGAACAGGGGGGTGTTCGGCTCATCCCTATAGAGGACATTGAACATTGATATTTGGATATACAGGAGCTCTGTCTCTTATGATTTTATGCTTTTTCATTGGTGTTTTTATTTTTATTTTAAAGGGCGGTATCTTCTGGTATATTAAGGTTTAATTAGTAGTTTAATTTGTTGAGCTTCACTATATCACTCTCATTATAAAATTATAGGAAGTTGAAATTCACATATGTACGTAGCTATATTTTAGCGCATTATACATCACTCACAAATGTTCTTTTCTTATAGCATTTTGTCTGGATTTGATTAGCACAGTAGCATTTGGGAGTCAGGTAGCGATACACTGCATACTTTTACTATTTTAGATATACCTATTGTTGGAGGATATATCACTCAGTGATGGCTGCTGCCTTTAATACACTCCACATATCATTGCCCGGAATTCATTTTAACCACTATGAAAGAGACTTTGCACTCCCCACCATATGTTTAGCTGTACACATGGAGGACGCGAAGCCTAGCACATGACCATTTATTTGCAAGGATTTCATTTATACACATTTTTTCATCACATTGTTTTTCCTTTGAATTATTGTTTGAAAATATGCAGTAAATAGGATGTTAAACATAAAGTCTTGGAAAAATTATCTTTTTGTAGTGAATAGTGCACTTATGTAGATGTCTAACACAGATCTAAAGGAGGGGTAGTCGTGGAAGATAAATTAACAGGACATGCATAGGTGTGGGCAGCCTATTGCATTAGGGTGTGCACCCCAAAGCTGAAACACACATGAACGCCACCTGCTGCCACATGGAGCTGGCTCTGATGGTGGGAGATAGTTGATTAGGAACATATTATGCTACACTCTAAATACAAGTGTAGTGTGTTCCTATAGTTGAACCTAGCCTTTAAAGCGGAGGTTCACCCAAAAAAATAAAATAAACCGTTACATCCAGCATACTGCTGACATCTACAGTATGCTGGTATTTTTTTTTCCGCGCTACATGCCTTCTTATAGTTCTTTACACCCGGCTTCTGGGTTCTCACTGCCCCAGGGAGTAGGCGTTTCTATTAAGATGCGTAGATGATTGACGTGCGGGTAAGGCGCGTCATGTGTTCCGGAAATAGACGATCTGGGACTCGGCATTATACGGCGCCTGCACAGTCAGCTCTACATGGCAGGCGCAGGCGCCGTATAGCGCAGAGTCCTAGTTTGTCTATTTTCGGAACGCGTGATGTACCTTACCCGCACGTCAATCATCTACCCCTCTTTATAGGAACACCTACTCCCCGCGGGAGTGAGAACTCGGAGCCGGAAGAAAAGAACTATAAGACGGTAAGTACAGCGAAAAAAATAAAAATACCAGCATACTGTAGATGTCAGCAGTATGCTGGATCTAATGGTATATAGATGATTTTTAGGGTGAACCTCTGCTTTAATATAATGGGGGCATTTACACTGACCACTGGCACCCCGAACCACCCACGTGGTGCCACTCTTGGATAATGTTAATGTACATGGGGTGATTAGGGTATGCCCAAGCACACCCTGTGCGCACACCTATGAGGACATGATATCTTGAGGTCTTATTTATAGCTAAAATTTGGTGCTTGCTTGAATATGTTCAATGAAATTCAATAAACGAATAATTAGGAGGAAATTCCACAAATAATTGATTTCACCAAATAAGTCCGATAGGATAACCCTGGGGAGCTCCAAGCACCAGTGTTACAAGGATCATCAATTAATGTGTAAATAACACAAATAAATATAATAAAATTTCATATCTCAATCAATCAAAATGAAACAATACTGAGAAACCCCTACTGGGTGGTGAATCCAAATCAACAATGCTGCAAAAAGTAAAAAAAAAATGCAAATAAATAAGTAAAATGATTAGAAATATAATTTCATCAATAAAGTGGCAGTGTGTGAGTCCAGTTGAGTAATTTGCATTTCACAAAATGATGCTGTTCATCAATCAGTGAACTGAAAATACAGTGATGATAATTGAGCGGATACAATAAACTTCTTATGTGATGTAATCACGCTCCCATACACCATCTACAATCCATGCAACTCACCTCACTCATAAGACCATATAGGTCTGACAACGTTTTAGATGTAACCGATTCCTCTCTATATCCTTTCCTCTCCTCCTATCAATAGTGATCAATAGTGACACACTTTAAGACAATGGGGTAGATTCAGAGAGCAATTACGCCGGCGTATCCATAGATACGCCGCGTAATTGCTAAGTTGCAACGGCGTATCTACTTTCTGTATTCAGAAAGCTAGATACGCCGACTGTAGCCTAAGATACGACATAAGTCTCTTACGCCGTCATATCTTAGGGTGCATTCTGACGCTGGCCGCTAGGTGGCGCTCCCGTAGTTGTCAGCGTAGAGTATGCAAATTGCATACTTACGCCGAATCACAAACGTACGTACGCCCGGCGGTAGTTTTTTACGTCATTTGCGTAAGTCGGTTTCGTTGTAAGGCTGCTCCTGCTATTAGGAGGCGCAGCCAATGGTAAGTACGGACGTCGTTCCCGCGTCGCGATTTTCAAATTTTACGTCGTTTGCGTCGTCCGTGAATGGCGCTGGACGCCATTTACGTTCACGTCGAAGCCAAAGACGTCCTTGCGACGTCATTTACCGCAATGCACGTCGGGAAATTTTAGGGACAGCGCATGCGCAGTACGTTCGGCGCGGGAACGCGCCTAATTTAAATGATCCACGCCCCCTACGGGATCATTTGAATTACGCGCGCTTACGCCGGCCCCTTTTACGCTACGCCGCCGCAACTTTACAGGCAAGTGCTTTGTGAATCAAGCACTTGCCCGTAAAACTTGCGGCCGCGTAACGTAAATGTCATACATTACGCCGCCGCAGTTTTGCGCGCCCCTACCTGAATCCACCCCATTGTGAATCTGACAGCTTCTTTGAATGCAAATGATTCTTCTCAATGGGTCACTTTGCACTTTCCTCTCCTCCAATCGGTGGTGTCATTATGTAAATAAATCCTCATAGTGTATTATTTTCATATATAGAATTTATTATTACTCACATGTAACAAGCAATAACTGCCAGAATTTATTAAAAATTAGTAACTCACAAGTAACAAGACATAACAGGCATGGATGGATCTTCCCGATAAAATCAAAACACTGACCTTCCGGGAGGAGCGGTGACGTCGCTCTGTGTTTTGATTTTATTGAAAGGTCCATCCATGCCTGTTATTACTTGTTACATGTCAGTTACTCATTTTTAATCAATTCTGTCAGCCCTGCGCAGTTTCTCAGAGCTGTGCGTTCTCACTGCAGGTGTGAGAATCGCTCATACCCAGCCACATGCATGGGTATGAACAAAACCTTAAAGCGAAGTTCCGCCGGAAAAAAATAAAAATATTAAAAGTCAGCAGCTACAAATACTGTAGCTGCTGACTTTTAAAATAAGGACACTTACCTGTCCAGGGGAACGTGATGTCCTCACCCGAAGCCGACCCGTCCCTCGGCTCCGGGTGGAGGTGTCGGCATCTTCAGTATGGGAATCAAGAAGTGAAGCCTTGCGGCTTCACAGCCTGTTTCCTACTGCGCATGCGCGAGTCACGCTGCACGTTCTGAATGGTCCCTGCTGTCTTCCAGGACCTGTGCATCTCCCAGAAGACAGCAGGGGATGGCGGAGGGGCCAGATATGGTGTCATTTACCATGGATTCTGCAGAGCTCTTTCGCCGGAAGTGGGAGCAAATACCTGTATTAGGCTGGGTTCACACTACGGTTTTCCCGTCCGTCAGCCGCATACGATTTCAGTATTGAAAACGTACGGGCCCGGACGGGAAAACGTATAGATAGAGAATGCATTGCAAATCGTATGCACTCGGATGCATCCGGGTGCGTACGATTTGCTGGCAAAACGTTTTTTAAACGTACCCAAAACCGTGTTCAACCACGGTTTTGCGGTCGTTTTTAAAACAGTATGGCAACCGCATACGTTTTCCTTTAACATTAATGTCAATGGAAAACGCACATGTGTGCGGTTCCATACGTTCCCGTCCGTTTCAGCCGCATACGTTTTTTCATATAAATCGTATGCGGCTGACGGACGGGAAAACCGTAGTGTGAACCCAGCCTTATACAGGTGTCTGCTTCCCCTCCCCCTGAAAGGTGCCAAATGTGACACCGGAAGGGGGGGGGGGGGAGAGCGGATCAGCGTAAGTTCCATTTCTGGGTGGAAGTCCGCTTTAAAGAGGAAGTAAAGTCTTCGGCCCAGATCCACAAAGAAGTTACCTCGGCGTATCTATTGATACGCCGCGTAACTTCTAGGATGCTCCGGCGTATCTTTGTTTTGTATCCACAAAACAAGATACGCCTGAAGCTGGGCTAGATCCGACTGACGTACGTCTTAGTACGCCGTCGGATCTAAGGTGCACATTTACGCTGGCCGCTAGGTGGCGCTTCCGTTGATTTCCGCGTCGAGTATGCAAGATACGCCAATCCACAAACGTACGTCCGCCCGGCGCATTTTTTTACGTCATTTACGTAAGTCTTTTTTCGGCGTAATGTTACCCCTGCTCTATGAGGCGTACGCAATGTTAAGTATGGACGTCGGGCCAGCGTAGAATTTTCCGTCGTGTACGTCGTTTGCGTAAAATGTTCGCGAATAGGGCTTCGCGTAAATTACGTTCACATCGTCTAGGCATTGAGCGGGCGTAATTTAATTTGAAAATTCAACGTGATACTGAGCATGCGCGCGCATGCGCCGTACGAAAAAAGCGCCATTTACGCGGGGTCAAGCTTATTTTACATAAAACACGCCCCCTGTTCATCATTTGAATTCCGCGCCCTTACGCCGGGAGATTTACGCTACACCGCCGTAACTTTAGAGGCAAGTGCTTTGTGAATACAGCACTTGCCTCTCAAAGTAGCGGCGGTGTAGCGTAACTACGATACGCTACGCCTGCCTAAAATTACACCGCTGACTGTGGATCTGGCCCTTCTTGTTTAATTGTACCTACTATAAATATCTCTTAAACTTGCACCGTTTAGGAAACATTTACTATAAACATCCCCGATGATGTCATGGGCACATGTGGTCTCAAGGAACGGCCGCCCGTGACGTTTCTTCAGGGCCCTGTGCCGTGACTAGCGGCTCCCATGCATGAAACTCTTCACATTGCAGTGCATTGTGTTTTTGGAAACGTATACTTGCTGCATCTTTTATGTGTTTTGGTATTGTAGTCAATAGCGTCGCATGATAAATGCCCTGAAAACGCATTAAAATGCAATATGTGTTTTAATTCCTGGATTTTCAACTCGCATGCACCCTAAAGTAGAACTTCCGCTAATCTGACCCCCCCCCCTCTGGTGCCACAATTGGCACCTTTCGATGGGGGGAGGGGGGCAAGATACCTGCCTTTGACAGGTATCCTTTCCCACTTCCGTCAGCCTCAGCCGCGGCTATTGACATCACAGCTGGGGCTCCCTCCTCCCCCTCCCCCAGCCAGTAGGAGAGAGGAGCGGGGCCTCGTGCATGCGCAGTATGGTTCCCGAAAGGCTACACTGCCGTGTACCCTTACCCGCAATGGAGGCGGCAGAACCTAACAGCTGATGGAAACAGGACAGGTAAGTGTCCATTTATTAAAAGCCAGCAGCTGCAGTATGTGTAGCTACTGGCTTTTATTTTATTTATTTTATGGGCGGAACACCACTTTAAGAAAAAGAGCCATGTAAGTGCAATTTTTTTTTTAATGATTTTAGAAGGGGTTGGAGAGAGGTTTTAAATATTTTGCTACTATGATTGGAGTTTACTTTACTTTAATTTACTTTGATCATAAAACCTCCACACAAATAATATTTTGCTGCCATCTGCTGATGTAATTGAGTAAAAACAATACAGATGGTCCAGACTTTTATAATCTCATTCATCAAAAGAAATGACAAGCTAATGTAGTAGTTCTTTGAGCAAAAGTAGAAGTATTAAAAACCTAACTCCAGGTTTTTTTTTTTTACTTTAAAGGCATAGTACACCTTTACCAAAAAAGCTACTTATGCAGGTAAGGTATGTCTGTAGATAAAAATGTGCAGCTTTGTTTATTTTATTTATTTATTTTAGGTACTTATATAGCCCCGCCCTCAATGTATGCAGCGCTTTACATATGTATTATACATTCAGATCAGAATGTTAGGTGGGGGTACCTGTACAAACAATTCTGGCACAATCCCCTATATGTGTATATTGGAAGGGGAAATGTTTCCCATGAATCTCATAAAAACAAGGGGGTTCATGGGAGATGTGGTATTTTTAAAGTGCCCAGATAATGATAATTATTAAAACGAAAAAATTATTAGCAAACATTTTAAAGCTTTGTATACATTTTAGATGATTTTTTTTGTTTGAATAATGATTATTATCTGGGCATTTTAAAAATCCCCATCTCCCATGACCCTCTCTTTATTTTAGGCGATTCATGGGAAAATTTCCCCTTCCAATATACATTCACATCAGTCCCTGCCCTCAAGGAGCTTACAATCTAAGGTCCCTAATCAGTGGCCGCTGGTGCTCAAAATTTTTGGGGGGGCGCAAACGAAAAAAAAAAAATTGCAGCCTTACTGTGCCCATCAAATGCAGCCACTGTGCCATCAATTGTCACCACTGTGCCATGCCATCAAACGCAGCCACTGTGCCATCAATTGTCACCACTGTGCCATGCCAGCAAATGCAGTCACTGTGCCATGCCATCAAACGCAGCCACTGTGGCATCAATTGTGACCACTGTGCCATGCCATCAAACGCAGCCACTGTGCCATCAATTGTCACCACTGTGCCATGCCATCAAACGCAGCCACTGTGCCATCAATTGTCACCACTGTGCCATGCCATCAAACGCAGCCACTGTGCCATCAATTATCACCACTGTGCCATGCCATCAAATGCAGTCACAATGCCATCAATACGCACCACTGTGCCATGCCATCAAACACAGTCACTGTTAGTGTTGCTCAAGAATATTCGTATTGCGAATATTCGTTACGAATATTGCATATTCGAGTATTCGCGAATAACTCGAATATCGCGGCCAAAATTCGCTATTACGAATATTCATATTTTTTCAAATTTATTTTTAAAACAGATCACATCCTAGTGATCTCCATCAACGTCTAAAAGCATTGCTGGTATGATTAGAGACCCTGGGCCGAGTAGCTGAGGCGATCCTTTTATGTTGACGAATATTCGCTTTGGCGAATATTCGTATTGCGAATATTCGCGAATACTTTCTCCGCCCATCTTTTGCATCAGAGCCAATCAGAGTTCTCCTACCACAGTTGTCAGAGGTTAGCAACCTCCATAGCAACCAATAGGAACCTGCCTGCACGACCAGTATATAAGATCACTCCCAGCAGTATTTCAGTGCAGATTCACAAGGTGGCTAGAGAGAGTGGAGTGTTTCTGTGCGTTTTTCCAGTGTATTGCGATCTTAGAGCTTAGAGCATTGTGCTTCCTATAGTGCTTTCAGTTCTGAGTTTCCTGCTTCTATAACCAACTGCTTTTTTCAAAGCAAAAGACCCAACAGCTTTTCTAAAAGCTCAGATTTGTGTTGTTTTGTCCAGGTTAGTGTAGCTTAGTGTTAGATAGATTTCTGTGTAGTTAGTGTAAGTGTACATTTCTTTAAGGTAGCTTAGTTTAGTGTGTGTTTAGTCTCTGTGTTTTGTGTATAAAAAAAAAAAAAAAATAGCTTTAGTTTAGTCATATAAGTTTGTGTAAGTAGAGTTAGTGTTTAGTGCATATTAGTTTATTATTTGTAGTCCTCATCTTTGTCCTTGTCAGTCAGTGTAAAAAAAAAAAAAAAAAATGTTAGCTTTAGTTTAGTCATATAAGTTTGTGTAAGTAGAGTTAGTGTTTAGTGCATATTAGTTTAGTATTTGTAGTGCTCGTCCTTGTCTGCGTCCTTCAGTCTAAAAAAAAAATAAAAACCCCAAAAAAAGTTTTAGCTGTAGTATTTTAGTTCCTGTTTAGTAGCTGTCTGTGTCGTAGTCTACGTCTTTGTCCGTGTAAAAAAAAAAAAAAAAAAAGTTTTAGGTGTAGTAGTTTTATTCTAGTTTAGTAGCTGTCTTTGTCTTCGTCTGCGTCTTTGTCTGCGTGCCTGTCTTGCTAAAAAAACAAAAAACACTCCTTTCTCACATTCCCCCCCCCCCCCCAATAAAGTTTACCCCCCCCCACATCAGCAAGCTGTCCAGGCATGCTGGGAGTTGTAGTTTTGCAACAGCTGGAGACACACTGTTTGGGAAATACTAATATCTGATCTTATATCCTAACTTTTAAACTAGTCTAAAATGCAGTTAAAGATAATGAAATAACAGTGGTGAAATTACTTACACTAATCAGCAGTTTTTCCTCACTGGATGAAAAGTTACTCCCCACCATCTTCGCTTCGCTGGGCAGCACAAAATAGCGATCCGAAAATCGACTGGCAAAGATCCAGGAAATGATCTCCGTTTTTGCGTGTTCTTCGCGCGCATGCGCGGACAAGAATTTCGCAATCAATTTCGCATTCGCAAAATTTTGCAAAATTTTTTTTTTTTATAAAATATCACGAATATTCGATTTTAACGAATATTTCACGAATATTCGTCTATATATTCGTGAAATATCGCGAAATCGAATATGGCGTATTCCGCTCAACACTAGTCACTGTGCCATGCCATCAAACGCATCCACTGTGCCATGCCATCAAACACAGCCACTGTGCCATCAATTGTCACCACTGTGCCATGCCTCAAACGCAGCCACCGTGCCCCTCAATTGTCACCACTGTGCCCTTTAATTGTCACCACTGTGCTCATTGTTGCCACTGTGCATGTCACTGTGCCCTTTAATTGTTGCCACTGTGCCCATTGTCACCACTGTGCCCATTGATGCCACTGTGCATGTCACTGTGCCTTTTAATTGTTGCCACTGTGCCCATTGTCACCACTGTGCCCATTGTTGCCATTGTGCATGTCACTGTGCCCTTTAATTGTTGCCACTGTGCCCATTGTCACCACTGTGCCCTTTGTCACCACTGTACCCATTGATGCCACTGTGCCCTTTGTCGCCTCTGTACCCATTGTCACCGCTGTGCCCTGTAAAATGCACTTACCTTTCTGCTTCCACGTCCCTCGATGTCTTCTCCCGCCCTTGATGACGCTTCAGCCAATCAGGTTCCCAATAACCAGAATCGGTGAACCTGATTGGCTGAGACGGCATTCAGTCTTATCCAAGGAACGCACCCCCGTATGTTCCCTGGATAAGCATCTGGGAGACGAGGGCTGTACTCTGATAGGCACTTCCACACAGTCAACCAGCTGCCGTTATTCAGGTAGCCGGCGCCCAAGGTTCGGCCATCTGAATAGACCAGCGGCAGCTGGCAACAATAACATACATTCATGCAATGCATGAATGTATGTTATTTGCGAGAGCCAGAGGGGGCGGCGCTCCAGTGCCGTCTATAGACGGACCGCAGTTAGTATTAGTAAAAACGACATTTTAAGGAAAAAAAATTCTTAAAGGGCCCGTTTTATTTTTTATTTTTTTTGTGACTACGCCACTGTCCCTAACTTACATTCATATATACACATACTAGGGCCAATTTAGACAGGAGCCAATTAAAATACCAGCATGTCTTTGAAATGTTGGAGGAGCCCAGAGGAAACCCAGGCAGGCTCAAGGAGAACAGTTTTGACCATAGTGGAATAATGCCCTTGCTACAGGTGTAGACCATTTACGTGCCTCATGAAGCCTGACTGAGAAAACTTCTAGGATTATGCTAAGGACGTTTGCTAAGGGTTGCCTAGCTGTTCACCTTCACCATCACAGGAGCGAGTTCTCAACTGAGCTCAAGACTACTGCATCAAGGGAGACTTTCGAGACCAGGGGTGGGCGGGACCCCAGAAGCTATCAAACACTAGCCATTGATTGGGCTGCTTAAGAAAGGGGGCAGGGCCACATAGAGGTAGCAGCCCTTCCAGACCCTATCCCATTGGCTGGTGTTTGATAGCTGTTGGGTCCCGCCCACCCCCAACATCAATGCTCAATTTTGACAGCTGGTCTTTCACTGCATTCAGTTACATTAAATGTCAGTTTCACACATTCAGCGGCTCTGGCAAGCGTCAATATCGGCTCAGTGTGAAACTGTCTCACAGGCAGCATGGACTGTATGCTCATTTAAATACAGCCTTTCACAGCAGTCCCACAGGCAGATCTCGGGAGACAGCGGGCACGGTTGACCGTATGGGTACAACTTGTCACTGCCAGCTGCCACCCCTCTTAAATCGCTGCCTGGGACCATGGGCCCACTGAGTCCCATTGTAGGGCCGGCCCTGGTGCACAGCCTCTTACATTAGGGTGTGCACCCCAAATCTCAAACACATATGCGTGTATACATATTGACAGTGTCAGAAGAGCAATGGATGGTGTCAGTAGGGCTGAGACTGGTGTTGGCAAGGCAGTGGACAGTGTCAGTAGTTTTTATTTTTATTTTTTTACAATTTTTTTTATTTTTTTTAGGGCTGTTACGGATCAAAATGTTTCTGTTCGATTAATCGTTTTTTTTTTAATCGATTAATCGACTAATTTCAATTAATTATAACGCACATACAGATCCAACTACTTTCAGCTGATCTCCTTGCAGGCTGATTCCCAATGCAGCTTCCAACCACTGGAAAAATGGATAGCAGGATACAAAAACACACAAAGGCAGCGCTTGATGGGAATAGCATTAAAACTTTTATAGTCTTCAAGTAGGTAACCAAATAAATATTGCACTGGAGATAAAATAGATGTAGCTACATAAACTGTAAAAATGGTGCGAGTAATACCAAACGGGAGCAAAAGCAGTCATAAAAACATGTAGCCAAGTATGATACTGGTATGAAAATGTGTACAACGATACCACTGCTGAATCCAGATGAGGAGAGGTTAACATCAGCCCGTCGGCATGTAGATGTCTCATGAAGGGAACTATCACAACTCCCAGTGGATGGATGTAGAATCCCAGGTTGATAGAGGGAAGTGTAACAGCCCTTGCGTGTGGCAGATAGTAAGGTCCCGCCGGCATGCAGATATGAAGGCACAGCAAAGGAGCCCTTCAGATGGACGCGGCAAGCCCTGCCGGTGTCCGTGACATCACCGGATCTCCGACAGAGCTCCCTGAAGGCCCAGAAGCCGGCGGAGAGGTGAGTACTAAACAAAATAATTTTAATCGATCAAAAATATTTTGATCGATCAAAAAAATTAAAGATTAATCGATTAATTAAAAGTTAATTTGCACAGCCCTAATTTTTTTAATACACTGGGCCAGATTCAGAGAGAGATACGATGGTGTATCTCCTGATACACCGTCGTATCTCAGAGTTAGTCTGGTCGTATCTATGCGACTGATTCATAGAATCAGTTACGCATAGATATACCTAAGATCCGACAGGTGTAACTGTGTTACACCGTCGGATCTTACCTGCAATTTAAAAATGGTGCGGGGGGCGTTCCCGCTGATTTACGCTGAGAAATATGTAAATCAGCGAGATACGCAAATTCACGAACGTACGCGGACCCGACGCAGTGTTGTTACGACGTTTCCGTATCGGTTTTCCCGGCGTATACTTACCCCGGCTTCTATGAGGCGCAGCCAATGTTAAGTATAGCCGTCGTTCCCGCGTTGATTTTGAATTTTTTTACGTCGTTTGCGTAAGTCGTTCTCGAATACGGATGGACGTCATTTACGTAAGCGTCCTAGCGACGTCAGTGGGAGCAATGCACGCCGGGAAATTTCGCGGATGACGCATGCGCATTTAAATCGGCACGGGAAAGAGCCTGATTTAAATAGTACACTCCCCCTAGCCGCGGAATTTGAATTCCGCTGGGGGTTTTACGATCCGCCGCCGCAAGTTTGGAGTTAAGTGGTTTGGGAATTACCCACTTGCCTCTCAAACTTGCGGCAGCGGATCTTAAATCACATAGATCATGCGGATCTAAAGATCTGCTGATCTATGTGAATCTAGCCCTATTTGTTTAGGAGCCCCGCTAGTTATGGGGATCAGGGGGTTTAAACAGGGTGAATCTACACCACACAGGGTGATTAGGGTTTGCCCAGGCACACCTGGCACACCCTGTGCACATGCCTATGAGCATACATATGGTAGCAGCCCTGCCCACTATCAACCCAGAGGGCCAGCCATAGCTATAGGATATTTCAATCATTATGAGATACAGTGTTAATTTCGCCAACAAAAATATTCTCATAGTTTTTGTCAGCTGCATGTTTTCAGTGACAGACACAGATCCAGCTGTGATATATAACACCCTTATAAATAAAAAAATATTGCTCTTTGACAAACAGAAGTAAAACTTAAAAATATGTGAAGGATTGTGTATATGGGATTGAATATTTTTTTTTTTTTAACTAGATGGACTTTTTTCAACCTAATGCCTTGTACAAACAGAATTTCCGATGAAAAAAGTCAGACGGAATTTTTTCATCGGATATTCCGACCGTGTGTAGCCCCATGGGACTTTTTTCCATCGGAGTTTAAAAATAGAACATGTTTAATTTTTTCCCGATGGGAAAAAATCCTATTGGAAGCTCTGATCGTCTGTGTGGAACTCCGATGGAGAAAAAAACACGCATGCTCAGAATCAAGTCGACGCATGATCAGAAGCATTGAACTTGATTTTTCTCGGCTCGTCGTAGTGTTTTACGTCATCGGGTTTTGGACGGTTGGAATTTGGTCCGACAGTGTGTATGCAAGACAGCTTGAACGGAATTCCGACGGAAAATTCCATCGGATTTTATCCCATTGGAAATTCTGATCGTGTGTACAGGGCATTACTGTTACATGTAACTAAGTATCCACTTCGTTGTGCTGATATTGCATATTGCACTACCCCTGCTGTCTAAGAATTGTTTGTTTTCCAGAGTACAAACTATAATAGAACACTAGGAGGCAGCATAGTCCTGTCATTGATACTATGCTTTCACACACTTACAGCAAACTGCTTGGGACAGATGGTATTATGGCTGCTGGAATTGTTTTCCCGTAGCCTGAAAGTGTCACACAATAAACATCACACAAATAGACCAATTTAAGACTCTTTCACGCCAGGATCCGAGCACGCATGCATTTTTGTGCGTTCTTGTTTCAGGGTAGCCCATTAATTAAATTTTTTTAATACTGCGGTGCCATGCATATTGGTGGGATTCAATTTATGAATGTTTGCTAGATGCGTGGGGGTACCATTAAGAATAATGGCACCCGTGGGCGTTTGCAAAAGCCAGTGTTGTGCGGTGTCGGAAAACGCACAATTGTGCACACGTTGGCCCACACTGCACCTGGCGTTAACAAGTTCTTAAAGCGGGGGTTCACCCTATCGACGAAATTTTTTTTTTTTTTTCTTTTACCTTAAAATCAGGCATTGTAGCGCGAGCTACAGTATGCCTGTCCCGAATTTTTTACCCCCGTACTCAGCTTGTAGTCGTACATCGAAGATACCGGGGAATGGGCGTGCCTATGGAGACGGAGGATGATTGACGGCCGGCTCTGGCGCGTCACGCTTCTCCGGAAATAGCCGAAATAGGCTTGGCTCTTCACGACGCGTGCGCATAGCCTGTGCGCAGGCGCCGTGAAGAGCCGAGACCTACTCCGGCTGTCTTCGGGGAGAGTGACGTGCCAGGGCCGGCCGTCAATCATCCTCCCTCTCCATAGGCACGCCCATTCCCCGCGGGAGCCGAAATCTACGATGTCCGATTACAAGGTGAGTCCGGGGTTAAAAAAATCGGGACAGGCATACTGTAGCTCGCGCTACAATGCCTGTCTCGATGGTAAAATGTGTCGGGGGGGGGGGGGGGTGAACTACCGCTTTAAGCAAAATAACTAAAGATGAGTCATATTTATTATCTATTATTTATTATCTTGCCAGGTCATTGGACACCTTTGTATTCAGTTTCTCAATGTTCAGCAGATTTGAAAGTGCAATTCCAAATGAAGTCCAGCAGCCTCAGATACATCTGGATGAGAGGCGCTGACTGCCAAGGGCTGAGTGAGCTCACCATCCATGCCTGCCTGTGACTGAAGTCTCCCCCCTTCTCTCTCCTGCCTCTAAAGTGAGTACACTAAGGTAAATCAGGTCTCTCAGAGCACCCCTTACATCAGTGTTCCCCTTTACACCAGAGGCCACAGTGTTCCCCCTTACATCAGCGTCCTCTCTGTACATGACAGTTCTCAAATCCCTTCAAACCCCTTAAATCAGGGTTCCCAGAGCATCCCTTATGTTAGAGTTCCCAGAGTTCTCCCTTACATCAGAGTCTGCAGAGTCCCCCTTATAGTGAAAGGGAACAATGCAAGTTCAGATGTAAAAAGGGAACTCTGTGGACTCTGATGTAAAGGGGAACTCTTGTTATTTTCTTCATATACTTAGTAATGTTATTCAATAGCAAAATATATGTATAGTTTACACTATAAAAAAAAGTTGCTGTGCGCCGCTAAAGTCTTCGGGTTTGACTTGAAGAAAAGGTGGCAACCCTAGATGTCAGGGTTTAGTTAGCACCTATATAAAAGCTAGGTGGGAAGGGACACAGAGAGTCTTGGGGCCTGAGAGCCACAAACCCCTCACATGTGAGCAGCGCACGTAGGGCCTGGACAGGGCAGAAGGCCAGGTGGAGTGGGCCTGTATGAGGAGCCAGTTGTAGTCATTTTGGCCCTTAAGAAGGTGAGTGAGTGAGTGAGTGAGTGAGAAACTTATATAGCGCAACAAATGCGAACTTAATCGCCTCAAGGCGCTTGGCATCCAGAGTTGTACAGGTCTTTCAGAAGAGGTGGGTCTTCAGTTTTTTCCTAAAAACCTGATGGTTTTCTTCCAAGCGGATGGTCGTGGGTAGAGCATTCCAGAGCCGTGGTCCTTGGACCGAGAATCTACATTCTCCCTTAGATTTGTAGTGAGATTTGGGGATTTGGAGAAGGTGAGAGATAGGTTGGATTGCAAAAGACCTTCTGGGCCAGGCTGGAGAGCCCTGTGTGAGGCTTCTTCCCTTGAGGATTCCTGCGAGAGGTATAACCAGCTAGGAAGTGTCAATAGAGAATACACTACTTTGAGTATTTATGACCCTGGACAGAGGAGAGACTGAAGGGAGATGAATGTGAGGTGCTGCACATGCTTTCACTTCTGACTACTGTAGGCCGTCCACTTTATGTGAATGACTGTGTATTTCAAGTGACTCCATAATGTACAGTATGTCCTAGTGATGTGACTGTCTTGCCATGCCCTGAAAAACACCAGTAAAGTGCAGTGAAGCTAACTACCGTGTGAGCATTCCTTCTTCTGATAGGTCTATGGTCAGGAATGTTGTGAGGAGCAGGGCAGAAGATGGCAGAGGGGTCAGCCTCAGCAGATAGGACCATGCTCTAGCAGGGCTGGAGTGGGGGTTGGGCCTTGTGTTTGGCTGCCAAAACTAGCCAACCACAAGAACCCTCTTACAGGGAGATCCTGACTGGTGAGATGGGCTGGTAGGGTGCTGTACATAGCTTACTGAAAACATGACAGCACCTTGCCTTGGTACTACTACCTAGAATAAGGTGACCAGATTTTTTAAATCCGGGGACATATTTTTTCTTTACTAGTAATGGCAACAATCAGCGACTCTCTGCCCGTCGCCACCCGTTTCACAGCCTCTCAAGTCTTACTCTTCGGGCCCCGGCTACTACTGGATGGGGAGCGGAGGAAGATCACTCTGCCAGGGAAAGCAAGGAGATAGGCAGGTGGCTGGCCAGGATTTGAGCCAAGGCAGAATAACATGCGAGCGAAGCTGAATGGGCATGCGCCCGAAACTGAAGAAATATTCGGCCAGAACATGATCATCAGAAAGGGGCACAGATAATGGGAAAAATACCCCCCCCCCCCCCCCTATGCTAGTAGGCACGGCGGAGCGGGGGTTTGTAATTCCAATTTTTTTTATTTTAATTCTGCACTGACTTTCTTTGAAATTGCCCCTGCTCCCTATTAAATCCAATCTGGGGAAAAAACCAGGGACAGACTTGGTCCGGAGACAGTGTCCTCAATCAGGGGACTGTCCCCTGAAACTGGGGATGTCTGGTCACCCTAACCTAGAACCCTCAGCCCTGGTACAAGCAGTGTCCTGGCTCTTGGGAGACCAGTCTGCAGGGGTAGACATATCCAGGCAGGCTGCAGTTGCATGCAGCCCATCCTAGGTAATAACCGCACATGATGCTGAGCCTTCATGATAGAAAGAACTGAAAAGTAAGAATGAATGGGGTGGGCTGGCCATACACTAATAGATTTTTTTGTAGTATTCTGACAGCTGCCATTGCCATTTTTGTTTGGCTTGATCAATGTCTAATTTGATATATTTTTTTAATCATTTATCGATTGTTTTGTCTTATCGCATGGTGTATGGCCAACATTAGGATGTTCACCGCTCAACCATCATTGTCTACTGTTTCTATAGAGCAACAGAAGAAATGATCTTGCTGAAATTTTCCACATTTCTTGCACAGAAGATAAACAATCATAATCCAACGTTACATTGTGCACACAAATCTATTAGTCACGAGGCACACTCCTTCCTGAAATATGAAGATTATTATCTGGAGGAGAATCATTCATAAACAGAACAACCAGTTACAATGAATTATTGTTACGGTTCAAAGCTAATGATGCAAAAATCCAGAATGATCTATTAGATTAAGTTAGAAGCAATCATTGCAAAAAGCTGGAACTGGAATTAAAAATGGAAGATGTGCTGTGTTATATGTGTAGCGCTACCCCCGTAGGAGCTGCTGAGAATAATTTTTGGTTCCTGCCGTTACCCCTCCTTTCACCGTTTCAGCACTAATGCCGCGTAAACACGATAATTTTTCGGGTAGTAAAAAACAATGTTTTTCAGGCTCTAGAAAAAAAGTTTTTTTTTAACCTCATCATTAAAATGGCGTTGCCTACACACGATCGTGAAAAAAAAAAGCTTGAGCAAAGCGCGGTGACGTACAACACGTACGACGGCACTATAAAGGAGAAGTTCCATTCAGATGACCCCACCCTTGGGGCTGCTTTAGCTGATTTCGTGTTAGTAAAAGACCATTCGTGCTTTTCTGTCTGTTACAGCGTGATGAATGTGCTTACTCCATTACGAACGATAGTTTTACCAGAACGAGCGCTCCCGTCTCATAACTTGCTTCTGAGCATGCACAGATTTTTCACGTCGTTAAAGCCCACACACAATCATTTTTTACAACCCGAAAAACGACAACATTTAAAACGTCGTGAAAAAATAGAGCATGTTCGAAAAAAAAAATTGCCGTTTTTCAGAACCCGAAAAATGCTCTGAAGCCCGCACACAATCGTTTTAAATGAAAATTTAAAAAAACTTTGTTTTTTACAACCCGAAAAATGATTGTGTGTGTACACGGCATAAGAGTCTATATTAGGAAAAAGGTCAAACAGATGTATGCACCAATCTTTTAGTCTTTTTCCAATGCTTTTAATAAACAAAACTTGCAGTAGTAGAGGATGGAGGATCAGGGGAAGTTCAGATACCTTATTTGCAGATCACGGATTACTTTGCCGCAATGCCAAGCTGCGGTTTCCAAAGCGAGCAAAGTCCTTTCTTGTATTAGGAGAGGTATGGACTCCAAAGACAGAGATATAATTTTGCCCCTGTACAAATCATTAGTAAGACCTCATCTGGAATATGCAGTTCAGTTTTGGGCCCCAGTTCTCAAAAAGGATATAGGAGAACTGGAGAAAGTGCAGAGAAGAGCAACCAAACTGATAAGAGGCATGGAGGAGCTCAGCTATGAGGAAAGATTAGAGGAACTAAATTTATTCACTCTTGAGAAGAGGAGAATAAGGGGGGATATGATCAACATGTACAAATATATAAGAGGTCCATACAGTGAACTTGGTGTTGAGTTATTCACTTTACGGTCATCACTGAGGACAAGGGGGCACTCTTTACGTCTAGAGGAAAAGAGATTTCACCTCCAAATACGGAAAGGTTTTTTCACAGTAAGAGCTGTGAAAATGTGGAACAGACTCCCTCCAGAGGTGGTTCTGGCCAGCTCAGTAGATTGCTTTAAGAAAGGTCTGGATTCTTTCCTAAATGTACAGAATATAACTGAGTACTAAGATTTGTAGGTATAGTTGATCCAGGGTAAATCCGATTGCCTCTCGGGGGATCAGGAAGGAATTTTTTTCCCCTGCTGTAGCAAATTGGATCATGCTCCGCTGGGGTTTTTTGCCTTCCTCTGGATCAACTGTGGGTATGGAGTTGGGTGTATAGTAGGGTTGTCCCGATACCACTTTTTTAGGACCGAGTACAAGTACCGATACTTTTTTTCATGTAGTCGCCGATACCGAATACCGATACTTTTTTTAAATGTCATGTGACAGTTTTCAAACCACAATACAGACTAAGGATATTTTCTTTAGAATTATGAAGAACTCTAACTCAAGACATTATAAAAGAATAAAAATGAGTAAAAATGAATAAAAATGTTTTATTTGCTTGTCACGCAGTAGTAAAAAACTCAAAGAATTTTCATAGAACATGTTGATAAATACAAAAAAAGTATTCTATTTAGGTATCGGGAGCATTTGCGCGAGTACGAGTACTCCCGCAAATACTCGGTATCGGTCCCGATACCGATACTAGTATCGGTATCTGGACAACCCTAGTGTATAGGATTTTACTGTGTTTTTTTATTTTGTTTTTTGTGGTTGAACTGGATGGACTTGTGTCTTTTTTAAACCTGACTAACTATGTAACTATGTAACTTTCTTGGATCCAGAGGACAAACAGCTTTCTGTCACTGGATCTTTGCAACAACTAGATAGGCCTCTCACACCGACCTAGCAGCCGGTACGATGCATGGGCAAAGTCTCTGCCACAGACTTAACGATCGGTATGATGCACGGATAAAGTTTCTGCCACAGACTTAGAAATATGATTAAACTGCTGGATAATCCTCTGCCACAGGATTGTGTGACCAGTAGTTGGTAGATTTAAACACAGCTACACAGCACCAGAGCCTTTAAGCCCTCCGGCAGTACAGAACAGGCCCGGAGCTAGAGGGAACCTGGGTGTAGGGCCAGCATGACTGGGGAAAGCTGTGGGGAGAACACCAGGAAGTGGTCATAGGATGTTTATGGGAGTGAAAGAAGGGGGGAGTTTTGGTCATTGGGAATGGGAGGAGCAGTAGTTAATTTTGACCCCGGGGCAGAGGGAGGGGTTAGCTCATTCCTGGGCAGCAAGGCAAAAGTAGAGGACATAGACAGGGAATTTTGTGTTTAGTTAGTGTCTTACCTTAGCGATGGAGACTTTTAATGGTCTGGTTGAGCAGCTGCGTTCGGCTGCTGAGGCGAATGGCGCGCAGTGGCAGAATTCCCAGCTATCTGGGCTGTGCAGGGATCGGGGCAGGGCTCGGTTCCTCCTGCCCCGTTGCTTCCACGTGTGCGGAGGTTTATGCCTCTGGCGCACTTTGGGCCTGATGAGACCCCTCGGGTGAGCCACCACTCTGGGAGCCCGGATTCGGACCCTTCAGCTCCCGGGGCCAAGCGTCAGGCTTTGGCTGCTGGGGTTGGGAGGAATCCCCAACGTCGGCGGGACCCGGCCGGGAGAGTGGCATCTCTGTCCCCCTCTGGGCCTTTGGCTAGGACACAGGATTTGGCTGCAGGCCGGGCGGGGCCTTCCCCCGCTTCGGGCGGAGCACGGCGCGGAAGGCAAGTGGCTACTAGCGCGGGCTCCTCCCATGGGTCGGCTGGGGCTATCGTGGGGAGAAGTCGAGGTGGTCGTGGAGACGGCGGCGGGGTTGGAGCAGTGCCTGCAGGTCGGCAGGGCGCTCAGTGTGGGAGAGGAGCAGGATCTGGCCGAGGCGCTCGGAAGTCGCAGGCTGATGACGTCGCGGAGGTGCGACCAAGGCCTTCCACGTCCGCGGCATCCCCTGATGGCCAGGGGACCAACGGTCGGAGGGAGAGATCACCGATTCGGATTCGGACGTCCAGGATGGGGCTGCGGCGCGGTTTGGACCCCTGCAAGGATCGGGTGCAACGGCTGGGCGGTCGGTGTCCCCTGGGCAGGAGAGTAAGTCTGTGTCTGTGCCTGTGTGGTCTGTTTCCCCTCCTTTGTCTGTCAGTTCCCCCCCAGGGTTGTTAGTGGGTGCCGGGGTTCCTCCGGTACTGGGTGTAGCTGTAGGGGGGCTTCCGGGTTGCTGCAGGCGGGTGCTCAGGCTTATTCACCACTTCTCTCATCCAAAAGGCGGTTCGGTGAACGATATGATTGATCCGGCACTCTGAACTGTGAAGTATCCCTCGTTCGACGAGGCGGTGCGTTGGGTGCAGAGGTTTTGGAGGGGAGCGCTTTTGGCGAAGACCGATATTAAATCGGCGTTTCGCCTGTTGCCAGTTCATCCGGACAGTGTCTGTTTGTTGGGTTGTCATTGGGAGGGGCAGTTTTTTGTGGATAGGTGCCTTCTGACTCTTGTTCTTACTTTGAGTTGTTCAGTTCGTTTTTAGAATGGGTCATCAAGGACTTGTCGGGCCTGCGGTCGGTTTTGCACTACCTGGACGATTTCTTGGTGATAAGGAAAAAGGGGGGAGTTTGGGACTTTAAATGAGGTGCATATGTGGTGCATCTCCATCCCTGGTACGGAAAATTATAAACTGGAAATTTGGGACTTTAGATGAGGCTGCAGACAAAAAAGGTTACATATTTATTGATCATATAAATGCATAGCATACATCAAAATTAGAAGACAAGGAACGATCATTTCAAATAATATTGTGCATGTGCAGTAAAAGCAACAAGGATACAATAGTGCATAGCCAGGTGCCACATGATAATCTGTATTGATTGGTAGATACATTGAATGAATGTGCATATGTACAGATGTCATATTGACAGCAATAGCGAAGAGGATAAAAATACAATAACCAGTAAAAAACATGGAGAGTACAGTTGATCAAAGCGGATAATGCAATGAAAATATATGTTTCATCCATAATAGCCCAACGCGTTTCGTGTAAATAGAACACTCTTCAGGGGCGGATGCTTGGAGTATCTAAAAAACATATATAATATAATAAAGTACAATTAATTGATATAATAGGTGATCATAGTAGGTTAGAGATGGAACAGAGATGTCCACCTGAGGCCCCGTACACACGACCAAACATGTATGCTGAAACTGGTCCGCGGGCCAGTTTCAGCATACATGTTCGGTCGTGTGTAGGCACGAGCGGGCCGAATTCCAGCAAACATTTGCCCGCCGGGCCTTTTCCCAGCGGGCAAATATTCCTGGACGTGTTTTAAAACCGTCCGCTGGAATCCTGCCCGCTCGGACATGTACAGTCGTCAGTACAGACCTATCGTACATGTCCAGGCGCCCGCCGTCCCTCGCATGCGTCGAATGACTTCGACGCATGCGTGGAAGCCTTTAAATGGCAGGCCCGCCCACGTCTCCGCGTCATCGCCGCGGCGACGACGCGGACGCGCCCCGGACACGCCCCGCGTATTGTTTACGTGCGGACTTCTGTACGATGGTTAGTACAACCATCGTACAGAAGCCCTCTGGCAGGCATGTACGGTGAAAACGGTCCGACGGATCGGTTTCACCGTACATGTTTGCTCGTGTGTACCGGGCCTGAGGTATTCACATAGAATCTTAGGTAAGTGGATGCGGTAGGTATGGAGCCAAGGACAAAAGGTAGGTCCGCCACGGGAGCTGAGGCGACATGCAGCGTACACCGGCTGGGGCAGCAAGGATATCCCCCCGAGTCACCATAGGACACAGTGAACTCACATGTATGATGTGACCAAGAAAGAAGCCAGTTGGGACAGTCAAATGGAATCTAAAATGTAATATAGTATCATAGTGTCAGGCTGTGTTAAAGCCACTCAGAAAATAAACAGCCCAATTGTAAAAGGTAAGTGAAATAACCTTGTACTGGCGTCATGGATCCCCAAACATCCAGAAGGAAGGATGGTGTGTAGTGGCATCTCAAAATAGCAGGTAAAAAGATGTAAGGGGAGGGCCTCTATATATCCACCATGCACAGGTGCACGCTAACGTGTCGCCAGCGTCACGTGAGCACGGCGCAAACCCTGAAGAGTGCCGACGTGGGTGGGATCCACCCACGAAGTGCACTCATGTTCCCAGGTAACGCCGGCTGAGATGAAGGAACTCACACCCAGCGCGACGACGCCAAACCTGACGTCATACGCTGGGCAGGGAACGTGACGCCGATGCACTGTACGCGCGAGCTCCACCGGCACACAACCACCCGCCCACAGAGGGGCGGCGAGGAAGCAGCGCGCAGAGCGCGTCGCAGCTCCCGGAGTGGCAGACAAAACGAGAGGCCCGGGACATCATATATGTGAGTTCACTGTGTCCTGTGGTGACTCGGGGGGGGGGGGGATATTCTTGCTGCCCCCAGCCAGTGTGCACTGCATGTTGCCTCAGCTCCCGTGGCGGACCTACCTTTTGGCCTTGGCTCCATACCTACCACATCCACTTACCTAAGATTCCATGTGAGTACCTAAGGTGGACATCTCTGTTCCATCTCTAACCTACTAACTATGATCACCTATTATATCAATTAATTATACTTTATTATATTATGTATGTTTTTTAGATACTCCAAGCATCCGCCCCTGAAGAGTGTTCTATTTACACAAAACCCGTCGGGCTATTATGGATGTAACATATTTTCATTGCATTATCCGCTTTGATCAACTGTACTCTCCATGTTTTTTACTGGTTATTGTATTTTTATCCTCTTCGCTATTGCTGTCAAGGACCTTCTACGGCCCTGTCCAGCTCTCCTAGAGTACCTGCCTGTCTCCTGGAATCTCCTCCATTCTCTTGAGACTGTGCTGGGAGACACGGCAAACCTTCTGGCAATGACACGTATTGATGTGCCATCCTGGAGGAGTTGGACTGTCTGTGCAACCTTTATAGGGTCCAAGTATCGCCTCGTGCTACTAGTAATGACACTGACCCTAGCCAAATGCAAAACTAGTGAAAAACAGTCAGAAAAGAAAGATGAGTAGGGGAAAAAAAATGTTAGACACCTTCACCTGAAAAAACATTCCTGTTTTGGAGGTCGTCTCATTGTTGCCCATCTAGTGCACCTGTTGTTAATTTCAATTAACGGCAAAACAGCTGAAACTGATTAACAACCCCCTCTGTATACACCCCTCCCCCTCTGCTACTTAACTGACCAGATCAATATCCCAGGAGTTCTGATTTAAAAGTGTTCCTTTAATTTTTTTGAGCAGTGTATACATATATATATATATTTATTTATATAATCACACTTATATTTAAGTGATCACATTCCCTCTGTTCTCGGCTGCATAAGAGCTGGGGGAGGAGAAGCAGCAGAACACTGAGCTTCCCAGTGAATGGCTGTGCCAGGGGGCGGGGGGGGGCGTGTCAGAGCAAGTCTGATCATAGGAGGAGAGCAGGCGCAGTTCCCAGCATAGCTAGGCAACTGACCACGGTGTGCTCTCCTGCTTAATGTGATCAGTTTTTGTTTTGTTTTTAAATAGAATGTTCTTTTATTTTTTAGGGCAATTCCTGCTGATGTATGCGATTTTATACATAGGAAGTGCCGCATTTATAGCCGTATATGTATTTTAATGGCGTATTTAGCCACCAGTCTGTAAAGTATTAAAGCCAGAGACAGAGTTTGGTCCAATTTCCATAAAGTTGACAAGTGCGGCAGAATTAAGTTGAGTTAATCATTCTTCCATGGATTACCTCTATCGTCTGCCTGCAATCTCTACACAAGCACAAAAGTCGAGTAATTATGTCTCCCCCTCCCACGTTCAGCGGGGACACATCCCAAGCGTGCAGTAAATTTCATTTATTCCCCCTGCCTAATCTATTCTACTCAATGCTCAGACCAGATCGGGCTTGTGCAGCGCTTGAACGGAGCTCATTACCTGGAGGGCACGCTGGAGATGTTTAACTTATTAAGGACCGGGAACGCAGGAACCCGAGATGACAGGGGGAAATGAGAGGGATACAGTCTGCATCGTGATGTGACCATACATTTTCCTAACCCGTGCTGCTCTACAGCTCTGCATGAGGGAGGATGGGGCTGATTTGGAAAGCTTGTAGAGATATATTGTAAAAAGCTGAAGCTCTTAATGAATAGGGATGAGCTTTGTGTTCGAGTCGAACCCATGTTCGACTCGAACATCGTATGTTCGACCGTTCGTCGAAATACGAACATTACGGGCCGTTCGCGCCAAATTCGAGTGACGCGTCACGGCCCATAATTCACTACGTCATCGCAGTGCATTGCTGGCTGATGATTGGCCAAGCATGCACTATGACCCGCATGCTTGGCCAATGACAGCGCGCAAAAAACGGAGAGCCATAATTGGCCAAAGCCAGAGTGGCTTTGGCCAATTATGGCTCAGGAGGTTTAGTACACGCCCCACACTATAAAAGGCCGCCTGCAGGTCGGCCTTGTGTAGTGTGTTGCGGCGGTGGTTAGAGACAGAGAGAGAGTGTCATTTTTTCTAGGTAGATAGAGCAGGCAGGCTAGTCAGTTAAAGTTCCAGGCCCGGATTCACGTACAGCCGCATAACTTTGTGCGGGCGTAACGTATCCTATTTACGTTACGCCTCTGCAACTTTTACAGGCAAGTGCCGTATTCTCAAAAGAAAGTTGCGGCGGCGTAGCGTAAATAGGCCGGCGTAAGCCCGCTTAATTCAAATTGTGAAGAGGTGGGCGTGTGTTATGTAAAATAACCATGACCCGACGTGATTGACGTTTTTCACTTACGGCGTATGCGCCGTCCGTGTACATATCCCAGTGTGCATTGCTCCAAATACGCCGTAAGGCCGTATTGGTTTCGACGTGTACGTAAATTACGTCCAGCCCCATTCACGGACAACTTACGCAAACAACGTAAAATTTTCAAATTTCGTCGCGGGAACAACGGCCATACTTAACATTGGTACGCCGCATGTACGCCTCATATAGCAGGGGCAACTTTACGCCGGGAAAAGCCTAACGTAAACAGCGTATCTGTACTGCGTCGGCCGGGCGTACGTTCGCGAATTCGCGTATCTAGCTTATTTACATATTTTTAAGCGTAAATCAGCGTACACGCCCCTAGCGGCCAGCATAAATATGCAGTTACGATCCGACAGCGTAAGAGACTTACGCTGGTCGGATGTAACACAAATCTATGCGTAACTGATTCTAAGAATCAGGCGCATAGATACGACGGCTCAGACTCAGAGATACGACGGCGTACATTGCGCTAGGCCGTCGTATCTCCTTTGAGAATCTGGGCCACAGTGTGTAGAGGATATATATGCATCCCAGGTGTTGTACATATATTTATACAATGTATACTTTAGCTAGATCAGCTCTTCCCAATTTACTGGCAGGCAGGTGATTGTGCTAGTTGCAGTATTCTCACGTGGTGTATTGCCTGTGTCCTCTGCAGTGTGCACCATAAAGCTACGTGGTGTGTGTACTGCCTTTGTCCTCTGTAGTTTTCACCTAAAGCTACTTGGTGTGTACTGTCCGTGTCCTCTGCAGTTTGCACCTAAAGCTACATAGTGTGTACTGCCTGTGTCCTCTGCAGTGTGCACCATAAAGCTACGTGGTGTGTGTACTGCCTTTGTCCTCTGTAGTTTGCACCTAAAGCTACTTGGTGTGTACTGCCTGTGTCCTCTGCAGTTTGCACCTAAAGCTACGTGGTGTGTACTGCCCGTGTCCACTACAGTTTGCACCTAAAGCTAAGTGGTGTGTACTGCCCATGTCCTCTGCAGTTTGCACCTAAAGCTACGTAGTGTGTACTACCTTTGTCCTCTGCAGTTTGCACCTAAAGCTACGTAGTGTGTGTACTGCCTTTGTCCTCTGCAGTTTGCACCTAAAGCTACGTAGTGTGTGTACTGCCCGTGTCCTCTGCAGTTTGCACCTAAAGCTACTTGGTGTGTACTGCCCGTGTCCTCTGCAGTTTGCACCTAAAGCTACGTAGTGTGTACTGCCTGTGTCCTCTGCAGTGTGTACCATAAAGCTATGTGGTGTGTGTACTGCCTTTGTCCTCTGTAGTTTGCACCTAAAGCTACTTGGTGTGTACTGCCCGTGTCCTCTGCAGTTTGCACCTAAAGCTACGTAGTATGTACTGCCTGTGTCCTCTGCAGTGTGCACCATAAAGCTACGTGGTGTGTCTACTGCCTTTGTCCTCTGTAGTTTGCACCTATAGCTACTTGGTGTGTACTGCCCGTGTCCTCTGCAGTGTGCACCATAAAGCTACGTGGTGTGTGTACTGCCTTTGTCCTCTGTAGTTTTCACCTAAAGCTACTTGGTGTGTACTGCCCGTGTCCTCTGCAGTTTGCACCTAAAGCTACGCGGTGTGTACTGCCCGGGTCCTCTGCAGTTTGCACCTAAAGCTACGTAGTGTGTACTGCCTGTGTCTTCTGCAGTTTGCACCTAAAGCTACGTAGTGTGTGTACTGCCTTTGTCCTCTGCAGTTTGCCCCTAAAGCTACGTAGTGTGTGTACTGCCCGTGTCCTCTGCAGTTTTCACCTAAAGCTACGTAGTGTTTGTACTGCCTTTGTCCTCTGCAGTTTGCACCTAAAGCTACTTGGTGTGTACTGCCCATGTCCTCTGCAGTTTGCACCTAAAGCTACGTAGTGTGTACTGCCTGTGTCCTCTGCAGTGTGCACCATAAAGCTACGTGGTGTGTGTACTGCCTTTGTCCTCTGTAATTTGCACCTAAAGCTACTTGGTGTGTACTGCCCGTTTCCTCTGCAGTTTGCACCCTAAAGCTACGTAGTGTGTACTGCATGTGTCCTCTGCAGTGTGCACCATAAAGCTAGGTGGTGTGCGTACTGCCTTTGTCCTCTGCATTTTGCACCTAAAGCTACTTGGTGTGTACTGCCCGTGTCCTCTGCAGATTGCACCTAAAGCTATGCAGTGTGTACTGCCTTTGTCCTCTGCAGTTTGCACCTAAAGCTACTTGGTGTGTACTGCCCGTGTCCTCTGCAGTTTGCACCTAAAGCTACGAGGTGTGTGTACTGTCTTTGTTCTCTGCAGGCCATTAGTATGTCTGGAAGGACAACAAGGAGAGGCAGATAGTCACAAGGGCAAGCAGGCTCTGCGTCTAGAGGCAACAGTGCTGGTCGTGGACACGGTGCATCCTCATCAGCACATGGCTGTTGGACACGCTCGTCCTTGTTTTCGGCAGCTGGCTGTGTTGAGCCGCAACATGCCGAAGACTTGGTAGAGTGGATGACCAAGCCGTCCTCATCCTCTCTCACCCAGGCTCAGGGTACTTTGTCTGGCAAAGCAGCTGCCAAGGCGTCCTCTTCCCTCTGCTCAATTGCATCAGTCACTCCTTCCTTAGCCCCACCATGTCCTCCTGAGGAGTCCCCCGAACTGTTTGAACACAGTGTTGGGTACATGCTGCATGAGGATGCGCAGCGTTTTGAAGGCTTCGATGATGGTACACAGCTAGAGGAAGGCAGTAATGTGAGCCCAGAGAGAGGGGGTGCCCAAGAAGGACAGCAATCTGGCAGTCATGTTCCCCCAGCTGCAGCATACTGCCAGGTTTTCTACAGTGATGAGGAGGGAGGGGATGATGAGGTCACTGACTCTACATGGGTGCCTGATAGGAGAGAGGAGGAGGAGGAGGCACAGGCATCTCCAACGAGGCAGAATGCCCTCCAGGGGCCAGCTTAAGGGCAGCACACCGACTGCATCACAACGCAGAGCTACGCATGTGCAGGGCACTGCTGTGTCTCAGCGTTATTCCAAAAGTTCTTTGGTGTGGGCCTTTTTTGAGACGAGTGCATCAGATCGCACCACTGCTTTTTGCAACATATGTCTCAAGCGTATCTCGCGTGGCCAAAACATCACCCGCTTGGGCACCACATGCTTGACCAGACATATGTCGACCTGCCATGCAGTTCGTTGGCAAGCGTACCTCAAAGACCCACACCAAAGAACAAAGCGAACCTCCCCTTGCCCCTCATCAGCTGGGATCTCCAACCCCACTATACCCTCAGTTCTCTCTGAAGCCTGCACTGATAGGACAGAAGGTGTAGAATTAGGTGTGTCACAGCCTAGTACATGCGGGCAATCTACTATCGATACACCAATGGCAGATTGTACCAGGCAAATTTCCCTGCCCCAGCTGCTGCAGCGCCGAAAGAAGTTCTCTCCCAGCCATCCACATGCTCAGCAGTTGAATGCTAGCTTAGCTAAATTACTAGCACTTCAACTGTTGCCTTTTCAGTTGGTAGATTCTGCCCCCTTCCGTGAGTTTGTGGAATGTGCGGTACCTCAGTGGCAAGTTCCCAAATGCCACTTTTTCTCACGGAAGGCGATTCCGGCTCTCTACCGCCATGTGAAAGGCAATGTCCATGCCTCGCTGAACAGGGCGGTCAGTGGTAAGGTGCATATTACCGCTGACTCATGGTCCAGCAGGCATGGACAGGGACGTTACCTATCTTTCACGGCGCATTGGGCGACTCTGCTGGCAGCTGGAAAGGACGCAGGACAAGGTACAGTAGGTGTACTTCTTCTTCCTCTGTGGCCTCTTCCTGTGCTGATGTGTCCTTGGAACCAGCGGTGCTCCATAGGCGTTCAAAGGGCTACGCAGGTACGCAGGCAAAGAGATGCCATGCGGTGCTTGAGCTGGTGTGGGACAGGGGGACAGGAGCCACACTGGGCCAGAGGTTCTGTCAGCTCTGCAGGGGCAGGCTCAGAGGAGGTTGACGCCACGCCAGCTTAAGCCAGGAATGGTGGTTTGCGACAATGGCTCCAACCACCTCTCCGCCCTGCGATAGAGACAACTGACCCATGCGCCCTGTTTTGCTCAAGTCCTTAATTTGGTGGTGCAGCGGTTCTTGGGCAGGTACCCAGGCTTACAGGATGTCCTGAAGCAGGCCAGGAAAGTCTGTGTGCATTTCCGACGGTCATATAATGCCAGTGCTCGGCTGGCAGACCTCCAAAGGGAATACAACCTGCCCAAGAACCGTCTAATCTGTGACATGCCCACCAGGTGGAACTCTACGTTGGCCATGCTGCAGCGGCTGCACGCACAGCAGAGGGCCATCAATGAGTATCTGTGCCAATATGGCAGCAGAACTGGGTCAGGGGAGCTTGTTTCCCCCCCCCCCATGCCAGTGGGCCATGATTAGGGATGCATGCACTGTCCTGTCACCATTTGAGGAGGCCACGAGGATGGTGAGCAGTGACAATGCCTGCATCAGTGAGACTGTCCCTCTTATTCACATGTTGGAGCACACGCTGCATGGAATAATGGACAGGGCCCTTGAGGCAGAACAGAGGGAGGAAGAGGAGGACTTCCTTACCTCTCAAGGCCCCCTTTATCCAGACAGTGTTCCTGCTTGCCTGCCTATCATACAGGAAGAGGAGGAGGAGGAGGATTGTGTCAGCATGGAGGTGGAGCCTAGCACTCAGCATCAGCAGCAGTCTTCAAGGGATTAATTACAGTCTCAAGGAACCCATGGACTTGTACGTGGCTAGGATGAGGTGGCTGCGGATCATGTCGTCCTCAGTGACCCAGAGGACTCCGCACCGAATGCCTCAGCAAACCTACGTTGTATCGCCTCCCTGATCCTGCAAAGCCTGTGGAAGGATCCTCGTTTACGTGCCGTCACTGGCCAGAGCTTGCACAGTACGCAATTGAGCTATTGGCTTGTCCTGCATCCAGCGTTCTTTCAGAAAGCACATTCAGTGCTGCTGGAGGCTTTGTAACCTGATAGCTTGTAAGAACATTTTTGGTTCTGGGCACTAGCACCAGTGCCTAAGGCCCAATTTTTCTGCCCCTGTTTAACAGGGGCGTGTAATTACAATTTTTGATGCAATACTTTGCAATGGGCTCATTCCTGCACTCCAACTAGAGTATCTGTGAGGGGTTGCAGTGTTGTGGCACCAGCACCAGTGCCTAAGGCCCAATTTGTCTGCCCCTGTTTAATTGGGGCGTGTAATTACAATTTTTGATGCAATACTTTGCAGCGGGCTCATTGCTGTGCTCCAACTAGAGTATCTGTGATACTTTGGGACAGAAAGTGAATTGCAATCTTATAAACAGATGCACACAGACAGCAAAACAAATGTTTACAGGGGTGATAACCCTTCTATATGTTTTCAGAAAAGCTTAAAAATATATTTTATGGCTGGAGCTACACTTTAACCACTTGACCACTGGGCACTTAAACTCCCTTCCTAACCAGACCAATTTTCAGCTTTCAGTGCTTGAAATAAAGTTGATAACTTGGCTTGTATTTAAATAGCACACTTACTGCTATTAAATCGATCGTGAGACAGATTTGTGAATAAAAAAACGTGTGTTTAATGTACACACTTAACATAAGTACAAAAACAGTTTAAATGTATCAAATAGCTTCAAATAAGAGTTAAAAAAATAAGAATTTCAAATGAATGAGATGTGTGTTCCAAGTCTTGTTTCTGTATGTTTGCAAAATAAATGTGTCTGAATGTCTCCTCTTGATGTTGGCTGAGGGAGTCCTTGAAGATGGCTGAAGAACGAGTTCTGCCCCAGCTGGCAGACCTTCAGTATATATATCAAAGACATTTCTTTGTCTGAATTTCGCGCTCAGAAATATACCCTCCCAAAGGGCGTGATTTATAATGAAAACCTGATACAACATCTGTTTTACATCTATCTCAACCTTTACATAGGAAATGGCTCCTAAGAACCTAGTCTAAATATTCTGTAGATCTCAAGAGGAAATGGCTTGTTTAGGTAAGAAAAGGTGAAAGGTCTGCAGACACAGCTAAAATCACATTCTAAACAGAATGTGGCCTAGCTAATCAATCACTGAGAAACAGCCATATGAATTACCTCAATAGGAGAACACATTCCAATCAAATACAATTCTTTACTTAAAACATTAAACGTTTCAAATGAACATATATATATATTTCATATTCAAACTTATACGTTTTTGGAGTTTCAAACATCGAATCCAGCGGATTTACATAAGAAAATAATTAGCTCAAACAGTCTCACATTCATTCATATTAACAAGAATATATATATTCTTTATAAAATCCTTCCGGAAGGGATTTTAGAATATAACATTCCCCTCTGAAATATGAATAATGACCATATTTCCTAATCATTTATACACCCATTTATGTCACAAACACTCTGACTTTGATCTAATAACTCCAAATGCATTGTCACCTGTCATCGAATTTGCAACTCCAAAACCTAATCTCCTTTTAAGCTTATTTTGCAACATATCGTCACCTTTCTTGATTTCATTTCTGATTTGCTTATACAGTTTTTTCATTCTAAACATTAAAAATAATTGATATATAATGCATAACATAATAATAATAAAAATAATAACTATAGGATGTGATAAAATATTTCCTGCTGCGGAAGTAATTGAAGTTTTTCCCCAAATAGATATACTATTTTTAAATTGATGAAAACAAACCTTCCTTTTATCTACAAGAGTAGTTAATTCAGAAGAAGCTTCAAATGTTTCTATTCTTGCAGAACATAATGTATGATTATGATAACAAGAATGAAATATCCTTTTATCTTGATTAGGTAAACAAAGAACTTTAGACTGAAATTGTAAACATGATGACAAATCTAATTGTTCTAATTCCAAATTATCCTTGTTAAGCGCAAAATCTGTATACTGCAATTTATAAAATAATAATTGAGTATCACTAATTGGTAATCCCAAAACAGTAATTGGAACCAAAATTTGTTCTCTCCCTGCTATAGGAATCATAGAAAAACTGTAACATACATCCTGACTACATCCTAACCATTTATTTACCCATAAATCAGTATGATTTCTTGCATATGCATATTCTCTGGGTAAATTCTGCAATATACCAAGAGGGGTAACTCCACTCTGAAAAGCTTGTGCAATTATTTTAAAATTAGTGGAATATTCTGTTTGAATTTCTAAACATAATCTGGCAATATGTGAATGTTCTTCACTAGTCATTAAATTGAGAGTAATATTCTGAAGATGTAGTATGGATGGACCCATTACATTGGCTGTTTTAATAACCATATCTTCTAATATCTGATTTAAGTTTCTTTGGATCTTAAAACCTTTACTTCCCACTAAACCTGCTGACTCAAGATCAGATTTTAACGTGTTAATATCCATACTATTTGCAATGCTGCCAATTACACCTATGCCCCCTAGGGCTCCTTCGACAATACCACGTCTATTTCTGTTATGACTATTGATTCCAAACCATCTTTCAATACCCAATTCCATATTAACCAAATGTCTTTGACATTGTGGAAACCTTGTAGAAATTTTCCATTCTGAAATATTAAAGTTCCACAATATAATGACGAATGTTCCTTCTCTCAATAGAGCTCTGGATTGTAAATGGTTAATCTGGAAGGGATTAGCAAAAACACTGTTTTTACCAACACATCTTTTCCTTGGGGACATAACAATTATACTTGCATTATCACATTTCAACGGATAGCCTTCTATTAATATGCAGCACTCATATTTACCAGTATCATTTAAAGATACACCTGATTGATGATAAATAAATTTATCATTGATCCAATTCACATTACCAAAAATTCCTTTGTGAATTATATTAGTTGTACTGTGGAAAAAACTACCCAAAAACTCACCATTCCTTTTCCAAGTTAACAATGAATTTTGAGGTAAATATATCTGAGTACTACACATCAAATTCAATCCATCTTCATCTTCAATGACTTTTAAAGACTGTGGTGACACTTTTATCTCTGGAACAATAATATCTACCACAGTAATGCTAATTTTGACTCGTAATTGAGCAAACTTCCTTATCACTCTAAAATCCCATTTTCTTACAATGTCTCCCTTTTTATCTCCAATTATTTTTAAATGTTTTGGATTTAATATTTGTACAAAACTTTGAAAAGATAATAATACTGGTCTACTGGATAAAATATTTTCCCAGAGCTTATCACATCATTATTGACATCTCCAGACCAAATTGTTGAATCATTACCCTTTACAAATAATGTCCAAAAAGCTCTTTTCAGTATATTACATTCAAAAATCTTGGTTAAATTATTAACCCTATAAAATCCTTGCATTTTAACAAAACTTGTTTTTGACTCTATTTTAACTTCGATTTCCACCTCATTACTATGAATGAAATATAATTCCATACAATGCTCATATCCCTGTCCCACAGCTATATACCCAATCAAATCATCAGCTGTATTGACATTGGTATATCTAAACCTATCCAATGTGTTATCTACATTAATATCATTGTCCACATTTCTTTTGCTTCTTAATACTGTAATGTCTTTGAGAAAATTGTCAATCCTGTTAACCTCTGCATGGCTGGAACAGTTTGTGATATATTTTACCACTGATAAAAATGTCAATAGAGAAAAAAATGAATCCTGTGACGATGACGATGATGATCAACTTTCTTTCTTTAAGATTTTTCATCTCTTTTGTAGTCATCTTTCCTTCTTTGATCAATTTTTGTAAAAATCATTCCTAGAAAAAAGAAAAGCAGTATCATTTATCTCAAAATATAAATTTTTATCTCATAAAATAACATTATCATCTCATAATATACCATTTTCACTAATCAATGTATATCCATATTTTTGTTGTCTACGTGCATATTCCACTGAATTGAGAGGTCTTTGAACTTCCACCATTAATCATTATGTTTTCTCTATTGCCCCTCTGTGCATCGTAGACAAAAAAAATTCATTGAAAAACCAAATTACATTTTCCTTCCTGTCAGTAAATTCACAGTGTTACAGAAAATGCTGTACTTCTGAAACTTCATCTCAAAACAAACAAGATTAAATTACACTGTCTGCTGTGTATTCCATTTTGTCCCAATAAAACTTTACTATAAGAAAATCAAACAGTTTTTCTTTTACCAAAGTGACCTAAACTCTCATGAATGAATTTAGTGAATTCCCTAAAGGTGTTGAGGTATAACAAGACACAAAAACCCATTGAAAGTCATGACGCAACATCAACGTTCTCATGAACCATAGAAGATGTCGAATCAACCTGTAGAGGAACAAAAATTCCTTTTTCCGTTCTTCAGCAAATTAGGGTATCTGTGTGTTTGTTTTCCTTGCAACAATTATACCAATTCAGGTTGAATCACCATTTCACCATGTAAAACCTACTTCCTTTGCTAAAGTCTCTTAATAGAAACCTCAAAATACTAATAAAGATAGTATAAATATATATATATTGTGCGTATGTGTATGTGTTTCAAACTGGATCAACTTCCTTGTGTGTGTGATTTTCAAAAGTGTGTGTGTGATTCCTATCAGGCTGTCAGCACGTCTGCATGTCTCCCTTTGGCCCCCACCTTTTCTTACAAAGGAGAGCTTTGGAAGCAAAACCCCGCGAAATTTAAATCACAAGGATGTATGTCACTTACTCCAAAATTACTAAGGATGGACTGTGAAGAGCTGAGATAGGAATAATATATATTGTACTCAATGTTTGAAACAAATAACATTACATACATACACATATATAAATCCTTACTTATTAATTCGATTTCTTTTATCATTAAAATCAATTCCCTTCATGTCTTAAAAAAACTTCAATATGATATGCTACATTTACTGCACAATGCACATCCACTACACTATACAAGTAAAGAAACAATAAATTCTGTCTCTTTTCCTAAACCAATTAATATTCCTTAAAATTTCACTTCACTTTTCATGAGCTAGACGTTACATATATTCCACTTAAAATCTCTTCTTTCAGAATTGTCTGCAATTCTGCCAGAAAAATAAAATATTCAACTTTCTGATTCCCAACATGAAATCTGTCGAACTTACATCAAAACCTTATTCAATAATCCTTATGCAATACCAAAAATCATAGCCAAAAAGTCATAACCAAAAATCATAAATTCCATGCCGCTCACTAAGGAACATGCCTATTTTTTCCTCCCAGCGTAACATTAGAAGTAACAAATGGCTTATTGTACTTTAAATAATATTGTTCTTCTTGTCTAACTTGAAAATTATACCTCCTATGATTACTCCATCTTACAGAGTAAACTTCATAACGCCTTGGAGACGTTTTGAAATTATGTGACTTCCTGTCACTCACTGACCAACAAAATTTTGCCATATGACCTTTCCTGCGACATAAAGAACATTTGAAAACTTGCTTTCTCTGTGCATATGACGATGGATAAACACATTGCTTCTTAGAATGAACAAACGTAACACATTGCTTGTCACTATTGCCTGAAATGCTTTCAAAAACATTCACTGTGTTTTTAGTAATGTCTGCTGCAATAATATTATCCTGTTTCCCTGCATGTGGTATCTCCTCCATTTTATCTGAGGACTGAGCAAATTCTGTTAATACCATATCTGACTGCGTTCCTATTTCACTCTGCTCAACATAATTACATACAGTTCCACAATTTAAACAACTAGCTGCAGTAGATACATTCTCATGTGTTTGCATATTGCCTGCATTACCCGAAGTGTCCTCTGAATGTATTTCTGTTACCTCAGAAATCATTGAATTAAAATCTGTAACTAGTTTCATTACATTACTTAATTTCCTTTTAATTTTAGCTAACGAGAATCTCTCTGCATCAATAGCCAGATTAGATTCTAAACATTGCAAATATAACGACTTCCATAAAACAGAATAACAAATCTGTTTCGATAAACCTTGACATTCATCAGCTGAACATTTAAAACATTCCATGATTTTACTCACCGAATAAGAAGTCTTCCGTGTTCTACGAATCTCCAGGTCATTCACGATAAATCAATACTTCTAGGCTCTCGTCAAACTCTTTCCGTAGTTTCTCTCAGTACTAACATGTTCCCCCTTTCGATATAAGGGACAGTTGTAAAAAAACTGCGACAAAATGAGCGACTGGCTGATTGTTGACTTCTAGGTTCTCGTCAAACGTTTCAAAAATTACTCAATACTCTACTTCTCTCCGATAGCACTTTGAGAAAGTGGTATAAAATTTGAAAATCGTTCAAAGCCTGGCTGGCTTAGCCAATGAAATAAAGTTGATAACTTGGCTTGTATTTAAATAGCACACTTACTGCTATTAAATCGATCGTGAGACAGATTCGTGAATAAAAAAACGTGTGTTTAATGTACACACTTAACATAAGTACAAAAACAGTTTAAATGTATCAAATAGCTTCAAATAAGAGTTAAAAAAATAAGAATTTCAAATGAATGAGATGTGTGTTCCAAGTCTTGTTTCTGTATGTTTGCAAAATAAATGTGTCTGAATGTCTCCTCTTGATGTTGGCTGAGGGAGTCCTTGAAGATGGCTGAAGAACGAGTTCTGCCCCAGCTGGCAGACCTTCAGTATATATATCAAAGACATTTCTTTGTCTGAATTTCGCGCTCAGAAATATACCCTCCCAAAGGGCGTGATTTATAATGAAAACCTGATACAACATCTGTTTTACATCTATCTCAACCTTTACATAGGAAATGGCTCCTAAGAACCTAGTCTAAATATTCTGTAGATCTCAAGAGGAAATGGCTTGTTTAGGTAAGAAAAGGTGAAAGGTCTGCAGACACAGCTAAAATCACATTCTAAACAGAATGTGGCCTAGCTAATCAATCACTGAGAAACAGCCATATGAATTACCTCAATAGGAGAACACATTCCAATCAAATACAATTCTTTACTTAAAACATTAAACGTTTCAAATGAACATATATATATATTTCATATTCAAACTTATACGTTTTTGGAGTTTCAAACATCGAATCCAGCGGATTTACATAAGAAAATAATTAGCTCAAACAGTCTCACATTCATTCATATTAACAAGAATATATATATTCTTTATAAAATCCTTCCGGAAGGGATTTTAGAATATAACAGTGCTCTCACAATTTGAATGACAATTACTCAGTCATACAACATTGTACCCATATGAAATTTCTGTCCTTTTTTTCACACAAATAGAGCTTTCTTTTGGTGGTATTTGATCACCTCTGGGTTTTTTATTTTTTGCGCTATAAAAGAAAAAAGACTGAAAATTCTGTAAAAAAAAAAAAAAAAATCTTGTTTCTGTCATATTAGCAGGTTATTTCTCACACACAGCATATGCATATCACAAATTACACCCCAAAACACATTCTGCTATTCCTTCCGAGTATGGCGATACCACATGTGTGAGACTTTTACACGGCGTGGCCACATACAGAGGCCCAACATGCAGGGAGCACCATCAGGCATCTGGAGCACCCAGACCAATTCTGACATTTCTCTCCTACATGTAAAAATTATAATTTATTTGCTAGAAAATTACATAAAACGCCAAAACATTATATATGCTTCTTTAGCAAAGACCCTAGAGAATACAATGGCGGCCATTACAACTTTTTCTCTCGCACGGTATTTTCGCAGCAATTTTTTGAACGCGTGTTTTTAAAAAAAAAAGTTTTGTGCTTAAAAAAAACACAAAACAGTAAAGTTAGCCCAATATTTTTGCATAATATGAAAGATGAAGTTACGCCGAGTAAATAGATACCCAACTTGTCACCCTTCAAAATTGCACACGCTCGTGGAATGGCGCCAAACTTTGCTACTTAAAAATCCTCATAGGCGACGCTTTAAATATTTTTACTGGTTACATGTTTTTAGTTACAGAGGAGGTCTAGGACCAAGATGATTGCTCTCGCTCTAACGTTCGCAGTGATACCCCACATGTGTAGCTTGAACACCGTTTTCATATGTGGGCGGGACTACGTGTACGTTCGCTTCTGCGTGCGAGCACACAGGGACAGGGGCGCTTTAAAATAATATATATATATTTTATTGTTCATTTTACTTTATTTATTTTAGTTTGACACTTTCCCCCCCCCCCCAATTTTTTTTTATCACTTTTATTCCTATTATAAGGAATGTAAACATCCCTTGTAATAGGAATATAGCATAACAGGTCCTCTTTACAGTGAGATATGGGGTCAATAAGACCCCAAATCTCACCTTTGGGCTGGGAAGCCTGAAATAAAAAAAAATTATCCTGGCTTCGATCGTAGCGGTGAGTGGTGAGTATTGCGGAGTATTGGAGTATTGCAGAGTATTGGAGTATTGCAGAGTATTGAGGTATTGCAGAGTATTGAGGTATTGCAGAGTATTGAGCAGGGTATTGGAGTATTGCGCAGGGTATTGGAGTATTGCGCAGGGTATTGGAGTATTGCGCAGAGTATTGCGCAGGGTATTGCAGAGTATTGCGCAGGGTATTGCAGAGTATTGCGGAGTATTGCGCAGGGTATTGGAGTATTGTGCAGGGTATTGGAGTATTGTGCAGGGTATTGGAGTATTGTGCAGGGTATTGGAGTATTGGAGTATTGTGCAGGGTATTGCAGTATTGCAGAGTATTGCGCAGGGTATTGCAGAGTATTGTGCGGGGTATTGCAGAGTATTGCGCAGGGTATTGCAGAGTATTGTGCAGGGTATTGTGCAGAGTATTGCGCAGGGTATTTAAGAGTATTGTGTGGGGTATTGCAGAGTATTGCGCAGGGTATTGCAGAGTATTGCGCAGGTTATTGGAGAGTATTGCGCAGGGTATTGCAGAGTATTGCGCAGGGTATTGCAGAGTATTGCGGAGTATTGCGCAGGGTATTGGAGTATTGTGCAGGGTATTGGAGTATTGTGCAGGGTATTGGAGTATTGGAGTATTGTGCAGGGTATTGGAGTATTGCAGAGTATTGCGCAGGGTATTGCAGAGTATTGTGCGGGGTATTGCAGAGTATTGCGCAGGGTATTGCAGAGTATTGTGCAGGGTATTGTGCAGAGTATTGCGCAGGGTATTTAAGAGTATTGTGTGGGGTATTGCAGAGTATTGCGCAGATTATTGCAGAGTATTGTGCAGGGTATTGCAGAGTATTGCGCAGAGTATTGCAGAGTATTGTGCAGAGTATTGTGCAGAGTATTGCAGGGTACTGCAGAGTATTGCGCAGGGAGGGATGGCTGGATCTGTGACTGCAATTGTCACAGATCCAGCCACAGTGCTGCTGCTGCCACCCGCTCTCCCCCCTCTCCTCTCACACTGTGGGTACAGAGAGGAGAGGGAGGAACAAGTGATCGCTCCGTCATTTGACGGAGCGATCACATGGTAAACGCCCGATATCGGCGGCAATTTACTGCAATCCGTGATGCGCCTGGTCTTCTAGACCCGGCGCTCACGGATGTTTCTGTGAGCGCGCCCCAGGGGCGCGAGTGGAGGATTCTGGGAGGACGTCCCAGGGACGTCCTCCCAGAGTAACTCGACCGCGCTGTAGACGTCTTTTGTCTATAGCGCGGTTGGCAAAAGGTTAAAAAAGTACCAGTTCAAAATTACAAACAGATTCTACTTAACAACAAACCTACAGTGCCTGTCTTGTTTGCACCGCCTGTATAATGCTGTTCAAAGTTTATAGGGCCAAAAGGGCTTGTAGTGACTCTCAATGATTTTCATCCATATTGCAGGATTAAAGCCGCAAGCAGTTTTAACCACTTCCATGCCGGGCCTATTTTGGCACTTCTCTCCTACATGCATAAATCATAATTTTTTTGTTAGAAAATTACTCAGAACCCCCAAACACTATATATGTTTTTTTAGCAGACACCCTAGGGAATAAAATGCCGCCCATTGCAACTTTTTATCTCGCACAGTATTTGCGCAATCATTTTTCAAACGCCTTTTTTTGGGGGAAAAAACGTTTTTGTGAATTAAAAAATAACAAAACAGTAAAGTTAGCCCAATTTTTTTGTATAATGTGAAAGATAAAGTTACGCAGAGTAAATAGATACCTAACATGTCACGCTTTAAAACTGCGCACACTCATGGAATGGCGCCAAACGTCAGTACCTAAAAATCTCCATAGGCGTCGCTTATTCTTTTTTTTACAAGTTATAAATTTAGAGTTACAGAGTAGGTCTAGTGCTAGAATTGTTGCTGGCACTCTAACACACACGGCGATACCTCACATGTGTGGTTTGAACGGCGTTTACATATGTGGCCCGGGACTTACGTGTGTGTTCGCTTCTAAACGCGAGCTACCGGGGATAGGGGCGTTTAATTTTTTTTTTTATTATTTTCTTTTTTATTTTACTAAATTTCTTTTATTTTTACACATTTTTTGTCATTTTTTTTGTTTTGATCACTTTTATTCCTATTACAAGGAATGCAAACATCCCTTGTAATAGGAATGGTGTGTGACAGGTACTCTTTATGGAGAGATGCAGGGTCAATAAGACCCCACATCTCTCCTCTAGGCTGGAAAGCATTAGATCGTGAAAAAAAAATCACGATCTAATGCCTTCAGCCGCGATTGCGGCTGTGTTTACATTCCAGGACCCAGGCGTGACGTCATAACATCGCGCCCGGGCCTCCGACGATCATAGAGATGACTGGTGACCATCTGGTCACCAGTCTACTCTATGGTTTCCATCGGACGCCGGCGGAACGTTTCTCTGGTTCTCCGATGGCAAAGGAGAGCCCGGAGAAGCACCGGATGGCGGCGGGAGGGGGGGCGTCCTCTACCGCCGCCTATAAGAACGATCAAGCGGTGGAACCACCGCTATGATCATTCTTATGGTGCAGGGATTCGTCGGCTGAAGAGATGGATATCTGAATGATGCCTGTGGCTGCAGGCATCTTTCAGATATCCCCACTGAAAGTCCAGGACGTCATATGACGTCCTTGGGCTGGAAGTGGTTAAATTACTTTTTTCTTACAGTGATCTCATTTTGTGCAGGGACAGTTCTAAACACGTGCCACCTCACAGGCATACTATAGACATCCAGCAGGTACGATATTTAAAGGAATTTTTCCTTTTTTTTTTTTACGCTTTAAGCATCATTAAAATCACTGCTCCAGAAAAAACGACCGTTTTTAAAACTTTTTTTTCCATTGAGACATGTTCCCTGGGGCAAGACCTGGGTTCTTAAACCCGTTTTCCGACAATAACTTGCATATTAGGCTTTAAAATGAGCACTTTTGAATTCGAACATTCGAGTCCCATTGACGTCAATGGGGTTCTAAATGTTCGCACGAATGTTCGGTCCGTTCAAAGGTTCTGGTGCGAACCGAGCGGGGGGGTGTTCGGCTCATCCCTAATAATGAATCGTCATTAACCACTAGAGTACCGGGCCATCGTCAAATGACGGCTCCACGGTGACTCTGAATATTCAACAGGACGTAATTTGACATCCTGTATTCTTGCGGCCACTGGGGGGCGCGCGAGCGCGCCGACGGCGGCGCGCGCGCGCCCGACGCGTCCCCGAGATGCCGATGCGCGTGCCTGGCGGTCGCGATGTCCGCCAGGCACTCGGAATCGGCGGCTACAGGGACAAGACGTGGAGCTCTGTGTGTAAACACAGAGCTCCACGTCCTGTCAGGGGAGAGAGGAGACCGATCTGTGTCCCTTGTACATAGGGACATAGATCGGTCACCTCCCCCAGTCACCCCCCTTCCCCCACAGTTAGAACACAATTCAGGTATACATATTAACCCCTCCCTCACCCCCTAGTGTTAACCCCTTGAATGCCAGTCACATTTATACAGTAATTAGTGCATATTTATCGCATTAATCGCTGTATAAATGTGAATGGCGCCAAAAACGTGTAAAAAGTGTCCGATGTGTTCGCCGCAATGTCACGGTGACAGTAAAAAAATCGCAAATCGCCGCCAATACTAGTAAAAAAATTAATAAAATAAAAATGCCATAAATCTATCAGCTATTTTGTAAACGCTATAACTTTTGCGCAAACCAATCAATATATGATCATTGCGATTTTTTTTACCAAAAATATGTAGAAGAATACATATCGGCCTAAACTGAGGAAAAAAAAAGTTTTTTTTAAAAAAAATTGTGATATTTATTAAATAAAAAAGTAAAAAATAGTGTTTTTTTTTTAAATTGTCACTCTTCTTTTGTTTATAGCGCAAAAAATAAAAACCGCAGAGGTGATCAAATACCACCAAAAGAAAGCTCTATTTGTGGGAACAAAATGATAAAAAAATTGTTTGGGTACAGTGTAGCACGACCGCGCAATTGTCATTCAAAGTGCGACAGTGCTGAAAGCTGAAAATTGGCTTGGGCAGGAAGGGGCGTAAGTGCCCGGTATGGAAGTGGTTAAAGGTGAAATATGCTTATTATGGGCAGAACTACGAATCCTGGGGCCCAGTGGTGGCTGGTGCTTAAATTTTTTTTTGGGGGGGGGGAACAAACTGAAAAATTTAACTGTAATGCAGGACAGTAAATAGCTATTTATCAGGTGATTATGTATCATTACTGCTAAATAAAACTGTGCACATCAATTGCAGCCTCACTGTGGCCATTAATTTCAGCCTCTCTGTGCCCATCATATGCAGCCTCACTCTGCCTGTCACAGTAGGCCAATCACATTCACATTTCAAGTAAAAAAAAAAAAAAAACAACAACTTAACATAAGGTGTCTTCATCAGAGCCCCCTTTTACATTAGATGTCCCAATCAGAGCCCCCCTTTAAAGCAGATGCCCCCCTTTTACAGCAGGTACCCCCATTTACATCAGGTGTCCAAATCAGAGTCCCCCTTTACAACAGGTGTCCCCACCAGCATACCCTATACATCAGGTGTCCTCATCAGAGTCCCCCTATACATCAGGTGTCCCCAATCAGAGTCCCCCTATACATCAGGTGTCCCCAATCAGAGTCCTCCTTTACAGCAGGTGTCCCCATCAGCATCCCCCTATACATCAGGTGTCCTCATCAGAGGCACCCTATACATCAGGTGTCTCAATCAGAGTCCCCCTTTACAGCAGGTGTCCCCATCAGCATCCCCCTATATATCAGGTGTCCTCATCAGAGTCCCCCTTTACATCAGGTATCCCAATCAGAGCCCCCCTTTACAACAGGTGTCCCCATCAGCATCCCCCTATAAGGTTGGGATCACACTGGTACGACACGACAGTCGTACTACTTTGAATCCGACTTTGCCCTGCAACTTGAAGTCCGACATGCGTCTGACTTCAATGAACAGGGATTCGACTTTGATCCAGACAATACCAGGCACTGTGTCCGGTATGAATCTTAAGGGGGAACTCCACGCCAAATTTTAAATAAAAACACGGCATGGGCTCCCCTCCAAGAGCATACCAGGCCCTTCGATCTGGTATGGATTTTAACCACTTCAGCAACGGACCATATTGCTGGTCAAAGACCAGGCCACTTTTTGCGATTTGGCACTACGTCGCTTTAACTGACAATTGCGCGGTTGTGTGACGTGGCTCCCAAACAAAATTGGCGACCTTTTTTCCCCAGAAATAGAGCTTTTAGTTTTTGCGCTATAAACAAAAATAGAGCGACAATTTTGAAAAAAAAATAATATTTTTTACTTTTTGCTGTAATAAATATTCCCCAAAAATATATAAAAAAAAATATTTTTTTCCTCCTTGGCATTTTTATTAATATTTTTTTTTTACTAGTAATGGCGACGATCAGTGATTTTTATCGGAACTGCGACATTATGGCGGACAATTAGGACACTTTTGAAACATTTTTGGGACCAATGCTATAAAAATGCATTGATTACTATAAAATTGCCACTGGCAGGGAAGGGGTTAACACTGGGGGGGGGGAGGAAGGGGTTAAGTATGTTCCCTGGGTGTGTTCTAACTGAAGGGGGGGGGGTGGACTGACTAGGGGAAATAACTGATCGCTGTTTATACATTGTATGAACAGACGGTCAGGCATTTCTCCCCCTGGCATTTCTCCCCCTGTAACGAGCGATCGCGGGTGCCCGGCGGTGACCACGCCCGCCGTGCATCCGCGTCGGCGTCAGGGGCGAGCGTGCACGCCTCCGGCGGCGCCCCTATTGGCTGCTCGGCGACATGATGTAATATTACGTGATCTCGCCCAGCAGAGCCGACCTGCCGCCGTAAAACAGCGGCGGTTGGTCGGCAAGCGGTTGAGGGGAAACTCCCTACGCCGAAAAAACAGAGTGGGGGTCCCCCCAAAATCCATACCAGACCCTTATCCAAACACGCAGCCCGGCCCGGTCAGGTAAGGGGGTGGGAATGAGCGCCCCCCCCGCTGAACCGTAAAGCGGTTGTGATATCTGGACCAAACGTCATATGACGTCGGCAGGGGGCGCGCATCGCGGCGATCTGTGTGGCGGTGTGTCAGTCTGATACACCGCAACTCCGATCTAGATAAAGAATCTCCGTCTGAGACTTTTTACCACGTGATCAGCCTTGTCCAATCACAGCTGATCATGATGTAACCAGGAAGAGCGGTTGATCGGCTTTTCCTCACTCACGTCTGACAGACGCGAGTTGAGGAGAGCCGATCAGCTGCTCTCCTGACGGGGAGGTCTGTGCTGATAGTTTATTAGCGCAGCCCCCCTCGGATCCCGCCCAGGACCACCAGGGAAGCCGCCCAGGACCACCAGGATGGCCACCCCACTGGACCACCAGGTATGCCCCCCTTAGACCACCAGGGAATGCCAATCTGTGGACAGGCAGCTGCCAATCAATGCCCAGGCAGCTGCCAATCTGTGCCCACCCACAATGCCTGCCAGTGCCACCAGAGATGCCTATCAGTGCCATATACCAGTGCCCAGCAGTGCCGCCTATCAGTGCCACCCATAAGTACCCATCAGTGCAGCCTTTCAGTGCCCATCAGTGTCGCCTATCAGTGCCACCCATAAGTACCCATCAGTGCAGCCTTTCAGTGCCCATCAGTGTCACCTATCAGTGCCCACCAGTGCCACCCATGAGTGCCCATCAGTGCTGCATATCAATGCCAACCATCAGTGTCGCCTATCAGTGCCCATCGTCAGTGCCACCTAATTGGTGCCACCTCATCAGTGTTAACTTATCAGTGCCCGTCAGTGCCCATCAGTGAAGGAGAAAACATACTTATTTACAAAATTTTATAACTGAAACAATCAAAAAACTTTTTTTATTCAAAATATGTTTAGCAAAAAATAAAAACTGCAGAGGTGATCAAATACCACCAAAAGAAAGCTCAATTTGTGGGAAGAAAATGATAAAAATGTTGTTTTGGTACAGTGTAGCATGACCGCGCAATTGTTTAAAAAGCGACAGTGCTGAAAACTGAAAATTGGCTTGGGCAGGAAGGTGTTTAAGTGCCCTTTATAGAAGTGGTTAAAGTAATGTATTAGGCAGCTCCGGGAGTCGCTTCCGACTTTGGGGGTCTCTTCCGACTTCTCCGCTCTCTTCGGCCTCTTCTCTGCGCTCTGCGGTTCTTCTCCCGCTGTCCGCTATCTTCTGCTATTTTTCCCGCTCCTTTGCTAGCAGTTGCCCGGTCTTCTTCCCTCTTCTTCCGATGTTAACTCGACACTCTCTCCCGCTGTAATGCTGTGTGCGGGGTGCGCAACGACTAATATTGGCATGGGGCGTGGTCACCGGGTGATGTCATCCGGTGACCCTGCCCCCTTATAGCGTCACCACTCGGGGCACAATGAAATGTAAAAATTGGATACACGGTATCATTCCAACTTTATTTTTCTTTAGTTTGAATAGAGTTGGGAGGAGTTGTAACCAGTTTTATTGCCGTCTGTGGTCAGATTTCCCACAACGAATGTCATATTATAACATAGTAAATGTGCCTTTCACAAAACATTCACTGGTGGTGAATCAGTCACTGTCATTTAAAACAGTTGGACCTGGAAAATTCCCTTGCAGCGAATGAACGAGAGAAATCTCCACAGCTGAGATTCAGCAATAAAAATCCAACATAGGATTTCATCTTTTACCACTTTCTCCAAGACTAAAAACAAATGTTCTTCAAGTGGAGTTCAACTTTAAGTTTTCAGAAAAAAGTATTGTCAATTAAATATTATTTTTAGCTGCTTAAACTTTCCCTCCAGTCAAACATAAACATTTTACATTTAAGCCAGCTCAGGGGATATGGTCTGGCTGCTATATTACTTTAATTTTCACCCTGGCATTCATCTTCTCCATCCACCCATGCATTTCCATCCATTTTCAGATCATTTAATTCTGTAGCTGTCGTTGGGGAAAAATGTAAGGAGGTAATTCCAGATTTCCCTTTACCCCATTACAGACTGCAGGTGTTATTGGTGTAAGGGTCTGAATGTCTTAGAGTATAATTAGCATCTGATATGATTAAAATAAATCTTAAAACAGACTACAAATGGCATTTAAAGTGCATCTAAACGCAAGTGTAGCGAGGTCCCAAGCCTCCTCTAGTTAGAACCTTTAGAGCCAAGAACTGCTGACATCCTTCCATATAGAGTGGATTGTAAGGCATAGCGGGTTTAATGCAAGTTAGATTCATGGACACCAGACACTTCTTGAATGCAAAGAGATTTTATTTCTCTTAAACAGAACTTTGGGATAGAGGGTTGGGCCAGGACACCCTTAGGTAGTTGCAATGTTAATTGGCAGACTTCTACAGGTAGCCAGCCATGCAGGGAAAGGCATCCAGCAAGACGCCACATCTGCATGCCTAGAAATGTTATCTCCTATGGCAACAGTCCAGTTTCTAACACAAGGTATAACAGTTCCGTCACTTCCACTACAATCACTTCTTGTAGTTCTTCAGCCCAATGAGCTCCCAGTCCCTCTCACTAGCATAGGTGTGCGCAACCTATTGCAATAGGGTGTGCACCCCAAAGCTCGAACACACTAAAGCCAGGGCTCAAGTCCTGCGGGAACGCGTGGGAACAGAGTTCCTGCACTTTTTTCACAGCAGGAACTCAGTTCCCTTTGCAGGACTAGAGCAGCCGAGCCAATCCTTCACTAAGCAGCGATTTGCCCAGCTCGAGTCACTGTCAGGGGCAGGCGAACCTTAGTAATCCTTTATGTTACTGGCCGCTTCCTGTATATGGATTCATCAGGTAGTGTGCGGGAATTCCGTCACTTCCTCGATGCCGCAATGTCTCCTGGGAGCTTTTGTCATTGTTCCCAGGAGACATTGCGGAGGTCTGCCGCGAGTTATCGCGGGATTTAGAAAGAACTCGCGGCAGACCTCCGCAATGTCCCCTGGGAACAATGACAAAAGCTCCCAGGAGACATTGCGGCATTGAGGAAGTGACGCAATACCCGCACACTACCCGATGAATCCATATACAGGAAGCGGCCAGTAACATAAAGGATTACTAAGGTACAGTGTATCGAAGAAAAAAAAACATGCAGTTTAGTAATTATGCATATGAGCGTATAATTTTTTTTTTCGTGGGGGAGTGGATCTTGGGTGGGAGTTCCCACACTTTTTTTCACAGGATTTGACCCCTGTATAAACCATACATGGAGATCGATATTGGTGTACAGCATCATGAAGGCCAAGGAACATAAAGCACTGTTCAATCCATCATCTGAAAATGTAAAGAGTATGGCACAACTACAAACCAACCAAGACATGGCCGTCCACCTAAATTGACAGACCGGACAAGGAGAGCATTAATCAGAGAAACAGCCAAGAGGCCCATGGTAACTCTGGAGGAGATCCACAGCTCAGGTGAAAGAATCTGTCCACAGGACAACTATTAGTCATGTACTCCACAAATCTGGCCTTTATAAAGAGTAAGGAAACCATGTGGGGGACACAGCAAACATGTGGAAGAAGGTGCTCTAGTCAGATGAGACCAAAATTTAACTTTTTGGCCTAAAAGCAAAATGCTATGTGTGGTGGAAAACTAACACTGCCCTTCACCGTGAAAACACTATCCCCCACCGTGAAACATGGTGGTGGCAGCATCATGTTGTGGGACTTATTTCCTTCAGCAGGGACAGTGAAGCTGGTCATAGTTGATGGCGAGATGGTTGCAGCCAAATACAGGGCAATCTTAGAAGAAAATCTGTAATGCCACGTACACACTGATTATTCCTCATTACACACAATCGCAATTTGCGACAAGAAAAGTTCTATGTGAGCTTTTGGTCGGAAATCCCGACTGTGTGTAGGCCCCATCGGACTTTTTCTGTTGGAATTTCCGACAGCAAAAATTTGAGAGTTGGTTCTCAAATTTTCGTATAAGGGAAAAGTTCTTGTCGGAAATTACAAACATCTGTATGCAATTCCGACTCGCAAAAAAACATGCATGCATTGCTCGGAATCAATTTGACCCATGCCCGGAATCTTTGAACTTTATTTTTCTCAGGCTCGTTGTAGTGTTGTACTTCACCGCGTTCTCGACAGTCGGAATTTTTGTCCGTGTGTATGCAACACAAGTTTGAACCAAAATTCCATCTGAATTTACGATCATGTGTACGCGGCATTAGAGTCTGCAAAAGACTTGAGACTGGGGCGGAGGTTCACCTTCCAGCAGGACAACGACCCTAAACATACAGCCAGAGCTACAATGGAATGGTTTGGATCAAAGCATATTCATGTGTTAGAATGGCCCAGTCAAAGTCCAGACCTAAATCCAATTGAGATTCTGTGGCAAAACTTGAAAATTGCTGTTCACAGACACTCTCCATTCAATCTGACAGAGCTTGAGCTATTTTGCAAAGAAGAATGGGCAAAAATGTCACTCTCCAGATGTGCAAAGATGGTAGAGACATACCCAAAAAGACTTGCAGCTGTAATTGCAGTGAAAGGAGGTTTTACAAAGTAATGACTCAGGGGGGCTGAATACAAATGCACGTCGCAATTTTCACATATTTAATAAATAAAAACCATTTATATTTTTCCTTCTACTTCCAAATGATGTGCCACTTTGTGTTGGTCTATCACATAAAATCCCAATAAAATACATTTACATTTTGGTTGTAACATGACAAACTGTGGAAAATTTCAAGGGGTATGAATACTTTTTTAAGGCATTGTATATGAAAAGCTGGTACCAGTAAAGTCCACTGGGGGGTTTCCTAAAATACATTCCTGTGTCTATTTTTGTTTAGGTAAATGATGCAACAAACAGAAAATATGATCCTACCACACTACACTTTCCCTTTAAAGTTCCACATTATGTACTGTGGGAAGACAAGTTAAAATATGGTTTTCTGTCCAACAATGTATTCCATAATCTGCTTTTCGAAGAGATGTTTCCGAAATAACGATAGCTGTTTGCCTTGCTTGTCTTGGCATGAGTGTTTGCGTTTTGTGCAGCTGATAAGTGGAGACACTGCTGACATCTTCGCTTTTCGAAATCCTGGCCGCTCAGAATCCTTTTGAAGATTAGGAGGCGCGATGATGCAATCACCTAATGAAAGACGTTACAGCCTGCCATGAATTTACATATGTATGAGATAAAATATGGATTTTCTCTGTAGGGGAAGTGCTGACTGCTAGAGCTCTTACATCTGCTTCTGCCTCGGAAAAGCTACAAGATATTACAGATGGCTGAAATTTTTTCTGATGGAATGGCTAGTCGTAGTTAGTCACATTTAACTGGACTTGTTCTGTAATGTTGAAAGGGATTGAAGGCTGACAGAACATAATTACAAGGGATTACGGAGCAGTTTTGTACATATTTTCTCTCTGTTTTTATTATAGATTATTGCATTCCACTTTTCTCTTTACACAGGAAATATAAAATATACATTTTGTATTCTGCTTCTGAGCCAGCAGATGGAGCCTTAGGCACCTGTTCAGGTTTTCTAAACTCTCACTTTGCTGCATATACCCTTGATTAAAGCGGAGGTTCACCCATAGAGAACACATTTTCCCCTTAGCTTCATGCTCGTTTTGTCTAGGGGAATCGGCTAGTTGTTTTAAAATATGACCTGTACTTACCGTTTACGAGATGCATCTTCTCCGCCGCTTCTGGGTATGGGCTGCGGGACTGGGCGTTCCTTTTTGATTGACAGTCTTCCGAGAGGCTTCCGACGGTCGCATCCATCGCGTCACGATTTTCCGAAAGAAGCCGAACGTCGGTGCGCAGGCGCAGTATAGAGCCGCACCGACGTTCGGCTTCAAGTGACGCGATGGATGCGACCGTCGGAAGCCTCTCGGAAGACTGTCAATCAAGAAGGAACGCCCGCTCCCGAAGACCCATACCCGGAAGCGACTGAGAAGATGCATCTCGAAAACGGTAAGTACGGATCATATTTTAAAACAAATAGCCGATTCCCCTAGACAAAACGAGCATGAAGCTAAGGGGAAAAGAGGAAAAAAAAACGAATTGGGTGAACTCCCGCTTTAACCTTCTTATCATCAGGGTCATCAATGCCTGGATGACCACTAGGTCATACTTGGCAACTTCAGTTTGTGTCAATTAACTTGACCACAAATTTGTCATAACTATGCATACTAAAGTAGTTTTTACATGGATATATAAGAGAGAGAGATGTAGGCGGAACAGACACACACGGAGAGTAGGAGCACCCACAAAGCTTTTTATTTAACGGTAGAGGGAATGAACACACAGCCAGGTAGCAAGTATCATGCCGCGTACACACGATCGTTTTTCGGCATTAAAAAAAACATGTTTTTAAAAACGTCATTTAAAATCATCGTGTGTGGGCTTCTCATCGTTTTTCGGCTTCTGAAAAACGACAAAAAAAAAATTCGAACATGCTGCATTTTTTCACATTGTTTTTTAAAATGTCGTTTTTCGTGTTATTAAAAATGATCGTGTGTGGGCAAAAACAACGTTTTAAACCCGCGCATGCCCAGAAGCAAGTTATGAGAGGGGAGCGCTCGTTCTGGTAAAACTACCATTCATAATGGAGTAAGCACATTCATCACGCTGTAACAGACAAAAAAGGGCAAATTGTCTTTTACTAACAAGGAATCAGCTAAAAGCAGCCCAAAGGCGAATAGAACTTCCCCTTTAGAGTGCCGTCGTATGTGTTGTACGTCACCGCGCTTTGTTCATCATTTTTCAAAAACGATGGTGTGTGGGGCAACATCTTTTTTAATAATGAAGTTGGAAAAACTTCGTTTTTTGGACATGCTGAAAAACAAAGTTTTTTTCATGCCGAAAAACGATCGTGTGTACGCGGCATCACAGTCGGGCAAACCAAGAGTCCATTACACAATATAAATGCACTAGTCGTAGCAGACATATTGCCCTTAAAGAAGTTGTAAAGAATTTTTTCTTTACCTTAATGCAATCTATGCATTAAGGTGAAAAAACATCTGATGATGATGATGATGCCCCACCCCCCCCCGGAGCCCCCGTTTTACGTACCTGACCCCTCGAAAGTCCCGCGCTCGGTCCCGAGATCCTCTTCGCCGCTCAGCCTGGCCGCTGATTGGCTAGAGCGGATGGATTGAGAGCAGCGCAGCCATTGACTGGCGCTGCTGTCAATCACATCCAGTGACGCGGCTTGCCGCGGGGCTGGGCCGAGTGATACAGTGAGCGGCTATGGCCGCTCGCTGTATCACTGGAGCGCGCCCGCAAGGACTCGTCACCATGCGAGCTCTCTCGCATGACTGTGGTGAGTTCTTGCGGGGAGGACCAGAGAGAGCCGCCGAGGGACCCCAGAAGACGTGGATTGAGGCCACTCTGTGCAAAATGAACTGCACAGTGGAGGTAAGTATATAGTAACCCTTTAACGCGTGTAGGAAGAATAGCAGAGATATATTTGATTAGGAGATGTGTTTGAGTTTTGTGACAAATTCCACCCCCATCTTAACAGCTTTGCCCATCATTACAAAATACGCCCCCTTCTGTTGCCATCCGCCACTCACACGCTCCCATCATGAACAAGTCCACCCCTTGCAGACTTGCACGAGCATCGGGAGCTTATTCCAATGTTCTGCGTTTTTCAGCAGCTCCGTACTGCACAAGTACAGGGCGGCATTATTCGACAGGGGGCCTTTCTCGTCAGAACACCGGGATGGCGAACAACAAAACTGCCTTTCTTCCCGCAGGTTTCAACAGATAAATGCCTCAGAGACACTATTTTAGCTTTTAATGGGTCCAGGGTGAAGGGGGCTCAGAGAATGTGGGTTGAATGATGCTTGCCATCAGACTGAGGACATCTAGTGGCAGCTTGTCACACCAGTCAAAGGGTAAAAAGGGGGATGTGGGGTAAATTATGCTAGCCATCAGTCTGAGGGCATCTAATGGCAGAAAAATGTATTGCGTGGGAAACTCTGAATTGACAGTAAATATCTGGTTTTGATATTTCAGCTTTTAATGGGTCGAGGATGAACTGGGCTCAGAAGATGTGGGTTGAATGATGTTTGTCAACAGACTGAGGACATCTAGTGGCATAAAAATGTACTGCGTGGAAAATTCTGAATGGAAAGTAAATATTGCATCAAACCGTTTTAGCTTTTAATGGGCTATCCATTTTATCTCATTAGTTTGGAAAAGTTATAAGAATGACACTCTAGCACTGTGGGGGTTCTGTTGGCAGCACTCAGCGGCCCACAGTTCAGGGGGACACTGACACATTAACCTCCATCAATTTGTAAACTGACAAGTTAAAGGTCGTCACCGATCGGCATGCATTAGTGTACATCCAATTATCTTTTAAGACAATTTTTCTTTTTTAGCCAACATAAGAATTCACCTGGGGGGCTTCACATCTTTGATATTGTTAATAGACAAAATGAGAGTAACAAGACGGAATTGGAGATGAGTATTATAAAAGACAGCATCACAAAGCACTTGACTTTTAGAGACAAATGCCCGGGGCGCAGACAGTGCTGCATAAATTAAATGTTGATTCTTTGTACTCCAGCACCGCGTTAGGCAGCATGTAAGAGCTGAAAATGAATTATCTTGACATGAAGAGAACATTGAGGTTGCTGCTGACTAAAATATACAGAACATGCTGAAATGAAAATAAGGAATCATCTTTGAACATACATAGAGGAGAACGATGGCAGCTCATCTAATGGACAACTCAAAGTGGACTTTCCACCTCAGTGGCAAGGACCGGGGGGGGGGGGGGGGGGGGGAATTATACAAAATGTACCTTTTTTGACTTCCACCGACAGTGCCTAGGTGATTATGATGTCCTCCTGCTCCTGGACAGATCTCTAAGGCCGCGTACACACGTCCGAGAAACTCGAGTTCCTTGTTCGGCTGTCAAAAAACTTGTTGAGCCAAATTTTCCCATTTCCCAACGAGGAAATAGAGAACATGCTCTCTTTTTGGCTCGACGAGTTTCCCGACGGGTTTCTCGGCGAAAAGTGTACACACGACCGGCAAAATACGTCTCCCATCGAGTCTCCCATGCCGAGAAAACCGGTCCTGTGTACGCGGCCTGAGAAGGTTGAACAGCTCAAATCTAATAAAAAAATGTATCCTGCATTGAGCTGCTGGGTCTTTTCATGAAATTTGGGCTTCTCAGCATTCCCGGGGATCTTATCTGCAGGAGGATGACGCTACCCTTGGCATTACAAGGGGAGTATTTTTTTTGTAGCCCGCGGGTATTTTTTTGCAGCGGTTTGGGGAGGGGATGGGAAAGGGGGGTGGGGGGGCACCCTGACTATGTAGACCTTGCCACTGAGGTGGAAAGTCTATTTTAACCACTTCAGCCCTGGAAGAATTTACCTCCCTCCCGACCAGGCCATTTTTTTCATTATGGCACTGCGTCGCTTTAACTGACAATTGCGTGGTCATGCAGCATTGTACTTAAACAAAATGTATGTCATTTTCTTCCACAAATAGAGCTTTCTTTTGGTGGTATTTGATCACCTCTGTGGTTGTTATTTTTTGTGCTATAAACAAAAAAATAGCGACAATGGGGCAGATCCACAAAAGAATTTAACGCCGGCGTATCTATTGATACGCCGGCGTAGTTTTAAATTTCCCGCGTCGTATCTTTGTTTTGTATCTACAAAACAAGATACGACGGCATCTGGGATCGATCCGACAGGCGTACGTCTTAGTACGCCGTCAAATCTTAGGTGCATTTTTTCCGCCGGCTGCTAGGTGGCGTTTCCGTCTAATTCAGCGTTGAGTATGCAAATTAGCTAGTTACGGCGATCCACGAACGTACGTCCGACCGGTAACTTACGGCGCAAATTCTTTGAGGATTCAAAAAAATAAAAATAAGCTACGGCGGCGTAGTGTATCTTAGATACGCTGCGCCCGGCGTAAATATGCGCAGAGGTACGTGAATCTGCCCCAATATTTTTAACTTTTTGCTATAATAAATATCCAAAAAAAAAAAAAGTTTCCTCAGTTTAGGCTGATACAGTATATATTCTTCTACACATTTTTGGTAAAAAAAAATCACAATAAGCGTATATTGATTGGTTTGCGCAAAAGTTATAGCGCCTACAAAATAGGTTATTGATTTATAGCATTTTTATTATTATATTTTTTTTACTGGTAATGGCAACGATCTGCGATTTTTATCGCGACTGAGACATTACGGCGGACACATCCGACACTTTTGACACTTTTTAGAAACCGTCGATATTTATACAGCGATCAGTGCTATTGTTACGTACCTTAGGTCTCTCCGCCAATCAGGAAGTGCGGCTCTGAGACAGGTTTCCTGACTGGCCGAAAGGAGAAGCGTTTTGATTGGCTGTCGCGAGGAGGGAGGAGACGGAAGCCGCCAAGCAAGGGAAGGAGAAGCTGCTTGTGATGCCTGCGAAGGAAGCCGCCTGTGACTGCCTGCCACAGATGAGGTAAGTGCACCGACCAACCGACCAACCAGAGCTAAACCGTGCTAAAAAAATTACCACGAGCTGCCACTCGTCACTGTAAATCTTTTTTTTGGGGCATTTTCCATTACTACTTACTTACAAGGCTTCCTCTGATTGGCTGCAGTGGAGATATTAGCTTCATCCACCTCCGCCAAAGAGTAGAGACCTTGGCCGCGATTCATATACATTGTCGTATCTTTGAGCGGGCGTAACGCATCTCCTATGCGCTACGCCAACGTAACATTGAGAGGCAAGTACTGTATTCAGAAAGCACTTGCTCCCAAAGTTAAGTTGACGTACCGTAAATGGGCTGGCGTAAGCCTGCGTAATTCAAAGTAGCAAGGCAGTGGGCGTGTTGTATTGTAATGAAGCGTGACCCCATGTAAATGCATGTCCGATCGAACGGCGCATTCGCGCGCATGCTCAGAATCACGTTGCAAATACTCCCTAAGATACGTCGGCTCAATGCTTTGTCGACGTGAACGTAACCTACGCCCAGCCCCAATCATGAACGACTTACGCAAACAACGTAAAATACGACGCTGTTCCGACGTTTCCGACGTCCATACCTTAACATGACTTACCCCTGCTTTATGAGGGGTAAACTTACGCCGGACCGACGCCTTATGTAAACGGCGTAGCTAAATCCGACGGGCGCAAGTACATTTCTGAATCGGCGTATCTAGGTCATTTGCATATTCGACGCGTAAATCAACGGAAGCGCCCCTAGCGGCCAGCGTAAATATGCACCCAAGATACGACGGCGTAAGAGACTTACGTTGGTCGTATCTTGGCCAAATTTAGGCGTAACTGCCTTTCTAAATAAGCGCATAGATACGACGGCGCTCATTTGGACTTACGACGGCGTATCTGGAGATTCACCGTCGTAAGTCCTTTCTGAATCCCGGCCCTTGTGTTCACTGATAAAAATGCAAAGCTATCTGTGGATGGCTGAAAAGCACTCAGCTCAACTCAGTTTTGTTCTCACAGCAGACAGGAAGTCACCTGTACTGTTGCTGGAACACAGCACTGTATACTGTATGTAGCTAATGCTACTACAGGATGATACAGTGCTCACAGATGGTGGCCAATGCCATACACTATACAAAGTAGGGATGCACCAATACCGTGTTTTATCGTCAAGAACGAGTACCGATACTTTCAGTCAAGTATTTGGCAATATTAAGTACAAATACTTTGCGGTGCCATTTGCGTTCATACAAAATTAATGGGTGCAAATCGCACTGCAAAGAATAGAATGCTATTTGAACAGGAATGCAGTGTGATTTCTGTCCAAATCGCATGTGATGATTTTCTTGCATCACTCCTGTGTGTTTGAACCAATTAAAGAAAGTGAAGCGCAATCTACTGCAGCAATAGGCAGTTTATTAAAATGTTACAACTCACAAAGTAAATATCTAGTCAAATCCATATCTGTAGTGTCCCCATCCCGCCGATGATAGAGGTGGAAGTGCTCACAGAGCTAGCACCAGGGCCGGACTGGCCTACCGGGAGACCGGGAGATCTCCCGGTAGGCTGCCTGTCTTGTGGACGGTTTCAGTTGCGGGGGCTGCAGCGCTCTCTGTCCCCTCTCTCCTGTGTATCATCACGGAGCTGGCCTGGCTGCCTGGGTTTGTGTTCGGCGATGACGCTGTAACACGTACGGTCCCGCCCCCCTAGACCGGCTCCATCGACTTCATCCTATCACACAAGCCGGTCTAGGGGGCGGGACTGTGTTACAGCGTCATCGCCGAACACAGACCCAGGCAGCCAGGCCAGCTCAGTGAGTGATGATACACACAGGAGATGTCATGCCTGCCTCACAGCCCGCCGAGGATAGGAGGATCGGATTCGGCAGGGGGCTACATATAGATTAATTGAGTTGTCTATATTCCTCCATACAGCCACTGAATGCTAGCAGGAGGGAGAGGGGGAGAATCAAGCATTCCACGGCTGTAATGGAGGAATATAGACAACTCAATTAATCTATATGTAGCCCCTGCTTCTTCTTCTATCAGGTTCTCCTTGAAGCTCCCCCCCAGTGCTCTCACTTCCCCAGGATCAGAGGACAGGCTGACTGGGGGCAGAAAATGAGGACGGCTGAAGGTGCAGGTGGCCAGGGACCACTCCATCTCACAACAAACAGATCCTCTGGAAGGAGCACTGTCCCCATCCAAGACGAGAACAGACCCTGCATTCGGAAGGCGATCATGGATATCCGGCTGACATGGAAGGTACCGTACCGAGCATCAACAACACACCTTCCCACAGACAGGGACTGCAGACTGGGACATGGGCCACAGGAGGGGCTGCAATGGGCACAGTGAGGCTGCATTTGATGGGCACAGTGAGGCTGCATTTGATGGGCACAGTGTAGCTGCAATGATGGGCACAGTGAGGCTGCATTTGATGGGTACAGTGAGGCTGCATTTGATGGGCACTGATGAGGCTGTATTGAGCTCTTGTATCAAGTCATGGAGGTGATCCTGTGCTGTCTGTCCTGCGGGAGAAAGCCATTCAATGGAAGAAGCCAGGGGAGGACCTGTCCCGGAAAGGACTGAGCGGAAGGCTGGTACTTTGGGAGAGGCCTGGTTACTTGTTGAAGGATGCACCGTAGCCTACAATACCTTACAGTGTGCCAGGTTGGCTTAGAACTAGAACTGTAAGGCTGGATCTCCGCGTATCAAATCCTGTGGCAGAGGATTCCGGAATCCCTCATCTGAACTTGCAACCAGTCTGTGGCAGAGACTGAGATTATTCTTATCCGTGCATCATCCTGGCTGCTAGGCCAGGTGAGAGGGGCCTATCCGGGTGAGCAATACCCACTTAAGAAGAAAGTGGTGAGTGTGACTTTGAAGTTTAGCAATTCACCAGTGATCTGTTTTGTGCGCCTGAACCTTCCCCTGATCCTTCACCCCTCTACTTCTACAAGTTGTTTGAAAATAGAAGCAAAAGAAAAGGAACTATAAGGCCTCTTTCACAAGGTCCATGTCCGTGTGCGGGCACCGCTTTGCTTAGCGGGGATCGCTCCGTCAATCCCCGCTGACCTGGCAGATGACAGGTCGGTCTCTGCACACTGTGCAGGGACCGACCTGTCAGAGCGCCGCTCTCCCCTATGGGGGATCGGATGACGACGGACCATAGAGTCCGTTGTCACCCGATCCGCCAGACAGATGGAAAATAGGCGGATCGGAGCGGGTCGGATGTCAGCGGGCATGTCACCACTGACATCCGTGGCTCCATAGAGGAGCGCGGAGTGCCCGTTCAGGTCCGCCTAAAAAACTGGCAGGCGGACCTGAAGGGTCTGCCCGTGTGAAAGAGCCTTAACTTGTGGACATTTAACTTTTTGCTGACTCTCATCCCCTAGACGACGAGGAACGAGGTAACATGCAAGGCCCAAAACTAACCAGCAGCTCCTACAGGGGTAGTGCTACACGTAATTTATTCATCCCTTACCAAAATGTCTAAAAAATGTATTCCTGATGTTCTTACAGCATCCAATCAAATCATTGCTTTTATTTCCTACTTGAACTTCCAGAAATTAATGAAATGATTGGCAGGTTATGGGCACAGATGCTTCAATAACTGAGCTAGTGTTCTAAATGGAATGTTGAAAGAGCAGTATATATCTTTTATCTGCATATCCCATTTATATCCCTCTCACGCTGCAGACAACATACATCTCCAAATAATTCATGCATTCAGAGATGACTGATGTTTAATGGATGAGATAGCACATAAAAACTCTCAGCGGGCATAATATTATCCCTATAATCACAGCCATTAATACATATCGATTTCAAATTCACAGTCTACACGCAAGGAGCAATCAGACGCCAATCAAGGAAGTTAAGCGTAAAAGGTAGACAAGAGGAAATATTGAACTTCAACTCGATTATAATGGACTGGTTATATGAATGTGTTATGCTGAGTATTACAAATATTGAGCTGATAAATCCCGTTATGCCTTGTACACACGATCGGAATTTCCGATGGAAAAAGTCAGACGGATTTTTTTTCATTGGATATTCCGAGCGTGTGTGTGCCCCATCAGAGTTTTTCCATCGAAAATTCTGACGGACTTAGAAAGAGAAATTCCGTTCGTCTGTATGGAACTCTGACGGAGAAAAAAAAAAAGCATGCTCAGAATCAAGTCGACACATGCTCGGAAGCATTGAACTTCATTTCTCTTGGCTCGTTGTAGTATTGTATGTCACCGCGTTTTGGACGGTCGGAATTTGGTGTGACAGAGAGTATGCAAGACAGCTTGAGCGGAATTCCGTCAGAAAAATCCATCAGAGTTTATCCCGACGGAAATTCCGATTGTGTGTACAAGGCATTAGTTGTCCGAGAGGGAACATTTTAAAGAGCAACTATAGGAAGCAAACGTCATGATTCAGCAAACTGCTAAAACAATCCAGCAAACAAAGTGTGCTGTACTCAGAAGGTCTACTCAGATTTCCCTTGAAGGGTCAGTCCACCCAACACTGACATTTTGGTTTTGAGTGGGTGCTGGAAAGTTAAAGTATAACTCCAGGTTATAAAAAGTGTAAAAAAATAAATAAATGAATGTACCTGTAAATAGTATTAACCCTTAATCCAGATCTGTCCTCCGCAGAAAGTCTGTTCCTCCACTAGATGGCGTTACGCTTCTGTAACGGTCAGGGGTTAACGCCGTTTACGATATTCCATTTCACCAACCCAAGACAGCTTATCGACACTCCACAATCCAGCAGACGAACACGACCCATAGGATTCCCCAGAAACGAGACACACACAGCTCTGTTCTCTGGTTCAAAACGAATAGATCCTTTAATGGTAAACTCAGGCTCTTTATATACAGTCAGCAACCAAATATGAACAATGACTCAACTCCACTCACAACATTATACAATGCTTCCTAACAAGCCTCCAATACACAATTTGGGTAGACTTTCTGGCAGACATCATGACTCCAGCTCTTCTCACCTGCTATACAATACACATTTATCATCAATAGAAATTCACACAATACAGTGTTAATTAGCATCACACAATGGAAGGTCTTTAGAAGCCAGACTAAGGTTAGTTTACATGACAGTAGCAGACTTAATTACCCACTTAACAGTCTGTGTTCCCACATGAATGAGTCACTCTTCTATTGACCTGTTGGGTTCAGAATCAACAACCTGTAATTAGTTCCTGCAGACATTTTTGAATATGTTGTGGATTACATTACTGCCCCATCTCATGTAGTCCAAGATATAATTTCTCAGTCATCGGTGAAGCTAGAACAGGAGTACCCCACACCCTGCAAGAGCCTCTGGGTCCCACAGGCCCTCCCGTTACAGCTTCCATGTTGAATAAGGTCCATAGTGGCATGATATTTCTTAGAGCAGGATTTCTGACTGACCATGCCTGTGTAAAGTGTGTTGTAAAAGTCACTTGTAGGCACCCATAGCTCCCAACTGTCTCTGATTTTGAGGCACTGTCTCTGATTTGGAGCCTCTGTCCCTCTGTCCCTCATTCCTCTCCATTTGTCCCTCATTTTGGCCTGATCAATATAGATGTGTATACAATGCACTTTTTATCTATCAAAAAGTGTTTTGCAGCGCTAAACCTTTCATCTTATTTCTAAATTGCTGCATTTGTGAATTCAATATTAATAGTGGTAAAAAAAAGGCACTTGTGGGTTCAACCAATCTTGTTTTTTTTTGTACAATTCTCCTTTAAGGGGGCATGGCAAGGGGTGTGTTCTATGCCTGCCTACTTTTGCTGATAGGTGTCCCTCATTCCCATCTCAAAAAGTTGGGAGTTTTGGGTACCTTTGGAAGCCTGTGTTTCAGGGTGACAACGCAGGAGCACAACTGGGAGAGAGTAGTGTATCTGTGTTGTCACCCTACAACATCAGATATTTTTTTTAAATGAAAGCTGCAGATTTAAAGATATTAAAATATTAATGGAAATTATTTTAATTTGTTAAAGCTTATATGGGATTTTACTGATTTGGTTTGCATAAACATGCACATTTGGGCAATAATGGTGGCCTTTGGTTGTTAAAAAAAACAAAAAAAAAACACTGTAGCAATATTTTTTTTAAAGAACTTCATGGCTACAAAAGACATAAGAAGGAAAGAAAATCCCACTTTGTTCGTAAATCTCCAACTGCTGCAAAATGACAGTTGAGCGGAGTTGCAGACAAGCACTGAAATATGGCATTTTGATGGCAAGAACAGTCAGTAAAATCCCCTTACATACTGAATATTACACAGGTCTCTCTCTTCCTAATTCCAGAAATCCCTGAATGAAAGCAGAGGTGATTTTTCACGAGACGTAAACGAAAAGCTCCAGGGTTAATTATAAAAAATGATGAATCGCTCAGTCAGCGTGGCAGATGCCAGCGCCGCTTCTCTGGTGTTCGCCATTTCTCTTGCTCTGATTAGTGTTACTCTCGGCATGTAGTTCACTGAACATATTAGAGATCGGTTTAATGTAGCAGCCAGGGAACCCACCAATAACACGGCCATGCATCTTCCTGCACAGGAACAGGCTACACATATATTACACCAGGGCTCAAAATTTCATGTCCTGAGCTACTAGCCAGGCCTCAAGGCGTACTCGCCACCAGTTGCCCCGTCCAACCCCTACAATGTCCCGCCCCCAATCCCGCCCCTAGACACGCCCTCATAAATCTCATGAAATGGCACTTAAATGTTTTATGCAGAATTAGGTTATAAAAATAAATATTAACAACAACTTTATCTGGGCCCAAAAATGCAGCCTGCCCATGTCTACCAATGCAGCATGTGTCCCCAGTGCAGCAAAATGTCCCCATTTTGCAGCCAGGAGTTCCCCCCACAATAGTAGCCAGGAGTTCCCCCCACAATAGTGGCCAGGAGTTCCCCCAACAATAGCAGCCAGGAGTCCCCCCACAATAGCAGCCAGGAGTCCCCCCACAATAGCATCCAGGAGTTCCCCCCACGATAGCAGCCAGGAGTTCCCCCCACAATAGCAGCCAGGAGTTCCCCCCACAATAGCAGCCAGGAGTTCCCCCCACAATAGCAGCCAGGAGTTCCCCCCACAATAGCAGCCAGGAGTTCCCCCCACAATAGCAGCCAGGAGTTCCCTCCACAATAGCAGCCAGGAGTCCCCCCACAATAGCAGCCAGGAGTTCCCCCCACAATAGCAGCCAGGAGTCCCCCCACAATAGCAGCCAGGAGTCCCCCCACAATAGCAGCCAGGAGTTCCCCCCACAATAGTAGCCAGGAGTTCCCCCCACAATAGCAGCCTACCTGTGCTGAGTAGGGTAGGAGAGGAGGCGGAGCCGCCGTGTTGTTCAAACCGCGGGGGAACATTACAGCTTTCAAATCAATGGCTGCCGCCGCGAGCGTCGTATACAACCCCTCCCCCTTGTCCGGTAAACTTTGATAGACAGATCACCCTTCCAATCCTGTGATCTGTCTATGAAAAAAGTGCCCGGAAAAGGGGGAGGCGCTGTATATGACACGCGCCGCGGGGAACACAGCTATTGAATTGAAAGCTGTAATGTTCCCCGCGCTATTAACAAACAGGCGGCGGCGACGCGACTCTACTCTCCCTGCTCGCCCCCCCTTGCCACACTCGCCAGCCCTCAAAATTTACTCGCAAAATGCGAGCAGATGAGTGAAATTTTGAGGGCTGTATTACACTATTGGAACTTGTCTTTAAAGGGAAACTATATAATGCTTTTGGGTCAACTTAATTTTAATTTTGTTTTTAAATCAATGTTTTATATCCAGGTTGTAAAACTATTAAACAGAGGAAACCACACTACTGAGTGTACAGTAAAGTGATTGTAAAAACTAGTTTTTTTTTCAATATTTTTTTTTATAATTACCTGCTCTGTTGCAGTGGATTTGCACAGAGCAGCCCAGATCCTCCTCTTCTCAGGTCCCTCTTTGGCTCTCCTGACCACTCCCTCCTGTCAAGTAGCTTGCTATGAGAGCACCTGAGCTGAGTCACAGCTCCCTGTGTCCATTCAGACACAGAGCTACGAACCGGCCCCACCCCCTTTCTCTCCTGATTGGCTGACTGGCTGTAATTGACAGCAGTAGGAGCCAATGGCGCCACTGCTGTGTCTCAACCAATCAGTTGGGAGATTCTCTGACGGCCGAGACATTAGTGGACATCAGAGATGGGGCTCAGGCAGTGGCGTATCATCCATGTGTGCAGAGTGTTTGGGCCCCTGAGGGGGTGTACTTTGACCCACCCTGCACCCATGGATGATTTTCCCTTTGTCCCTTGACAGTCAGGGTTGATCGGTGTGGTGAGGGACAGCAGCAAGCACCAAACTCCCTGTATAGTTTTTCAGCCGCTTCTCCTCCTCTCCCATCCATGGCTGTCAGCTGAAAAGCTATACAGGGAGATCAGTGCTTGCAGCCATCCCTCACCACACCGATGAACCCTGACTGTCACCCGTGTCTTCCTCCACCCCGGTGTCCTCCTTTGCCCCATGTCTTCCTCCTCCCTGGTATCCTTCTCCTCGTATCTTCCTCCGCCCGGTGTCGTCCTCCACCTTGCTGTGTGCTCCTCCTCCACCCCCCCTTGTCCCCCACAGCCGGCTTCCCTCCTCTGCCACTGTCTGCGAGGGATGTGTCAAGATGGAGAGTGAAGGAAGGGGCCAGTAAATATGTCACTTAACGGCCCCTTCTTTTTCTAAATTGGACACAGTGAGCGATTGCCACCAATTACTCCTGTGGCCGGTGATAACTGCAAAGAGTAACACGTTTTTATCCTGCTTATAAATGAACAGAAGCATCTGTCTCCTGTCCGTTCATCTTCAATGCTGAGGCTGCTGAGAAGGGGAGTGGGGAATCTGTGTCCTCAATCCCTTTCTCTGTATCAAAAGCAGTGGCGGCCTGTGACATTTTTTTTGGGGGGGGAGGCAAACAGTATGCCACCCCCCAGTCAGTCGGTCAGTAGCACTTGCCCCATCACCGGCGGCTTCCCCCTGCTCGGTGGCGGCAGTCTCCTGTTCTCCTGCTCTCCATCACAGGCGGCTTCTCTTTGCGGACAATTGGAAAACGGGTCTTACACTCGCTTTTGATTAGCCGGATTGAGGATCAGTGTTTCAACAGCAAATATTTATTCGCTGTTGAAACACACCTGGGTGGGCTCCGGTCGCATGCTCTGCGACCCAAGCCCATCCTATTTTTGAAGCCTATTAGAGCCTCTGCCTCTAATCAGGTGCTTAAAGCGGAGGTTCACCCTAAAAAACATCTATGTACCATCCCATCCAGCATACTTGCGTCAGCTACAGTATGCTTTTTTTTTTCCGCTGTATTTACCGTTTAATTGTTCGGTTTCTTTTCAGACTCCCGCGGGGAATAGGCGTTCCTATGAAGAGGGGCACATGATTGACGTCGGCTATGGCGCGTCACGCGTTCCGAAAATAGCCGGACTAGGACTCGGCTCTTCACGGCGCTATACGGCGCCTGCGCACAGACTAGGAACTGACTGCGCAGGCGCTGTATACAGCCGAGTCCTATTTCGGCTATTTTCAGAACGCGTGACGCGCCATAGCCGCACGTCAATCATGTTCCCCTCTTCATAGGAATGCCTATATCCCGCGGGAGTCTGAAAAGAAACCGAACGATTAAACGGTAAATACAGCGCAAAAAAAAAAAAAAAAAGCATACTGTAGCTGACGCAAGTATGCTGGATGGGATGGTACATAGTTATTTTAGGGTGAACCTCCGCTTTAAAAAAAAAAAATAGAATAGGAGGTGCTCGCCGCCGCCATGGATAGAATCTAACCATTATGCATATGGGGTAGCGTGGAGAGAGGGGGCGGCGCCCGGGCACCCCTAATGGACAGCCACCACTGCTCAAAATTAAATTGTAAAAAAAAATGATAACAAATAAAAAACTACTGACCCCATCCCCCTGCCCTACTGGAACTGTCCACTGCCTTAACCCCCCCCCCCCCCCCCCCCCCCCAAAAAAAAGCATTGCAATTTTTTTTTTTGAGAAAATGAATAAAAAAAATAAATAAAAATAAAGAACTACTGACATCGTCCACTACCCTACTGACACCATCCTGCACATACTACTCACATCGTACACACTGCACTTTTCCCCTGCACACTCTACCCACCTCCATACAATCCACACCCCTCTCTTGCACATACTACCCACCGACATACACTAAGCACTGTACATTCCTGTGACAGACCTAGCCGCTTTTGGAGAGGACTGAATGCTAGCCTCTTGCCTTGCGATCATGGGCCCTTGCATTTGGGGGAACGGTGCTCTTTGTGAGCTGTATGCCTGGGGACCCTTGAGGTGGTGTTACTTTGGATTCAGGTCCATGTCCCCCAAGACACACAGACCCTGGGAACCCTGTATATGCCATATTAGAAAGAGTGACTGATTCATACTGTTGGGACATATACTGTAAGGAGATGCTGATATAAACTCCAGGCCACCTGTCTGTCTGTTGTCTGTTATACTGTAAATGAGTCTAGTATAACTTCTAAGGCCCCATACACACGAGAGGATCCATCCGCTGGAATTGATCCGCGGACCGGCTCCAGCGGATAGATCCCCTGGTGTGTACAATCCAGCGGATCTGTTTCCGCGGATTTTTATCCCCTGGGATGGATTTCCAGCGGATAAAAATTTGAAGACATGCTTTCAAATCTATCCGCTTGACTCCATCCCAACGGATTGATCCGCTGGTCTGTACAGACTCACCGGATCAATCCGTCCGAATCAATCCCCCGCATGCGTCGTAATGATTCGACGCATGCATGGAATTCCTTATATGACAGCGTCGCGCACGTCGCCGCGTCATCATCGCGGGTTGACGGCGCGACACGTCATCGCGATGGGATTTCGGCGCGGATTTCGATCAGATGGTGAGTACACTCCATCGGATCAAAATCCTCGAGAGGATTTATCCGCGGAAACGGTCCGGTGGACAGTATCCGCGGATAAATCCTCTCGTGTGTATGGGGCCTTAGAGTCTTTCATCCATGGTTGCGTGTGCTAATTAACCCTGCAAATGTATGAAGGAGTTCTGTGCTGATATGTATAATAATGTGTATTGTAGTTAGGGAGTCACATTGGCTGCTTTACAAGATTAATTAGTTAATTAGCTCATGTTAATTTATGTTTCTGTGTATTGTTAGAGTAATATGAGCAGGAGGTAGGAACCTCCTCAACTGTATATAATACTTGTATTCTGGTCCTAATAAACTGTCTGATGTGTTACCCTACACTGAGCTACGACTAGTGAATGGGAAAGCTAAGGAGTCTTTGGATGGTGTGGTTTCGGACAGAGGAAGCATTTATGGCAGACAGACTCATCTTGAGTATGGGGTTCGTCACAATTCCCTTTTTAACATTACCAAATTTTGCAATATAAGTCATCTCAGACTAGTACAACACACACAGCGCGCCACATTTTTTTTTTAGCAATGACTAGGGCCCACTTTTTATGTTGCACACAGGCCCACTGATTTTATGATAGGCCCCTGGGCTCAGGTAAGTATTAGGGGGTGCTGTGGCGGCTACTACACACAAAAGGTTTTTTATTTTAATACATATAATGCACATAATGCACATATATGAATGGTTATCATTGGAAAACATGGGGTATGACTGTTCATGTGACTTTAAACTCCAAAGTCACATAAGTGTGAATGGTGTGTTATGCAAATTTGAATGAGCTTGACAAGTGGAACTGGGAGTTTTCACTTCATGTAAACTTGTTAATTTCTCGGGGAAGTCAGATTTGCCTAGATCACTCTACTCATACCTATCTGTCATATAAACAAACACCTTTCATTGTTACACAAAGTAGATCGTATCGGTCTGACTGTGCAATGCGTCAGGCCTTCCAATCAGGAGAGGGATTAGCGGCACTTATTTTTTTAGAAATGCATCCCATATAGCGCTTCTTTTCCAATTTGATTTCAGGCTTGAGTTTGTTCTCCACCAAAAAATTGATGGAAAGCAGTAACCAGTCTCACTGAAACCTCATTACTTAGCACAGCAACGAGAAATGGAATCCATTAATCATTCCCTCTGTCAGCCTTTTGAATCAGGCTTGTTAAATATCAGATATGCAAATCATCTAGCAGAGTGTGACTATTGGTTAGAAGTTGGATGGTGGACGTGCCCTAAGTTATATCTCTACAATATTGATATGGAAGGCATGTATACCCAGCTCCCAAATGTTCCTGATTTAGAGTGACTTAGCCAGATTCACGTAGAGTTACGCGCCGTCGTAACTCCGAATCTGCGCCGTCGTATATTTAAGTGTATTCTCAAATTGAGACACACTTAAATGTAGCTAAGATACGACCGCTGGCGCCGTCGTATCTTAGCTGTCTATTTACGCCGGCCGCTAGGGGCGTGTACGCTGATTTACGCCTAGAATGCGTAAATCAGCGAGATAAGCCTATTCACGAACGTACGCTTGCCCGTCGCAGTAAAGATACGCCGTTTACGTAAGGCGTTTTCAGGCGTAAAGATATTCCACCAAAAAGATGGCGCAGCCAATGTTAAGTATGGACGTCGGACCCGCGTCGAATTTTTCAATTTTACGTTGTTTGCGTAAGTAGTCCGTGAATGGGGCTGGGCGTAAATTACGTTCACGTCTAAACCAATGAGTCTTTGCGGCGTAATTTGGAGCATGCGCACTGGGATACGTCCACGGACGTTCGTTCAAAACGTCAATCACGTCGGGTCATGATTCATTAGCATAAAACACGCCCACCTCTTCACAATTGGAATGAGGCGTGCTTACGACAAAACATTTACACTACGCCGCCGTAACTTAGGATGCAAGTGCTTTGTGAATACAGCACTTGCCTCTCTAACGTACGGCGGCGTAGCGTATATGAGATACGCTACGCCTGCCTAACGTTAGGCAGGTCTACGTGAATCTGGCTAACTGTCTCTATTTTGGAACCAAATCCATCTGCCCCACTTTCTTCCTCTATTGTCCCTCTATCTGGTCTCTATAAAAAATGTTCAACTACCAGAATGTTACACTACACTATACCATTCATCCAACTTCTGCATGACCAGGGTAGTTTAGAGCTCACCTTGTTAAGCTAAATTTTCCAATAATAATCACACTACTCGTATGTGAAGCTAAAATGGCCAACACAGTCTTTTATTAAACAGCACGCTTTTTACAAATATAACATAATCCAGTTGTAGTGCTACCCCCTCAGGAGCCGCTGATTGATTTGAGATCGGCGTATTGAGTTACCTCTATGTGTTGTCTAGGGGTGAAGGTAGTGAGTAGAGCAATAAGCGAATGTCCAATTCGTAAATAAGGTTTTCTGAATGCTTTATTTCCTGGCCCAACACGACCAACATCAACTTGAGGTAGACAGGAAAGGTTGATGAAGTAAAGGAACTTTGCGGTATCAGGCTTTGGATAGAGAGAAAGCAATCCTGCTTTCAGTAGTAGTACAGCTTGTCGCCACTCCAGCCAGAGTGGGTGAAGTGCCCCCGGACAGACCCCTGCCACAGGCCTGGCAGCCGGAGTGCCACTTTAAGGTTGTTGGAAGGAACAGGCCTCTGCCACATGCCTGGCTCTGGTGAGACCTCTGCCACAGGCCTAGAACTTGGATGAGCTGAATGGTTGAGCAAATCCTCCCAGTAAATCACGTTAGGGTCACCGGTTGACAGTGCAAGTGTACCTGTCAATGTTACGGTCACCAGATCCCCGATGGTTCGTTCAAGCCCTTTTGGATAACCTGTCTCCGGGTTCTCCTCAAGCCGATCCCCCACCGAATGGCACACAGCCTGGGATCTCCTCAGTAGAAGGGGGACCCAGTAAGTCACTGGGGCCCCTTGGTGGCATCAGTTGCTCCAGGCCAGGAGGGCCCAGAGTCTGGAACTCCGCGTGGCGTGCACCCTAAAGGTGGGTGCCCCACCTGGAAACTGGAACCCACGAAGAACAAAGAACAACGGCCTCCGCCACAGAAATACTCCTCCCCAGCATGCCCCACGAGGGAAAACTCCTCTAATTGGCTGCTGAGAAGAAGCGGCTCCGCCTGGACCTCTCTGGTGCCACCTGCTGCCCAGGGATGGTACTGCATCCCTAGAACGCAGTCTGACCCACAGAACAATCCAGATTTGGCGACAGACAAATTTAACATAATCAAGAATGAGAGCAACTTACCTCTCTCATTCTCCCACTAACTTTAGCGTAGTGCCCTTACTGAAAGTAAAGGGGGCGCTACACAGTTAAACTTGGTTACAGGTCCTTGACAAGTACCATATTACTACCAACTTTGTGTCTGTGGCACAATTTAACACAGTTACGCCCCCAACTGCTAAGCACAGCCTCGGGGACTAACCCAGCCGACCTCACAATGTTTAAAACTTTGCCTTTACCTGGTCTGAAGTTACTAAAAAAGGATGCAATGCAAGCAGCTGGCACATAAAGTCTACAGCTTGGGTCACTGGACACACTGGGGTATGAAGACAGTGGTACATTTGCAATGGGAAGTTCCCAGTGGTTTCTCTAGCAGCCTGTTGTTAAGCATGTGCACGTGACAGGTGAAATAGCCTCTTGCAGGTGGATTTATTGTTGCCACTCTCTCTGTGAGGAAGTCCATCTCCCATAGCAACGGGAGCAGATCAGCACTGCAGAGTTTCTCAGCCTGTGCACAGGTTTGGAAGAGAAAGAGGTGCACTGTGCACGGTGGGACCCCATACCGTTACTGGGGGTGAAGTAGCGGTGATACGCTGGACAGGTGGAGAGGGCAAGGACTCTGTGTGTCCCTCCTGAATGCACAAGAAACCATGGTTATACTTAGTACATCAAGAGAATTTACTAGAATTTGAGCCTGGCTCAAGTAAACGTACCCCATGTGTAGTGTGGTGACCAGTGGCGGTGCATCCATAAGGGGCGCACGGGCGCCGCCCCCTCTCTCCTGCCACCCCTCTATCACCATAGATAGATTCATGCATTGCATATATCTATCTATGGTCGCAGCTTACACCCCCTATTCAGTTGCCCGACCTGTCGTTTAAGCTAATCAGGTGCCCGAATGAATACTCGTTTTCCTAACACTGAAGCGTCTCTCAGCCAATCAGGTGCTCGGGTCTTTTACCTGTCACCTGATTGGCTGAAACGACAGGCGCTGTGATTGGATGCCTATCAGGTGTCCAATCATAGCAGAGGACAGGAAGAGAGGACAGGAGAAGACATCGAGGAGCGTGGAGGACACCACCATGACCCGCTGCCCCACCAAGTCAAGGTAATTGCCGGGCGGGGGATGGCAGAATTTGATGGGCACAGTAGCAGCAATTGATGAGTAAACTGGCAGCAATTGATGGGCACAGTAGCGGCAATTGATGGGCACAGTGGCAGCAATTTATTGGCACACTGGCAGCAATTGATGGGCACAGTAGTAGCAATTGATGGGCACAGTGGGGCAATTGATGGGCATACTGGCAGCAATTAATGGGTACTGCATTTGATGGCACAGTGGCAGAAATGTATGGGTACAGTGGCTACGATTGATGTGTACAGTGGCTATATTTGATGGCACAGTGGAGCGCGGGAGCGCGCCCGCAAGGTAACCCCCCTTGAGAGAGAGCTTCCCAGAGGGGGTTAGCTTTTGCGGGGAGGAGCCGCCTTGGCACCACAGAAGAGGACGATCGGGGGCCACTCTGTGCAAAACGAATTGCACAGTGGAGGTAAGTATATGTTTGTTTGTTTTTTAAAAAACTGAACCCATACAACCCCTTTAAGAGTTATCTCTCCAATGGAGTCTTAAATAACCTTAAAACCCTACAAGGGTGCTAACCTTTCTATACCATACTAAAAAATCGTTTTGTCTGGCACTTTATTGGTATGAGCAGTATGTATATTTTTTAGTAGGTAGGACTTAACCCTTCAAAAATACACTAAAATCTTCATGAGCGATCAAAACATGGGCGCACAATAAAAGGAAACTCGCTCCTTCCACATGTCTGCTCCATTATATATTTTTTCATCATGTCTTCTGACAAGCCAGGCCAAGCAAGAGTTTGAGCGCTTTGTAAGAGTGTGTCAAGCTGGTGGTGATTGACATCTTTGCGGATTACTAAAGACCGCTCCTGATCTTTTCATCACTTTCACCGCGGTGCTTGTAAGGATAAAAAAATAAAATATATAAAAAGTTGTCAGAAGTCCTGACTCAGCGGCTGGAGCACAAACATAATCTGCGGGGTTATACTTGATTGCCGATCCTTTTATCTTCTCATAATTGAAATTCTAATTAGCTGTTAAAATGTAAATGAAGCAAGCAGGTTTTCAGAAGATGGGATTACATCCATGAAAGACAAAGACGTTCGCACATAAAAGGGTAACACGCGCAACTTGTAATCTGTAAGTGTTTGATCGTGAATTATAGATTCTGCCTCAGTGACTGATAAGTGATGGTGGGTCAAGGTCTTCCAGTGCCCAGTGGTGCCACAGTGCTTCTCCCTCCACTCTGATGTTTTATCCAGTTCTATATTTCTGTATGTACGTAAGTGTAGGATGGTGTTGTTTGTCACGTCCTCTATGTCCCCCATTAACTCGTAGGGCACCAAGTGTGGGTCACATAGAAGGCCTACCCCGGGGGGGGGGGGGGGGGTTATTTTAGGCGATGAATGAGGTCACTCAACCCAGCACAGGGGTAACAAGTTACCCGAAGACGTGCTCACCTATGCCTGGGACTTCGTTTGAAGTCAAACATGAAGGCAGTCCCTAAACTCAGAGATGAGCCACTTGTGTGTAGTGTTATATTGTATGCAGAGTTCTTCCCAAATGTTGTCCCTGGTCCTACACACTTGAACAGGTATATGTGTTGCATTAGGCAGGACAGACAGAGCACTGGAGTGCCCACTCCACCAGGCAGCGTACCTCTGATATGTCACTCCCTGTAACAGAATGGGGTCCTGCCGAGCGCATAGCATGGACCTCATGCATGCTCCACTCAACTCTTCTTGTTCCAGACCAGGTATTATATCTTCATAACACTAATCCGCAATGGTATAGGTGCAACCCTAGCTGAACCTGTTTATTGCAATAGAGTTTATATTCAGCTCCTGTTATTTAGGTTAACCTTGTATCTTGTGGTCTGAGTTTCTATAGCTAGTTTTAGCTTAGGGCCTGATAACCAGCATAAACTAGGGCCAGGTTAGGCATCCGAAAGCCACCTTTGGTAGTTAGAGTTCCGGCTACAGGTCAGATTAGAAACTACTAGGGAGAGACTAAAGTGCAGAGTAGGTAGGCTGACTCTGAGATCCAGTGCCGCAGTTCTGTGATAGCAGCCCAGTTTAGGCAAAATGGCTGAACCTTGACAAGATGGAGGCTATAATGGTTTAAAAAAAATGGGGAATTTTAACAAACGTGTTTTTTCACTTGTAAGGTTACACAGAGAAACTATTGACATATAACAAGTTTCCCAGACTCCTGTTTCTAAACTCACTACACCCTCCCTTTTCTCTGAACCCAGAAAGCATAGACAGGGGGCCAGATTCACAAAGAGATACAACGGTGTATCTCCTGATACGCTGTCGTATCTCTGACTTAGGCCCGTCGTATCTATGCGACTGATTCATAGAATCAGTTACGCACAGATATGCCTAAGATCCGACAGGTGTAACTGTGTTACACCGTCGGATCTTAACTGCAATTTAAAAATGGCCGCGGGGGGCGTTCTCACTGATTTACGTTGAGAAATATGTAAATCAGCGAGATACGCCAATTCACGAACGTACGCGGGCCCGACGCAGTGTTGTTACGACGTTTACGTAGCGGTTTTCCCGGCGTATACTTACCCCTGCTTCTATGAGGCGCAGCCAATGTTAAGTATAGCCGTCGTTCCCGCGTGAAATTTTTTTTTTTTTTTACGTCCTTTGCGTACGCCGATTCTCGAACCCGCTCGTCGCAAGTTACGCTCACGCCGAAACCGCTGACGTCCTAGTGACGTCAGTGGGAGCAATGCGCCCCGGGAAAAATCGCGGACGGCGCATGCGCATTTAAATCGGCGCGGGGACGCGCCTGATTTAAATAGTACACTCCCCCTAGCCGCGGAATTTAAATTCCGCCGGGGGATTTACGATCCGCTGCCGCAAGTTTGGAGGTAAGTGGTTTGTGAATTACCCACTTGCCTCTCAAACTTGCGGCAGCGGATCTTAAATCACATAGATCACGCGGATCTAAAGATCTGCTGATCTATGTGAATCTAGCCCAGGATGTTCTGCACCTAGTAGCTGATGCGATAGGCAAATAAGATATGTAAATGAAGAAACTGCAAAGCTGAAGGAAACTCTAATGCCGCATACAGACGGTCGTTTTTTGTGATGAAACAAAACAACGTTTTATGTGATGAAAAAAAACAACGTTTTTGAAACTTCATTTTCAAAAACGACGTTGCCTACACACCATCGTTTTTCAAAATGCTCTAGCAAAGCGCGGTTACGTTCAGCACGTACGACGGCACTCTGTTCCATTGAAGCTCGCTTCATAACTTGTTTCTGAGCAGATTTAAAAACGTTGTTTTGAAACGTCGTTTTGCCCACACACTATCATTTTCATTGACACAAAAAACGACGTTTTGAAAAACGACACAAAAAATTCGAGCATGTTCGAATTTTTTTTTTGTCGTTTTTCAGAAGACATTAAACAACATTTTCCCCACACACGGTCATTTTAAATGACGTTTTCAAAAACGTCGTTTTTTTTCATCACAAAAAAACGACCGCCTGTACGCGGCATTAAGAGTAAGAAGTGCTTTTGCTAAAAGGAAAATGTTTTTAAGATGTTTTAAGAATTGTTTTGCAGAGGAAATGTATTGTGTGTGTGACGTAATTGTTAATATATAAATCTGCCAACGCCCATAGACGACACACTTAGCATGCTGGACTTAGTCAGGCTGAGTGTCTCGCTGGCGAAAAACAAAAAGTTGGTTTTCCTGAAAAGTCTGTTGTCCGGACTTATCCCTGGTTTCCAAGAACTTTTTAGAGCTTTTTTCTGCAACATTTCCAGTATTACACCATAGTTCCTGTTGGTGGGGAGCTGCATTCCAGGCTGGTTGGACAGCAGTTGGTGGATCTCCCTGTGACGGCTGATCTTGTCTTTAGGTCTCTGACACAAAGACAGATGCCACATCATCCTCAACGGCCCCTGAAATGGGACTTTGCTATAACATTCATCTTTTTTCTGCTGTTAGACTGATTTGAAAATTCTGCTGGTGTGCATCAGAAAACATGTAATTATAAAAATGTTGATATGTACAGGTATATCTATTGTAACACTGTGAAGCCCTGCCGCTGTGGAAATTGTTGTATAGAGGACACAGGGTTTGCATGTATGCAGAGTACGGGACTTCAGAGTATTAATTCTGAGTGGTGAAAACTGTTTTTATAGCTTTCTCTGGGATTTGGTATTCCCAGATTGCGATCTGGAGTTTGGAGATTTTAAAGTGTTTTGGGAGGGAGGAAATTTTCTTACAATGATATTCTTCATAGGCATAGTTCAATGCTTCTGTCAGGAGACAGTTGTGTACTCCATCCAGGAGACAGGCGTACTCCCATTAGGAGAGGTGATCTACTAAGGAGACAGTACTCCATGTTGGAGAGATTCCTTACCCACAGGACTTTAAGAGTTGGGACCAGTGGTGGTGCATCCATAAGGGGCGTCCAATCAGAGCGTGGAGGACATCGCGGCCATGACCCGCTGCCCCCACCGAGACAAAGTAAGTGTCGGGCGAGGGGGGGGGTGCACGCTGGCAGTATTTGATGGGCACAGTAGCGGCAATTGATGGGAACAGTAGCAGCAGTTGATGGGCACACTGGCAGCAGTTGATGGGCACACTGGCAGCAGTTGATGGGCAAAATGGGGGTTAGCTTTTGCAGGGAGGAGCTGCCTTGGGACCACAGAAGAGGACGATCGGGGCCACTCTGTGCAAAACGAATTGCACATTGGAGGTAAGTATATGTTTGTTTTTAAAATATATATATATATATATATGTCTATAATAATAAAATCTGTATTTTTGACTGCCATCCTTTTTCTTTAATAATACACACAACTTATTTTGTGAAGCCGTTTTGCCGTTCGAGAACCCATCCATGTGCACAGTGGCCTGGAATACACAGGAGGTTAATGCTAAGCCATTTGATAGGACTCTCTTACAGTAAAAGCATAATATGGACATTTATGACTCTTAAGCCAATTTGGGCAATTCTCGTGGTCCTTAATCCTGTTCCTCGGCTCTTCACTCCCCAACTCATCGCTGTGACCAGGCCTGCAGAAACAATTACACGCTAACTGGCTGTAATATGTTTTTCAGATGCACCCTGGGGAAACGAGTTAACGAGAGCGAACATAATATGGCTTTTGTGAAGAGCAAAATGGAGGGTATAATTCACCTCCAGAGTCTTCAATGTGACCTCAGGCGGCCATCTTGGAAATTTCTGCGTTATAAATCCAAAGCCATATTACATTTCAATTTTCCTGGGATTTTTAAATATAATATTGTCAGGTTTAGTTAAGGGAAAGAGACCGTTTTGTCCTGTTTATTGCAGCAGTGAATTAAAACCCAGCTCTGAGTCTTTCCAAATTTAATGTTAGCAATTGATTTTGTAAGGCAGGATGGTGAAACAGTTTTAAACAGTATTTGCTTTCTTTTTTGTTCTGCTATGCTGCTGTGGGTTTCTGAAATGGTAGTCCTAACAAAATATGGGAATTCGCAAAACATGGAATGTTGGTCCTATAATGTGTAGCAAGATCCCAGGCCTCCTTCGGTCTAATGAGAACCTCCAGGGCCAGAGATAGCTAACATTCTTCTGTGTATAGTGGGTTGTGAGGCACGGTGAGCGCTAAATGATTAAAGTCATTGGGCGCCAGACACTTCTTGAATGCAAAAGAGAGTTTATTTCTCTTAACAAACTTTTGGGGGAAAGAGGGTTAGAGCCAGGACACCCATAAAGCGGGGGTTCACCCGCACATGACACTATTTCCCCCTAGATGGATGCTTGTTTTGTCTAGGGGAATCAGCTAGTTGTTTTAAAATATGAGCTGTACTTACCGTTTACGAGATGCATCTTCTCCGCCGCTTCCGGGTATGGGCTGCGGGACTGGGCGTTCCTATTTTGATTGACAGTCTTCCGAGAGGCTTCCGACGGTCGCATCCATCGCGTCACGATTTTCCGAAAGAAGCCGAACGTCGGTGCGCAGGCGCAGTATAGAGCCGCACCGACGATTGGCTTCTTTCGGCTACTAGTGACGCGATGGATGCGACCGTCGGAAGCCTCTCGGAAGACTGTCAATCAAGAAGGAACGCCCACTCCCGAAGACCCATACCCGGAAGCGACGGAGAAGATGCATCTCGAAAACGGTAAGTAATGCTCATATTTTAAAACAACTAGCCGATTCCCCTAGACAAAACAAGCATCCATCTAAGGGGATTTTTTGAAAAAATTGTCTTATGGGTGAACTCCCGCTTTAAGTAGTTGCAGGGAGAGGCATCCAGCAAGATGCCACATCTGCAGTGCAGGAATGCGGTCTCCTATGGCAACAGTCTTTAACAGTTCCTAACACAAATCTTAACACAGGGGTCGACAAAATCCGGGCGGCAAGTCACAATTGCGACAAAAAATTGTGACCTGTCGCCCGCGGGCCCGCCGCGATCCTGTGTCTCCGTGCGCCCCCACCTCCCCCGCCGCCCGATCGGCGGCCGGTAATTGAGGCCGCGGCTTTGCGGCCTTGTGAAATCCCAAGCTCTTACTTCTGTGAGCTGGAGCCATCTGGTGGTGGCCGTTGGCATTACAAGTTAAACAGCTGTTCTAATGTGTAATCTAATGTGTAATCTTTTACTATTTTCACTGCCATCTCCTTCCCTTTAAATAGAACCCCCAAACATTATATATATTTTTTATTCTAACACCCTAGAGAATTAAATGGTAATCGTTGCAATACTTTCTGTCACGCCGTATTTGCGCAACGGTCTTACAAGCGCACTTTTTTTGGTAAAAAAATACACTTCTTTTAATTTAAAAAAAAGACATCAGTAAAGTTATCCCATTTTTTTTTATATTATGAAAGATAGTGTTACGCCGAGTAAATTGATACCCAACATGTCACGCTTCAAAATTGCGTCCGCTCGTGGAATGCTGACAAACTTTTACCCTTTAAAATCTCTCTCCATAGGCGACGTTTAAAAAAAAATCTACAGGTTGCATGTTTTGAGTTACAGAGGAGGTCTAGGGCTAGAATTATTGCTCTCACTCTAACGATCGCGGCGATACCTCACATCTGGTTTGAATACCATTTACATATGCGGGCGCTACTCACGTATGTGTTCGCTTCTGCGCACAAGCTCGTCGGGACGGGGCGCGTTTTCTGGCTCCTAACTTTTTTAGCTGGCTCCTAGATTCCAAGCAAATTTGTCAAACCCTGGCTTAACAATTCCTTTCTATTCCACTACAATCACTCCTTGTAGTTCTTCAGCCCACTGAGCTCCCAGTCTCTTACAAGACTACTACCATTTTAATGAGAGTGTAACCCTTGCAGTGTGGGTGCCCCACCAAAAGGTACTCTGTGGAATTTTGGATTACGAGCATAATTCGTTCCAGGAGAATGCTTGTAATCCAAAGCACTCGCATATCAAAGCAAGTTTCCCTATAGAAGTCAATGAAAACAAAGATAATTTCGTTCCATTCTTTTGTATGCAGTACAGCATGTGGCCAGAGGTGGGGGCAACGGAGAAACTTGAAATACTCGGAGACCGCTTGGAGCCGCTCTTATGCAAAACCCTCGGAGAGGCTCAGAAACACTCAGGAGTGTTTCCAAGTATTTCCAAATGGTTCAGAGTGCATCCAAGCGGCTCCGAATGGCTCCAGGTGTCACCGGCACCCCCGCACCTCTGGCCAAATGCGTTACTGCACACCACAGAGGCTTGAATCCTGCTAGTTTTGCGAGACAACACTTTTTTTTTCAAATAATAACTCGTATTGCGAAACGCTCATTAACCATGTTACTCGCAATCCGAGGTATTAATGTACAGTGTATAGAAGAAATCTGCGTATATTTAAGTACATCGTCCACTTTAACCGGTTAAGACCCGGACCATTATGCAGGTTAAGGACCTTGCCCCTTTTTGCGATTCGGCACTGCGTCGCTTTAACTGACAATTACGTGGTCGTGCGACGTGGCTCCCAAACAAAATTGGCGTCCTTTTTTTCCCACAAATAGAGCTTTCTTTTGGTTGTATTTGATCACCTCTGCGGTTTTTATTTTTTGCGCTATAAACAAAAATAGAGCGCCAATTTTGAAAAAAATGCAATATTTTTTACTTTTTGCTATAATAAATATCCCCCAAAAAAATATATAATTTATTTTTTCCTCAGTTTAGGCCGATACGTATTCTTCTACCTATTTTTGGTAAAAAAAAAAAATCGCAATAAGCGTTTATCGATTGGTTTGCTCAAAATGTATAGTGTTCACAAAATAGGGGATAGTTGTATTGCATTTTTATAAATTCCTTTTTTTTTTACTACTAATGGCGGCGATCAGCATTTTTTTTTCATGACTGCGACATTATGGAGGACACATCTGACACTTTTGACAATTTTTTGGGACCGTCATTTTCACAGCGAAAAGTGCTATAAAAATGCACTGGTTACTGTGAAAATGACAATGGCAGTGAAGGGGTTAACCACTAGGGGGCGCTGTAGGGGTTAAGTGTGACCTCATATGTGTTTCTTACTGTAGGGGGGCGTGCCTGGAAGTGTGACGTCAGTGATCGTCGTTCGCTATCACAGGGAACAGACGATCAGTGACACTGCCACAGAGAAGAACGGGGAAGGTTTGGTTACACTGGCCTCTACCCGTTCTTCAGCTCCTGTGACCCGATCGCGGGACACCCGCGGTGATCGGGTCCACAGGTTCCGCAGGCGCGGTCACGGAGCTTCGGCCCGGTCGCGAGCGCCCCCGCCGCCAGCGCGTTTGCGACCCACGTCTGGGCTCTTAAAGAGGACGTAAATATGTCCATGTGCCCAGCCGTGCTAATTCTGCCAACGTATATAGTCGTGCGACAGTCCTTAAGTGGTTAATAAATCACTAAAAGGCAAGCTAATTCATGTTTCATAAGTTTGTCTTTAAATACTTTAGAAACAATCATTATTCTTAATTAATTTCTTTGTTGTTGTCTGCTGATTAAGCGCCTTATTTTTTTCAGCCAAGGTAAAATAAGACATTTCCCGCGCCTGCAGACTAATCTCTGACAAGCTGTCAATCAGACGGAGAGCGATGTACACATTACACGCCTGCTAATTCAGTCAATATCTCATTAATCACTCTGCCCCTTCTGCTAATGTCAGGCTTCTTCTGGGATTCTAATGTTTATTTAATTTGTTCAGCCCGACAAATACTCTGGATAGTATGTTTGATAATTGCCTTTTTACGCTGTTTAGCTTATTTCTTGTATTGTAAAACCCTTTGCTCACTGTTCTTGCGTTCGTGTCTACCAGCCACCAGTGTTGCCAACCGTCCGTATTTTTACGCACAGTTCGCAAAAACGGGCACTTTTTCCCCCCGTTCGTAAATGTCCGTGGTTGCGGGAATGTGCCAGTAAAAATAGCCGAGATCGGTTCGGCTTGGAACTGCGCATGGAGATTGGAGGCAGGGGGTGATTGGAGGCAGGGGGTGATGGTGGCTGCGATGGCACTGCAGGGGGCAATGGAGACAGGGGGCAATGGAGCAGGCCCGTCGCTACAGGACAGGCAAAACAAACAATTGCTTGGGGCCCCGAGCTGGCCTGGGGCCCCCAACATCCCCTTCCCAGGCTGTAGCGTGGCCGAGCTCCTCTTCCTGCCTCCTGGAGTCCTGTCAGTCCGACCAGGTGCCGCGCACGGTACAGGAGATTCAGTTTCCTGTTCCCGGCCGGACTGACAGGAAGTGCACACTGAGTGCGCACTTCCTTTCAGTCCGGCCAGGAACACATGAAACTGAATCTCCTGTACCGCACGGTACCCGGCCCAGGCAATATCTGATAGGGGACTGGGGACCCATAATGATAGAACACCGGACTGACAAGAGGAAGAGGAGCTCGGCCACACTACAGCGGCAGCCTACAGGGAAGAAGGGGAGGTGAGAATAGAAAAACATAGGGGGCCAGATTCACAGAAGAGATACGATGGAGTATCTCAGATACACCATCGTATCTCTGATTTTTACTGGTCCTATCTATGCACCTGATTCATAGAATCAGATACGCATAGATAGGGCTGAGATCCGACAGTGTCACACTGTGTTACACTGTCGGATCTTTTTTTTTATTTAAAAATGGCGCCGGGGGCGTTCCCGCTGATTTACACTGAATAATATGTAAATCAGCGAGATACGCGAAATTCACGAACGTACGCGGACCCGACGCTGTGTTCTTACGTCGTTTCCGTAGCACGGTACCCGTCGTATACTTACCCCTGCTAAAAGCAGGGGTAAGTATTGTTAAGTATGGCCGTCGTTCCCGTGTCGATTATGAAATTTCCTACGTCGTTTGCGTACGCCGATTCACGAACACGCGCGTCGCAAGTCCCGCTCACGTCGCAACCACTGACGTCCTATTGACGTCAGTGGGAGCAATGCACGCCGGGAAATTCCCCGGACGACGCATGCGTATTTAAATCGGCGCGGGAGCGCGCCTGATTTAAATATGACACTCCCCTAGCCGCGGAATTTGAATTCCGCTGGGGGAGTTAGGATCCGCCGTCGCAAGTTTGGAGGTAAGTGTGTTGTGAATTTGACACTTTCCTCACAAACTTGCGAGGGCGGATCTTAAAACACATAGGTTACACGGATCTAAAGATCCGCTAACCTTTGTGAATCTGGCCCAGGGACTTACACCTATGTAAGAACATAGGTGTAAAAAAATTGTGAAGCGCTAACTTAGGCTTTGCGTGCGGGGGGGGGGGCTGCTTGGGGGGTCCCCATTTTGCTTGGGGCCCCCAAATTCCTTCAAACGGCCCTGCAATGGAGGCAGGGGGAGATTGAAGGCAGGGGGAGATTGGAAACAGGGGGGAGATTGGAGGCAGGGGGTGTTAGTGGCAGGGGGTGATTGGAGGCAGGGGGTGTTGGTGGCACCGCAGAGGGGGATGGTGGCACCGCAGAGGGTGGGGGATGGATACAGGGGTTGTTGGTGGCACCACAGAGGTGGATGGAGGCAAGGGGCCTGGGGGAGATTGGAGGCAGGGGGAGATTGTGGCACCGCAGAGGGGGTGAAGGCAGGGGGTGTTGGTGGCAGAGGGGGGTGGAGGCAGGGGGTGATGTGACTAAATAATTTGCCCTTATTATATCGAAAATAACAAAAATATGTTTTTTTTTCTCCTTTAATCACATTGTTATTTGGCTAGTGTACGTGTTTGTAGCCTAAAAATGAAATGTGCACCTAAAAATGTAATTTAGTGACTTTTGTGAAATGCCAGTAAAAACATGGCTGCGCCAGTAAATTTCGGGTGTTGTGTCAGTAAATTTCAATCTGGTAGGTTGGCAACACTGCCAGCCACCACAATCAACTTACAAGCTGCAGCAGCTGGAAGATATACCTAAAAATGATAGATTGGCATTATGTATTTTTCTGCACTCTGCAATAAGTGGATGACACCTGAATAAAAGAATTTCAGCCTTGTAACTGTATACTTCTGTAAGTAAAAGTCACAATATTTCCACCACAAGGTGGCAGTGTATTACCCTAATTTTCCATCATTTATTTGAAATGGGCTAAACATAATTGATCGTAAAAAATAAAAAAAAAAATCTTCATAAAATCTTCATTCTATTTTTATTATATCTGCACTGACTATACACAAATGGATCAAAAAGAAAGCGCAAATCACTTTGATCATGAAATTGAAACAGTGAGTACTCATTATCAAAATAGCAGGAAGCTTTCAAATGTTATTACTGACATGGATTATTTTACAGAAAAAAGAATTCATATAAAAATAGGTAGAGTAAAACAGCAACCTAATAATAATAAGGCTTTGTTCTAGCAGGAGATGGGTTGGGGACTGTGGAAGAAGGGGAGGAACAGAGAAGACAGCCTTTGTACACAATGCAGAGGATTAACCCCTTAGGCTCCACAGGGAATATAACAGGGACTATAACAAGCATGCTTTACTGAATATACAGACTGGTTTTACTGTTGTGGTTTTAGTAACACTTTAAACCCAGGACCCTGAATTCACTATATCTGGTCTCCCACGGTAATGGAAATGGAATGGAAATGCAATTATTTTAGTAAATATAAACTGCTAAATACCTTTTCACATCAGCAGTATATAGCAGTTTTGTGACTTCTATCAGTGTCTGGTTAAAGCTTGTAGGAGGAGTTTTCATACTGCACTGGCCGTCCTATCAGGATGCAGAACCGCCGGCCCTCTGTCTGGACAGTGCTGATTGGTCCTGTGCTGATCACATGCAGTCTCCCAAGAAAAAAAATATTCTCTAGCAATACACACCAAACTGAGCATGTGTAGCCTGACTCCATAGACTCTGTGTTATCCGGACATGTTTTGGGGACAATGCAAGAAGAGGATGATCTGTTCATACAGGATCAGTTTTTTTAAACAATGCAGATGATTAACCCCTTAGGTTCCACAGTGAGTATAACAAGCATGCTTACTGCATATACAGACAGATTTTACTGTTGTGGGTAAGATTTAAAAATGTACAAAACATGCAAAAATGTTCAAAACTGATCCAAGGCCAAGGTGTCTTTAAAGTGACACTAAACTCTGGTTTACATTTTTTTATTCAACTATGTACTCGTATACTAATAAGTCCTGTAAAAAGTAAAAAGTCTAAAAATCTAAAAATCTGCTCTCAGCTTCCTTCACATGGTGCAGCAGACCGGAAAACTTCCCCAGTGACCAAGGAAACCGTAGCGCAGGGATATGCAATTAGCGGACCTCCAGCTGTTACAAAACTACAAGTCCCATCATGCCTCTGCCTCTGGGTATCATGCTTGTGGCTGTCAGAGTCTTGCTATGCCTCATGGGACTTGTAGTTCTGCAACAGCTGGAGGTCCGCTAATTGCATATCCCTGCGCGTAGCGGAACCATATTCTTTTTGACTTCCTTTCCTTCTGCAATGCCACTGTGGTTGAGCGCCACCTGCAGTGGAGACAGTAGACTGCATCTGTCAAATTTTGTCAAGCAGCGACTCACATCAGCAGAAGCTGCTTTTTTAACCACTTAAGGACCGCCTAACGCCGATATACGTCGGCAAAATGGCACGGCTGGGCACAGGCACGTACCTGTACATTGCCATTAAGAGCCCACACGATCGGGTCACAGGAGCTGAAGAACGGGGAGAGGTGAGTGTAAACACACCTTCTCCGTTCTTCTGTGTGGCAGTGTCACTGATCGTCTGTTCCCTGTTATAGGGAACGATGATCAGTGATGTCACACCTACAGCCACACCCCCCTACAGTAAGAATCACTCCCTTAGGGCAAACTTAACCCCTTTAGTGCTCCCTAGTGGTTAACCCCTTCACTGCCATTGTCATTTTCACAGTAATCAGTGCATTTTTAAAGCACTTTTTCGCTGTGAAAATGACAATGGTCCCAAAAATGTGTCAAAAGTGTCCGATGTGTCCGCCATAATGTCACAGACACGAAAAAAAATCACTGATCGCCGCCATTACTTGTAAAAAATAAAATATTAATAAAAATGCCATAAACGCTATAACTTTTGCGCAAACCAATCAATAAACGCCTATTTTTTTTACCAAAAATAAGTAGAAGAATATGTATCGGCCTAAACTGAGGGAAAAAAATGTTTTTTTATATATTTTTTGGGGATATTTATTATAGCAAAAAGTAAAAAATATTTCATTTTTTTCTAAATTGTCGCTCTATTTTTGTTTATAGCGCAAAAAATAAAAACCCGCAGAGGTGATCAAATACCACCAAAAGAAAGCTCTATTTGTGGGGAAAAAGGACGCCAATTTTGATTGTCTGCTGCTTCTTCTTTCACTGTCCCCGCTGGGGAAATGACATGACCTGTCTTTGTTGGTTAACCACAGCAGAGCAAACTCAGGCCTCTTTCCCTGCTAGACAGGGCTGTGCTGTGTGTCAGAGCTGTACAGATCTCGGGACTGGATGGACAGAAATACAAATTCTTTGGCAGCTAAAGCAGACCTCTACTATGTATTGTATCTGTATATTTAGTTGCTTGCCCAGAGTTCAGCTTTAAGATAGCAGCCCTGCAAAGCAATCGGAGCCTTCTAACATTGAAATGAATACTTGAGGTCAGCCCCCAGTGGAAGCATCCTGTTATAATTTGTTTTACATTCAGACTCTGACATATTTTACACTTTTCTGTAATTAATCTCACCCCAAGCATTACACCGCTGACCTGCGCTTTAAGTGCAACGCGTAGAAAAGAGCGAAGCTTTTCCATGTTTTTCAATTCATCGAGGACACCCATTCACGAATTCCTTGGCACACGTCTAGGAGAGATTGCCAGAGCTCAGATTAATTACTTAGACCGTTTCTTGCCGTTGAGGACAAACAGCGCAATACGCATAATGCTTTCCGGGGCTGATTTATGTCAGATCCATCAGAGTAACACCTTTTTATGTGATTTACCGCATGTCTGCGAGTCTGCGGCCTATCAGTTAAATTAAATGTGAAAAAAGGAAATGGAAAATGCAATATTTAAATTCTTCATAATTTCCCATTACGACAGTCTTGGATGGAGCCGATCTGTTTTATGTTACTTATGTATATTGAAAATGACGCTTGTTACTGGAGTCACGCTCACTTATTCTTCGGCATTAATCCTTCTTTTATGGTTTGTGGTTTCTTTTTTGCAAAGAGGTCTTAAACTTAAAGTTAAGTCTTTTAAATGCCCAATAAAATGAAACATTTTACCATATTAAACGTGTTAAGGTCGCTTCGCCCTGTGGCCACTAGAGGTGCGCACGCCCCACCGGAGGCACGTGCACGCACCCGCTGCTCGCCCCCGGAGCCGATGTGAGTGCCCGGTGGGCGCGATGACCGCCGGCCACCCGCGATCGCTCGTGACACACCGAGAACTGGGATCTGTGTTAACACACAGATCCTGATTCTCTCAGGGGAGAAATGACTGATCATCTGTTCATACTTTCCGGTTTCTTCTCAAGCCGACTCCCCTAGTTCTCCTACTTTCCCTCATTTCTCCCAGCTAGTTCTTTCTCCCTTCCTGTTCTCTCCTCCCCCCCCCCCCCTGTTGTTCCTCCCCCTTCTGTTTCCCCCTCCCTCTCTCCTCTCCCTTTCCCCTTTCTCTGGGGAGGCTCTGCTTCCTCTGCTGTCATGCTCCTCAGTTCAATCCCCCCCCTTTTTTTTTCTTTACCTTGTCTTCACTCCTTTCGCCCCCTGCGTAAAGATTGGATAGCCTGTCTAGATGTATGTTTGAATGTGGGTTGATTATTGAAATTCTACCCACCCCACCTTTTTTTATCGCACTGCTACCCAGGTGTCACATTGGCTATGGCTATATATAACGTTATTTGCCTGCTGGAAAACGTATTTACTGCTGTTTCTGCAATAGTTTGATTCATGTATGTAATGTTTTTTATATACTGACTGTGGTTGTATACGGTTAAATAATGCAGTTGCTCAATAAAGCTCAAAGTTTAAATGTATATCTTACAAGTACATATTTATATTTTGCTAGCATCCTATATGCATATTTCCTGAAGACGCCAAGCGGCGAAACATGGAGAAGAACATTGATAAAGGACCTTAATAACACCATTAAGTCCAGAGGATGATGAAATATACACTTTTTTGTAATTCATTATGGATTTGAATATGAATTTGTAAAAAACAGGAACTTAGGTACAGAAAGCTGAAGACAAACCAGGTTTGTCTTCAGCTTTCTGTACCTAAGTTCCTGTTTCCTGATTGATTGATTACCTGCTGTGATCCGGATTGACCCTGACTTACTCTGATCTTCTCCTGGACCCGACCTTGGCTTGTTTTATGGACTTTGTTCCTGCCTCCTGTGTTTGACCCTCGGCCTGTGACCCAGATTCACCTTCAGTCTCCTGTGCTTTGACCTTCTGCTTGTGACCCGGTTTTGCCTCCTGTCTCCAGTGCCTTGACCCCCAGTCTGTATCCTGGATTGTCTGCTTACCTGTGTTTGAGCCTCAGCCTGCTCTGGACTTTCTACCTGTCTTCTTCTGCTGGACCCTGATACCCATCGGTCCCTGCTCCAGTTCTACAGGACTTCCACGCAAGCTCTACCCTGCCTGCTGGTAGCTTGTGCCTCTTGGTGCCATCCACGCTCTGTACCACCTCCAGGCAGACTTCACTTAGTCGCAACAGCGAACCGCTCTTGGCATCTCGGCCTTGACTGAGCAAACCAGTTTGGGGATTCCATTACAAGTACAGTTTCCAGCTTCTTCCTATATACCTATCTCATTGAAAGATATTCTGACCGGTTGGGCGCATGATTCCTGCCAAGGATCGTTCATGACATCCGTCATTTAAAGCTTTGATTGACCTTCGGTGGTATATGTCATCGTCGGTCAACGTGTTTCGGTAAGCCTGCATTTTTCTTGGTGGTGGGATCATCATACTGAAGAAGTCACGCATTTGCATCTATTCACTTACTCACTTGATTGACTTTGTGATGTTGATTAACTTTTTCACTTGATAATTATTTGGTCACTACAGTTGTGTGTTTTGTTACCAACCAGCAGGCGCATTAGATCACCTGCATCACGTGCTATCAAGGCACATTCCTTGTTCCTCCCACTAGAGGGACTCACATACGATCTGTGCACATCAATTTATTATTGTTATATGTGTCTTAATTTTATTATTTCATATTGTATGGTATTTGATTTTCATTTAGTCATTTTAAGCGCTACACATATATTCCTATGTTCTTGATATGTGCCTCCTGTACCATGTACTTGTATGAAAACGTATCCAGTTCTCTTTGTATTGCTTCTTTTGTGTGAAATCCCTGGTGTTCCGGCCATGTGCAATGATCAGACTATCCCAGGCATCCCCCTCCACCCCCTCCGATGCACAACCATTCACTGAGAAGATCAGTGTGCTGCTGTCTCTCCTCCCCCAGTCTAATGCAGCTGAGAACAGAGGGAATGGGATCACTAACAGGGGAAAAGGGTATTTATAATGATGTTTTTTATATCTATACACAAATGTTTTGCCTTCCATTTCTATTTTAAAAACTTGAATTTTCTGTGCTTTTACCTGCACAAGTTTTTAAAGGGGTTGTAAACCCTCCTGTTTTTTCACCTTAATGCATCCTATGCATTAAGGTAAAACAACTTCTGGCAGTCACAGGCCCCCCAGCCCCAAAAAAATGTGTATATCCAGGGCGCTCCAAGAATTTGAATCCTGACAGATAAAGTCTGTGTTGGAGAGGGTAGCAGATCTTCACACACTTTAGGCAGCACTCAGGGAGACAAGCGATCTCTAATGGGAACAGAAAAACAAACAAGGCGCCTCTATATGCAGAAATATACAACTTTTAATATCCCCTAAAGGGGTTAAAAACACTTACAAGATGGTGGATGTAGCAGGTAAGTGTGTCCAGAAGATGTTCCAGTGGCAGGGCAGTCCCAGTCTGATGATAAAGCTTCCAGGGAAGCCCCCCCGTTTTACTTACCTGAGCCCTGTAATGTCCCACGGCGAGGATGTGCTGTCTCTCTGCCCGGGGTTCTCGGCTCTAGATTGGATATAGTGATAGCAGCGCAGCCATTGGGTCTCACTGCTGTCAATCAAATCCAATGACATGGGCGACGGGGGGCAGGGCCGAGCCCTGCATTCAGCGGCTATGGACCCCAAATGCCGGACTCTGGAGCGCGCCCTTAAAGGGGGTTATCTGATGCAGGGAGGAGCCCTCGAGATCCGCCGGGGGACCCCAGAAGACGGCGCGAGGGGCCACTCTGTGCAAAATGAACTGCACAGTGGAGGTAAGTAAGACATGCTTGTTATTTAATTTTTTTTTATAATAAATCAATTTAGTATCACTTTAAGTCAGCAGAACAAATCCCAAAATACATCTACATCTTCAGAATCAATTGCCCATAAATGTAAATTCTAGACTGACAAAGATCCACACAGGACTGTGTGTTAAATGGAGACATCTCCACCATCCAGTCATAGGACATACAGGGGCAGATCCACAAAAGGATTACGCCGGCGTATCTATTGATACGCCGGCGTAATTTAAAAATTTAAAAATTCTGCATCGTATCTTTGTTTTGTATCTACAAAACAAGATACAACGGCATCTCGGAGGGATCCGACAGGCGTACGTCTTAGTACGCCGTCGGATCTTAGGGTACAACATTTCGGCGGCCACTAGGTGGCGTTTCCGTAGAATTCCGCGTTGAGTATGCAAATAAGCTATTTACGGCGATCCACGAACGTACGCCCATTACGCGCATTTTTTTACGTCGTTTTAGTTCGGCTTTTTCCGGCGTATAGTTAAAGCTGCTATATGGTGGCGTACTCAATGTTAAGTATGGCCGTCATTCCCGCGTCCAATTTTGATTTTTTTATGTCGTTTGCGTAAGTCGTTCGCGAATAGGGATTTGCGTCGAATGACGTCACCGTCGTAAGCATTGGCTGGTTCCGGTTTAATTTGAAGCATGCGCACTGGGATACCCCCACGGACGGCGCATGCGCAGTTAAAAAAAAAACGTTGTTTACGTCGGGTCGCGATGTATTTACATAAAACACGCCCCCATTACATCCATTTGAATTCCACGCCCTTACGCCGCCAAAGATACACTACGCCGCCGTAACTTACGGCGCAAATTCGTTGAGGATTCGGAAAAAAAAAATAAGTTGCGGCGGCGTAGTGTATCTTAGATACGCTGCGCCCGGCGGATTCCTTACGCGCAGGTACGTGGATCTGCCTCTACATCTGTATAGAAGCTGTGTACTACCAGGGCTCACCAGGAGGTGTAGCTGCAGGTGAAATGGTCCAAGGCTCTTGATAATGCTCCAAAACTGCAGAAAGGAAAGAACCTTTTGTAAAAATTTTGTGTAGATTTTTAATTCATAATAACCCCACCAGCATATTTATTATATGAGGTTCAGTTGATGGAGGCCCTTCAGCCATGGGGAACCGAACCATGAAGCTACATGCAACAACATTGATAGGCTCCACTGGGATTAGTTCCCTGCTTGCTTTACACTGAGGTACGAGACTGAAGAAAAATGCAGGTGACACACACAGCGCTCATTCAATTATTAATGACACTCCACGTTCTGCTCTCCCTTTGTGTCTGCACAGACACCTTGAGGAATTTTATGCTCAGCTTAGTCACAGATGGGTCAAAATAATTACGCAATAATTAAGGCCACAGCAATGCCAAAGGGAGACCGGCTGTTCATGCAACATGCCAGATTCCCAAAGCCCAAAAAGCAGAATAATATCTTCTAAAATCAGCACAATATTCAAGGCTGTTCATTGAAGAGAAAAAGTGATGACGGCAATGCACTCAGCATTCAAGTCTGGGCTTTTTTCTGGGCACAATCATTCAGAATCAGTCCTTTTGTTGTTATAGTGGCCATTCCTTCCAACTTTCTGATATAACAAAGTGGGGTGGGTTTTAGTATAAAAAAATTTAGGCCAAAAAAAAAGATGACACAATTGGTAATGCAGACCATGAACTTTACAGCTGCATGTGCATTTACTTTCATTAGCGATTTTTTGACAATTTTCTAATCTTTTCATGTATTTTTTTTTACTAAGTTGTTTTTACATGCATTTGCGTGCATTCATATGTATTTGCAGTGTGTTTACATGCATTGGAAAGCAAAAGACAATCCGCGCTATACCCCTAGAAGGTGATAATGAACAATATGTGAATACGTAGTGAGAAATTAAAATGTGACAGTGCTGCACCTCAAAACAAAAGAAGCCTAATATTGGGCTCCAAACAACATATATAAAAAAGGAAAAAGGTGGCGTTTATTCAGTTAGTGACATACTGACATCAACTTTAAAACAGTTCAAACACACTGCACACTTAAAAATCCTTGAGATTGAAAAAAGCGTGTGTGTAGTGACATCCAGCTTCGGTGCAGACAGATCAGCTGGTGAGCGTGGTGACGTCAGCGATGCTAGGCTCCACCCGACGCTGCGTTTCATCCAAACGGGCTTCTACGGGGAAGCGTCGGGTGGAGCCTAGCATCGCTGACGTCACCACGCTCACCAGCTGATCGATCTGCAGAAGAGTCAAAGTTCTGTGAATTAACCCTTAGATGTCTCCCGGATAGGACTTTGTTCAGCCTTTTTTTCCAGGGACATTTCACCCACTTATTAGTCACATTGTATTGTACATTCAGTAGCGGACTTTTTTTCTTTTGTTATATATGTTTACATGCATTCATATGCATTTGCAGTGCGTTCCGGTGAAGAAAAATGCAACATGCTGTACATTTCTAAATGCAAATAAAAGCACTGCAATGGTGTAAAACTAGGCTTGTTGAAATACATTCATTTTTCTTGCATATGTGTTTGTACTGCATTTATACTTTGTTTACAAATGCACCCCAACTGCATCTGGTGTAAACGAGCCCTAAAAGTAGAACTACAGTGGAACCTCGCATTTCGCAATATGAGCACTGTATTTCAAAAAAATCCTAACTCGGTTTGCGAGTGTTGTCGCGCAAAACGAGCAGGATTCAGGCCAAAGCGGTGTGTAGTACCGCGTTTGGCCTGAGGTGTGGGTAGGGTTGCCACCTCATCCCTTTAAAACAGAACACATATGAATTACACAGGTTCTGAGGCTAATTTAATTTAGATAGGGCTCCACTTGAGTTCAATTACCACCTTAATCAGCCACAGAACCTGTGTAATTCATATGTGTTCTGTTTTAAAGGGATGAGGTGGCAACCCTAGGTGTGGGGGTACCGGAGCCAAAAGGCGGCGATCGCAGTTGAACGGCACCATTCGGAAATTCACGGAACGGAGTCTTTCCAAGGTTAACCGAGGTGTCCTCCGGCCTTTCCGGACGTTTCGAGCCACCTCTGGCTGCGTGCGTAATTGCATGCCATTGAAGTCAATGCGGAACAAATTATTTTCGTTTCCATTGACTTCAATGCGGAAACTCGCTTTTTATATGCTGTAACGGATTATGCTCGTAATCCGAGGTTCCATTGTATAGCCAAAACATTTTTTTTCATTTTGGATAGAGCATGGGAGGATTATAACCCCTGTCAATTATTGTTTCGCCGTCTGTGTCCTGTTGCACAGATTTCCCTTCACTTCCTGTCCCATAGCTAAACAGGAAGTGGGAGTAAATCTCACACAGAATTCCTTGGGGACCCCCATGTTACCAAAACTAGTGTCCCCAATGGAAGATTTCCCTCTATTAATTTGCTGGGGGCAACCTAAAATTCTGGATTTTCTTTTACTTTCACTTTCAATGATAATGGTGAACGGATAAAGAGGGTGAATCTCCTTAACGGGGCACAGACAGCAATAAAACCTGACAGATGTTCTGATCTCACACCGCTCTATCAAAAACGAAAACACATTTTTGCCTTTAGTTATACTTTAAGGCTGGGTTCACACTTGCTGAGGCCACGGGTCACAGTAGGGCAGTGGTTCTCAACCTTTTTAGTGCCGTGACCCCTTGATACAATTTCCCAAGTTGTGGGGACCCCTAACAGTAAAGTTATTTTCATAACGTGCGTTGTCAGCACCCAAGACAAGTAAAGTAATTTGCGCCCCTAACCCACAGAAATTAAGCGCTCCTTGATGCCATGTACACATGATCGGTTCATCCGATGAAAACGGACCGATGGATTTTTTCATCAGATATCTGATGAAGCTGACTTTCATCAGTCTTGCCTACACACCATCAGTTAAAAATCAGATTGTGTCCAACGCGGTGACGTAAAACACAACGACGTGCAGAGAAAAATGAAGTTCTGTGCTTCCGAGCATGCATCGACTTGATTCGGAGCATGCGTGGATTTTTGACCGATGGATTTCCCCACAGACGATTGTTTTTTTCTATTGTTTTTTTAACCATCAGAAAATTTTAAAACAGGTTTTATTTTTTTTCACCGATGGGAAAAAAAACTATGGGGCCCACACACGATCGATCGTGTGTACAGGGCATGAGTCCCTTCCACTCTCCTTTCTTTCCCTTTTATCTCTCGCTATCCTAATTTCTTGTTTTTCCCCCCATCCCTCTCTAGCCATCTTTCTTGTTTTTTCTCTTATTCTTCCTTTCCCTTTTTTTTTTCTTTCTCCCCCTCGTTTCCTCTCCCTTCCATGTATTCTCTATTTTTATTCCTTCTCTTACTTTTTGGTTGGGGGAATGGGATGAGTGGCAGTGCTGGGGGGGAGTTCTGATCAGCCAACTTAGGTGCTCTTGATTAAGGTCATCTGCTGATCCGAGAACTATAGTGGGGACTTTTAATGGCAACTATAATCACAGGTAGTGTTACTCACTGTGTCTTCGACTTTGTGGTGCCTCGTAGCAGTGACACCTATGCTGAAATCAGGAGATAGATTCTCCTCCAGACCCTCCTACCTCACAATCCTCACCAATCAGCGGACCTCTAGTCTCTGCCCCCCAGCCATGCCGTGAACTAAATGGGTGGCTACGAAGTGGCTGAGTGGGTGGCCGTGGGCTCCAGGAACAGCTTAGCTGGGTGGCCACAGGCTCCAGAGACAGCCCTGCTGGGCAGCTGCAGAAAGGCTGGGAGAGTGGTGCGGGCTTCAGGAACAGCCCAGGATTTGCTGACCCCTGGCAAATCATCATTTGACCCCCGAGGGGGTCCCGACCCCCAGGTTGAGAACCACTGCAGTAGGGGGTCCGGTGCGTCCCTGTTCACCGCTTCAGGTGCAAATCAGGTCCAAAGTGTTGACTGAATTTGCACCTGAAACTGAGCAAAAGACGCACAGGACCCTGCTGTCCCGGAGCTGTGTGAACCAGCTCCATTGAGAGCCTGTCACACTTTCCTGTCATGCCAATTTGAATGCAGGGAAACCCACATCCAATTTGCATCAGTGCGAACCCAGCCTAAACATTACATTTACAAAATAGCTTGTGTAGCATATTTGTATGCACTATTTTTCTTTCAATTAAAGTGGTTGTAAACCTCTGAAATGGAAAATGAACAAAGCACATCCATCTATAGTGCGAGTTTACCTCAACCCAATGTGCACATTGCAAATTTTCACTTTTTGAGTTTTACTTTAATCATCCTAAATCTGCACAAATGCCTGGATAATAATTGATGGACCACCTGGCTCCACACCTGGGTTCCTCCGCCAAGATACATCTTCCTCCACTCTGGAACTAGGAACCAGGTATTATGCCTGAGAATTGCACCCAATGACTAGATGACACTAGCTTAGGTGCAAACTGGAACTGACTTTATTGTAAATTCACACTGAATATATACCATATATTGTATATATACATTATCCTAAACAATGCAAACTGTCAACAGGAATATCATTAGCACATCTAAGGAACAGCCAACATAAACATAAACAGCAAGCTAATTAACAACTAGTCACCTAGACAAGCCTAGGTGGCTCAGGTCATTGCCGACCCAGACAGCTTGGCACCAGTGTAACGGGAGGGCCCGTGGGACCCAGAAGCTCTTAGAAAGCATGAGCCAGAAAATAATGGACAGTCAGAATATATCTTGGACTACCTGAGATGGGACTATTATGTAATTATTATCCACAATATATTCCAGGATATCTGTGGAGAACTGGTTGCTGTTTGTTGATTCTGAACTCAACAGGTTAATTGAAAGAGTGACTCATTCATAATGTGGGGACACATACTGTTAGGTGTTAATGTCATCAACTCCAGCCATCTGTCTGTCTGTTGTGATGTAAATGAATCTAGGATGGCTTCTTAGGATCTGTCATTGTGGCTTGTGCTAAGTGACACTGTATTGTGTGAAGGAGTCCTGTGATAAATGTGTATTGCAAGTTAACAGACAGTCTAAAGGTCATGTGTCTGAGACATCGGCTGTAGTTAATTAGCTCATGTAAATTATGTCAGAGCTGGAGCCAGAATGTCTACTAAAATATGTGTATTGGAGCTTGTTAGGAACCATTGTGTGATGATGTGGGTGGAGTTGGGTCATTGTTTATTTGGACTGCAGCATCCTAACTGTATATAAGAGCCTGATTTTCTCAATAAAGTGTCTATTCGTGTGGAACCTCAAACAGAGCTGTGTGTCTCGTTATTGGGGTGCGTTTGCCTGACTGTGGAGTGTCGATAGCTGCCTTGGGTTCGGTAATGGAATATCTTAAACGGCTTTAACCCCTGTCCCATTTGGGGTTCTGTTACAACCAGTATTCAAGAAGACCCAGGGCTGTCCACATCTCATTAACCAGCTTTCTTTTCACACCCACCTTTTTACTGATTTTCAAGTTGGCAGAGACCATCATGACTTCCTTGACTGTTAAATGTTGTGATGCCATTTTGCATTATATAACAGGACATCGTCTCAATGCTTGTAGCTCCCTCAAATTCCAGGGCTCGTAGGCAAGAGGCTACCCTGCAGTCACCTCCAAAAGCCCCTGTCCCGGTTGGGTCTGTCACATGCATCATTTCTTGTAACAAGCCTAAAACTGAAATAACGGAGAAAAAAATGAGACATGACTAAAGAGCTAGTTAATATATCATATACACCCATTATATGAATGTCATTATTTTAACTTTTGTTCCCTTAAAGCTGAGTTCCATATATTATAGCTATTTTATCTGCCAAATTGATTGTATTTCTGCCCATCCAGTCATTTACACTTACACAGCTTTGTCTAGCGGTAGAAAAGACCTGATGTTTTTTCTCTGCTTCAGTTTCGCTTTCACTTTCACTTACAACTTCCCCCACTGTGAATAAACAGTAATGCTGCGTACACACGGTCGGAATTTCTGACAACAAATGTTCGATGTGAGCTTGTTGTCGGAAAATCCAACCGTGTGTATGCTCCATCGGACATTTGCTGTCAGAATTTCCAACAACAAAAATTTGAGAGCTGATTCTCAATTTTGAAGACAACAAAAGTTGTTGTCGTAAATTCAGACCGTGTGTACACAATTCAACGCAACAAAATTCTACGCATGCACGGAATCAATTCAACGCATGCTCGGAATTACTGAATTACTGAATTACTGAACTTCATTTTTCTCGGCTCGTCGTAGTGTTGTACGTCACCGCGTTCTTGGTGTTTGGAATTTCCGACAACATTTGTGTGACTGTATGTAGCGCCGGGTTACTTCCAAGTACCGGTGCTGGTCGAAATTTAAGGGATGATCAGAGTGTATAGACTCTGATTTCAATTGCAATGTTTGTTTAGGGTCTCTGTTTCAGCTTGGCTGTACTGTGGGCTCATTCTGTTGTTGCTGGGGTGTTATCGCACCAACAACAGGTGGCACCAGTGGAGTTGAGGCTTGGGTGTCTTTTTGCAGCAGCCAATCAGGAGGGAGTGTTCTCACTAGGCATGCTGGGAGAGGGTACTTCTGGAACAGAAGCCATGGAGGCGGGGTCTTCTTCCGGTGTGGCACCCACCTTCAGGATGGCCACATAACGGCGCTCCGGCGTTATGGCCTACCTGGCCGGATTGTGCGTGCTATGCAGTGTTCCTGGTTTCGGGCCTAAGTTGGTCCGGAGCGTTTAAGCAGGACGGGGACCCAGTGGTCGACTGGGTTCCCACTTTTGAGGATCCCAAACGAGTGTAGCTGTTCGGTGGGGAGTCCGTCTGAGGAGCGCCAATGAGAGGCTGGCGGTCCAATAGGATTTCGACGAACCACCGGGGATCGAGGTGACCGGACACTGAAGGATTGACTCCTCTTTCAGTCAGTACCTGGGCGACGTTAAGGAGAAGATTCAGGCATAACTTTACCTAGGAGGGTTTCCTCCGTATCTGCAATCAGAGAGGGCCTGTGGCAGAGGGGTCTCCATGACATTCATCCAGGAGGGTCTGTGGCAGAGACTTCGTCCTGGAAAGGTTCGAGTGATACTTCGGCTGCTAGGTCAGTGAGAGAGGCCTATCCAGGTACGCTAAGCCCACTCAAATAGGAGTGGTGAGAAAAGTGTTACGCATAGGAGCAGGACTCTTCCAAATACTACGCCTGAATCTGCTGTTCTCCTTTTCCCATCTCTATCCCTTTCATCACCTGTTCACCGTTTAACCCGGCTGGGTAATAGAGCACATAATAAGACATTTCTTCGTGGACATTCCTTTGCTGCTGTTATGCATCCTTCATCCCTAGACATTTGGAGGGAGCCATGAGGTAAATCTGCCATCCCATTAATTATCAGCGGCTCCTTCGGGGGTGAGCGCTACATGTATGTGTGCAAGACAAGTTTGAGCCAACATCCTTTAGAACAAAATCCACCGCTTTGATGTTGGAATGTCCGATCGTGTGTACGCGGCATAAGAGCTCTTTTATACAGGTGGCCATAGGGCGGTAAAAACAGGTAGCTGAGCTGTGGGTTAACTAAGGTGACCAGATTTTTAAAATGAAATCCGGGGACATATTTTTTCTTTACCAGTAATGGCAACAATCAGCGACTCTCTGCCCGTCGCCGCCCGCCTCACAGCCTCTCAAGTCTTACTCTTCGGACCCCGGCTACTACTGGATGGGTAGCGGAGGAAGATCACTCCGCCAGGGAAGGCAAGGAGATAGGCAGGTAGCTGGCCGGGATTTGAGCCAAGGCAGAAGAACATGAGAGAAAAGCTGAATGGGTATGCGCCCGAAACTGAAGAAATATTCCCTCCGCTTCGACCAGCACATGATCATCAGAAAGGGGCACAGATAATGGGAAAAATACAACCCCCCTATGCTAGTAGGCACGGCGGAGCTGGGGTGTGTAATTCAGATTTTTTAATTTTAAATCTGCACTGATTGTCTTTGAAATTGCCCCTGCCCCCTATTAAATCCAATCTGGGGACAAAACCAGGGACAGACTTGGTCCGGGGACAGTGTCCTCAATCAGGGGACTGTCCCCTGAAACTGGGGATGTCTGGTCACCCTAGGTTAACTACCCCTCAGCACCCACCTGAATTCAAACATTGTAGCCTGACAGTGCTGTACACATCCTGAAACTGATGCATTTTTAACTTGGGTTGTAGAGCTTGACCGGCGGCAGCACCACCAGCAAAGATCAATGGGCTGCACTGCAATTGCAAGTCAAAGACTTGGCTCGCAGTTGGGGCATGGTCCCACAATGTAAAAAAAAGACACTGACAACCTCATGATTGGCTCATTGTGCTGCTTCTCCCTCCCTCTTTCTGAGCTATACTAACTGTAAAGCAGACTGCAAGAAGCTGGTACCAAGTCATATTCAGGTACTTACATAGCTTGCATTTAAACATTGATTCAATGATGTATTAATGAATCCAGAGCTTTTTTTTTTATCTGTCAGGAGTTCAATTGTTTTTGGTATCAGAGCAAAGCAGTGCCATTTGGGCTGTGTGTTTGTCTCCTGCGTCCCCACAAAAAAAGAAAGTTTGATCAGATTAGTAGGGAGTGGGCTCTATGTTCCCCAGTGAATGCTAGTATTAAACACACAACAATAGTAGCACAGGTCTAAGCCCGTTTTTTTGCCAATCAAAAGCAGAGCTGATGTCATCTTCTGACTCAGTGACAGGGACCTGTCCCCTGGTGTCATCCAGTGTTTTTAACCTCATCAGCATCTCCTCGCCGAATCTGGACTCGCTGTTGCTCCCGTGTCATCACATTCTGCATTCTACAGAAAAAAAAAAGGGTGACATCAGAGTCTGGCTGAGAAAGGTCACCTTAGAGCAGGGCATGGAATTGTCAATGAGCTCTGTGTGAAGTGCATGTAGAAATGTTACACTGCTATTTAGTGCTGTACACAGCTGCAATCAAATTTGAGAAAACCCCACTATACAGTGCCTTGAAAAAGTATTTGTACCCCTTGAAATTTTCCAAATTTTGTCATGTTACAACCAAAAACGTAAATGTATTTTAAAGGGATTTTATGTGATAGACTAACACAAAGTGGCACATAATTGTGAAGTGAAAGGAAAATGATAAATGGTTTTTATTTTTTTTTACAAATAAATATGTGAAAAGTGTGGCGTGTATTTGTATTCAGCCCACTTTACTCGGATACCCCTAACTAAAATCCAGTGGAACCAATTGCCCTCAGAAGTAACCAAATCAGTAAATAGAGTCAACCTGTGTGTAATTTAATCTCAGTATAAATACAGCTGTTCTGTGAAGCCCTCGGAGGTTTGTTAGAGAACCTTAGTGAACAAACAGCATCATGAAGGCCAAAGAACACACCAGACAGGTCAGGGATAACGTTGTGGAGAAGTTTAAAAAGCAGGGTTAGGGTATAAAAAATATCTATTAACAACAAAACCTGGGGAATGCCCAGGGAAAAACCAAGCCTACTTACCGACCAGCCTGCAGAACAACCAAATTAACTTGTCTAACAGTATGCGTTAAAAACAGGGGTTTTGTCCGCACGCATTTGCAAACGCATGCGTGAGCCACAGATCCGTGCCAAGGCACCCTGGAATCTGTGGTCCTAACACTAAACAATGAGCGTCCCCACAGTGGAGGCACATGCATTCTAATGGATAGATAGGGGCAGGTGGACTGAAGGGAAGCCACCCCTCCTTAAAGGTACAGGAGCACACCAAACACCCAGCATATAGCACAATGGCTGCAAAGGTGTTGGTGCACTGCTGGACCAATATAAACACCACAGGTGAAACAAAAACGTGTCCACCGCCCCATCTATAAAAAAATATCCCAAGCTTTGAACATCTCACTGAATAATGTTCAATCCATCATCCGAAAATGTAAAGAGTATGGCACAGTGTTGTGTCACTGTCCATGTGACTTTTTCTTTTAAGAAAGTCACGTGGACAGTGACACAACGTGTCAGAAAACAGAGCCGTGGTGACGTCACTTCCGGTCGCGGCCGAGATCGAAAGTTTTTTCATTTATGCTGTTTGTTTGCTACTTAACTGTAAGTGCATTTATTTATATGATTAAAATATTTTATAAAACTTACCGCACCATGGAGCCCCCCTCTTCCTTTATATGTTACTGAGCATGAATACTCAGGGAATCTGACTGTATTTGAACAAGCAGGGAATCGATCTGCCAGTGATCGCTCGGCCAGTGTGGATTTACCAAAGAGGCTTATTTATGAGCCATATGAGGTGAGAGGCTGGGGGAAATGTGGGCACCCGCACTGGATGGAGACACATGCACTTTGTATCTGATGAAATTTCAATATAAATTGGATTCTGCATTTGCACTGGGACTGTATGCACTTTATATGGGATTTCTTCATTATTGGATTCAGAATATTTACCCAGCACAGAGATTATCCTTGCACATTTTTGCCTGGAAGCTCAGAACTGTATTTTGCACATTTTTTGGCACAGAGGATTGTTTTGCACATTACCTGTGTTTGGAAACTTGGAACTGTTACTTGCACATTTTTTGCACTATTGCTTTTTGCACAATTGATGTTTACATATTTATTTGCATATTTGCACATCCGTTTATTTTTGCATTTTTGCACAGGAAGAATTGGCCACAGATTGATTTTATCACAATTTATTGCACTATTATTGCATATTTTCACAGGATTATTTGGCACAGTATTTACTTATACTGCATTTGCAGTGATCTTTTTATTTAGATTACCATTAAGTTTATTTCTGGAGGAGATAGTAAGCACCACATTCTCTTCCCCATTCTATTTGTTATTAGTGTGTGAACACCGTTTTTAATTAGTTTTTAGATTAGTATTACCCTTGTGGTTTGCGCATTAGTATTCCCCCTACCAAATAAACTGCTAAATACCTTTTCTCATCAGCAGTATAAAGCTGTCTTGTGAGTTTTCATTCTCCCCTGACTGTCCAATGAGACTGCATGCCCCCTAAACCTCTGTCTGGACAGTGCTGATTGGCCCTGTGCTGATAACATGCACCCTCCCCCAAAACAACAAACAAAAAACTGTCTCAAATTACACACCAAACTGAGCATGTGCAGAGTGCCCCCAAGGCTCTCTAAATAACAGCATATGTATTGGGGACAGGGGTGGAAGGCGAGGATCAGACAAGGCAGGATCAGCCTTTTTACACAATGTGCAGGATCAACCTCTTAAGTTCCAGAGTGACTATAATGTATGCTGTACTGCATATACAGACTGATTTAACTGTTGTGGGTTTACTAACACTTTAACCTCCCTGGCAGATTTTTGATGCTGAAAGGGGTACCATTATTTTGCATGGAAATTTGGCGTTTTATATTGTAGGCCTGTAATCCTTAATAATAACACACTTACGTCTGTCCAAACAAGAGTCTAGTAGACATCCCGGGTATGATAAAATTTGAAACACAAAATCATAAATTATAATATAATAAATAACTATAAGTAATTATAACAAATAATAATATAATAATAATAATAATAAAAATTATTCAAAAATGTAATCAAATCAAAAACACTGAAATGTGCTCAGTTGCAGAATTGTCGCTGTCATTACTTTCAGTGTTTGATGACAAATTTCCCCACAAATCGCTATCGCTCAATTCTGCAAGTGATTCCAATTTATTATCGCTGTTTTCTAACTGATCTAAAAGCACTTTTGATGTAAACGGACACTTTTTGGTTGCTATGGATTATCTCCAGTTTTTAGGCAGAAAGAAAAGTATTTATAATATAAAACTACATGCAGGGCACTGGACAGACCACTAGGGACATAGGGGGTGTGTATTTATTTGGTACAGTACTGTAATCTGTAAGATTACAGTATACTGTATCCATACTGTGTTTTTTTACTTTTTGAATTTGGCGCCGAACTCCATCCCTGTGCGTCGCGCCGTTTGCAGGGAACGGAACTCGGCATTGTGATCGAGCGAGACACGGCGGCTCGCAGATCACAGCGGGGAGACATCGCAGGATCCAGGGGACAAGGTATGTAACCTCTACATGGATTCTGTGATGCAATCCTGAGTGTGGCTCAGGGTTACTGTTTTTTGTGTGAAAAATTCACCCCGAGGCACACTCGGAATACCACTCAGCAGGTTAATAAACCCGCCCGTGAACCTCCGTATGCTCAGCGGGGATCGCTCCGTTGATCCCCGCTGAGCCGGCGGATGACAGGGCGGTCCCGCACACTGTGCAGGGACCGCCCTGTCTTTTCTCCGCTCTCCCCTATGGGGGGGATCGGATGAACACGGACCGTCTGTCCGTATTCATCTGATCCGATCCGCAGACGGAAGGAAAAATAGGGTTTTCCTCCGTCTGCAGAATCGGAAGAATGCGGAGGTGGGTGAGATCGGGTGTCAGCGCATGTTCATCCGCTGACACCCGCAATCTCATAGGGACCAATGTATGTCCCTTTTTCATCCGCACACGGATGGATGAAAAAGGGGACATACGGTCCGCAGGTGTGAAAGGGGCCTAAGGCTATTTTCTTTTAGGATCAATTGTTAGGGAAAGTTACATTCACCTTGCGAAGGGTAACATGTAGAAGCTGACTATTCACGCATTTTGCAAACAATAAAGGTGCTATTAGTGACTTTTACATGAATGTTGAGACTATTGCACTGCACATTTTTATTATAAATAGACCCCTAAGTATGTTGGTGCAATGAGATGTCAAATAATCCCAACTTGGCATTCCAACCTACAGAGTGGCAGCATTCTCACCTGCATTGTGTTTTAATGTGCTGCCGACAGATGGCGCATGCACCATTTTTTTGGGCAGCGCACTGCACATCCGTTTTTTGGCAACACACACACAAATTTTCTGCAGTGCTCTGAAAGACATGTTCATCACCAAGATGGTACATTGGGGTGATATTCAAATACGTGGCACCATATTGCACCAGTCACACTCGGGCCTTTACGGCGCCTGCGCCTGCCGCGTAGAGCTGACTGCACAGGTGCCGTAAACACCCGAGTGTGACTTCGGTATTTTCGGAAGGCGTGACGTGCTTTAGCAGCCGTCAATCAACTCCTCTCAGCTTAGGAACGCCTATACCCGGAAGTAATCCCCCGCTCGGAGCCGGATAACATATTGCACCAGTCACACTCGGGCGTTTACGGCGCCTGCGCCTGCTGTGTAGAGCTGACTGCACAGGCGCCGTAAACACCCGAGTGTGACTTTGGGTATTTTCGGAAGGCGTGACGTGCTTTAGCAGCCGTCAATCAACACCTCTCAGCTTAGGAACGTCTATACCCGGAAGTAATCCCCCGCTCGGAGCCGGATAACAAGGGCTCGTATAACGATAAGTACAAAAAAAAAAAAACAGCATACTGCAGATGTTAGCAGTATGCTGGAGGGATGTAGCTAATGTAAAAGAGTTTATTTTTGGGTGAACCCCCGCTTGCAACTCCAGCTAAAAAAAAATGTTGCTTCTTTGGAAGGGTAGAGTGGGGAAGGGTTCAATCGCCCAGTGGATATCCCTGGTCTTTATCGTATTTACATCAATACCTCTCCTGATTCTAAAGCCCTGTACACACGATCGGTCCATCCGATGAGAACAGTCTGATGGACCGTTTTCATCGGCTAACCGATGAAGCTGACTGATGGTCAGTCGTGCCTACACACCATCGGTTAAAAAAACGATCGTGTCAGAACACAGTGACGTAAAACACACGACGTGCTGAAAAAAACGAAGTTCAATGCTTCCAAGCATGCGTCGACTTGATTCTGAGAATGCGTGGATTTTTAACCGATGGTCGTGCCTACTAACGATCGGTTTTGTTCTATCGGTTAGGAATCCATCGGTTAAATTTAAAACAAGTTGGCTTTTCTTTAACCGATGGTTAAATAACCGATGGCGTCCACACACGATCGGTTTTGACCAATGAAAACGGTCCATCAGACCATTCTCATCGGTTTAACTGATCGTGTGTACGCGGCATAAGAAAAGTCTTTTTCACACGCTGGGTTATTTTTGAAAAAGTAAAGATATACTGCTCCCATAATGGTTAAACTCGACTTACTTGTAAAACTAAATTCTTTGAAGGTTTTGCAGAAGATAATAAAATCCTTTTTACTGACTAATGTAAAAATGTACCGTCGATGAGATTACGAAGTACAAAGAGTTGGAATCTCCGCAGATCCGCCTTTTCATGTGTACTGCAAAGAAGAAAAGACTCTTACATAGCACGACCTTTGTTGAGAAATACAACCTTTTTCTTCAATGCAGAAATGTGGAAAGGTGTCCTCAAACTTTTCTCTAATTCTTATTTTGATTGATTTTAGTTTTTAATTCATTCTTAATTACTTTTTTTTATTGGAATTCTAATTCTAAACTTTTCTCAAATTCTCGCCTTCTCTTCAATCTTACACGGTTGTAAAGACTCCACTGCTCTACTGAAATTGCCTAATCTGATTTCACTGCACACTGTAAGCTTCTCAGGCCTCGTACACACGACCGAGAAACTCGACGGGCGAAACACATCGTTTTGCTCGTCGAGTTCCTTGTGAAGCCGTCGAGAAACTCGACAAGCCAAGTTCCTCCATTCCCGTCAAGGAAATAGAGAACATGCTCTCTTTTTGTCTCGTCGAATATCTCCCAGCAAGTTTCTTGCTGGTTTTTGCCGAGAAACTCGGTCTCGTGTACGAGGCTTAACGGTGTACATTAACAGCAGCAGCTAGTCAGGTAGAGCAGCCCTTTTCAACCAAGGTGCCGCCTGGGTTCTTCAGGGGTGCCTTGGCAAAATGCCTAAAAGTTGCCCAAATATTGTGTACAAGCCGGCAGGTGGCTCAAGGCCTTTTTTTTGTTATTACACACGCGTACACACGATCAGTTAAACCGATGAGAACAGTCTGATGGACCGTTTTTATCGGTCCAAACCGATCGTGTGTGGGCGCCATCGGTTATTTAACCATCGGTTAAAAAAAAGCCAACTTGTTTTAAATTTAACCAATGGATTCCTAACCGATAGAAAAAAAAACGATCGTTAGTAGGCATGACCATCGGTTAAAAATCCACGCATGCTCAGACTAAATTAAGGGACGGGAGCGCTCGTTCTGGTAAAACTAGCGTTCGTCATTCATCACGCTGTAACTGACAGAAAAGCGCGAAACGTCTTTTACTAACACAAAATCAGCTAAAGCAGCCCCAAGGGTGGCGCCATTGGATTTGAACTTCCCCTTTATAGTGCCGTCGTACATGGTTTACGTGTCCGCGTTCTGACACGATCGTTTTTTTAACCGATGGTGTGTAGGCGCGACTGACCATCAGTCAGCTTCATCGGTTAACCGATGGAAAAATCCATCAGACCGTTCTCATCGGATGGACCGATCGTGTGTACGCGGCCAAAGCCACAGATTTTTATTGTACAACATTACAACCTGTGCAGGCCAGCTGCCAGCATCCTATCAACTGCTCATGTCTGGGGATGTGCTGAGGTTGATAAGGAGGGCATCCTTGTTTGACCCCCTGCCCCTCTCTGTCAGCACTAGGGGCCACATTAGCTGTTGGGCGAGAGAAACTGAGGGAAAAGAAATGTTGAATTGCATTGCACATGAGGATAGCTAAGGTCTGCCCATTACCCAGAAGACTGGGAGGTGGAGGTGCTCTGTGTCAGCAGAGCTGAGTAACAGTCACACCCCCTCCTAAAAAGTGCCATCACACAGACTTGTATTGCAGGAAAGGGGAATGTCTGTTACTGAGTGCAGATTTTGCCATCCTTGCTGCTGATTCCTGACACTAATGCCACGTAGACACGATCATTTTTCGGCATGAAAAAAACGACGTTTTTAAAAAATGTAATTTAAAATGATCGTGTGTGGGCTTCACATAATTTTTCGGGTTCTGAAAAATGACAATTTTTTTTTTCGAACATGCTCCATTTTTTAACGTTGTTTTAAATTATGTAGTTTTTCGGTTTGTAAAAAATGATCGTGTGTGGGCTAAAACGACGTTGAAAACCCGCGCATGCTCAGAAGCAAGTTATGAGACGGGAGCGCTCGTTCTGGTAAAACTACCATTCGTAATGGGGTAAGCACATTCATCGCGCTGTAAAAGACAGAAAAGCGCAAATCGTCTTTTACTAACAGAAAATCAGCTAAAGCAGCCCCCAGGGTGGCGTCAACTTCCCCTTTATAGTGCCGTCGTACGTGTTGTACGTCACCACGCTTTGCTAGAGCATTTTTTAAAAACGATCGTGTGTGGGCAACGTCGTTTTAATGATGAAGTTGGAAAAAACAACGTTTTTCTAAATGCCAAAAAATGATCGTGTGTACGTGGCATGAGGCACTGTATATTATGACCTGGGTAAATGAAGACCTTTAAAAACACTTTTGAGAATCAAGAGATTACAATACATTTTCAAATAGGGGTCTAGTAGAGCGATCTCAATCATTAAAAAGCATTTACAACTCTACACCAAATTCCCCAACATGGAACATTGATCATTTCCAAAAATGAACCCAAGCAGAGGAAGCTTTTTATTGTTGCGACAGCTTTTATTGTCCCCATCGTGCCTTTTTTGGCTACTAGCCAATCCAGTGTGACAGGACAGTACATTAAACCCTAATCACCTCTATTACCACTACAGACAGAAACTACTCTTCTCTGAGATAACGAGAATTCCCTAATTATCTTATAATTGGTTATTCAGGTTCCAAGTGCCCAATAATTAATGTGCCATTGTGACAAAACTGTAACATTTCCTCCTTATTTCTTCTCACTTTTGCGGCAGTGACATGTAAGCTTAATTCATATTAATTAATACATGCACATTTGTGACTAGGTGAAAAAATAATGTATAGTTTTTACCATGTGACAAAAAAAAATGAAAATAAATGAATAATATGAATTTAAATGCAAGAAAATATGAAAGGCTTATGCCACGTACACACGATCCGAATATTGTACGAAAAATGTCGTCCGAGGAAGAATCGTCCGATAATCGGATCGTTAGTACAGGGCTTCCATGAGCCGATCATGACAGTTCATCCAATATTATTTTATCGGACATGCACGAAAATTTTCCTCGTACGATACCAGATCGTACGATTTTCGTTTGGTCAGTACAGTTGTCCAAAAATATAACACAAATGCAACACATGACATCACTTCCGTTTTTTTTTTCTCTCGTACGAGAATTTTCGTGACTTTAGTAACCTATTCAATTTCTACTTGCGACTAGTAAACGGAAAAAGTCGGACGATCTGTCGTCCGATTTTCGGATTGTGTGTACGTGGCATTAGAGTAAACCAACAAGCTAACATTATTGCACTGGAGTTCAAGAATATGCCTTTGTGTGATAGAGGTTCTAAAATCACAAGACTGACCAAACAGAATTAGGCTGCATTCACACCTGAGCGTCGGTCGTTCGGTCGTTTTTTCCGGCGTTTTGTCACGCGTATTCATGCTTATTTGCGCGTTTGCATACAGCGTCGTCCGACGTTTTTGTACTTCGACGTTTTTTATTTTAGCCAATAGGAAAAATGATCTTTTCATCACTTGTTGCTATGTTGGTAGATTTTTTTAATCTTCTGCCTGGGTGAAAAGTTCTATTGATTAAATCGACGAAACGCCCGTAGCAAAAGCTTGTTGTCGCGCTAGTCGCTTGAATCAAGCATTTCCATTACTTTCTATGGGAAATGGAAACGCTCAAAAACGACCAAACCGCCCGATACGCGCGACAAAAAAGGGTCCGGAACTTGTTTGAGCTTCAGTCGTTCGGCGTCAGGCGTATTGGCGTGGAGATGTGAACCATCTCCATAGGGAATAATGTATTTTTTCCCCTCCAACGTATTAGAGCGTCACGCTTCAGGCGACAAAACGCTCAGGTGTGAATGCAGTCCTACAGTTGTTTTGTCAGGTAAATTTAAATTTAATAGGAAAAGGTAAAAAAGTGAAAAAGTAAGTTCCTAAATGAAGTTGCCTTCATGTTTATACGACCAAAAATGTAAATTAACACCCGCAACCAATTCACAGCTGCTGTGTGAAACCCTAATGGGGAAACATAAGTTTTCCCCCTAAATTAAAGAAACCCACTGCTGAAGATGTAAACGTGGAAAAAATAAATTATATGGACCTGTGGCAATCTAAACATGAATGTACACAATCACATACAGACTGCCACATTCCAGTAATATTAATTATGTGCACCTAAAAAGTGAAAAATTATGATTCCAAATGAAGGAAAACACAATACAAATTCGCATGTTAAATATCGGTACGTATAAAATATATGTATAAAAATATATATATAAAGTGTGTATGCAAAAAAAATATATTTTAAAGTGAAGCCCCTAATTAAAGGGATAGTGCTCAAAAATGTACTCAGTGTCGATGTTTAGGCCAAATGGCGTATAACACTTTATACGGTGGATCCAAGCCATTTCAAGCTTGGATATCTCTCTCACCAGAGAGCTACCCCTCCACTTCGGCCTAAACTTATCAATGCCTAAAAACAACGTGTTAGGGGGCAGATCGGGTCCTTTGCAGTTTAGGTAAATAATAGATGGTAGGTGTGCGGGGGGCTATAGGAATCAATAAAGCCTCTCTTTAGGGGTAAGGATCCCTTCATAGAACCCTTTCGCCACAAGAGCTTCAAGCTCTCTCTTATACCTATTTTTAGGGTCTGATGCTAAAAGCAAAAGTATTGGAATCCCCAACAATGTTGTACATTTTTTTTGAGGTAGTCTGACCTATCCAACTCTACGACCCCCCCCCCCCCCTTACCAGCTGGTCTAACAACCAACTCTTTATTATTACAGAGTAGATCAAGTCCCTCCTGCATAGTTTTATTCAAACAAGCCTTTTTAATCTCCATTTGATCCAAATCTCTTAGTAAAACATCACAAAATACTTTAAGAGAAGGTTCTAAATTACCCGGAGGGTTAAAGAGGGAGGCATTAGCCAATAATATAATAATATAATCGCCAGGATTCACCTGATTAGAAAAAGTATTGGTTTATTGATTGGTTTGCGCAAAAGTTATAGCGTCTACAAAATAGGGGATAGTTTTATGGCATTTGTATTAATATTTTTTTTTTACTAGTAATGGCGGCGATCAGCGATTTTTATTGATACTGCGATCTTATGGCGGACACTTCGGACACTTTTGACACATTTTTGGGACCATTGGCATTTTTATAGCAATCAGTGCTATAAAAATGCATTGATTACTATAAAAATGCCACTGGCAGTGAATGAGTTAACACTAGGGGGTGAGGAAGGGGTTAATTATGTTCCCTAGGTGTGTTCTAACTGAACGGGGGTAGGACTGACTAGGGGAAATGACAGATCGCTGTTCATACATTGTAGGAACAGACGAACGGTCATTTCTCCCCCTGACAGGACCGGGAGCTGTGTGTTTACACACACAGCTCCCGGTTCTCGCGCTGTAACGAGCGATCGCGCACGCCCCTAGTGGCTGAAATGCAAAATCACCTAATATTAGGTGATTTTGCGCAGCCAAGCCGACCTGCCGCCGTAAAACTGTGGCGGCTGGTCGGCAAGCGGTTAACGAAACAAAATAAATAAAAACCAATATCGGGGGTAACTAAATAAATGTATTTTTCGGACGAAAACGAAATTTCAAAACAAAATATTTCAGTGTGCACATGTCTACTTTAAATAGAGTCGCTCCTCACACACCTGTCTTTTAAACTTCGGACATAAGTTCCATTTATCTATAAAGTCAAATTTATCAAGTGAAATAGCCTTTTTAGCACAGTGCGCTGTTCCAGCTCCAGCTGTACTCAGGAGCAGCCATTCCAGGCTGTTCAAACTGTGCGCATGCACAGTCGCCTTTTTTATGCTTCCAGGTATTTGTGGAAAGGCCCCTCAACAGCTGTATCTGTAATTAGAGGACGTGCACTTTTTTTAGCAGGAACAGTTCTTCTGGAAGGTAAATTTACTTTTTGAACAAAGTTTTGAAAAACTTGTGACGAACTAACAAGTTATCAGGGTTATTCAATGAAAGCACAAGGTTTGCAAGTTAGGGTTGATCCTGCTATGCATAAAGGCTCCAGTGATAAAAATCTGACCATGCCTATAGATTTAGTGGTTAAATATGAATATATAAAAAAATTACAACTATTTTGCTAAAAATAAGAAGGGCAGACTGCAGTTTTGATATAACACACTTTGAAACTTTTAAACTTCTGGAATAAAAGTTTTGCTAAAAAAAAGACATTTTAGTTTACCCGTAAATCCTTTTTTTGGGAGTACAATATATAACACATTATTCAAGACATTGGGGTTGATTTACTAAAGGCAAATAAACTGTGAACTTTGGCGATGCACTTGCACTTGTTTTCCCTAGAGCTTAGTGAATGCGGTGAAGCTTCACATTGTAAATACTCAATCAGGTGCAAGGAAATAAAAAAAAATAAAAAAAATTTGCTTATGCATGATTGAATGATGGAAATTAGCAGAGCTTCATTGCATTCACTAAGCTGGAAAATGAGTGCAACTACATTTGCGACATGCCCAGTCTATTTGCCTTTAGTAAATCAACCCCCATGGGTTATATTCTGCCACCTTCCGGTGAGGACACTAGTAAACAAAGCTGTTAAGGCAGCCCATATAATCCCTCCCATTTTGGCAAACAATAAGAGAATATGCCAGGACATAGAAGAGGGTGTCCTGTGTTATGTACTGTACTCCAAGGAAAGGACAGGTAAGTCAAAAGTCCATATTTCCTAATCATACAATACAGGACACAGGCTTCCAATTATCAAGACCATGGGGTGTCCCCATGCAATACAACTAAAAGCCCAAAATAAGGGAATCAGATTCCCAAACTCCAAGAGCAGCTTGAAGCACCTTGAAGCTGAAGCTGACATTACACCAGAACAGAGAAGAGGGTGTCCTTTGTTATGTACTGTAGTCCAAGAAAATAATCTTACAGGTCAGTCAATCTGTCTGTCTTTCTTAACCATACAATACATGACACAAGCTTCCATTAATCAAGACCATGGCATATCCCCAAACAACACTAATCATCTGAATTGTTTTAGTTTTAGTCGTATTTTAGACTAAAATAGTATTAATTTAGTCGACGAAAATATTTTTGTCAACAAAATAAACACTAATCTGGGCACAGTATATTTGCCTTTGGTAAATCAGCCCCTTTGTATGCAGACAGTCTTTGTTCGGAAAATATCCTGTATAAGTATGTAACCCAGAAACAAATTTAGGAAGAGACCCCATACAGATGACCTTAGGTCCGGAAGGTGGCTTCAAGCAGGAGCATACCTCGTCCTCTAGAACCTTACTGGTTTCTCATAACTTGGGACACTGCTCATCAGGGTTCTCAGACTCAGAGGATGCACCTTCTGCTTCCTCATCTTCCTCCCCATCTTCGTCTTCCTTGGAAAGCAACACTACTGCAATGGACCAATTGGACAACAATTGGTCAGCACGCTGACTGGCAACACTTATGCCTTTTGCACCCCACATTCTCTATCAATGCAACCATAGAGGCTGAAAATTCATCTCTAGAAAGAAGGAACGGGGGGGGGGGGGGTACCTGAGAAATTAAGGGAAGGCTCTGAGGTGTGGAGACTGAAGTACCAGAAAGGAAACCTGTATAACCTCACCATCACCCTGTGTACAATGTGTGTTTGCCTGCGACCCATTTCCCATTTACCTTGTGCCTGATGTCTGTTATGAGTGTGAAGGGATTCTCTAAAGAATTTGTTGCTGTGAAGCAGAAGGGTGACATTTTCCTATGTCTCGTGAGTGAAGGATGCTGCATAATCCAGTAAAATCTGATGTGGAGACCTAGGCCACAATTTGGAGTAGTATAGTGCTGGATATTTGTCTGTAGGAGAGTATGCACTCAAGATGGAGCCCAGAACTTGAAGAGGGTTGAGGAATCACCCACAAGGGTGAGACTGTGCATGCTGAGCAGGCCATTGCATGTTTGAATGCATTAAAGGGAATACAACAAAATCTCTAGTTGTGAAGAGAGTGTTGCACATTCTGCCATGGCAACAGACAATATAAAGTGCTCCCGCCATATAAAACTCACACCACCTGCCCCTATGTGACCAAGGCAGGGACAACCCCTAGACTGGGTGAGAGGGTATTTTGGGGGAAAGGACCCCACAGGGGAAGGGGCAGGGTCCTGCACTCACTAATCTGGGGTACTGGCTACTTCGCAGGAGAAGAACTCAGCGGGTGGGGACTCCCTGCTTCGCCTATTCCAGAAGGGCACACCCCTCCTTCATGGAGATGGTCTTCAGGGACTGGTTCACACTGGGGTGGATCGCCAGCAACCTGGACCTGTAGAACATTCTGCAGCTAACTGCACCTCGTTGTATTGTTGTACAACAAGTCCTGTGCCAGTGACAACTTTACAGACATCATCCATACGTTGAGGTCCAGGTAAGGTTTCCCAAAGGAATGACAAGGGGTCACCAATCCAGTAGCTTCAAGAATAAATTGCAGTAACTGTAGAATCAGGCCCCTGGACGACATCATCTCTGATGAAACGCGTAGGACAGAGCAACGCGCTGACATCACCTTGTGTTTTCATTTGTGTCCCGGAAGAATGGGTTTGTCTGGATGTGCTGCCGGCCGGCACACCAGACTTAAGGCTTTCTACTAATGCTGATGCTGTAAGTGCAATATTTTATGTTACTAATAAATAGGTTAATGGTTTTACACTATATGGAGCTCATTTATAATTCCATCCATCCACATGAGTGAGCGAGAGGTGCCCTGGAGATAGATGTACACACATACTTGGAGAAAGACCCAGGCTGTGTTTTTGATCCTCTGTAACAGGGGATCATGTAGCTCTGGTAAGGGGAAAATTGTACCATCTGGTGGTGGAGTTTGCATGTTGCAGATGGTGAATGGACTTTGCCATCGTATATTTGGGAATAAGACCGTAGTTTCAAGCACTGGTGGACTTTCTATATATGAAATCTTTCCTTTCCAATAGATCGGAATTTGATCGTTGGATCAAGACTTAACGCGATTCTATTCTACTTTTAACTGTAGAATCAGCTTGACAGAGGATTAATTTCTCTGTTTAAAGAACAGTGCATTTTCCCAGAAGAATATTAGATATAATAATATAATATAGAAACAGAATATTTGATTTACATCTGCGGATTAACAACTGTCCTAGTCTATAAAAATGTTTTATGCAGTAGTTACAGTATTGTTTTAACCACTTAAGACCCGGATCAATATGCAGGTTAAGGACCTTGCCCCTTTTTGAGATTCGGCACTGCGTCGCTTTAACTGACAATCGCGTGGTCGGGCGACGTGGCTCCCAAACAAAATTGGCATCCTTTTTTTCCCACAAATAGAGCTTTCTTTTGGTGGTATTTGATCACCTCTGCGGTTTTTATTTTTTGCGCTATAAACAAGAATAGGGCGACAATTTTGAAAAAAATTCAATATTTTTTACTTTTTGCTATAATAAATTTCCCCAAAAAAGCTTTAAAAAATTTTTTTTTTTTTCCCTCAGTTTAGGCCGATACATATTCTTCTACCTATTTTTGGCAACGTGCCTGTACATGCCTGTGTCTAGCCGTGCCATTCTGCCGACGTTTATGTACAGGAGGCGTCCCTTAAGTGGTTAATGTCAACTTAGTTAATTTGGTTATACCAGCTTTTTTTTAATCCCTACTATTTTCTGTGGTGAAAAGATTCAAGAACACATTTTGAGGAATGTTTTACCTAAACATATTTTTATGGGAAAACTATTACATTTTTGCTAGCTGTTTTGTATCCTTCAATGCCGTAGGATATACATTTTAAGATGAAGCAAGTTCATCCGAAAAACTCTCTTGTTTATTAATTCATATGGTTTAATATGATTAAATATGATAGGACCTATAGGAGCTTGTTGTATTACTTATTCTAAATTCATTGGCATTTATATCGATTTTGCTCCCCTTTGCAGCTATAACAGCCTCCACTCATCCGGGGGCTTTAAGAGTGTGTGTGGGGCAGTGTTGCCAACCTATCAGATTGAAATTCACTGACGCAACACCCAAAATTTACTGGCACAGCCAAGTTTTTACTGGCATTTCAAGAAGTAACAAAATTACAGTTTTAAGAGCAAGTTACAGTATTTAGGCTCCAAACAATACAATATGCAATTAGTAATGTGATTTAAGGTAGCTAACAAGGCAAAAAACATATTTCTTATTTTATTTTCGATATAGTAAGTAGCTCAGGGACAGGCCTCAGGAGGGCAGAAAATTAGAATAGGCGGCACACACACAAAATTGACTCTCAGGTCTCGTACACATGACCGTTTTCCTCGACAGAATTCATCAAGAAACTTGGTGGGAGAGCTTTTTTGCACAGGAAAACGTTTGTGTGTATGTTTTTCGTCAAGAAAACTGTTGTGGAACTCGATGAGAAAAAAAGAGAACAAGTTCTCTTTTTCCTCGTCAGGAATCTAAATTTCCTCGTCGGGCTGGTTTACGACGAGAAACACGTTCGTGTGTATGCTTAGAAACCCGCGCATGCTTAGAATAAAGTATGAGACGGGAGCTCACCTTCGGTAAAAGTAGCGTTCGTAATGGAGATAGCACATTCGGCACGCTGTAACAGCCTGAAAAGCGCAAATCGTCTCTCACCAACCCTTTACTAACACGCGGCAACACAAGATTAGCAAAAGCAGCCCCAAGGGTGGTGCCAATGGAATAGAACTTCCCTTTTATAGTGCCGTCGTACGTGTTGAACGTCACCGCGTTTGAGAACGACGAGATTTTGTCTTGACAGTGTGTACGCAAAGAAAACTTGTGAAGATTCTCGACAAGCCTAACAAGGAACTCGTCGAGGAAAACGGTGTTTCATTTACGACGAGTTCCTTGGTCGTGTGTACGAGGCCTCACAGTGACACTGACAGCAGTGTCCAGCATCACAGATGATGATGAGACCTCGCTGACACAACACGCCCCCTCCCCAATTCACAGTGATTGTCTCTCTTCAAGCCAAGTGGTTCCTTCACTCCACTCCAGTCTAAACAGCACTGACAGTCCCGGTCCCAGCCGCCTTGCTCCCATACTGCAGACCCGCACACGAGGCTCTGGCCGCGCTGCTTGGCTCCATTGCACCATAACATCACACGACATGCTTGGGTACCATCTCCGCCAGAGCCACCCGATCACACTGCTGTAGCAGGTACTCGGATGGTCTCAGCTGGCTCCGGACCAAACCGAGCATTACAGCCATATTTTTTACTGGCAAACTTTTACTGGCATTTACTGGCAGGAGAAAATTGGCTGCCAGTAAAAATACTGACGTTTGGCAACACTGTTGTGGGAACTTGTGCCCATTCAGCCAAATGGACATCTGTGAGGTCAGGTAATGATGTTGGCGGAGAAGACCCACAAAAAGCATTACAATTCATCCCTAAGGTGTTCAATGGAGTTGAGGTCAGAGCTCTGTGCAGGCCACTCAAGTTCCTCCAACACAAACTCATCCAACCATGTCTTTATGGAGTTGGTTTTCTACATAGGGGCACAGTCATGCTGAAACAGAAAAGAGTATTTTGAAACTGTTGCCACAAGGTCAGGATCACACATTTTTAAAGCTGAAATAAAAAAAAATTATCTATACCTTTAGTGATCTAAATTACCTGTAATAAAGGAAGTTTTGTGTTATGCAGGCAGCTGGTTCCTGTGGAAATATTCATTGCAGGGATGGCCAATCCTCTTCTTGCCCCTGAACTTCCGATGCTGTGGGGGTTAATAGCTTTGGATCTTCTGTAAACCTGCCATGAAAAATTTCCTGAGAAGGACCCACCCCCTCCTCCAATAAAGGAGGAGGGAGAAGAGGACAGTTCTTTGTTGGAAAGGCCTATGACCTGGATTCCGATGTGGACATACTAGTAAGTGGAAAATATTTTATGGTATATGGTATAAGTGGTACATTTTATGCTTTAAACCCCAAGTATGTGGGTGAGGAATCTAGTCAGTTTTTCTTCGTTCAGCCAGCTGCAGAGGCAGAGTCCCTGACATCTTCTGTTTTGTGGAAATGCCACTATAAAGTCTGGTGTCACTGCCTGGAATCGAAAGTGGGATGAGACAAGTTGTCATCCTATATGTCGGTGATATGCCACTAGCCGTACTCTCTACACATTATTTATTTTAAAGGAACAGCGTTGCTGCTTTGGACACCGTTGAAATTAAACCCGGGTTTGTGGGACTTACATTTGAGCGCTCCAATGTGAGATTTGGGCCCCAATGCACTGGTCAATGGAAGAGAGTTTGCCAGACCAATCAGACCACTATTTTTAGCATTGCCTCTTTAGTGTAGAGATTATAAGTAAAGTCACTAGTCTGCTTGCTATTTACATATTATTTTGTAACTGTTTCCATGTACTTGTTAAAGCGTTTATTGCTAAAGTGTTTTTCCATCCTTTGGTTATTGTTTTACCGTGTTTTGCCCAGACAAATATTTTCTTCTCAGCCATGGTGTGTCAGATGGTGCATTGCTAGGAAGTTCATTGATATCTGGAGTCAGGGGACCCAAACATCTGCGGCTACAGATAAAGTGAGTAAACATTCTGATTTTAGCACAGTTGCACCAAGCAAATCCTAACCAGCACTGGTGCATTGTGGCAGAAAGAGAGTCCTTAGTCTTGTGCAGTGGTCTCCAAACTGTGGCCCAGGGGCCAGATGCATCCCTTCGCTTGCTTTTATCTGGCCCTTGGGGCAGTATTTCATCCACTGATACCAACAATGGAGCATAATTCCTCCCACTGACACCAATGATGGGGCACAATTCTTCTCAATGACACCAACGATGGGGCACAATTCCTCCCAATGACACAAACAATGTGGACCAATGACATCAGTGATGAGGCACATCCTCCCAATGACATTAAATGATGGGGAACGATTTTGCTCAATGACACCAACAATGGGCCCAAGGACACAAATGATCGGGCATAATTACACCCACTGAAACAAACAATGGGGCATTATTTTGTCCCACTGATTTCAAGGCCTTTTCAAATCCCACTGACCACTGTCCAGCCCTTGTAAAGTCTGAAGGACAGTAAACTGGCTCTATGTTTAGAATGTTTGGAGACTTCTGGTTTTGTGCATACTCCAACCAGAGTGACTAGCAGCCTAAATTGGACTTCTTCACTTCCTCCCCATAAGCATGGGGACGGGCAGGGGGAAGTGCTGTACGTGTTTAACGTAACAACTCACTTTAAAGTAAATCCTACTAAATTCTAAACTGTTAACAATAAACACATTGCTAAAGAGCAAACACCGAATGTTGCCTCCATTACCTTTATTAGTAAGCAATGCCTCTTCTATTCCCCTCTCTGATTTTAGATGTACTAACTTTACTGGGCCCTGACTTTTCCTATATTGATTTCCAAGTTCCACCAACTGCTATTACTGGGTCTAGTGAGAGTGTGTTTACTGTCATCAGGGCAGTCTCATTGGATATTGGACCTGCCAAATTACGATCCATATATGGGCAGACTGGTTGCACACAAATTGATATATCAGTTGACTTGTGTACAACCAACCTGTTGGAAAATGTTCTCTAGATCAGCACCGCCAGTTTAGCTTTAAGATTTTGAACCTAACGAAGACTGCAAGATTGCTGGTTTGCTGGCCGTTGTTCTACAAGCCCAAAGTTTTGTACAATCACTGTGATCCAGGTTATAGTGTAATGATTTAAGACACATGAATGGATCCAGATGCGTGCTCTGGCCATGATGTAATTTAGCCTGACGTGAAAGAGTCATCCATCTGTTTTTCGGCTGGTCAGAAGAAGGCTGTAATGGGACGTTACAGCTAAACCTTTACGTAGTTTTCCTATTTATTGCTGATTACATTAAAATTCGAGTAAAGCCTCCATCTCTCTCCAGCCCATTTTAGGCAGCAGATGTTAAAGTCAGCTCAGAGTCAAGTCTGCCTGGAAGCGCATTCGTCCTTCTGTGCTCGCTGCCCGCTAACGATGCACACGGCACGCGAGTCACATTTAGTAATGTGCTGCCGGATGCAATTATACTGGATTAAAAGAAATGTAAAAAAAGAAGCAAATTAAAACACTGAAACAAAAATTTAATAAATAACATAAAAATAAAGGGCACAGAGAAATTTAGCGAAAAAAAAGAGGACAAACCTGGGGCAAACATTGCAATTAAAAGAAAAACAAAGACTTGTGCAATTCAGAAAAAGGAGAAATGTGTGTAAACCAAACTGGAAATTACACAAAATTCTGGCATTCTTCATGTGCAACTGGCTGTCCTGCTCACTAGTTCCACATGCTTGCCGGTGACCTCATTTTTAGAATGACCATGTGAATCCAAGCTGAAAAACCTTCAGGCCAAGTGCTTTAAAGCACAGCCCCTTGTAGCTCGTAGAATTAGATGTTTCACAGTATAGGGTCATGTAACCAGAGGCTGTAGGCATAATCAGAAGCAAAGCCAGATCTGGCTTTATTGCATAATATTAAAGCACAATTGAACTGTCACTTTAAATCAGCTAAATACAATTTCTAGATGCATCAAATTCTAGATGCATCAAAACAAAAAGTTGCAAAGTTTTACAGTTTTTGTTTTCTTTGGACAGCAGCCACATCCTAAATGCCTGTCCACTGTTAGCATGTTGCAGAAAAAAATATCCTTTCTCTCTAGGTGTAAGCAGTGGTCTCCCTGCAGAAGTCCAACTCTTGCTGAGTCAGAGCTATAGCTCTCCAATCATCATAGAGAATGGTGGAGCCATAGAATCAGCACCTGAGGACCCTCTTCCCTCCTCCTTCTCATGTGCCAAGGTATTCGCAGGTTGAGAACTACTGGCAGAGCTCATGCTACCCTAGCCACATCTAAATGTTGATGCCCCTTTGTGGAAGCTCCATTCCTTTGAATATTTCCATACAGAAAACTAAACAAGAGAAAGAAGAGATGGTTTCCTCTTGAACGATAGTACGTCTTCTGACTCCTCTAAACATCCCTATAGTTCAGGGGTCTCTAAATTTTCTAAGCAAAGAAATAGTACCCCATTGATGGTGTTAGTGAGAGGAATGATGGCCCATCGTTGGTGTCAGTTGGAGGAATAGTACCCCAAGGGCCGAATACAGGCAAGCAAAGGGCAAAATCTGGCCCCTGGGACGCAGTTTGTAGACCACTTCTCACCTTAGAACGAGTTCCCTGTATTGCATCCCAGTTTTTGCAGAGGGAGCTGACATTTTGCCCTCTGTGTTTTCCTTCCGGGTTCACAGCTCCGGGCCTTCACAGTGCATGCGCCGCTGACGTCAGCGGCTGCATGCAAAGTGAATATTTCCTAAACCGCACAGGTTTAGGAGATATTCATTTTACCTACAGGTAAACCTTATTATAGGCTTATCTGTAGGTAAAAAAAGGGGGGGGGGAACAAACGCATTAAGGTAAGTATTACACCTTATTCCTCATCTCCTAGAGTTGACGAAAATTTAAAGGAGTTGTAAAGTCTCCAGGTTTTCCACCCTAATCCATTCTATGCATTAAGATAAAAAAACTTCTGTGCTGCAGCTGCCCCCCAGAGCAACCCTTTTACTTACCTGAACCCGGTTGTTCCAGCGACGAGAACGAGCACACCAGCTTTAGTCGCTGTCTTGTGTCCTCTTTCGACAGATTGACGTCAGCAGAAGCCATTGGCTCCCGCTGCTGTCAATAAAATCCAGTGACACAGGAGCGTGCCCCCCATGGAAATCGGGTCTCCGTGGGGGGCACTTGAGAAAAGGAAGAGCCAGGAGTGCCGCTGGGGGACCCCAGAAAAGGAGGATCAGGGTCACTCTGAGCAAAACCCTTGTTTTTTTATAAAAAAAAAAAAAAGAAACTAACCTTTACAATCACTTTAAGCACTGCAGTGTGGGAAGGGAGCACTACAAGGGTAGTTTTCTTTGCAATTCCCAGAGTTGGGTTTTATGGATGGCATTGTCCTCCTAAGAGCAGTATGAGCAGTGTTAATGAGCGCGTTTTTAGACGGAAGTGCCTTGAGTGTGATGTAAATGATCTCAGTGTCACAGATGACACTTTGATGAAGTACATTAGGTCCGAGGTGAGAGACACAACGCACAGGGTTCTGCTGGCTGCATATTGATCAGGAAAGCCGCTCTGTTATTGACAGCTTGATTTGTATCTTGTATCAAGAATCATCCTCATTACATGTCTCTTCTGAGAGTTCTGCTCACTTTGTCTTATTTATTGAATTCTTCTGGTAACGAAGCACAAACCTGCTAATTAATGGGAAAATGTATTCCATTCTGTATTATGTATTCCGATACACGAGCAATTTGCAGACACTTTTAAGATCAACTTGTCTTTCGCAGAGAAGTCAACCTAGGGAAAAGCTTGATAGTAGGGTAAAATAGCTGTAAAGTGGGTGGGGATCATTTAAATAAGGGGTGTGGCTACACTGAATAAAGAGACCTACACAAAGGGATTGATTTACTAAAACTGGAGTGTGCAAAACTGGTGCAACTCTGCATAGAAACCAATTTAGCTTTCAGTTTTAAAGGTAGTTTTTCCCTACATTTGTTGGGGAAAAAAAACATTCCCCTTCTAAGTGATCTCTGTACTTTGCAAGTATTTTATCAAGCTTTGTTGCAGATTCCTACCTTTTGCTATTCTGAGGAAATCACAATTTGTTCCTCTGTGCCCCTGTGCCGAGTGATCCTAATGGGAGCGGTTTCATAATTATCAACCAGCTGCTTCACCTGCAGAGCTCTAATGAGGAAAATTGCTGGATCTGCATCCTTTTAGATGTGATTTTCTATTGTGCATTTTTGTTGCAGGGCATGCCATAAATATGACTTGTATCTTAGTGCAGACTTCTGGGAAAATCAGTCAGCCAATCACACAAGCACGAAATTGTGTTTCTTGGGGGCGTTCTGTAAACATTATGTATACAGAACACCTCCAGGTATCTATATTGCATGCTACAGAAAATGACAGAGCTGCAGATTGAAAAGGAAAGGTCATTTTTAATAACTCACCTCTGTGAGGTGAGTCGGGAGGAAGTAGAGAGAAGACATTACTGGAATAAAGAAGCAGCAGAGGAGGAAACTTATCAGTGAGAACTGCTTGGGTTGGCGATACCATCCAAAGGATTCCATTTGTCTAATGCTGTCTTTGATCTCCTATAATTTAGAGATCAATTTTTTCTGGAAGAAACATTATAGTGAATAGTCCTTATGGGCTGACTTGAAATAACAGATTCTCTATAAGAGTTACGCTATGTGCGCCTCTTTTCTCGTCCATATTTAAACGGTGGAGCTGAGGAACATCACGCTCAGGGGACGGAGGGCTTCCTGGTGAAAACATCCAAGGATTAAAGGCCTAGGCTGGGTTATAGCCATCTGCGGCTTTTCTTTCCGGTGGAGGGTCACTTTGTGTACATGTGTCACTGGGTGGTGTGGAACGTAGGAGTTACCATTGCTAGGATTGTATCTGAATAACCCGTGACCATACAAGTGCCATCTAATCAACTACGGACCTAATTACACCCTCATAGACTGTGTATCTAAATAGGCTGTTTGTGGCGTGGCTTTCTTTTGTTTACTTTGTCTTTGTGTTTTCGCACGCCAGCTGCTGCCTAGGGTCAGAGGGTGGGGGGGGGGCGCACTAGCGCGGTTTCTTGTTTTCTGTTAGGTTACAGCACATCACTGCAGAGGGACATGATATACATATGAATGCCGCCTTTATTTACATATGAATGCTGCCGGCCTCAGCTATTTACATATGAATGTTCTCAATATTTACATATGATTGACGGTTATTTACATGTAAACACAGAGTCTGCTGGTAAGTCATCTGTACACAACAATAGGGTAGGGATGAGTCGGTTCAGTTTGCAGCAGAACATGCGAACAGGCAAAAAAAATTGTTCGAACACGCGAACTCTGGGACATGAACGTGAAAAATCTAAAGTGCTAATTTTAAAGGTTAATATGGAAGTTATTTCCCCAGGGAACATGTATCAATGCAAAAAAAACGTCAGTTTTTTTGAGAGCAGTGATTTTAATAATGCTTAAAGTGAAACAATAAAAGTGAAATATTCCTTTAAATTTTGTACCTGGGGGGGTGTCTATAGTATGCCTGTAAAGTGGCAAGTTTTTCCTGTGTTTAGAACAGTCCCTGCACAAAATGACATTTCTAAAGGAAAAAAGTAATTTAAAACTACTTGCGGCTATAATGAATTGTTGTGTCCCAGCAATACAGATAAAAGTCATTGAAAAAAAAGGCATGGGTTCCCCCCCCCCCCCAGTCCATTACCAGGGTCTGGTATGAATATTAAGGAGAACACGAACCCAATTTATTTTTAAAGTTCCGTGGGGGTCCCCCCAAATTCCATACCAGACCTTAAGGGTCTGGTATTAATTTTAAGGGGAACCCCGCGCCAAAATTTTTTTTTTTTTTAAAAAACGATTCAGGAGGGGGGCCACTCTCTCGTCCCCCCTCATTTCCTGCTGCCTGCCAGGTTGCTTGCTCGGATAAGGGTCTGGTACAGATTTTGAAGGGGACCCCTACGCCATTTAAAAAAAAAAAATTAAAAAGTTGATTGATAAGTCAACTTCAGTACAACCAGCTTGCTTATAGATGGTTTGAACCTCGGCCAGTCCCTGCTGAACCAACCGAGATTCGGTCCATTAATGGACAGCTTGAAACAGCTCTCATATGTGTACATATAGTTACATAGTTAGTCAGGTTGAAAACAGACACAAGTCCATCTAGTTCAACCATAAAAAAATAAAAAAATATATCGTACAATCCCATATACCCAATTCTATACCCACAGTTGATCCAGAAGAAGGCAAAAAACCCCAGGAAAGCATGATCCAATTTGCTACAGCAGGGGAAAAAATTCCTTCCTGATCCCACGAGAGGCAATCCTTGGATCAACTTTACCTATAAATGTTAGTACCCAGTTATATTATGTACATTTAGGAAAGTATCCAGGCCTTTCTTAAAGCAATCTACTGAGCTGGCCAGAACCACCTCTGGAGGGAGTCTATTCCACATTTTCACAGCATATTTCGAGATTAAATATATATATATCTATATATATATATATTAGTGCTGTCAGTTAAACGCGCTATTAACGGCGTTAACGCAAACCCATGTTAACGCCATCAATTTTTTTATCGCGCGATTAACGAGGCGGCGTTCGGGGGTTATACCGGGATGATGATAGCGGGCGATCGGCTATCCAAACATAACAACCGATGCGGCTAAAAGCCGCTCGGTTGTTATGCCGGAGGAGCGGGAGGGGAAATCCCCCCCCTCCCGCCGCCTTTCGCCGCTCTGACCGGGCCTCCCGTCCCACCGGGAGACCCGATCCTAGATCCGCCGCCTTCTGTGTCCAGGTTGGAGACTGACACTAAGCCGCAAGCGGCTTTGATTCAGTCTCCGCATTGAAACCACGGAAGCGGCGTCATGACGTCACTTCCGGGTTTCTCGGCTGCCAATGGCGCCGGATTTAAAAAAGTACAGAGTATTCAGAATCGCCGTTTTCGGCAATCAGAATACTTTGAAGTGCAAAGGAGGGCTCGGAGGTCTTTTAGACCCCCGATCCCTCCATAAAGAGTACCTGTCACCACCTATTGCTGTCACAAGGGATGTTTACATTCCTTGTGACAGCAATAAAAGTGATCAAAATGTAAAAAAATAAAAAAACACAATTTAATATTATAAAAAAAAAAAAAAAAAATAAGAAAACAAAAAAAAAAATGTTTTAAAGGGTGAACCTCCTTAATCGCGCGATTAATCGTGAGTTAACTATGACATTAATGCGATTAATCGCGATTAAAAATTTTAATCGCTTGACAGCACTAATATATATATATATATATTTATACATGTTGATCATATACTCCCTTATTCTTCTCTTCTCAAGAGTAAATAAATTCAGTTCCTCTAATCTTTCCTCATAGCTGAGCTCCTCCATGCCTCGTATCAGTTTGGTTGCCCTTCTCTGCACTTTTTCCAGTTCCCTGATATCCTTTTTGAGAACTGGGGCCCGAACCTGAACTGCATATTCCAGATGAGGTCTTACTAATGATTTGAACAGGGGTAAAATTATATCGCTCTCTCTGAAGTCCATACCTCTCTTAATACAAGAAAGGACTTTGCTCGTTTTGGAAACCACAGCTTGGCATTGCATGCCATTATTGAGCTTATGATCTACCAAAACCCCCAGATCCTTCTCCACTACGGATCCCCCCAGTTGTACTCCCCCTAGTATGTATGATAGCCCCCAAGTGTACTTCATCTTTGTATTTAGCTGATTCCCCTAAATTCAGCTTAAAGAAAGGCACTCAATGCAGCCACCACATCTAAGGACTAGTAAGCTGCAATATATTACATTTTTGTTTTCAGGTTTAGATACGCTTTAAGCATTTCCTCCCAGACAAGCTATGTTATTCCTTTTTTTCATTGTGTGGTTTGTACATCAGTAGCGATGTATATTTCCATTTGCCATTTGCCCGCCGCCGCGTCCCGTTCCTTGTTTTGATCTCAGTGAAATATGTAAAACGCCTTTTGCCTTTGTATATAGGGCACAGCCGCATGGCTTTATCAGCGAGGAGGCAGAGCCGTCTGGCTGAGTTTTACGCTTTAAATTGTGAATGAACGGCAAGATGGAAAAGCGGTGTCGTCTGAGAACACTCTGTGAATGAAGCTGAATTATTAATGATAAAATAATCATTATATAACGGAGAGCGTTCACCTTGAGAGCGGGAGGGTAATTACGAAAAGCGCAGAGGAGCAGCTGGGTAAATTCAAACAAATAATATTACCACAAATCACCCGGAGAGAAAGGATACGGCAACAATATACAGCTCCCCTGGACCCGGAACACCGTGTATCATTCTTATCCACTGAGAACCAATTGGCCCGTCAGCTGTGTGCGATTCAATAGGAGCCGAGGAAGAAATAAATTCAAATATCTCTGAAAGCATAAATGGAAATTTCACAGCTGCTACATTCTATAATATGAAACGTATTTTCAGTTTTTTATGTTATTAGCGGGAAATACACAGCTGTTTTCAAAAATATAATTGCTTCTTCCTATCCTTCAAATTCCTAAACGGCTCCCCCAATAGATCTCCCTTTGCCAATTAAAGAATTCTCATTCTAAAGCTAAACTGCAGCTAAAAAAAGAATTAAAATAAGTAGCCCAGTAATAATAAATATAAAAAAAATAGGTTTTTGCAGCAATACGCCCCTTCAATGCATTGATGTCCCTGCCCACTTGCAGGACTTTTAAACTGAACCCCAGTCATGTCTTTATTACAGTCTCTACTGGGGAGATTATGTTGCGAGATTGGTACACATCTAGGTTGTATGCCTGATCGACGTGAGGCAGCGACACACTGAGGTGCTTGCTGAGGCCTCCTCTATTTATCAGATGATTTACAGCAGGGGCCACTTTAGCAACTTGGTAACAATAAGCGGAGCAGGCAGATGACAGGTCCGTGTCCGATCCGCCCAGACAGAAGGGAATGAATCCCCTTCATTTTTTTAAGTGGATCGGATTGGAGAAAGGTGTCTGTTTACATCTGCCGCTCTATAGAGGTGAATGGAGGGTCCAATTGGGTCCACCTGAAAAACAGACAGGTGGACCCAATCGGACCGATCGTGTGAAAGGGGTCCAAGGCTGCTTTCACACTGATGCATTGCTGTACCTGCACCTCAACTGACCTCACTCTTCACTTCTTCCTTTTGATCAAGATCAAAACCCATCTCTTTTGAGTTCAAAGGAGAAATGGACAAACGAGCACCCAGAGGCGATTCAGTTTGCATGTGCAGCGCTATATAAGTTTTTCACTCACTTATCGCTGGCTGCTACTGTCCCCCAGGGCTGGTACTGATGGTGGGTCCTTTTATAATCAAACCACGGTCAAGTAGCGGCTGTGGCCAGGAGGCTGATTTCTTACACTGTTTTTGGTCATGCCCAATAATTCGGGACTTCTGGGGGGAGGTGGGTGCCTTTTGTCTCCTCGGCGTTGGGCCTCCCAAATATAAGTCACCCCAAGAACTGCCTACTAGGCATTTTTGGTGACTTACACCTGTCAACGCATGCCAAGAGACTGCTCTGTATACTTTGGGCCAGATTCACGTATTTCCGCGTAACTTAGCCGCAGCGTAACGTATCCCATTTACGTTACACCGCCGCAAGTTTACAGCGTAAGTGCCTGATTCACAAAGCACTTACCTGTAAACTTGCGGCAGCGTAGCGTAAATCCGCTTGGCGCAAGCCCGCGTAATTCAAATGGGGCGGGCACCATTTAAATTAGGCGCGTTCCCACGCCGAACGTACTGCGCATGCTCCGTCTGTAAAATTACCCGACGTGCATTGCGCTAAATGACATCGCAAGGACGTCATTGGTTTCGACGTTAACGTAAATGGCGTCCAGCGCCATTCACGGACGACTTACGCAAACGACATGAAATTTAAAATTTCGACGCGGGAACGACGGCCATACTTAACATTGGTTACACCACCTAGAGGGCATGCTTAGTTTTACGCAACGCATCTCTACGGAAACGACGTAAATTTAGATCGACGGGCAAATCGGACGTTCGTGAATCGGCGTAACTAGTCATTTGCATATTCTACGCCGACCAATGGAATCGCCACCTAGCAGCTGGCCTAGAATTGCAGCCTAAGATCCGACGGTGTAACACAGTTACACCTGTCGGATCTTAGGGCTATCTATGAGTAACTGATTCTATGAATCAGGCGCATAGATACGACAATCGTATCTCAGAGATACGACGGCGTATCAGGAGATACGCGGTCGTATCTCTTTTGTGAATCTGGCCCTTTATTTTTATGCTAAAAAGACCATTCTATTGTCCTGGAAGGGTGCACAGACCTCTTTGAAAGCCCTTTGGCTGAAACTTATTAATGACTCCATCCCGCTATATAAGCTTACTTTTGAAATCCGTAAACGGACCAAAACCTTTCATAAAATTTGGGGTAGGTATCTGGCTAGCCCACTTACTCTTTACCAGCACTAACTGAAGTACACTTTTTTGGACAGTGCCCTAAAGATCTCTAATGTATAGACTCCCACCTTGCCGTGCCCGTATTGGTCTACATGCACCTTTTCTCGGTGTGCCTACTGTATATCCAATGTATTGGTATCTCTTTATTTGCCTATGTCTGAGCATATTGCCTACCATTCCGAACCAGTCCATCTGGTACGGTGATTGTGTTTTTTCTTTGTGTGTGTATTGTTTTTTTTTTTCTGTTTGTCAGTTTGTTGAAAAACTTCAATAAAAATATAAAGACGAAAGGGGTGGGGGTAAAGGTACAAGGGACAGTGGCTAATGCTGATCCTATATCATTCCCTCCCCCCAAGATTAGTCGACTATCTCGGTACTTGGTAAGGAGTGACATACATGTTGAAATAAAATAAAAAATGTATTACATAAAATTATTAGACAAAAAATACATGATTAAAATTGAAAGAACAGAACCTCAGGGATACCCCCAAGCAATATCTGTTATTACAAACGTATAGACTGGTCTATGCCTCGGTAAAACCGCTTCCTCAAGAGGACCAATCTATAAAGCAAACAATACAATTAATATTAAGCAAATATAATAGTTCAACAATAGCCATATTAAAATATAAAAAAGAATAGTACAGAAGGAAATAGCTTACCCACTATTTGGGTGGTCATGGGCGGTGTCAGGCCGCCCAGGTAAAATCTTACCCTCCTTAGACATATCACCACATCGCTTTAATTCTAGCAGTTCGATCTCCCCTTCATTTCAAATCTCGCCATTATGGGGATATATCCCTGTCTTTGAACCTGTAACCAAGTTAACTGCACCCAATTGGACATTGCCGTCCCAATGTTGAGTCTGTCACTGTCATGTGCACACCTGGCAATTGCGACACTATCGTGTCCTAGACCCCTTATTGTCCTACACCTTTCACTCATTCTTTACCCTGCCTCTTTTTTCATTCATTCATTTTCATTTAGGTTATTTCCAGTGTACTCATTTAATTAATTACTCTGTCATCACGAGCACTTTTACACTTTTTTCCAAAGATATTCACCTTCACCTCACCAGCACTGAACTAGTGTGGCTTCGGTACCACACGCTTCTATATACATTGTTGTCTATCACCTTATCCCCATCACATTACCCAATTAATGGGACTTATAACCCAACTATTTCTATATTCTGCAGTTGTTCCGACCAATGACCTGCCCTGTTACAGGGGCCCTACTTGGTAATGATAGTTTCCCAGTCTACTAGCCCTTTTGTGACAATTTCCTGTATGGTTTAACAACCTTGAAGTAATCGCTTTTGTGGGATCTATATTTCCCCCAATTTATTGTTATTGTTTTTACACTCTAATTTATTGTCATTTTTCTTTCTCTACGATTGCATAGCAACCCCTGGTGGTCTGATGCGGTCTTCGGCCGCCTGGTTCTTTTCTCCCCATACAGCGGCAGACTTGTGTTTCCCCTGGGAGGGGTGACCCAATTGGTTCATCCCTTCCTTCCTTCCCCTGAGCCGGGCTCCCCGCCTCTTGGCTCGTGTGGAATGCTTGGCGGCGCCTCGGGCGTCCCTGGGTTGGGGAGCTCCTTTAAAGGGCTTTGCCCTTGAGTGAGCACCGCGGATCTCTCTCAGTGGTCCCTATATGTGGGTCAGAGTATTATGGCTGCTACCATCTATTGATTGGGGACTACCATGGGTACGTTTTTTTCTGGCTTTTAGGAGCATTCTTATATGTCATGTTAATTACCAATTGTAACTCACATTCATTTGCATCCACAGACTTCCTCTTGCTGGGCAGTCAATTGCAATGATGGACCTTATATAATTTTTACCTATGACGCCACTTTAGTCAGGAGTACCTTGGGATGTCCCCAACTTTAATTTGCCTCACTGCCTTCGCATCACATTGAACCACCAGATGGTTTGGTACCCACACCATTTTTTAATTACTCTGTGAGCCAATTCTGGTCACGTTCTGTTCAGCTTACTTTATTTATGGCTTTGGGTATCCTTTCTGCCCTTCCTTCTTCCCCTTGGCCCTCCCCCCTCTCTCTATCCTTCTTTTTTTCTCCCCCCTCTGTCCTATCTTTCCTTCTCTTTCCCCCCCCTTCCTTTTCCCCTCCTCCCAACCATTCTTTTTCCCCTACCTTGTCCCCTCAAACCCCCCCTTTTCCACCTCCTCCCTTCCCAGCCCCCCCTCCCTTGCCCTTCTTTCCTTTAACTCCCCCTCCCCTTCCTGTCTCCCTCCTCCCTTCCCAATTCCCCCTTCCCCCTCCCCTCCCTTTCCTCCCTCCACGGGTGTCCCATTTCCCTTTCATGCTGTTCTTTACTTGATTTTTTACCTATTTTATGCCTCCATTTAGAGATTTCCACATTATCCCCCTTGTCAGCCGCAGGGGGGCTATTTTACCTGGGTGGCCTGATGCTGCACATGACCACCCAAATAGTGGGTAAGCTATTTCTTTCTGTACTATCCTTTTTTATATTTTAACATGGCTATTGTTGAACTATTATAGTTGCTTAATATTAATTGTATTGTTTGCTTTATAGATTGGTCCTCTTGAGGAAGCAGTTTTACCGTGAAACTAGTCGAGGCATAGACCAGTCTATACGTTTGTAATAAAGGAAAATATATGTGTAGCGCTTAAACAATGGTAGTTATGATGAAAATCATTGTAAACTAATAAACATAAATGTATAGAACACACATCAATAAACACAACATTAACAATTTATATGTGCATCAATAGTGTATCTAATATGTGATAAAGTCCATATGGATCGCCAAGTGTGTAGATATCACATGAATCAATGTTCACAACACAGGTTGTTAAACACACCAGCGTGAATTCAAACGCAAGTCAAATTATGAATCAGCTGGCAAATATTAATTGGTAAAGTCCGTATGAATCAGAAATCAATCAAGTGAATAAGTGAATTAAAACAAATAAGTGACTTCTTCAATGTGCAGTGTTCCCATCACCAGAAGCAATGCAGGCTTACCAGAGCACGTAGACTTAGGATGACATATGCCACGGAAAGTCAAAGAAGGCTTTTAATGACTGATGTCATAAACGATCAATAGCAGGATCACAGGTTAGCCGATCATCATGTCCTCTACTGGGTGGGTAGATAAAAGGGAGCAAGACCTATGCTAGAAATGGAATCCCCAGGCTGGTTTTCTCACAAGTTATCGGTGACGAAGTGCTGTGTCACGAAACGCGTCGGGAGGACTCCACTGCCACCCCACTTGTATACAAGCGCATTTTATCTCAGCTGAACCTTCTCAACTTTCTCAAGACGAGATTACGCTTTGTGGCCACTTTTCTTTTTATCTCTTTATACCACCGATAACTTCTGAGAAAACCAGCCTGGGGATTCCATTTCCAGCATAGGTCTTGCTCCCTTTTATCTACCCACCCAGTAGAGGACATGATGATCAGCTAACCTGTGATCCTGCTATTGATCGTTTATGACATCAGTCATTACAAGCCTTCTTTGACTTTCGGTGGCATATGTCATCCTAAGTCTACATGCTCTGGTAAGCCTGCATTGCTTCTGGTGATGGGAACACTGCACATTAAAGAAGTCACTTATTTGTTTTAATTCACTTATTCACTTGATTGATTTCTGATTCATACAGACTTTACCAATTAATTTTTGCCAGCTGATTCATAATTTGACTTGCGTTTGAATTCACGCTGGTGCGTTTAACAACCTGTGTTGTGAACATTGATTCATGTGATATCTACACACTTGGCGATCCATATGGACTTTATCACATATTAGATACACTATTGATGCACATATAAATTGTTAATGTTGTGTTTATTGATGTGTGTTCTATACATTTATGTTTATTAGTTTACAATGATTTTCATCATAACTACCATTGTGTAAGCACTACACATATATTTTCCTTTGTTTCTTCGCTTTTTTCAAATAAGCCGTGTTAGCAGCTATTATACATTCTTGGCAGCGCAGGGTATCCACAATTTTTCTATATACGTTTGTAATAACAGATATTGCTTGGGGGTATCCCTGAGGTTCTGTTCTTTCAATTTTAATCATGTATTTTTTGTCTAATAATTTTATGTAATAAAACATTTTTTTTTTATCTTTCAACATGTATGTCACTCCTTACCAAGTACCGAGATAGTCCACTAGACTTGGGGGGAAGGAATGCTATAGGATCAGAATTAGCCACTGTCCCTAGTCCCTTTGCCCCCACCCCTTTCGTCTGTATATCAACCTGGATGATGGTACGTTCTTAAGATTAGCTATTTTGTTTATATGAGGCCATACTCAACATTTTTTCAATAAAAATATCTTTAAAAAAAAAAAACACGGTCAAGTAGACCAACTAAAATTTCAGCCACAACTGCCAGAAAAATTGTTTGGGATGCAACGAAAAATCCACAAATAACTTCAGGTGAAATACAGCACTCACCTATGCTCATCAGTGCAGCCTCACCTGTGTCCATCAATGCAGCTTCACCTGTGTAGCATGCCATGTGTCCACCAATGCAGCCTGCCCGTGTCAGTTGGAGTGATGAGACCAAAGTTTAGCTTTTTGGCCACAACCATAAACACTACATTTGGAGAAGATGGAAGGTACACAATTCCTACAGTGAAATATAATAAATATTAACAACAACTTTAACCGTGCTAATCAGTGTAGCCTCACCTGTGCGTATCAATGCAGTCTCACCTGTGCTCATCAATGCAGCCTTACCTGTGTCCATAAATGCAGCCTCACCTGTGTCCACCAATGTAGCCTACCTGTGTCCACCAATGCAGCATGCACTGTGCCCACCAATGCAGCCTCCCCATGTCCACCAATGCAGCCTGCCCGTGTCCACCAATGCAGTCTGCCCCTGTCCACCAATGCTGCATACGTGTGTCCACCATGCAGCATCCCTTTGTCCACCATGCAGGGGAACAGAAGAGAGGAAGAGGATTGCCAGACGGATGATCCGAGCGCCAAGGAACATCACTGGAACAGCTTACATTTCAATAGCAGGGTCTTCCCGCCCCTTCAGCGTCACATACAGCCACGCCCCCTGGCTGAGGAACATTGATACACGTCACTCGTCCAGTGTGATCTGTCTATCAAAGTCCCGGGAATTTTTGAGGGCTGCATTATACCAACCATATGATTTTACATCATGCATCAGTTCCCAAAACGTTTTAGACAGGAGAGGGCTGAACAGCTCCAACAGTGATCCCATCTCCTCCTCATAAAGCGGAAGGCCTGAGAAGGACAGACATGAGTACTTCCACAATCCCATTTAAACCCTCCAGCCTTGAAGATTTCACTTCAATCGAGCAAGAAGATTTGTTCATGCTTTCAAAGTTAACAAAGGAAAAATAATGTTCTGCAGTTTTAGGTTTTAGTGAGAACAAAGTCTTTATACAAGCAAGTTTAATACCACTGTAGAAATCAGTAGTACAGTATCTCACAAAAGTGAGTACACCCCTCATATTTATGTAAATATTTTATTATATCTTTTCATGTTCCAGTATTCACCACTCACTCGTGAGTGGGTATTGCTCACCCGGATAGACCCGGATAGACCCCTCTCACATGGCCTAGCAGCTGGAATGATGCAAGGACAGTATGAAAACCAGTGGCGGCTGGTGAAGTTTTAGGATGGGGGGGCGCAAGACCCCGCCCCTTCATGTTTGGCCCATCCCACGTATCATAAGCCACACCCCTTATATAATCCATCTACTCCATCCCCTGTATTCCACTTGCTTCCACTCATAGTGTCAGGAGTATACAGCTCAGCATCAGCAAAGCCGCGGCCTCAATTACCGGCTGGCTCGCACCGGCAGGTGCGGGCCAGCCGGTAATTGAGGCCGTGGCTTTGCGGCCTTCACTGCGGACATACTGCACAAGATTACCAGATACTGTGTGGACATACTGCACAAGATTACCAAAGACTGCAGACATACTGCATGAGATTACCAGATACTGTGACTTACTGCATGAGATTACCAGATACTGTGAAACAGCATGAGATTACCAGATACTGTGGCATACTGCATGAGATTACCAGATACTGTGTACATACTGCATGAGATTACCAGATACTGTGTACATACTGCACAAGATTATCAGAGACTGTGACTTACTGCATGAGATTATCAGAGACTGTGACTTACTGCATGAGATTACCAGATACTGTAACATACTGCATGAGATTACCAGATACTGTAGCATACTGCATGAGATTACCAGATACTGTAGCATACTGCATGAGATTACCAGATACTGTGGCATACTGCACGAGATTACCAGATACTGTGTACATACTGCACAAGATTATCAGAGACTGTGATTTACTGCATGAGATTACCAGATACTGTAACATACTGCATGAGATTACCAGATACTGTAGCATACTGCATGAGATTACCAGATACTGTGGCATACTGCATCAGATTACCAGATACTGTGGCATACTGCATGAGATTACCAGATACTGTGGCATACTGCATTAGATTACCCATAATTCCGTGAATTGGGGCCCCCGATGACAGACTTTGCAGAGTGCACAGAGGACACAGGAGGCTATATTCGTTTGCTATACCACGGAGAGGGGGTGGGGCCGAGAGCTTCACTCGTAAGAGAGCGGCTGTAGTGAGAACCAGTGACCTTAGTTCAGGGGTAGCGTGGGGCCCCCTACAAAGATTGGGCCCAGGGAAAGTTCCCTGTTTGCCCTGCGCTAAAGACGGCCCTGACTAAATCAATGATCAGGTAGCAGCAGTGAAAAGGCGCTACAGACAACCTGAGGCCCTTTCACATTCGTGCGACTTGTCCTGCGACTTGGGACTGCAAAGTCGCATGAAAAGTCATTCCCCGTGATTTCCAACGAGTTCAATTGGTATCTGTGAGACTTCAAAGTAATCCCTGTACTAATTTCGTCCAACTTTAATGCGACTTGAGGCAGAGACCCGCTTTTCATTTAGGTACCGTTTCCACTTGTGCAACTTGTCCTGCGATTTGGGACTTCAACATTGCATGACAAGTCGTACCCCATGTTTCCAATGAGAACCGTTCATATCTGTGCGACTTCAAAGTAGTCCCTGCACTACTTTGTTCCCGCTTTGATGCAACTTGAGGTCCATAGACCCCCAGAATACACAGGCATTGCTTCAAGTCGCATCAAAATTGTGGCAACTTTCATGCTGCGTTACCAAGATTCTGCCATCATTTTTTTGCATTGATTTTGCAGCGACTTGAGGCAATGCCTAGGTATTCTGGAGGTCTAAGGACCTCAAGTCATATCAAAGTGGGACAAAAGACAAAAGTAGTGCAGGGACTTCTTTGAAGTCGCTGTGACTTGACGTTGCACAGATATGAACGGTTCTCATTGGAAATCATCGGGTAGGACTTGTCATGCAACTTTCCAATCCCAAGTCGCAGGACAATTTGCACAAGTGGAACAGAGCCTAACTGACGGCCGCCATTTACATTAAAAACATTTTTTAGGGGGGGGGGGGGGGGGAGGGGGACAGGGTTGCCGTCTGCCACCATTATCAACCAAAATTTACAATAATCCACCACCATTAGCCACCAAAATGTAAATTAATAAGCGAGGATTGGGGGTTCTGACGGACGCCATTTCAGCCATTAAAAAAACAAAATCTACAATAAAACAATATAGGGGGGGGGTGGTTCTGTCATCCAGTATTATCCACCAGAATGGAAATTAATATGGGGGGGGGGGGTGGTTCTGTCATCCAGTATTATCCACCAGAATGGAAATTAATATGGGGGGGGGGGTTCTGACAGCCGCCATTTTAGCCACAATTTCCAAAAAAAAATTCAATAAGCCCCAATGTGCATTAAAAAAATGGGTCGATGACGGCCACTATTTTAGCCGCAATTTGCTAAAAATAAGGGGGGGGTAGTGGGGGTCCATGACGGCTGCCATTTCAGCCGCAGTATTCATTAAAAAAAGTTTTCAATAAGCTGGGGTGACGGCCGGAATTTCAGGCCGCGATATTCAGTAAAAAACTATTTTCAATAAGCGGGGGGGGGGGGGGCTTGGGATGGTTGACGGCCGCCACGATAACGGCCAGGATATTCAATAAAAATTATTTTTAATAAGCGGGGTGGGCGGCCGCCGCAATGACAGCCGCGATAGTAAAAGATTTTTCATAAGCGGGGGGGGGTTTGGCGGCCGCTACAATAACGGCCAGGATATTCAATAAAAATTATTTTTAATAAGCGAGGGGGGCCGCCGCAATGACAGCCGCGATAGTAAATAAAAACGATTTATAATAAGCGGGGGGGGGGGGTGACGGCCGCCGCAATAACGGCCGCGATATTCAATAAAAACGATTTTTAATAAGCGGGGGGTGGGGGGAGGCTGAAGGCCGCAACACGTGTACATTAAAACAATTGAAATAAGTTCTCAATAAAACCACGGAATCCATTTCAGCAGTACTGTACATTATAAACAAACTTTCAGGGGGGACACATTTCATCTAATAACCAGGGGGGGGGGGGACGCTTTTGACCAAACACTATACATATAAAAAAAAAGGCTTCTACCTTTTTTTATTAACAGAAATGTTAATAAACTGGGGGAAACCAAGAAATATAGATATAAAAAAATAATAATAATAGGCAAGGCATGGGATGGGAAGTCTACCTGTTGGTGATCTTCCCAGGCGCGTTCTATTAAGCTGCAGGTCTGAGGTCACTTCCTGTGCTCGGTCTGTGAAAGAAAGCACCGCCCAGTGGGGCGGGGAAATTTTTCTACACACTGAGTGCACTCACTGCACCCGCCCGGCCATAATACAAGCCATCACAGGGAAACAATGCAGTGGCGGTACGGTCTGCGCCACAAAGGCATATTTTAGCCTGCAATGTAGCGCCTCGTCTGCAATCTTGTGATTGCACAGACGTGGCACTACCCATACTGCACTGTGTCCCGGCGCCCGGCGCCGGGACACAGTGCACATAAGGACTTTTAAAAAAAAAAAAAGTTTCTTAAAGGGACATGTTTAAAAAAAAAAAATTATATATTTTTTTTCTTTTTTGCTGCCTGGGGGGGGGGGGGGCTGCGGCGCCAGGGCGCCCCCTATAGACGGGCCGCCACTGATGGAAACAGTCTCTGCCACAGACCGTCTGAGAACAAAAGATGGATAGTCAGGGAATCCTCTGCCACAAGATTTCAGTCCCAAACTTCCTGCCTTACAGCAAAAGAGCCTTTAAGCCAATCCGGCGGACACCAGGCCTATCCTGAGACATCAGTTTGCCTTGCTTGGTCTCCTCCAGGGCAGGTTCTCCCCAGATTTCCTTTGTTAAGAAGCTGGGCCTACACAATAGTAACACAGCCTTGGACCAACGTGGTCCCCGAGGCTGAAATCACACGAACGCACCTCGCGTCAGGAGGGCCACGAGGCGAAGGACCCAGAAAAACGGCGCCTTCCCCTTAAGTATCCCTTCCCAGCATGCACAGTGAAGCACCACTCCCACTGGGCCACTGCCGAGAAGGGTCACTTAACACACCATGGTTTGCCCGAATTCCAATATGGACCTGAAGTGGCAATGCCACCTACAGGCAACAGGGGAAAACTTCTACCGAGCACAACCATAGCTAGAACAGAGGCTAATTTCCATGAAATCAGTAAAGTCTGAACCTAACTATTGGCTCAGACATCCCCTAAATTTATAGTAGCGCCCCAGTAGTTAGGTTCCCGGCGCTACATATGGATTACTGGAACTATGTCATGTGGTCTGATGAGACCAAGATAAACGTATTTGGTTCAGATGGTGTCAAGCGTGAGTGGCGGCAACCAGGTGAGGAGTACAAAGACAAGCATCTCCTGCCTACAGTCAAGCATGTGGTGGGAAAGCCATGGTCTGGGGCTGCATGAGTGCTGCCGACACTGGAGAGCTACAGTTCACTGAGGGAAGCATGAATGCCAACATGTACTGTGACATACTGAAGCAGAGCATGATCCCCTCCCTTCGGAGACTGGGCTGCAGGGCAGTATTCCAACATGATAATGACCCCAAACACACCAAGCTTGTCTCCAGACCTAAACCCTATTGAGCATCTGTGGGGCATCCTCAAAAGGAAGGTGGAGGAGCGCAAGGTCTCTAATATCCACCAGCTCTGCAAGGTCATCATGGAGGTGTGGAAGAGGACTCCAGTGAAAACCTGTGAAGCTCTGGTGAATTCCATGCCCAAGAGGGTTAAGGCAGTGCTGGAAAATAATGGTGGCCACACAAAATATTGACACTTTGGGCCCAATTTGGACATTTTCACTTAGGGGGGTACTCACTTTTGTTGCCAGCGGTTTAGACATTAATGGCTGTATGTTGAGTTATTTTGAGGGGACAGCAAATTGACACTGTTATACAAGCTGTACACTCACTACTTTACATTGTAGCAAAGTGTCATTTCTTCAGTGTTGTCACATGAAAAGATATAATTAAATATTTACAAAAATATGAGGGGTGTACTCACTTTACTACTGTATCTATCTATCTATCTATCTATCTATCTATCTATCTATCTATCTATCTATCTATCTATCTATCTATCTATCTATCTATCTGTAACGGAACGTCCCACACTCCACTTGAGTGCTTCCGTCATATACCGCTTCCTATCAGTCTGGATATAGATATCAGATATTCCAGCTGCCCTCAACACACAACGAGACGAGACTTGTTTGTGTGCTAAACATGGAGTGTTTAATAGAACCAAGAATGCAACCTTATATATAGTTTAAAGAGGAGGTAACCAGAACATAAATTAACATGAGCTAATTAACTAATCATTTACCCAGACTAGGCGACTCCGAGACATGACCTCTCAAGGTAGACGTCCCGTCTCTTCTCTCACCTGCTATACAATACACAGTATTATAAGTGTAAACACATGACATCTTCACACAATAGCATGGTCAATTAGCACAGAGAACAGACAGATGGCTAGAGTTGGTGACATTAGTATCTAACAGTATGTGTCCCATCATTATGAATGAGTTACTCTTACAATTAACCCGTTGAGTTCCGAATCAACAACCAGTAAATAGTTCTTTACAGATATCCTGGAATATATTGTGAATGAATGAATGAAATGAATGAATGAATGAATGAATGAATGAAAAACTTATAAAGCGCGGCGCATTCGAACTGAATCGCTTCTGGGCGCTATTGTGGATAATAATCCCATCTCAGGTAGTCCAAGATATAATTTCTCAGTCATCCTCTGCCCCTAGTGGACATAGGATGATTTTAGACATAAGAGGGTCCAAGTCTGTCACACTATCTATCTATCTATCTATCTATCTATCTATCTATCTATCTATCAAAGTGATTCACGTATCACCTCCTTTCTTCCTGACCTCCTCAAGTCCTTCTTTTTTTTTTTTGGACCTGTTTTCCATTGATTTTTATTTTTGGATCGTGGAGCTTACATGGGTTAACTAAAGGTCAGATATTCCATCCATCATGTTATTGTCCTCTGCTTTTCATATTTCCTTCCTTACTTTCTTCCTTACTTTTTTTTTCTTTCCTATTTTTATTCCCCTCTTTCGTTCCCTCTTTTCCAGCCTTCATTCCTCCCTTCCAAATGTAGTAAGGTCCCAGGCCTCCTTTAGTCTAATGAGAACCTTCAGAGCCAAAGACAGCTGACATCCTTCTGTATAGAGTGGATTACAAGGCATAGTGGGTGTAATGTAAGGTAGATTCATGGGTGCCAGACACTTCTTGAATGCAAAGAGATGTATTTTCTCTTGAACATAACTGTAGGAGAGAGGGTTTAGGGCAAGGACACCCTTAAGAAGCTGCAATGGTAATTATCAGACTCCGAGAATTCTACAGGTAGACAGCAATGCAGGGAAAGGCATCCAGCAAGACACCACATCTGCATGTGTAGGAGCGCTGTCTCCTATGGCAACAGTCTTAGAACAGTTACCAACACAAATTGTAATGAACTCCTTTACTTTCATACAATCACTTCTTGTAGATTCTCAGCCCACTGAGCTCCCAGTCTCTCTCACTAGACTTGCTGATTCCCTTAATCCTGTGAGCTCTTCTAACTTTAGAATCCTCAAGCGTCATCCCCGCTGCCCTGGCTTGGCACTCCAGATATTCCTCAAGTGTCACCCCACTGGCTGGGTCCCTGGCTTGGCACCTTCTGGAGTTTCCCAATTCTTCACCGTCCCCAGTTGGTGAGAATACTGCTCCCGTACTTGCTTCAGTTACTCACTGTTGTCCCTGGTAACAAGGTGCTTGGTCTCTTAGTGGCGACAGCTTCCCCTCTACCCCCGACAACAACAGGTTCTCCGGTCGGCAGAACTGTCAATTCTGGTTGGACTGAAAGCCGCAATCCCAACCCTACGCTGCTCTCTTGCTTCTGGATAGACCCTCAGACCGCCTAGCAGCCAGATGTGCCCGGGATAGGCCCAAACTTCGGCCTAGCAGCCTAGGCAGCATAACACATGTCCACGCAGACAGCCGCCCAGGTGGCACAGAACCCTGATCACCTGACCTCACCCAAATAAATAGGCTCTCCCAGCAGGCCAAGGGACCCAAGAAAATCCCTGTCCATTGGCTGAGATTCCGGCACACACATATATTTTCCAGAATGCTGGAAAACCTCTGTACAGACATATACCAGCTCACCTTCCTGAACCAAGGCTTTTGGAATCCATTGATTAAGGACAGGCCAAACTCTCCTCTCTTTCTCATTTCTCTTATGCCGCGTACACACGGTCGTTTTTTGTCTTGTAAATAAACGTTGTTTTTTTCTCATGAAAAAAAACTAAGTTTTTCAAACTTCATTTTAAAAAACGACGTTGCCTACACACCATCGTTTTTTCAAAATGCTCTAGCAAAGCATGGTTACGTTCAGCACATACGGCGGCACTCTGTTCCATTCAAGCTCATGTGATAACTTGCTTCTGAGCATGTGCGGGTTTAAAAACGTTGTTTTAAACGTCGTTTTAGCCTACACACGGTCATTTTTTATGACACCAAAAACAACGTTTTGAAAAAACGACATAAAAAATTGAAGCATGTTCGAATTTTTTTTTTGTCGTTTTTTCAGAAGACGTAAAACAACGTTTTCCCCACACACGGTCATTTTAAATGACGTTTTTAAAAATGACGTTTTTTTTCATCACAAAAAAACGACCGTGTGTACGCGGCATTAGTGATGCATCCACCATTTATGACTCCCAAGCAAAAAATAATATAATGTTTTTGGGCCCTTTCATTTCTAGTAGCTACACTATAAATATAAGCCCTTTAGAAGGCAATTTAGAGTTTCATCCAGAGAAAGGAGAAAAATGCAGCCTGTTAGGAAAACTCTTATCTCAGCAAGAAACCTTCAGAGTTCTGACGTCTTACTGATCCCAGAAAGACGTCTGACAAGTTGCTGATAGAAGCATCGCAAGTGAATTTTAATTATACTTCAGTTTACTTTTGTTTGCCAATACTGTATAATTAATGCATTTCTACTCCAGGTACAGAAACTTTGTATACAAATAAGTATGATAAACACATATTATTAAATACAATTAGGGATTTTTTGAGGAAAGTGTGAAGTGATTATAATTTATAATGCATTTTAACACCACAATTTTTTTGTGTTTAGAAAGCTTAGTTTGCTAAATGTATTCTAAAGGCTGAAATTTAAGAGGAAACAGCTAAAAATGTGGATGATATATATATATATATATATATATATATATATATATATATATATATATATGTATACCGCGTTTCCCCGAAAATAAGACCGGGTCTTATATTAATTTTGTCTACAAAAAACACACTAGGGCTTATTTTCGGGGTAGGGCTTATTTATTTATGGTATTACAATGACAATCTTAAAGTAGATGTAACCATAAAAAAAATCCAGGGCCAGATTCACGTAGTTCCGCGTAACTTAGCCGCAGCGTAACGTATCTGATTTACGTTACACCACCGCAAGTTTTACGGGCAAGTGCTTGATTCACAAAGCACTTGCCTGTAAAGTTGCGGCGGCGTAGCGTAAATCCGCCCGGCGCAAGCCCGCCTAATTCAAATGGGGCGGGACCATTAAAATTAGGCGCGTTCCCGGGCCAGAACGTACTGCGCATGCTCCGTCCCTAAAATTTCCCGACGTGCATTGCGCTAAATGACGTCGCAAGGACGTCATTGGTTTCGACGTTAACGTAAATGGCGTCCAGCGCCATTCACGGACAACTTACGCAAACAACGTGAAATTTCAACTTTCGACGCGGGAACGACGGCCATACTTAACATTGGCTAGACCACCTAGGGGGCATGTTTAACTTTACGAAGCGTATCTCTACGGAAACGATGTAAATTTACAGCGACGGGCAAAGCGTACGTTCGTGAATCGACGTAACTAGTCATTTGCATATTCTACGCCGACCGCAATGGAATCGCCACCTAGCGGCCGGCCTAGAATTGCAGCCTAAGATCCGACTGTGTAAGTCACTTACACCTGTCCGATCTTAGGGAGATCTATGCGTAACCTGATTCTATGAATCAGGCGCATAGATACGACCTTCGTATCTCAGAGATACGCCGTCGTATCTCTTTTATGAATCTGGCCCCCTGTTCTTTTAAAGCACAATGCTTGTGCTGTGTAATTTACCCCTCTCTACAGTATGTTCTAAAAATCCTGGAATACAACAATAAAACATTTTTTTTAAAGTTCCTGTGTCCCCTGTGTTCTCTCTCTCCCCACCTCCCTCTGTCAGGTCAGGAGTCAATTTTCAACATTGTTTTAAAAACATCTTGGTTAAAGTCCTTTTAAAATTGATGTAATCCGTTTTATAAAAGGATCACACTGGTATAAGGTGCAGTGTATCTCCCATTGCAAATGTCTCATGGAGAATACCTTAATACAGCTCCCCTGGTCGCTCACTTGATCTGCTCTTCTCCGTGCTGAGATCCCTGCTGATGTCAGCCCGCTCCGTGCACTGAAGAGGGAGGGGCCACAGAAGTCAGCTGGGAGGAGAAGAGAGGGGGGAAGACCCGAGATCCCCGCTGACGTCAGCCCGCTCCGTGCACTGAAGAGGGAGGGGCCGCAGATGTCAGCGAGGAGGAGAGAAGAAAACCTCCGGCGGGACAGCGGCGGCTGCTAATAAAGTATTTTATTATACAGTCACAAGGGGAGACACACTGCACTCCATACCAGTACGATCAACCTACAAAACAGACCACAGTTTTTTCATGTACTTTACTAGGGCTTATTTTCGGGGTAGGGCTTATATTGCAGCCCTCCCCAATAACCATGCTAGGTCTTATATTCGGGGTAGGGCTTATTTTCGGGGAACACGGTATATATATAGGTGTGCGCAGGGGGTGTGCCTGGGCATACCCTAATCACAACTGGGGCACAGATTCCCCCTGCTGAAATTTCACCAAAGTCCCCCAATGGGGCTCCTAAAAATGTGAAAAAAATATTTTTAATAAATTTGTAAAAAATAATATAAAAATAAAAATGTAAAAAAAAATACAAAAATAAAAACTGCTGACACTGTCCACTGCCCTACAGTTTTTTACATGTAATTATAAGAGTGTGTGTGTGTGTATGTATATATATATGCCTGGGCACATCCTAATCCCCCCTGGGGCACAGATCCCTCCTGCTGATATTTCACCAAAGCCCCCCAACGGGGGTCCTAAAAAAAAAAAATTGTAAAGAAATAAATACATTTAAGTAAAATTGTAAAAAATTATCAAAAAATAAAATTGTAAAAAATAATAAAAAAAATATAAAAAAAACTGCTGACACCATTCACTGCCCTACTGTTTTTTTACATGTATTTATAAGAGTGTGTATATATATATATATATATATATATATATATATATATATATATATACAGTATATATATATATATATATATATAAAATATATATAGTATATAAAGTATATATATTCATTACAAACACACACACACCTACGTGTGTTTGAGCTTTGGGGTGCACACCTATTGATATATAAATATATATATATATATATATATATATATATATATATATATATACACACACTGTCAGGGACTTACCTTCCAAAATCTTCAGCCCAGCATTGGGCTGAGACAGCGGCGTGCATCAGCGGGACGTGCGCGTGCGTCAGCGGCGCGCGCGTGCACGTGCGCAGCGGGAGCGCGCGCGTGCACGTGAACCCTCCTTGGCGCCAAAACGCCTTTAAAAGCTCAGTCCTTGCTTCCTGCAAGTTGCTGTCTGATCTGCAGTCCCTGATTGAACTTGAACCTGAGAACCTGTTTACCTGATTGAACTTCTGATTGAACTTGTGACCCGGCTTGTTTGACCATCCGTACCTCTCCGATCCTGACCCCGGCTTCCATTGACCACCTCTTCAGATTGACCTACCGTTGCCAGACCTTCCTGCTTGTACCCTGACTACTCTTCTGCCTGCTGCATCTGATTACCTGAACCATCTGTTGTGACCCGGCTTACCTGACTCTGCTTCCGTCTGCTGTCATTGATTGAATCATCTTCCAGCCTACCCTTCCAGAGGAAGTCAGCACCTGCTTCACCTACCCAGCACGCCGGCACTCCTACCCCGCCAGGCTCCTGAGTCTGCTGTCCCCAATCCGGCAGCTCACGAGCCGGAGCTATAAGAGAGGCCTCCTCCTACCATCGGGCTCTGGCTACCAGGTACGTGATACATTATCAGACAGCCATGACAGAGCCTTCAGGAGTGGCCCCGGCCATGGAGGAGATTTGCAAACACCTCGCATCTCTCACTCAAGCTGTAAAGAACCTACAGGACGGCTACATGCAACTGGAAGGTCAAGTACAGAATCTATCCGGAGACGCAGCTCCTACATCCGCTGCCAGATCATCTCCATCGGCCGCTGCTCCATCCGGAGTAATGCTACCGCCCGAACCCAGAGTTCCGATGCCAGAGCGATTCACCGGGGATCGTTCCAAATTCCGGGATTTCCGTAATGCCTGTCAATTATATTTTGCCCTTCAACCAAGGACTTTTTCCCTAGAAGCCACTAAAGTGGGATTTGTGGTTTCTCTTCTTCAAGGAGAGCCCCTAGCCTGGGCACACCGATTATTGGAAGAAAATGGCACCAACACAGAGACTTTACTAGCCTTCTTTCGGGTCATGGCACAAATGTATGATGATCCTCAGCGGACTACCACTGCCGAGGCTGCCCTGCTCGCACTTCAACAAGGCCGCCGAGCAGTGGAGGATTATGTCGCGGACTTTCGCCGCTGGAGTGCGGACACCCAGTGGAACAGCGCAGCTCTGCGACACCAGTTCCGCCTGGGACTTTCAGAGGCCTTAAAAGATGAACTGGCTCGCATTGGGGTTCCTGATACCTTAGAAGATTTGATCGACAAGGCTATTCAGATTGATCGACGTCTACGAGAACGACGGGCTGAACGTTCTTCTCATCTGAGTCGTCCAGTTTGGGTCACTACCAAAGCACCCATGCCTGCATCCCGATATCAACCACCTGTCTGCCCAAGTTCTGCCAGCTCTCCTCCAGATACTTCTGAGCCTATGCAACTCGGAGTCATGCGACCCACATTGCCTCCAGAAGAACGAGCACGCCGCATCAAGATGCGTAAGTGCCGTTCCTCTGTTTCTCTCAACGTTTCCGCTCTCCCAGTCAATACAACCCACCTTGCTCTCTCTCTGTCTTTACAGCTCCAAGGAAGAACGATTCCGGTCAACGCAATTATTGACTCCGGGGCCTGCAGCTGCTTCATTGATGCCGCCTTTGCCAACCTACACAATATTCCTCTTCGAAGAAAGAACTTCAGACTTTCCGTTTTTCTAGCTGATGGATCCCACATTAAATCAGGACAATTAACACAAGTAACACAAGAAACCCTTCCTCTACCTGCTACTACTTCCGCCGATCATAAAGAATTATTAATTTTGGATGTGATCTCCTCTCCTCTATTCCATGTGATTCTTGGCATTCCCTGGCTCCGGATTCATAACCCTCAGGTTGATTGGTCCTCTGGAACTTTACGATTTCCTTCCCGTTACTGTCAAGAATATTGCTTACCTAAAGTACCTAGCTTTTCTCCCACTCTGCTATGCCTGAACACCGATCCCGGTTTGCTCCAGTCCGTTCCGCAACATTATCACGAGTTCCTCGATGTGTTCAGCAAAAAGGGGGCCGACTCCCTACCACCTCACCGTCCTTATGACTGCCCGATAGAACTGCTTCCTGGGGCTGAGATCCCTTTTGGGCGCATCTTTCCATTATCCGAGAAAGAACAAGATGCTCTGAAAATTTATATTGACGAAAACATAAACAAGGGGTTCATTCGGCCGTCCACCTCACCGGCGGGTGCTGGAATATTTTTTGTTGCCAAAAAGGATCAGACCCTTCGCCCATGCATCGACTATCGGGAACTCAACAACATCACGGTTAAAAACCGATACCAGTTGCCCCTAATACCTGAATTATTCCAAAAACTAAGATCCGCCACTATCTTCACCAAGCTGGACCTGAGGGGGGCTTATAATTTAATTCGCATCAGAGACGGTGATGAGTGGAAAACTGCCTTTCGCACTCGGTATGGTCACTACGAGTACCTCGTCATGCCTTTTGGGTTATGCAACGCTCCCGCTACCTTTCAGCATTTTGTCAACGACGTGTTTAGAGACTTTTTAGACATCTTCATCATCGTCTACCTGGATGATATACTGGTCTTCTCTGGCTCGTTAGACAAACATCGGGAGCATGTCTGCAGAGTTTTAAACCGGCTCCGCCTGCATGGCTTATACGCAAAGGCAGAAAAATGCGAATTTGAGTTACACACCATTCAATTCCTGGGTCTGGTGATCTCCCCGACGGGAATCGAGATGGACCCAAAGAAAGTGTCTGCCATTCTGGACTGGCCAGTACCTTTAGATAAAAAGGGGGTACAAAGATTTATAGGATTCGCAAATTTCTATAGACGCTTTATTAAAGGTTTTTCTTCCATCGTTGCTCCCATTACACAGCTTACCAGACAAAATTTCCGTTTCCACTGGAACCCCGAGGCTCAGAAGGCCTTTGACACCTTGAAGGGACTCTTCACTTCTGCTCCGATCCTCAGTCACCCCAACCCGGTCCTACCTTTTCTCCTTGAGGTGGATGCTTCCGAAGTCGCTGTAGGGGCCGTTATACAGTAGGTGTTTGTGATATTGTGTTTTTAGCACGACAGCGTCGCGCTGATACTCGGCGACATGGTGCCGAGATCTCGCACTCACTGGAATAGTGACAGCACATCCCAGCAAGCGCGTCATAGAAGCGACGGGAGATCCGACTTGGATTCCCGCCAATTCTACACGTGTGCGGCGTTTGTTATGAATCCTGAGGGGGAAGTCCCCGCCGGATTTTAAATGAAAATCCGGCATGGGTCCCCCCCTCAGGAGCATACCGGGCCCTTAGGTCTGTTATGGGTTGTAAGGAGAGACCCCCTACGCCGAAAAAAACGGCGTAGGGGGCCCCCCTACAATCCATACCAGTCCCGTATCCAAAGCACGCTACCCGGCCAGCCAGGAAGGGAGTGGGGACGAGCGAGCGCCCCCCCTCCTGAGCCGTACCAGGCTGCATGCCCTCAACATGGGGGGTTTGGGTGCTCTGGGGCAGGGGGGCGCACTGCGGCCCCCCCACCTCAGAGCACCCTGTCCCCATGTTGATGAGGACAGGGCCCCTTCCCGACAACCCTGGTCGTTGGTTGTCGGGGTATGCGGGCGGGAGGCTTATCGGAATCTGGGAGCCCCCTTTAATAAGGGGGCCCCCAGATACCGGCCCCCCCACCCTAAGTGAATGAGTATGGGGTACATCGTACCCCTACCCATTCACCTGCAAGAAAAGTGGTAAAAACACAAATAAACCACACAGGGTATTAAAATATTTTATTAGTCTGCTCCGGAGGCCGCCCCCTGTCTTCTTTATTAGCTCTTTTACCAGGGGGAGCTTCTTCTTTGACGTCTTCAGGTGGGTGGGGGCAGCCGTCTGGTTCTCTTCCACCGCCGGGGGGGGTGGCTTTTAAAAAAGCCCCCACCCCCCCGGCGGGTTTCCTCCGGCGTCTTCGGCGGGGCTCTTCTTCTTCCGCTATCCCGACGGGTCTTCTCTGCTATCCGGGGGGTCTCCTTCTATGTTCGCCGCTCTCCGCTGTTGACTCGTCGCACCCTGGTTCTTCGTCTCGCAGTCCGGTCCCTTCTTCCGTGCTGTACGTCTTCTTCCGTGCTGTGAGTTCTTCTTCCGTGCTGTGACGTCATGTTCTTCACTTCTCTTCTTCTCCCGATGTTGACACGCCGGCTCTTCTCGCTGAAATGACGGATGCGCGCCTTGCATCGGACCTATATAGGCCTCACAGTCCCATCATGCTCTGTACCTACCCATGTGATACCTACCCACGTGGTAGGTATCACATGGGTAGGTACAGAGCATGATGGGACTGTGAGGCCTATATAGGTCCGATGCAAGGCGCGCATCCGTCATTCAGCGAGAAGGACCGGCGTGTCAACATCGGGAGAAGAAGAGAAGTGAAGAACATGACGTCACAGCACGGAAGAAGAACTCACAGCACGGAAGGAGAAGAAGACGTACAGCACGGAAGAAGGGACCGGACAGCGAGACGAAGAACCGGGGTGCGACGAGTCAACAGCGGAGAGCGGCGAACATAGAAGGAGACCCCCCGGATAGCGGAGAAGACCCGTCGGGATAGCGGAAGAAGAAGAGCCCCGCCGAAGACGCCGGAGGAAACCCGCCGGGGGGGTGGGGGCTTTTTTAAAAGCCACCCCCCCCCGGCGGTGGAAGAGAACCAGACGGCGGCCCCCACCCACCCGAAGACGTCAAAGAAGAAGCTCCCCCTGGTAAAAGAGCTAATAAAGAAGACAGGGGGCGGCCTCCGGAGCAGACTAATAAAATATTTTAATACCCTGTGTGGTTTATTTGTGTTTTTACCACTTTTCTTGCAGGTGAATGGGTAGGGGTACGATGTACCCCATACTCATTCACTTAGGGTGGGGGGCCGGTATCTGGGGGCCCCCTTATTAAAGGGGACTCCCAGATTCCGATAAGCCTCCCGCCCGCATACCCCGACAACCAACGGCCAGGGTTGTCGGGAAGGGGCCCTGTCCTCATCAACATGGGGACAGGGTGCTCTGAGGTGGGGGGGCCGCAGTGCGCCCCCCTGCCCCAGAGCACCCAACCCCCCCATGTTGAGGGCATGCAGCCTGGTACGGCTCAGGAGGGGGGGGGGGGCGCTCGCTCGTCCCCACTCCCTTCCTGGCTGGCCGGGTAGCGTGCTTTGGATACGGGTCTGGTATGGATTGTAGGGGGACCCCCTACGCCGTTTTTTTCGGCGTAGGGGGGCTCTCCTTACAACCCATAACAGACCTAAGGGCCCGGTATGCTCCTGAGGGGGGGACCCATGCCGGATTTTTATTTAAAATCCGGCGGGGACTTCCCCCTCAGGATTCATAACAAACGCCGCACACGTGTAGAATTGGCGGGAATCCAAGTCGGATCTCCCGTCGCTTCTATGACGGCTCTGTCTCCATCGCGGCAAGTCAGCTCGGCGCTGGCTCCCGCGATGGGGCTCGTAGGTGCTCAATCTCGCCGAGAAAGAGAGGGAGATTGACACAAAATCGGGTTCACCTACTGTATCTCAACGACTTGGGAACAAGGACTTAGTACACCCGGTGGGCTTCTTCTCCCGAAAACTCTCCCCTGCGGAGAGAAATTACGACGTAGGTGATCGTGAATTATTGGCCATCAAGGCCGCATTAGAAGAGTGGAGATACCTGTTGGAAGGTGCTGCACATCCCGTGCTAATTTATACGGACCATAAAAACTTAGAATATTTAAGAACTGCTAAGCGATTGAAACCCTGACAGGCCCGCTGGGCTCTCTTCTTCTCCCGTTTCTGTTTCCACATCACCTATCGTCCTGGATCAAAGAATGTCAAGCCAGATGCTCTGTCCCGAATGTTTGACAACCCAAAGGACACCTCTACCCCTGACACCATTCTTCCAGAAAACAGCTTTCTACTATTACATGCTGATCTTATATCCTTACTTAGAGGAGCGTCTTCTGAATCTTCCAAACCTCCCAACATCTCTCTAGAGTCCAGAGATCGATTATTTTGGAAAGGAAGCCAGATTTTTGTACCCGAAAAGACCCGAGTCGAAGTTTTAAAACATCTGCACGATCACCCACTGGCAGGACATTTTGGGGTTCGCAAAACTCTGGAACTAGTACGCCGCACCTTCTGGTGGCCCGGCTTGGAGGATTTTCCTATCTGTAACCGGAACAAGACACCCCGAAACCAAGCTTGGGGGGCTACTGAAACCACTACCTGTGCCCGATCGACCATGGAAAATGATCGCCATGGATTTTATTGTAGAACTTCCCTGCTCTGAGGGTTGTTCCGTCATTTTTGTGATTGTGGACCGTTTGACCAAAATGGCCCATTTCCTTCCTATAAAGAATACACCTTCTGCCATTGAGACTGCTCGTGTATTCATTAAAGAAATCGTCAGACTACATGGGGTGCCCTCCAACATCGTGTCAGATAGAGGAGTTCAATTTACCTCTCGGTTCTGGAAAGCTCTCTGCAAGACGCTACAGATTGAACTTGCTCTATCCTCGGCCTATCATCCTCAGACCAATGGGCAAACTGAAAGAACCAATCAGACTTTGGAACAGTACATCTGGTGTTTTACAACGTTCTCCCAAGATGACTGGGTTTCTCTGTTACCCCTAGCAGAATTTGCGTACAATAACGCCAGTCATTCTGCTACGGGGCAATCTCCCTTTTTTGCCAATTATGGTTTCAACTTAACCTTTTTACCAGACTTTCTTTCAGAGTCCTCAGTTCCGGCTGTACAGAGCACCATGGAGTTCCTCAACCGCAATAACCAACTGTTACGGGAGACGGTGACCAAGGCCCAGGCTGACAGTAAGAGGTTCTTTGACAGAAAAAGGAGAGGTGAGCTGGATCTGAGACCAGGAGACCAGGTATGTCTTTCTACGAACAATCTTAGACTAGCCTGTCCGTCCAAGAAATTGGGACCAAAATTTTTGGGACCCTTTCCGGTCAAGAGAAAGATCAATACAGTTTCATATGAACTATCCTTATCTGATTCTCTTAAAGTGCATCCTGTGTTCCATGTCTCTTTGTTAAAACCCGCAGTTCCGGATCCTTTTCCTAATAGGGGGTCCAAACCTCCCGAACCGATCCATGTCGATGGCAACGAAGAATTCGTGGTAGAGACTGTCCTGGATTGTAGGAAAAGACAAGGACAAAACCAATTCCTGATCAAGTGGAAAGGTTATGGACCAGAAGACAATTCCTGGGAACCCGAAGGTAATATCCATGCCAAAAGACTAATACGCAGGGCCGATCCTACACGGGGTGCAGTGGGTGCCCCGCACCCCAGCGCTGTCACCCGCAAGGCGCCGAGCGAGCCGCCGGGACTTTTTTTTTTTTTTAAAGCCGAGCAGCCGATTCGCCGAAGCAATCTGCGAGCCGAGCGGAATGTCAGTGACGACGTGACGTCGGAGCCCGCGACCGCCCCAGCATCCACAGCACGCCGCCTCTGCGGCTGGAGATTTAGCTCCGCTCGGCTCCACCCACCTCTGCCATCTTCAGACAGCATGGTAGCTAAGAGGGAGAGGAGGGACTGGAGCGAGCGGACCTTTTTCCAGCTGCTGCTGCCTGATTCAGCTGAGCTGATTGAGCCTGCCCAGTGCCTTGAATGCCTTCTGCCTGGTCTGGCTAGACTGACTGAGTGCCATCGATCTTGCAGACTACAACTCCCAGAAGCCACGGCGGCGGCTGACTTCAGTGATGTGACGGCCGCCGTGGCTTCTGGGAGTTGTAGTCCACGGCTGTGTGCTGAGGCTCCTGGTGTATGAAATGAGTCTTGAGAAATGCGCGGCAAGCATCACTGAAGTAGAGAAGAGTTGTGCTACAACTCCGGGTTTGGATCCCTCTTATGCTCCCGTCTGAAATCAGTTAATGTGATATAGAATTGACCACAGCACAGAAGCATCCCCCCCCCCCCCCCCCACAAAGAAATGGAGGAGGCCATGCAACTTGCAAGTCCTGCTGAGCTAGCAGTTGCCATCGGACCATGGCTGAGGTGAGAGACCATGACCCCCACATGCTAATCCTATTTATCCCCCCCCCCTGTGGGTCCTGCTGGGAGCTGCCCATTACCTGTGGGTTCTGCCCATTACCTGTGGGTCCTGCTGGGAGATGCCCCTTACCTGTGGGTCCTGCTGGGAGCTGCCCATTACATGTGGGTCCTGCTGGGAGCTGCCCATTACATGTGGGTCCTGCTGGGAGCTGCCCATTACATGTGGGTCCTGCTGGGAGCTGCCCATTAACTGTGGGTCCTGCTGGGAGCTGCCCATTACCTGTGGGTCCTGCCCATTACCTGTGGGTCCTGCTGGGAGCTGCCCATTACCTGTGGGTCCTGCCCATTACCTGTGGGTCCTGCTGGGAGCTGCCCATTACCTGTGGGTCCTGCCCATTACCTGTGGGTCCTGCTGGGAGCTGCCCATTACCTGTGGGTCCTGCTGGGAGCTAGCCATGGTGGCCTACAGGCCAGCAGGACCCACAGGTAATGGGCAGCTCCCAACAGGACCCACAGGTCCGCAACCAGCTCCCAGCAGGACCCACCAGTCCGCAGCCAGCTCCCTGCAGGACCCACAGGTCCGCAGCCAGCCCCCTGCAGGACCCACAGGTCCGCAGCCAGCCCCCTGCAGGATCCGCAGCCAGCCCCCTGCAGGACCCACAGATCCACAGCCAGCCCCCTGCAGGACCCACAGATCCGCAGCCAGCCCCCTGCAGGACCCACAGATTCGCAGCTAGCCCCCTGCAGGACCCACAGATCAGCGGCCACCTCCCAGCAGGACCCACAGGCTGTAGGTCCTGCAGGGAACTGTCTGCGGACCTGTGGGTCCTGCTGGCTGCTGACCTGTGGTTCCCGCTGACCGCACCAGGTGACCCCAACCCTAGCGATGCCGCTGCTTGTGTGTGTCTCGCACATCGCACAAGCTTTGGTCTGAAATTCCTGGCGGCACTGTAACAAAGTCCTGTGAGCTAGACGGAACACTGATCTAATGCAGTAAAATTGAATCAGTGTGACGTGTATCATAGAAGCTGCAAGCTGGTCTAGGAGGCAGGACTTTGTTACAGTGGCTGCCCGTGAGATTCAAATTCAAGCTCTGTGACAGCAGGAGATCGTCGCTGCTCTGTGATCCAGGAGCACTGATGAGCTGGATTTGGTGGGAACTGGTAGGTTGCATCTGATGGGACTGCAATTGGTGGGCACTGGTAGGCTGCATTTGATGAATTGATTTCTTGTATCATTTCCGCTGTCTCTTACCATCTCTTGTATCATGCCTGCAGTCTCTGACCATCTCTTGTACCATGTCTGCAGTCTTTGACCATCTCTTGTACCATGTCTGCAGTCTTTGACCATCCATTGTACCATGCCTGCAGTCTCTGACCATCTCTTGTATCATGCCTGCAGTCTCTGACCATCTCTTGTATCATGCCTGCAGTCTGACCATCTCTTGTTTCATGCTTGCGGTCTCTGACCATCTCTTGTTTCATGCCTGCAGTCTCTGACCATCTCTTGTTTCATGCCTGCAGTCTCTGACCATCTCTTGTTTCATGCCTGCAGTTTCTGACCATCTCTTGTACCATGTCTGCAGTCTCTGACCATCTCTTGTTTCATGTCTGCAGTCTCTGACCATCTCTTGTTTCATGTCTGCAGTCTCTGACCATCTCTTGTTTCATGTCTGCAGTCTCTGACCATCTCTTGTTTCATGTCTGCAGTCTCTGACCATCTCTTGTTTCATGTCTGCAGTCTCTGACCATCTCTTGTTTCATATCTGCAGTCTCTGACCATCTCCTGTATCATGTTTGCTGTCTCTGATCATCTCCTGTATCATGTTTGCTGTCTCTGATCATCTCCTGTATCATGTCTGTAGTATTTCTGGGGCTCTTTCTACCAGACCTCCTAACAGAAGCCCTCTCTGTGTCCATCAGAGAGACCCCCCCCCCTCCTGGTCCCATTAGTGTACTCTCTTCCTGTAATTTGTTTATTGTTAAGAGATCACTGGAGGATCCCAGGATAATGAAGACTCCTTAAGGCAGCATCTCTGTGTCTGAGTCGTTGCCATAGACACATTTGTAACAGGGAGGAGTTAGTAAGATGACCACGCCCACGTGGGGGCGTCAGAAAATTTTCTGCACCCAGGCGCCTGTGACCCTAGGATCGGCCCTGCTAATACGTGCATTTTTTCTCGCTCACCCTGACAAAGTGGCCCGACTGGGCATCCGGAGGTTGCCCCTTGGGGGGGGCAATGTCAGGGACTTACCTTCCAAAATCGTCAGCCCAGCATTGGGCTGAGACAGCGGCGTGCATCAGAGGGACGTGCGCGTGCGTCAGCGGCGCGCGTGCGTGCACGTGCGCAGCGGGAGCGCGCGCGTGCACGTGAACCCTCCTTGGCGCCAAAACGCCTTTAAAAGCTCAGTCCTTGCTTCCTGCAAGTTGCTGTCTGATCTGCAGTCCCTGATTGAACTTGAACCTGAGAACCTGTTTACCTGATTGAACTTCTGATTGAACTTGTGACCCGGCTTGTTTGACCATCCGTACCTCTCCGATCCTGACCCCGGCTTCCATTGACCACCTCTTCAGATTGACCTACCGTTGCCAGACCTTCCTGCTTGTACCCTGACTACTCTTCTGCCTGCTGCATCTGATTACCTGAACCATCTGTTGTGACCCGGCTTACCTGACTCTGCTTCCGTCTGCTGTCATTGATTGAATCATCTTCCAGCCTACCCTTCCAGAGGAAGTCAGCACCTGCTTCACCTACCCAGCACGCCGGCACTCCTACCCCGCCAGGCTCCTGAGTCTGCTGTCCCCAATCCGGCAGCTCACGAGCCGGAGCTGTAAGAGAGGCCTCCTCCTACCATCGGGCTCTGGCTACCAGGTACGTGATACATAACACACACACACACACAGTTTAGTAACATTGATTATGTGTTTATTATTATCAGAGCCACTGTGGAACACTGATGACTATATAATTCCCTGAAGAAGCCATTGTTTGGCGAAACCTGTAGGCACTTGACATGCATCAGTGACCATTCCAAGCATATGGATACTTTGGCCAGTACCACTGTCTGTATATTACTCTGCTTATATTTTATGCACCTTATGTTTGTTGTTTGCTGCACATTTATGTAATAAAATGTATTTTTTTAAATATACAAAAAAACTGTAGTTTCTATACATTAGACACCGTTATAATCCCTATCCAACACCCCTTCTTTGCATTCTACCAATATAAGGGATGAGGTGTCGGATCTTATGGGGTCACTCAACCCACACCCTTTACAGCATGTAGAAGAATATACATTGGCCTAAACTGATGAATAAATTAGTTTTTTATCATTTTTTTGGGATATGTATTATAACAGAATGTAAAAAAAATGGCTTTTTAAAAAATATATATATATTTTTTCTTTATAGTGTAAACAATAAAAATCGCAGAGGTGATCAAATTCCACCAAAAGAAAGTTCTATTTGTGGGTAAAAAAGGGCATTAATTTTGTTTGGGTACAGTGTTGCACGACCGCACAATTGTCAGTTAAAGCGACGCAGTGCCGTATCGCAAAAAATGGCCTGCTCATTAAGGAGGCAAATCCTTCCGGGGCTGAAGTGGTTAACTGAGCAAGCTGAAGCTAGAAGCTGATTGGTTACTATGCACAGCTGCACCAGATTCTGAGTGCTCCAGTTTTAGTAAATCCCCTCCAGTGTCCCAAATGACATGAATGGGGTTGCCTGTGCAGGGATGCACAAAACACCTCTGCATCCCTGTGCAAGCAAATAGGCCCCCCCCGCAGGGGCATATGCTTCACCTGTGTAAATGGGGCCTTATTGAAATCGCTAGTTGCCTGGCTGTCATGTTGAGCCAATGGCTTTGTTACAAGTTCACTTGCTGTACTTGTTTTGCAGTTAGTGAAAAAAAAGAAGACTGAAAGACTAGCATTTTTCTATCTAGGGGGAGCTTAAAGCGGAGGTTCACCCTAAAAAACATCTATGTACCATCCCATCAAGCATACTTGCGTCAGCTACAGTATGCTTTTTTTTTCCCGCTGTATTTACTGTTTAATCCTTCAGTTTCTTTTCAGACTCCCGCGGGGAGTAGGCATTCCTTTGAAGAGGGGAACATAATTGACACCCGGTTATGGCGCGTCATGCGTTCCGAAAATAGCCGGACTAGGTCTCGGCTCTTCACGGCGCTATACGGCGCCTGCCCACGGACCAGGAGCTAAATGCGCAGGCGCCGTATACAGCCGAGTCCTATTTCGGCTATTTTCGGAACGTGTGACCCGCCACAGCGGGACGTCAATCATGTTCCCCTCTTCATAGAAACGCCTACTTCCCGTGGGAGTCTGAAAAGAAACTGAGGGATTAAACGGTAAATACAGCGCAAAAAAAAAAAAGCATACTGTAGCTGACGCAAGTATGCTGGACGGGATGGTATATAATTATTTTAGGGTGAACCTCCGCTTTAAACGAACACCCCCCAAGCTAACAATTCCCCAAACAAGATAACATATTGCCATCATGGAGAGGCATTTTGAATGTGGAACAGCAGATTCACTACATTGGCATAAAATAAAGACATTCCCTATCCATCAGCCCTCCCAGGCAGCAACGATGAGCTCCAGCGTGTTCGCATAGTACACGTGCAGAGCCCGCCAGGAAGTCTGCACGGCTCTAATCACAACCAAGGAGACATTGTCCCGATGCTCGGCTGCAGAGATCGAGAAATGTCTCCCTGGCTGTGATTAGCGCCGTGCAGACTTCCTGGCGGGCTCTGCACGTGTACTATGCGAACACGCTGGAGCTCATCCCTACCAGGCAGTAAAGTGGCCCTTTCCTCAATTTTTTTTCCTAACTTTTAACAGAGGCCTCAGCTTCACTTGCTTACAAACTGACATGGCAGCCACAGCACTTCTATCAAGGTGTGCTCCCATTTTAATACATGAGAGGTTTTTGGTATTTGCTTCCTGAGCACTGGATAGTCATGCTTCATAAAGTGCTAGCAGATGGCAGATAGGATGAGGTCATTAATATCCCATTCTTCAAAGTGCAAGCCTGATAGTAGTCTTTCGTATTCATTTATATCATGCTGACTTTAAAGCTATGGGCTCTGCATGGATTCCTGGTCACCTATGAGTCTGAGTAATTAAAGGGCCTCTCTGCATTACTTAACCACTTCAGGCCCGGAGGATTTGGCTGCCAAATGACCGGACCACTTTTTGGAATTCGGTACTGCGTCACTTTAACTGACAATTACATGGTCGTGCGACGTGGCTCCCAAACAAAATTGACGTCCTTTTTCCCCACAAATAGTGCTTTCATTGGGTGGTTTTTGATCACCTCTACGGCTTCTATTTTTTTGCGCTTTAAACAAAAATAGAGCAACAATTTAAAAAAAACAGCAATATTTTTTTAATTTTTGCTGTAATAAATATCCCCCAAAAATATATAATTTTTTTCCTCAGTTTAGGCCGATACGTATTCTTCTACATATTTTTGGTAAAAAAAAAAAATCGCAATAAGCTTATATTGATTGATTTGGAAAAGATTACAGCGTCTACAAAATAGGGGATCGTTTTATGGCGTTTTTATTAATATTTTTTTTACTAGTAATGGCAGCAATCAGCGATTTTTATCATGACTGTGACATTATGGCGGACACATCAGACACTTTTGATGCTATTTTGGGACCATTGTCATTTATACAGTGATCAGTGCTATAAAAATGCACTGATTACTGTGTAAATGGCACTAACAGTGAAGGGGTTAACCACTAGGGGGCAAGGAAGGGGTTAAGTGTGTCTTAGGGAGTGATTCTAACTGTGTGGGGGCTGGGCTATATGTGACACGACACTAATCACTGCTCCCGATGAGAGGGAGCAGAAGATCAGTGTCCTGTCACTGGGCAGAAAGGGGAGATGCCATGTTTACACTGGCCTCTCCTCTGTTCTGCTGTCTCTAAAGCCCGGGGAAGAAAGTTGGGAGACATTTGTCGGTTGAAAAAAAAAACATTCTGCCAGTGTGTATGTCGTTCTGGCCGGCTTCTGTCAGATGTGCATGCTGGAATACCAGCAGCCGACCGACTCCCAATCAGCGCGCTCAGCCAATGGCAGAGAGCACTGATCGGTGTGTTCTGGCGGGCCCCCCTGTCAGAACACAGCAGCTCAGTGGGGGAGACTGCTTTACTAAACTTGCATGGTTAGTACAGCGGGTCCGACCAGAGGTGACAGTTTTCAGTTTTTGTGCCACCCGCAGAGTTAAATGAAAAAAAAAAACGAATAGTGTGCACCCGGCTTAATGCTTCTTTCTGAGTGTTTATCAGGACCTCACTGATCAAGAGATTATAGCTCACCCAACAAAAATCAATTAGGCCGTTGAACTATTTCCACTGAGAAAACTCAAAATTTGAATTTCTGAAACCTAGAGATCAGGGGTTTTTAGGAACCAATCTGAGTCTAGGAAGACTAAAATTGCCCAAATGTATATCAGCCAAGGAAGCGATAAATAGACCTTTTCCAATGTTCTACTGTTTTTGACACTGACATGTGCACTTTTATAGGAATGTATATATTGACCCCTGCAGGATCGAACATACAAAAAAGTGTGGGCCAGCTAGGCTACCACATCCATGAATTGTACTACAGTACCACCAAAACTTTTATAGTGGATTTTAGTGGAGATTTCAATCATTTCTATTAATATCAATATATAAAACACATTTGAAAGGTCGAATATTATTGCAACATATCTATGCATGTCTACATACAAACATACATTCACTTTCCTTATGAAAATCCTACATTACAACTTTACAGCATTACAACATCAAAAAGTGTGTTTCTCGATAACGTAGTGCATGGTAAAATGGCTTTCCATAGCATCAACACATTACTCAGGATGGACTTAAAGTGTAAGTAAACCCCCCTATCGTTTTCAGCCAAGGAAGCTGCCATCTTTGCCTCTGTTTAATCTACAAATACCATGATGCTGCAGATGTAATTACTTATGACACCAGCCATTGGATGGTTTGACAGTTTGGTAGAGAGTAGTGTTGAGCAGAATATGCCATATTCGATTTCGCGATATATCTCGAATATATATTCGAATATTCGAGATATATTCGCTAAATTCGAATATTCGTGATATTTTATCGAAATTAATTGATTGCGATTTTTCGCTATTGCGAATGCGAAAATAATTGCGATTTTTAATAACTGCGGTAGGAGCGCTCTGATTGGCTTAGAATATTCGTGATATTTTATCGAAATATCGCAACATGCGAATGCGATATTTATTGCGGAATTTCGAGATATGCTGGAGGAGCGCTCTGATTGGCTCAGAATATTCGTGATATTTTATCGAAATATCGCAACATGCGAATGCGATATTTATTGCGGAATTTCGAGATATGCTGGAGGAGCGCTCTGATTGGCTCAGAATATTCGTGATATTTTATCGAATATCGCAACATGCGAATGCGATATTTATTGCGGAATTTCGAGATATGCTGGAGGAGCGCTCTGATTGGCTCAGAATATCGTGATATTTTATCGAAATATCGCAACATGCGAATGCGATATTTATTGCGCAATTTCGAGATATGCTGGAGGAGCGCTCTGATTGGCTCAGAATATTCCTGATATTTTATCGAAATATCGCAACATGCGAATGCGAAATTGATTGCAGATATTTCGAAAACTGCTGTAGCAGCACTCTGAAATCGAATATGTATGATATTTTAACCAAAAAAACATATTGCGATTGCGATTTTCCGATCGCGCATGCGCAATTGCGCGAACAACACGCGACCATTTCCTGGAGCCTTGCCAGTTTCCAACTTATGATCGCAGCGCAATCACACAGCACATGGTTGGAAGCAAATTCACTAAGTCTGAGGAAAAGTTGCTGATTTGTGTAAGTAATTTGACCACTGTTATTTCATCATCTTCAACTGCATTTTAGTCTAGTTTAAAAGTAGTATATATGATCAGATATTAGTATTTCACAAAAAATGTGTCTCCTGATTTTACAAAACTACAAGTCCCAGCATGCCTGGACAGCTGCAGACACCCTGGTTGGCAAATGTGTATTTAGGCACTTTTCCTTGTTATTTAGCATAATGAATTTAACATTTTTTTTGGACATAGGACGTATGCGAACGTCCTGACTTCAGTGGTCCTCAAGGCCCAAGGACGTTCGAATACATATTGCCCTTTAGATGTTGCAGAACTACAACTTCCAGCATGCCTGGGAATGCTGGCACTTCTAGTATTGTAAGTTCTGCAGGCCCCCGTATTTTCTGGCCTTTATGCACGGGTCTCTAAACTGTGGCACCCTAGATGCAGCAAAAGTAAAATTCTTAGCATGCACTGACAGACCGTGGCTGATGGGAGTAGTAGTTTTGCAACAGCTGGAGGTGGACTGGTCTTGAAACCCAGAGTTAGGTAACAAACCCGTAGTGTTTTGCAACCATCTGCCTCCAGCTGTTTTTTTCCTGTTGAAAAGCCTGTGGCGTGCAAAAACACAACCCAAAAACTCCACCCGGTGCAAGAAAAAATTTGCACACAACCTAAAGACTGACATCACAAAAAAACTGCGGCGTTGCATACGTCAGTGATCCTCCGAAAAGGTCCCGTCTCTGACCCCCGGGGCCGTTAGGCTCCTGACAGGGAAAAGAGTTACTGTGGTCCATACAGCCGAAGCCATATGGACCCATCTCGGTCCAAGCAGCGCAATCAACACGCGAACAACACGCGACCATTTCCTGGACCCTTGCCAGTTTCCAACTTTTTGATCGCAACGCAATCGCAGAGCAAGATGGTTGGAAGTAATTTCACTGTATCTGAGGAAAATTTGCTGATTTGTGTAAGTATTTCGACCACTGTATTTCATTATCTTCAACTGCATTTTAGTCTAGTTTAAAAGTTAGTATATATGATCAGATATTAGTATTTCACAAAAAATGTGTCTCCTGCTTTTACAAAACTACAAGTCCCAGCATGCCTGGACAGCTGCAGACACCCTGGTTGGCAAATGTGTATTTAGGCACTTTCCTTGTTATTTAGCATAATGAATTTAACATTTTTTTGGACATAGGACGTATGCGAACGTCCTGACTTCAGTGTCCTCAAGGCCCAAGGACGTTCGAATACATATTGCCCTTTAGATGTTGCAGAACTACAACTTCCAGCATGCCTGGGAATGCTGGCACTTCTAGTATTGTAAGTTCTGCAGGCCCCCGTTTTTCAGGCCTTTATGCACGGGTCTCTAAACTGTGGCACCCTAGATGCAGCAAAAGTAAAATTCTTAGCATGCACTGACAGACCGTGGCTGATGGGAGTAGTAGGCTGATGGTAGCCGAGAGCGGGATCCGAACCCCTAGCTGCAGAGGTGAATCACTTGTCAGTGCAGTGGCAATCGCGTGGAGCCACCGCAGCTCCTTTGGTGACAGTTATGTAAGGTCATATGTAATTCATGTAAGGTCAGATGTTGTTAACCAAGATGCCATGTTGTGCTAACATATATCACCACCAGCCAAGGTATTCATAGTACTGTTGAAAAAAGACATGGGACAGCAGACAGGAACACAGAAGTTATGTGGGAACATAATTTTCCCATTGCTTTGCATGGGACTTTAAAGAAAAACCCCGACCATGGGCAAGTGGGGGGGTGGGTAAGGGTTTAAACCACCTATCCTATGTTTGTGGCTGACATATAAGTAACCTGTGTGCCAAGTTTCATAAAAATATCTTTAGCCGTTGTACGTGATGCTGGAACATACATACATACATACATACATACATACATACATTTATGCACAAACACACACGTTGAGTTTTATATATATAGATTACCACTAAATACCTGTTTAGGAGTGGGGTTGTTATAGTAATCCCGTGTGCTCCATCAGGCCCTTTTTTTAACATGAGATGGTCTGAACAAAACAAAGTAGACAAAAACAGCTCATTTTAACATGGTTGCATCCCAGCTCACGCTCAGTCCCCTGTAGTGCCCACAAGACCCTTTAATATAACATTGTCCCATTGTTAACTGTCTATATAAATCAATTGTATTCATATACAATACAGCAGAGTACACAGAATTTGCATACGTCATTAGAAAACATTTTTATAATATATGAACATTTGTTATTATAGGAGCTCCAATGCCAGTTGTCCGCGCCACAGCGCAGAGGCGCCAGGCCGATTGAGGAGGAGGAGGATGCGGCAGAGGAGGATGCGGCAGAGGAGGAGATGCATGGGAGGAGCCCAGGGCCCTCCCACTCCCCAACCCCAGCTCCTGTTGAGGAGCAAGCTGAGGAGCTGACCCCGCCCCACCACCCCAACTTCTCAAGCAGAAGAGCAGGAGGAAGAGAGCGGTCCTGTGAGCCTCATTCAGGAAGGTAATATGTGCACATGATTAATAACATTCAACAACAAAATGTAGATATAAAAATGGACACATATAAAGCGCACCTGTCAGATTGTAGAACCAAAATATGGTATTGATGCTAGAAGTATACAGGTAGTGCATAATTATTAGGCAAGTTGTATTTTTTGAGCATTCATTTTATTATTGAACAACAACCATGTTCTCAATGAACCCCAAAAACTCATTAATATCAAAGCTGAATTTTTTTGGAAGTAGTTTTTAGTTTGTTTTTTGGGTTAGTTATTTTCGGGGGATATCTGTGTGTGCAGGTGACTACTATTACTGTGCAGAATTATTAGGCAACTTAACCAAAAAAATAAATAGATAGCCATTTCAATGATTTATTTTTAACAGTGAAACCAATATAACAGCCTCAACATTCACAAATACACATTTCTGACATTTAAAAACAAAACAAAAACAAATCAGTGACCAATATAGCCACCTTTCTTTGCAAGGACACTCAAAAGCCTGACATCCATGGATTCTGTCAGTGTTTTGATCTGTTCACCATCAACATTGCGTGCAGCAGCAACCACAGCCTCCAGACACTGGTCAGAGAGGTGTACTGTTTTCCCTCCTTGTAAATCCCACATTTGATGATGGACCACAGGTTCTCAATGGGGTTCAGATCAGGTGAACAAGGAGGCCATGTCATTACTTTTTTTTATTTAATACCCTTTCTTGCCAGCCACGCTGTGGAGTACTTTGACACGTGTGATGGAGCATTGTCCTGCATGAAAATCATGTTTTTCTGAAGGATGGTGACTTTTTCCTGTACCACTGCTTGAAGAAGGTCTCTTCCATAATCTGGCAGTAGGACTGGGAGTTGAGCTTGACTCCATCCTCAATCCGAAAAGGCCCCACAAGCTCATCTTTGATGATACCAGCCCAAACCAGTACTCCACCACCACCTTGCTGGCGTCTGAGTTGGACTGGAGCTCCCTGCCCTTTACCAATCCAGCCACGGGCTCTTCCATCTGGCCCATCAAGACTCACTCTCATTTCAGCAGTCCATAAAACCTTAGAAAAATCTTTCTTGAGATATTTATTGGCACAGTCTTGACGTTGCAGCTTGTGTGTCTTGTTCAGTGGTCATCGTCTTTCAGCCTTTCTTACCTTGGCCATGTCTCTGGGTATTGCACACCTTGTGCTTTTGGGCACCCCAGTGATGTTGCAGCTCTGAAATATGGCCAATTTGTGGCAAGTGGCATCTTGGCAGCAGCACTCTTAACTTTTCTCAGTTCATGGCAGTTATTTTGCACCTTTGTTTTTCCACACGCTTCTTTGTTTGATGATCACGCTTCAGAAGCTTTGCAACTTTAAGAGTGCTGCATCCCTCTGCTAGATATCTCTCTATTTGGACTTTTCAGAGTCTGTCAAATCTTCTTTTGGCCAATTTTGCCAAAGAAAGGAAATTGACTAATAATTATGCACACCTGATATAGAGTGTTGATTGTCATTAGACCACACACCTTCTCATTACAGAGATGTACATTACCTAATATGCCTAATCTGTAGTAGGCTTTCGAGCCTATACAGCTTGGAGTAAGACAACATGCATAAAGAGGATGATGTGGTCCAAATACTCATTTGCCTAATAATTCTGCACTCCCGGGATGTGTTAGACACATAACAAGTGTATACACATGATAATGATTGATTAATAAGCAAAAAAAATATTTATTTATTTGGTAACGTTATTTGAAATCCAAATGTTTTTTATTATATCCTAAAAGCATCAAGAGATATGAGGAGGCAAAATAGACTCATCGAAAAGACGCACCAGAAGATCCTTCAGAACAGCGGAAGATGAGCTACCTCACCCAACAAATGCTCTGCTAGAGCAGCAGCTATCGGGTCAGATTGCGGAAATGCACCGCATTCAGAAACGGATTGAGAGCTATATTTAAATTTATTTTTGTATTAAAAAAACTTATTTTTTGGAAATGTTTCATTTCTTTTTGAGATAGAGTTGTAGGTTTTTCAACACATCTAACTTCACATCAAACAAATCAACATCAACACATTTTAACTTCATAATAAGCAAAAACATTTTATACTATTATTTTATTTAACATTAACCTAGGACAAACTAAAGCACACGACACAGACACGACGAACACAAAATAAACTGTTTGAAAAATGAACATAACAAAAGCAACAATATATAATATATATATACAAAAGATAGAGAGAGGGAGAGCAAGAAAGAGAGAGAATGCAGATGAGCTCTTGCAGTCAGCCCAATGGTTGCAGTATAAATGCCGCAAAACAGGGTTTAACATAAGGTTCATTGTTATAGTTACACTTGCTGTTTAGACCGGACTGGTAGTCCGGTCTGGTAGCTTTTAGCGGAGGCTGTTGGTGGATCCGCTGTGCCAGAAAGGTCATGAAGCTTACTCAGCATGGAGGCAGCAGCAGGAGTATTAAAATATAATATAACTAGACAATGCATTTCCTGAGGAAAATGCGAGTGGGAATGCTGAATAGCTTAATTGGTGAGCCCCTTGCCAAAGACATTCACCATAACCACTACACTATCTTTAGGACACACAGCTTCTTCTCTATCTGCAAAGTATAGAGTATGCTGACTCCTGGTCGCCCCTCCCCCCTCAATAGGTTTCCCCTCCCCCCCAGGTCAGTGAGGAGGAATATTGCACTGAGGTCAGGAAAGTTATTTATGGAAAGAAATAACATTACAAACGCTTTTAATTCACAGATCTAATACAGATTTTAGCTCCAAACAAAGCTTAATAAATCCTCAAACGTACATGCAATTGATACAACGACTACACCGTTTGAAATACACGGCCCTTGTAAACGCATCGATATGAAATTTAGTAGATAAACTTAAAAATGTGGCCATGTCTGCGATTTAGAAAAAGAGCGTCTTTGTGAGTTCTGCAGCAAACATTTTTTTAGATAATTTCACATGAGAGTCTATGAGACATAATTTCTGGCTGTTGCTCCAATAACTAAAACTAAAATACGTATCGCAGAATTGGTCACATTGCCATAAACCAGACAAGCATAGCTACGTTTTGATATAAAAATTGTGTATGAAAGTAGATCTTGTGGGCGTGAGACCAATTTGTTTCCCCTTTTTGTAAAGATATTTTTAATTACAAAGATCTCCAATGTTAAGGTCACATGACAGACTCTAAATCCCCTCCATAGGATTACATTATAACCTATTGCATTTTTGTGAAAAATTCGCAAAACGTAAATTGCGTTTCACCAAAAAATTGTAAACGATAACGATCTGAAAAGTCATAGCCGATAGCTAAATATTTTGTGACCGCTTTAAAGTTTTTTCAGTGTCCTGTAAGTGAAAGTATGAAGTAGCTGAAACTTTTGGCATGGCATGTGAATTCAAAGGGGAAAAGGATGTTCTCATTGACTTCAATGTTAAAAAAAGGGTCTAAAAGCTTAAAATTATAAAAGTTGTAAAAAGTAGAAAAAAACTAGAAGAAGTCCCATCATTAGCTGAACGAGACGAACATTTTTACAGTTGAATGGTCTCAATAGCTGAAAGTATGCCGAAGTTACGCAGAACCAAAAAACGTAAAGGAATAAAAGATTACTAAATTTACGTAAATCAATACTGGAAATGTTTATTAAAGCATTCACACTAATTAAGATTAATACATTTACGGGTATCCATGACTAGGAATGCTTATTAAAGCATTCCCACTAAGTATCACACAGGCATGATTTACAAGCAGTAGTTGTAATAGTAATACATAGCATAAAAACACTTGGGGAATACTTTACAGCATCAGTAGTGGTCATAGTAGTCAATAGTGTACCAAAAATTGGACACAGGTGTCTTGACTGAGCTGTAATAGTAGTAGTAGACATTGACAATACAGTGTCAAATCACTCGGGCAAGAGGTGCCATGATGAACAGCAGTCTTAATAAGAGTATATAGGGTGTGAAATAACTGCTGACATAGGTGCTTGACTGGGCAGCAGAATCAGCAGTAGTATTATTAACAGAAGTAGTTGATACAGAGTCATATCACATGGGCAGGAGTGCCATGATGAACAGCAGTAGGAATAGGAGTAAATAGAGTGTCAAATAACTGCTGACATAGGTGTCTAGACTGGCAGCAGCAGCAGCAGAAGCAGCAGCAGTAGTATTAACAGTAGTAGTTGATACAGAGTCATATCACATGGCAGGAGGTGCCATCATGAACAGCAGTAGGAATAGGAGTATATAGAGTGTCAAATAACTGCTGACATAGGTGTCTTGACTGGCAGCAGCAGCAGAAGCAGCAGTAGTATTAACAGTAGTAGTTGATACAGAGTCATACCACATGGGCAGGAGGTGCCATCATGAACAGCAGTAGGAATAGGAGTATATAGAGTGTCAAATAACTGCTGACATAGGTGTCTTGACTGGGCAGCAGCAGCAGAAGCAGCAGTAGTAGTATTACCAGTAGTAGTTGATACAGAGTCATATCACATGGGCAGGAGGTGCCATGATGAACAGCAGTAGGAATAAGAGTATATAGAGTGTTAAACAACTGCTGACATAGGTGTATTGACTGGGCGGCAGCAGCAGCTGAAGCAGCAGTAGTAGTATTAACAGTAGTAGTTGATACAGAGTCATATCACATGGGCAGGAGTTGCCATGATGTACAGCAGTCTTAATAAGAGTATATAGAGTGTGAAATAACTGCTGACATAGGTGTATTGACTGGGCGGCAGCAGCAGCAGCAGAAGCAGCAGTAGTAGTATTAACAGTAGTAGTTGATACAGAGTCATATCACATGGGCAGGAGGTGCCATGATGAACAGCAGTAGGAATAGGAGTATATAGAGTGTCAAATAACTGCTGACATAGGTGTATTGACTGGGCGGCAGCAGCAGCAGCAGAAGCAGCAGTAGTAGTAGTATTAACAGTAGTAGTTGATACAGAGTCATATCACATGGGCAGGAGGTGCCATGATGAACAGCAGTAGGAATAAGAGTATATAGAGTGTTAAACAACTGCTGACATAGGTGTATTGACTGGGCGGCAGCAGCAGCTGAAGCAGCAGTAGTAGTATTAACAGTAGTAGTTGATACAGAGTCATATCACATGGGCAGGAGTTGCCATGATGTACAGCAGTCTTAATAAGAGTATATAGAGTGTGAAATAACTGCTGACATAGGTGTATTGACTGGGCAGCGGCAGCAGCAGCAGCAGAAGCAGCAGTAGTAGTATTAACAGTAGTAGTTGATACAGAGTCATATCACATGGGCAGGAGTTGCCATGATGTACAGCAGTCTTAATAAGAGTATATAGAGTGTGAAATAACTGCTGACATAGGTGTATTGACTGGGCGGCAGCAGCAGCAGAAGCAGCAGTAGTAGTATTAACAGTAGTAGTTGATACAGAGTCATATCACATGGGCAGGAGTTGCCATGATGTACAGCAGTCTTAATAAGAGTATATAGAGTGTGAAATAACTGCTGACATAGGTGTATTGACTGGGCGGCAGCAGCAGCAGCAGCAGAAGCAGCAGTAGTAGTAGTATTAACAGTAGTAGTTGATACAGAGTCATATCACATGGGCAGGAGGTGCCATGATGAACAGCAGTAGGAATAAGACTATATAGAGTGTTAAACAACTGCTGACATAGGTGTATTGACTGGGCGGCAGCAGCAGCTGAAGCAGCAGTAGTAGTATTAACAGTAGTAGTTGATACAGAGTCATATCACATGGGCAGGAGTTGCCATGATGTACAGCAGTCTTAATAAGAGTATATAGAGTGTGAAATAACTGCTGACATAGGTGTATTGACTGGGCGGCAGCAGCAGCAGCAGAAGCAGCAGTAGTAGTATTAACAGTAGTAGTTGATACAGAGTCATATCACATGGGCAGGAGGTGCCATGATGAACAGCAGTAGGAATAAGAGTATATAGAGTGTTAAACAACTGCTGACATAGGTGTATTGACTGGGCGGCAGCAGCAGCTGAAGCAGCAGTAGTAGTATTAACAGTAGTAGTTGATACAGAGTCATATCACATGGGCAGGAGTTGCCATGATGTACAGCAGTCTTAATAAGAGTATATAGAGTGTTAAACAACTGCTGACATAGGTGTATTGACTGGGCGGCAGCAGCAGCTGAAGCAGCAGTAGTAGTATTAACAGTAGTAGTTGATACAGAGTCATATCACATGGGCAGGAGTTGCCATGATGTACAGCAGTCTTAATAAGAGTATATAGAGTGTGAAATAACTGCTGACATAGGTGTATTGACTGGGCGGCAGCAGCAGCAGCAGAAGCAGCAGTAGTAGTATTAACAGTAGTAGTTGATACAGAGTCATATCACATGGGCAGGAGGTGCCATGATGAACAGCAGTAGGAATAAGAGTATATAGAGTGTTAAACAACTGCTGACATAGGTGTATTGACTGGGCGGCAGCAGCAGCTGAAGCAGCAGTAGTAGTATTAACAGTAGTAGTTGATACAGAGTCATATCACATGGGCAGGAGTTGCCATGATGTACAGCAGTCTTAATAAGAGTATATAGAGTGTTAAACAACTGCTGACATAGGTGTATTGACTGGGCGGCAGCAGCAGCTGAAGCAGCAGTAGTAGTATTAACAGTAGTAGTTGATACAGAGTCATATCACATGGGCAGGAGTTGCCATGATGTACAGCAGTCTTAATAAGAGTATATAGAGTGTGAAATAACTGCTGACATAGGTGTATTGACTGGGCGGCAGCAGCAGCAGCAGAAGCAGCAGTAGTAGTATTAACAGTAGTAGTTGATACAGAGTCATATCACATGGGCAGGAGGTGCCATGATGAACAGCAGTAGGAATAAGAGTATATAGAGTGTTAAACAACTGCTGACATAGGTGTATTGACTGGGCGGCAGCAGCAGCTGAAGCAGCAGCAGTAGTAGTATTAACAGTAGTAGTTGATACAGAGTCATATCACATGGGCAGGAGTTGCCATGATGTACAGCAGTCTTAATAAGAGTATATAGGGTGTGAAATAACTGCTGACATAATTGTCTTGACTGATCCAAAGGAGTCATGGGAGAAAATCATGTGGTCAGATGAGACTATAATATAATTTTTGGATCATAATTTCACTAACCGTGTTCGGAGGAAGAATAATGATGAGTACCATGCCAAGAACGCCATCCCTAATGTGAAGCATGGGGGTGGTAGCATCATGCTTTGGTGGTGTTTTTCTGCACATGGGACAGGGTGACTGCACTGTATTAAGGAGAGGATGACCGGGGCCATGTATTGCAAGATTTTGGGCAACAACCTCCTTCCCTGAGTTAGAGCTTTGAAGATGGGTCGAGGCTGGGTCTTCCAACATGAGAATGACCCAAAGCACACAGCCAGGATAACCAAGGATTGGCTCTGTAAGGAGCATATCAAGGTTCTGGCGTGGCCTAGCCAGTCTCCAGACCTAAACCCAATAGAGAATCTTTGGAGGGAGCTCAAACTCCGTGTTTCTCAGCGATAGCCCAGAAACATGACTGATGTAGAGAAGATCTGTGTGGAGGAGTGGGCCAAAATCCCTCCTCCAGTGTGTGCAAAGCTGGTGTAAAACTACAAGAAATGTTTGACCGCTGTAATTGCAAAGAAAGCCTACTGTACCAAATATTAACATTGATTTTCTCTGATGTTGAAATAGTTATATTCAGCACTGTAAATACATCAGGTCCGGGGCTTCATCAGGGAATGCATGGCAAGGGACCCTTCAGCGCCCTGAACCGACGACGGGTGCCAGAAAGTCACCGCCGATCCAGGACTCATTCATCTTTATGAATGTGAGTCTGTCCACGGAGTCTGTGGACAGACGGGTCCTCTTGTTCGTGACCACCCCACCTGCCGCGCTGAATGTCCGCTCAGATAGTACGCTGGAGGGGGGGCAAGACAATAACTCCAGCGCATACTGAGCGAGCTCGCGGCAGGTGTCCAATCTGGCAACCCAGTACTCCATGGGGTCGTCGGTGCTCATACTGTCAGAAGCACCGACGGACGCCATGTAGTCTGCCACCATGTGGGCCAGCCGCTGGTGGTGACTGCTGCTGCTGCTGCTGGTGGTGGTACTGGGTCGCTCGGTTTGGAAGAACATCCTCATCTCTTCCATTAGGTCCCCTGCTCGGCTGCAGCTGGGTGCAGCCACCTGCTGGGTGAGATGAGGGGGGACAACTGGAGGCCGGGGAGTTGCCTGCTCCAACCGTCTGACAATGGCTGCCTGCAGTTCCTCCATCCGGTGCTGCCTCCGGCTGGCTGGGATGAACTGCTCCAGTTTCCCCTTGCACCTGGGATCCAAAAGGGTGGCCATCCAGAAATCATCCCTCGTCTTGATGGTCTTAACCCGGGGGTCCCTCCTGAGGCATCTCAGCATGTGGGCAGCCATGGGGAAGAGCACAGCCCGCTGTGACTCCTCAATGCTGGCCAGGTGAATGAGGTGCGACTCTTCATCCCTGAGGCGCTGCTGGTCAAACTCAGACATGCCCAACCCCCGGACTATCGGTGCCCCCAACACCGGCTCTCCCTCCTGACCAGGCCCTGACTCCGGGACGACACCAGCAACCACCTCCTCCTCCTCTTCATCATCATCCTCCTCCTCCTCCTCCTCCTCGTCCTGGCCCTGGTCTCGGTGGAGCATTGCTGACTCTTCCTGCTCCACCAAGGCACTCTCCCCAGCCTCGAGCAGGCGATCTAGTGTCCTCTCCAGCATGAACAGTATTGGCAGCACGCTATTGAGGCCAATTTGCTCACTGCTGACCATCTTGGTCGCCTGCTCGAAGGAGGACAACACTTGGCAGACCTGGTTTATCTGCCCCCACTGCGCACAGGCGATGAAAGGGAGTTGTGGTGAAGCCCTCTCAGTGCCTAGTTCCATCAGGTACTCCCTCACCGCCCTTTGCTGCTCCCACAACCTCTTCAGCATGTGGAGGGTGGAGTTCCACCGCGTCACACTGTCCACAATCAGCCTGTGAAGGGGCAGATTGTACTTCCGCTGCAATTTGGACAGGGACGCGGTAGCGGTTGGGGAGCGCCTGAAGTGGCTGGCAATCCTACGCGCCTTTGCCACAATGTCACTCAACCCTGGATAAGTGCGCAGGAACTTCTGCACCACCAGGTTGAGGACATGTGCCAGACAGGGCACGTGCGTCAGACTGCCAGCATGGAGGGCGGCGAGTAGGTTGCTGCCGTTATCGCAGACAACCATACCTGGCTGGAGCCTTCGGGGTGTCAGCCACTTCTGGACCTGAGCTTGAAGTGCTTTCAGCACTTCTTCTCCAGTGTGTCTCCGGTCCCCTAAACTAACAAGCTGGAGCACGGCCTGACAGCGCACGTGCCCCACACTTGAGTAGCTACGGGGGCGCTTGCTGGGAGGCTCAGCAGCTGCGGAGACAGTGGCTTGAGGGAGACCAGCAGTTCTCCCCTGGACACCCCGGGGCGGCACCACAAGATCGGTTGCCGACGATCCCTCACCGACGCCTCGGAGGGAAACCCAATGGGCCGTGAAGCTGATGTAGCGTCCCTGCCCATGCCTGCTGGTCCAGCCATCCATTGTCAGATGAACCCTGTCGCTGACAGCGTGATCCAGCGACAGGGTTACATTCTGCACAATGTGCTGGTGTAGGGCAGGGACACCAGTCCTGGCAAAGAAATGGCGGCTGGGGACACGCCATTGGGGTTGGGCCTGCTCCAACATCTGCCTGAAGGGGTTGCTGTCAACTATGTTGAAGGGCAGCAGATGTTGGGCAATAACCCTTGCCAGGAGCCCATTGAGGGAACGCACACGTCGGTCTCCAGGGGGGAAGGGAGTGGTGCGGTCAAAGGCGTCTGAAATCGACGCCTGGCGCCGGACGGCAGTGCGGGACACAGACGTGGAGGGTGCTGTGGAAGTAGAGGTCTGGCTGCCGGTACCAGTACCTCTACTAGAGGGAGCGGGGGGGCATGACCTGCTGGAAACAGATGAAGATGTGGCAGGGGCTGCTGTACCCTGCTCACTTGTGGTGGTGGCGCTGCTACCACCACCACGCTTCATCTCGTCATACAACGCCCAGTGGTTTATCCTCAGGTGCTGGTTCAGGGCTGTGGTACCCACCCGAGCCAAACACTTCCCTCTCTTCACCCTCACTTTACAAATCCGGCAGATGGCCACGGTAGGGTTGTCTGCCACCAGGGTAAAGAAATTCCAGACAGGTGACTTCAGCACCGCCCTCCTGTCAGATGGGGTGACGCTTACTTGCACCTGCTGGGACTCGGTGCGCACAGGTGGAGCTGCCTGCTGCTGCTGCTGCTGCTCCTCCTCCTGACACCTCCTGCTGCCATCACCAGTGGAGACCCTGACGATGGTCTCCCTGGTGGTGACCTGGCGCACCGTTTCACCAGGGTGCCTACCTTCCCCGTCGTCACTGACGTAGTGAGCCGACGCGTCAGATGGCAACCATGATGGGTCACCCTCTTCGCCCCCAGAGATGTCAGACCAAGGGCTGAGATGTGTTGGTCTGAGGGAACCACGTGACATGGAGCCTCTAGCCTGGCTCCGCTGTCCCCTCACCCACGCCTGGGTCTGACTAGGTGCTGCTGTTTCCTGCACCAAAACAGCAGCACCAGTTTGAAGGGATGTCTCTGGGATACTGCCAGCAGGTATCCCATCCTCCTCATCCATCCCTTCAAAAAGGTCCTGACCATCAGGACAGAGCTGGAGGTCTGCCTGATGCATGGCCTCCCCCAAGAGATCCCTCTCACTGTCGCTGTCGAACAGTAAGATGCTGGACTCTTGGGGGCTGGGGGGGGGTAGTACAGGCACCGGTGTAATGGTGGTACTACTGTGAGTCGGGACCGACGACTCAGTGGCACTGCTGTGCCCCATGTAGTCCACCACTACTTGAGCCTGAGATGGCAATATCGGGCGGCTGCCCGATGGGAAGAACTCCCGGATCAGGCGTACTCCCCTTGCACCCGATCCTCTACCACTAGTAGGGGCACGAGAGGTACCCCGTGCTGGCAGCGATCCAGCACTGGGAGTAACTCCCCTACCCCTGCTGCCACGGCCACGGATGCCGCTCATTATTGCTAATATGTGTGTGGGGGGGGTAAACTTTATTGGGGGGGGTAAATGTGAACAAAATGTGTTTTTGTGTATTTTTTACAAGACAGGCACGCAGACAAAGACGTACACAGACAGCTACTAAACTATAAGAAAAGTAGTACACCAGACAAGGACTACAAAATTAAAGAAAAAAAAAAAAGCACTAAACAAACACTAACTTTTTTTTTTTTTTTTTTTTTAAACACAAAACACAGACACTAAACACACACTAAGCTAAGCTAGATGAAATAAATGTACACTTAGGCCCCATACTCACGACCAAACATGTTTGCTGAAACTGGCCCGCGGACCAGTTTCAGCATACATGTTTGGTCGTGTGTAGTTACGAGCGTACAGAATTTCACCGTACATTTGCCCGCCGGGCCGTTTTTCAGCAGACATTTATTTCCAAACTTGTTTTAAAACCGTCCGCTCAAATCCTGTCCGAACGTACATGTTTGGTGGTGAGTACACAAAACCAACGTACAAAAACCCCGCGCATGCTCAGACTAAATGAGGCCACGGGAGCGCTCGTTCAGGTAAAACTCACGTTTCTTTGGGATATGGCACATTCGTCAATAGAAAGATTAATTCTAGCAATAGAACACTGAAGCAAAACACACAATAACCAATGCTTGATGCCGTCGTTTTATTTATTCTTCTCTTGCTATAACTAATCAGTTATTTAGCTCATGTTATTTCAACTGAGTTGTTCCATACTGAAAAGTGACATTTGTTAGCTGTGATGTAGTAAGATTTTTGCAAACTTTTATTGGCCCGACGTATCATATTTTTAGTGGTCCTCCACATTTCAAATTTTTTGCTTTTAATGTTTAATGGTTATCTTTCCCACTTTCTTTAGGTGTTTATAGTTATGTCACCATTTAGAATATTTTAATAGGAAATAGTTTTGATTTAGCTTTTGTTTGTATATTTAACATGATTTTTTTGAAGGTTGTTTAAATTGTCTACCATGTTGGCACACCAAATGACCCCCCCCCCCCACATGAGTTAGTGAATAGTTTAGATTAAACATTTTATTTGTTTGTAATGTTTGATGCCTAAAATAATACCCACAGTATTACAAACAATAGGCACGTTTTTCAAATCAACAAAAAGGCTTTTATTTGAGCAAATTATAAAAAGGATCAAAAACAGAATGGCAGCACTTGAACAGCTAGCAACATACATGCAAACTTGCATTTCAAACATGGTGAAGGATAAACTAGCCAACCTCAGGAAGCACACAAAATAAAATCTGAAGCAGCAGCACATAACCAAAGGAACCCAAGCTGTGGTAGTCCAAACAAGATGCCATTTGTGGGGGATCAAATGGAAGGCAGGGCATCAACGTCTCCTCTTCCTTGCAACCTTCCTTCCAGGCTGCCTTCCAGCGGGTCTTCCCTGGGCCCTTGCAGGTGGGGATGATGTGGCAGCAGGAGTATGGTGTTGAGCAAGCCGGGCCGGGTCACATAGCCCAGTGTCTGGGGTCAGCAGCTCCCTCTGCATCCACCAAAGGGCCTGGTTGATGATGCCCTTGGCCAATTGCCTCTGCTCCTCCGTGCCTTTATTGAGGTCATGTGCCACGGAGGCACTGTAGGCCTCAGTGGGGTTGAGGGGGGCCCTCATGATGGCACTCGCCTCCTGAATCATTTTCAGGCTGGCTTCCTCCACTGCCCCCAATTTCTTCTTACGGCCTGGTGGCCTAATATAAAGGGGAGGAGCCTGGCTGGTGGTGCTTGTCCTGGGGAGCTGCTGAACGCCACTGGGCCCGGCCTCCTCCTGGCTGCCACTGACCCCTTCGTCCTGGCTGACAGTGAGGAGAGGATCTGCCACCTCCTGGCTGGTCTCTTCTTCCTGTGTAAAAAAAAGGGACATGTTGTAATATATTTAGGAATATACTCACTCACATTTTCATGCTTGAATCTTATTTTTTGCCTTGAATTTAAACTTGAAAACAGACTCACCCTCTGACCCCTGCAGTTGTCATCCCTGACACCTATTTGTTTGCCCACGATTTTAGATTTTTACTTCCCAGCTTGTATTTTATTAACCAATATCAAGTCAAGAATCAAACAATAATTAAGATTATTACATAACTAGTTATGAAACTACTATACCTCATCATCGTAGAGGCGCAGATCTGCCTCTCTGTCAGCCAGGCCCTCTTCATCCGACTCTGCAGGGCTGTGGTGATCTGGGGAAGTCCCGCTGGGAGGTAGCGTGGAGGAAAGGTTGGGATTCAGACTTGACATTGATGCCCTGCCTTCCAGTTGATCCCGCAAAAATGACATCTGGTTGTAATACCACAGCTTGGGTTCCTTTGGTGGTCTTGCTGCTGCTCCAGATCTTAGCTGCTTTTGGTGAGCTTTGTACGCTCTCCTATATGTGCCCCTGAGGTTGGCAAGTTTATCCTTCACCATGTTGGCACTGCATTCTGGCACCCATGTCCTCATGTATGCTGCTAGCTGTTCAAGTGCTGCCGCTCGTACGTCCTTGTTATGATAATGGTCCTGCTTTGAATCCCACAGGATGGGCATTTCCCTGAATTTATCCAGCAAATGCTGGATAATGTCTTGGCTCTGCAGGAGATCCATTGGGAAATTAGGATTTACTCTTTTTTTTTCTAGATTGAAAAAATAAAAAGAAACCAAAAACACAATTAAAAAAAGCCTCAGCATTTACATTGATAGAATATGTTGTTTAAAAAGTAGTACCTATATAGAAATACAAACACAGTGTCTCTTGTTTAGAAAATGCTGGCCAGCTCTGCCCCATTGGTTGGTTTTAGATAACATTTTTTTTATACATGCCGCCCCTTTGGTTACATTGCAGGAAATAATATAAATCTACAACCATACACAATTATTACAAATGACAGCATTCATCAAGCCACTATTGCATGTGTAGATATCCTGCCCCTCAGCATTGATTACATGAAAGAAACTTCCTAATGACCTCTGTCCAACCAACACAGAACAATACTTGGCCTGATCTGAATACACCCTACATAATTGATAATGAGTCACAGCATTTTTGATCTCTCTATTTTGTGATGTCTACAAAAGCATTTGGGTATGAAAATCACATTCTGGTATCCAAGAGACATAATAGCTTAATAAAACTGTGCAACCAACAGACCAAACCCCCATCCCATTGCTCTACATTTTAGAGCCCGCTGCTGATCCCATGTTTAAATTTCTTACCTGCCTCTCTCACAATCCTCGTTTCTTCCGCTCGCTGAATTAACACGTAACCTACGTAATCACGTCAAGCGCCTTTTATACACTCCGCGTATGTATGAAACGCCGCCCTCGTCACCTTTGCCATGCCCCTAATCAATTGAAAAAGTAAATATGGCGTTAACTGTGTAGGTTCTGGAATCGCGCAAATATTCTCCGCGTAACGTACGTCAATACGTTGTTGGCATTCGCGACACTCCGCATATGCAATAATCCCCGCCCTCATCTCCGCCCCTGACGGGACATTTCCTCGTTTCCACGCCCCTAATCTCTGTGGGAAGGAAAGATGGCGATGTCACACGAGCGGGCACGGAGCTCTCATGGCGCAAGTGAAGGGACAGAGGCTGGACCGTCCCGATCCAGGCCTAAAAGATATAAAGCCACTAATATGGCGTTCGAAGAAATGGTGGAGTTGGTTTACATCATGAGGAGGAAGGATTATGATGGTGAATGTGGGCCCTACAAAACACCGAACCGTAGGAAGTCACACATAATGGACAAGGTGGCAAGGAGAATGAGGAGAATGTTTGGTGTCACCAGGTCAAAGGAGCAACTACGGAAGCGTTGGTCCGATTTAAAATTGAGGGAGCCACATCACATGAAGAAGATACTAAAAATTCTGCGTAAAAGTAAGTCCATATTATTTAAGGGGGGGGGGGGAAATGTCTGCAATAATGTGTTGACATGTATTTTTTCACATCTGCCTCCTTGGCCTGCTTGTACTTTTGAACACGTGTAGATACTGTATTGTGTTTATGTCAAATAACAACCTTAAACAAATTTTGTGAAATAGTAAACACGCGTAATATGACATTGTTTAGCAAAAATGTGACGTTACTCCAGGAACAACACACCTGGACATGGCTGACTGGCCCCAAACTTGGTTTTCCAACATTGTTGACTAGCAAAATCACAGAAATTAAATTGAGTGAATGTGACAGGCAAACAAGATTCATTCTCCAAAATGCAAATAAAGCTGATGTTTTAACATCTTGAAATGCAAAGCACCTGTGTCTCAAAAATCTAAGTATATTTATTTGGAGGGTCGACGAGAATTAATGTTTTGGGGTGACATCCATTTGTGTCACTTCTTTGCAAAAAAGGGGCAGGATCAGAGCTTGGCCTAGAACTACGCCAAAAATGGAGGATTGCTGAAAGAATAAACAACCAAAAATCATCATAAATGTATCGTCTATGCAATGTGTGCGATTTATGATATCCAATATCTGTGTGCTGATGAGTATACCTTTTGTTTTTTATTATTTCTTATAGGGGAAAGAAGACGCCAGCAATTGGAGGAGGCAGAGAGGGCCAGATACCCGGAAAATCAAACACCTCCACATGTTGAGCAGGAGGAGGCTGGGGAAGGAAGAGAGGAGGATGTGGAAGGAGAAGAGGATGTGGAAGGAGAAGAGGATGTGGAAGGAGAAGAGGATGTGGAAGGAGAAGAGGATGTGGAAGGAGAAGAGGAAGGAAGAAAGGAGGAAGGAAGAGAGGAGGAAGAAGTTATTTTGGACTTAGAATTTATATCAGATGAAGGGCAAGTGGCGGAAGAACAATTTGGCGAATTGCAAGAAGGTGGATTGATGGATGAAGGAGGAGTCGAAGATGATGGGGAGGTGGTGGAAGAAGGAGGAGTGATAGAAGATGATGGGGAGGTGGTGGAAGAAGGAGGAGTGATAGAAGATGAAGAAATTGGGGATGTGGAAATTATCAGGCCATCAGGTCAGTGTCACCCCTATATTAATAGGGCCAAACATATGCAGATAGGCTGGAAATTATTTACATATTTTGAATGCCAATTTGTTTCTTTTTAGGGGATCAAGATGGAGTAGCACATTTTTCACGTGCAAGTGCTTCTATCATTATACAGCAACTAATGGAGTGCAGCACGGAAATGGACATTATGCAGGAAAGGATGCTAGTCATGGAGCAGAATGTGCGTAATGTCATTTCAGAGTGTAGCACGGAAATGGAGAACATGCGACAAAGGATGCTAGTCATCAACCAAAATTACAAAAATATCATGGACATGATGGGCCGTGTCAAAGACTGAACCACAGAAGCCCATCCCCCGCCCATCCCCCGCCCACAAAACCCTTTTTAATTTTTGTACTTTATAATACGCCAAAATTTCTAAATGCACACACAGTGTGCCAATATGTGCTATCTGCCATCACAGACTATCTATTGTCTGTGCTTTGTGGGTACAAACCCCTCCTCGATCCTCAAGTAGTTGAGAGGAAGGGTTTGCTCCCACAAAACACAGACATTGATCACCCATGATGTCAGATAGCACATGTGGCCATTTGTCTGTTTAACCAATGACATTTGGCGAGTTTGCACTGAATGTGTGCATTTAGAAATTTTGGCGTGTTCCAGTGTGAAAGCACACCATCCATATGACTGACTGCTGTTATTTTTTTTAATTTTTGTTTGGTGTTGATCTTTTTTGGTTTGTAAATGTTTCCAGTTTCAGATCACAAAACGAACAATAAATCTCACCTAAAGAAAGAAGTTAACTAATTTTGGTAAAAAATTCAAAAATTTTTGTGTTGTGTTAAAATCTTGTTGAAAAAATTAGACACAAACAAATGACAAGCCCAAAAATTCTTGCGTATAGTTTCAGTGAAATTATTCTTACATTGTGTTTCGATCATTATTATTGATAATCACTGTCAATAAAGACAAAAAAATAAATAATTAAAAGCCAATATTTTGTCTCAAGAATTTGCAGGAAATGTTTTCTGCCTAAAAATACACATTTCTTGTTAAAAAATGAATAAACTAAAAAAAAAAATATGAGACATCAAAAGCAGAAAAATGAGTGGCTTCTTATTTCTAGACTGAATACCCAGTTTGTAGATGAGTGAATAATGTGCAAATGTGGTTAGTTAATACATCTGAGTAAGTAAATTTGGCACTAGAAGTGCACGATTTTTGGAGATAACCTGGAAGACAGAAAAATAGAGAAAAAGCAGTAATGACAAACAACTGTATAAAGTCCAATGGTCTAATTATTTATTAGTTGTGAGAATATTCCTTTCTTTGGGGGCCGAATTAGAAAGAAATATGATCTGGCATAGCAATGGCCCCCCGACCCATGAAGTACTCAACATATTTGTCGCGTACCTCACGAGCAGATTGGGGGGCCAAGCCAGCGCGACCAGTGTCCAGGCCAGGAATGTTCTCTGAGGGTAGTCCTGCCTCAGAGCCCATGGAGGCTAGGTACGTCTGGGAGTGCCTGCGTAGAAAATTGTGCAAAATGCAGCAGGCAAATATAATGGTGTTCAATTTATATTCCGCCAAATGTATCGATGTCAGGAACAGGCGGAACCGGTTGCTGAGGATCCCAAAGGCATTCTCGACTACCCTCCGAGCCCTGGACAACCGAAAATTAAACACACTCCTCTCTAAGGTGAGGGTCCTCTGGGGAAAAGGCCGCATTAGGTGAGGTCCAAGGCCGAAAGCCTCGTCCGCTAGGAACACAAACGGAAGTCCTTCCACATTATCTTCATCTGGTGGCAATGCCAGACCACCAGTTTGGAGACGATCATAGAAATCAGTCCGTGCGAACACTCCCCCATCTGACATCCGGCCGTTCTTCCCCACGTCCACATATAGAAACTCATACTGTGCCGACACCACCGCCATCAACACGATACTATGATAACCCTTGTAATTATAATAGTAGGACCCCGAGTGGGGTGGGGGCACAATGCGGACGTGTTTCCCATCTATTGCTCCACCGCAGTTAGGAAAATCCCACCGCTCGGCAAATTGGGAAGCCACAGACTGCCATTCCTGTGGTGTGGAGGGTAGCTGTGGGGACAAACAAAAAAAGAGATTTAGTACTTTGGCACATAAACATTGCAAACATAATCCTACAAGCATCCTTGTGCAACTTTACATTTTTAAAATAGCATTTGCAAATTATGAAGGGAGAATTTCGGGGCACAAATATATAGGCCCACTTAATTAATAAGAGACTCCACAGCCCTCTGATGGGGACAAAAAAACTTTGAAGGGGGGGTGGGGGGTGTTAAAACTGTTTTTAGAAAAAAAAAATAAAAAGTGGCATGGTGGGGGTTGGCCCGAAGATAGCATGCTGGACAGGTTAATATTGGGTAAGATCAAAATATGCAGGTAGGCCAAAATAAAAAGAACATGTAAAAGCTGATATCAACATGCATAGTGAGAAAAGGGAACGTTAGTTAAACACACAGCATATCTGGGAAATAAAATAAAAAGTTAGTTTGCCACATTATTAAAGACACATTGTGAGGTTAAAATGAGGAAACTTACCTTCATATACTCCTCGTGCATAACTTTAATGATGGCAGCACACGTGTCCGGTATGATGACCCCAAGCGCCTGCGGAGAGATGCCTGTCGAGAACTTGAGGTCCTGCAGGCTCCTCCCAGTCGCCAGGTACCGCAACGTGGCAATAAGCCTCTGCTCGGCCGTGATGGCTTGGCGCATCACAGTGTCCTGCCTCGTGATATAGGGAGACAGAAGATCCAGCAGACTGTTGAATACGGGGTCCGTCATGCGGAGAAAATTCCTATAGTCATTAGGATTATTCTCCTGGAGTTCCCTAAGCAGAGGCATATGTGAGAACTGGTCACGCTGGCGCAACCAATTCTTGGTCCAGAAACGCCTCCGCCCCCTGTTTCTGGCCAAAGTACTGGAATAATGAACATATCCAGCAGCCATCCCATAAACAGCACCAACTCGCGAAAATTGACGCTGCTGCTCCATCATGGCTTCAAACCGGCCGGCTGGTCAGTCAAGAACACACTCCAACAGAAAGCACAATCAAATCCAGCGGTACCTGCAAAGAACGCACGACACACAGATACGAACGCACAGTACGAATCTGCTAAGCAGAACGAACTGCACGCCTGTACCCGAATGCCAACTACGTACCCACAAGCACACGCACTGAACGAGAAAATACTACCTGCTAAAGCCTGGAGACCGAGAAGCGCGAATCAGCTCTAACCAAACCTTCACTAACACGAGCAAAGCCGTAACTAGCAAAAGCGGAACAGAGGGCGTCGCCATTGACTTTGGCCTTTCCCTTTATAGTGACGTCAAACGTGGATTACGTGCACGCGTTCAGGTCCGCAGGGAAATATCGTCCGCTGGTGTGTACAAGCCAGCGGGCCAAATGAAAAAACAGCCTTGTACGCCGGAAACAGCCCGTCGGACATTTCGAACGGACATGTTTGCTCGTGAGTACTCGGCCTAACAGTGTGTACACTTACTACACAAAATTTAACTAAACTGAACACAAAACTTAGCTTTTATAAAAGCTCTTTAGGGAAAACTAAACAAAATGTGAACTGAGATGCCTATCAAATATCACTGAACAGCGAACCTGCAAGATCTAACAGTAACACAAGATGAACAAAACTTAGCTTTTAGAAAAGCTCTTTTATAAAGCTCAGCAAAATGTGTTCTGAAATCTCTTGCAAATATAACTGAACAGCGAGGATTGCAGGATCAAACAGTAACACAAATGAAAAAAACAGCACAAAACAGCACAAAACGTAGCTTTGAAAAAAGCTCTTGGGTCTATTGCTTTGAAAAAAGCAGTTGATATACTGGAAAAGATCCACTGGAATCACTAAATAGCAATGCTGGTGATGATCTAAATCAATCAAGAACAAAGACACAGGAAACCAGGAACACAGAAACAGCCTCCACACTCTATAGCCAGCTTCTGAATCTGCAATGAAATGGTGCTGGGAGTGAGCTTATATAATGTCCATGCAGGCAGGTTCCTATTGGTTGCTAACCTGTGACGAGTGTGGAAGGAGAACTCTGATTGGCTCTGATGCAAAAGGGCGGAGCAAATAATCGCGCAATATTCCTATTGCCGAATATTCGCATTGCGAATATTCGGCAATATAAAATGATCGCTTCAGCTACTCGGCCCAATGGCTCTAATCATACCAGCAATGCTTTCAGACGTCTATGGAGATCACTAGGATGTGATCTGTTTTAAAAATGAAACTGTAAAAATCGCTCTGATGCGGAAGATCGGGGCGAGGAAAATAATCGCGCGATATTGCGTTTGCCGAATAATCGCATTGCGATCTTTCTGGAAAATTCAATGAACGCTTCAGCTACTCGGCCCAGGGTCTCTAATGATACCAGCAATGCTTTTAGACGTCGATGGAGATATCTAGGATGTGATCTGATTAAAAAAAAAAATTGTAAAAAATCGAATATTCGGAATTGCGAATATTCACCGCGAATTTCGAAATATAGCGCGATTTCTCGAATATGCTATATTCGAGTCGAATATTCGCAATGCGAATATTCGTGAGCAACACTAGTAGAGAGCACAACTAATGGGAGTGTTACATTTCCAGGACGTGCCGGAAATGAAACTTTTTTGATAGGTTTACTTCCGATTTAAGTCTGTGAAACGCGTTGATGTCGTGGAAAACCATCTTACCATGTATGAAGACTGCTGTTGATGTAAATGTAGCTAAAAGCTGTAATGTATGTCTAGTATGGGAAGGATGTTAGACTTGCCATGAGAAACAGGAATTTGAGGAATCAGGAATGTATGTATATATGCATAGACATGTTACACTAATAAGTGATATTTTAGGACCATTTGCTCCAATGTGTTTTATATACTAATATCAATAAAAATTATGGTATTTTACAATTCACATTTCCATTTGGTAGAGTCTGCTAAAAAAAAAGTCCCTGTGGGACAGATACCAATCATCAGTGCCAAATGCACATTTTAGACAGATGTGGCCTGTAGTCAGTCCATATTGTTGTAGGTTGTAGCCTGCAGCTGAAAGTGAGCTGAGAATTATTGTGCCCATATATGATGTTAACCTGGTGGACTGTGGAATTGCAATTATGGTTATCAAGAGTCAGCTTCTTCTGTTTGAAGAACTTACATGAGACTTAAAAAAAACAAAGCTCTTTTGGCTGTACTTCAACTGGGGATCACAGGAGTGCAGTTTATTCTGCACTCCTGTGACCCATTTTCGGCTGACATCCCAGAGCCGGTCCAGGCTGCAGAAAGATCGCAACCGTCTGATCGGGATCCACCTACATGCCTGGACCAGCACCTGGCTCGACCGTCACCCAGCGAGTCGCTGAGGGCCTGAGCCAGCCGCTCCTGCCCCCTACACAGCTCAATGCTCCATTGAGTGCCCGGGGGGGGGGGGCGGGGGGAAGAGCAGAAAGCGGGGACTGACAGTCAGGGAGCACTGAAAACCGAGCGATTCATGGTCTTTGATCGCTTGGTTCTCAGTCTTAGAGCCGGCAAGGGACAAAAATTATTATTCAGATTTTTTTTCCATACTTCTCTTTTAAGAGAATCTGAACCAAGCAAAGATGCTATTGTAAAAAACCATAGCTATACCAAGCTGAAACAATTACATACAATCCAGTGAGAGCATCAAGCAAACATCCAAGGATTCTGGCTAATTTAATATTAAAATTGATTTAGGCCCCGTACACACGACCAGTTTCCTCGGCAGAATTCAGCTTCCGACCGAGTTTCTGGCTGAATTCTGCCGAGGAAACTGGTCGTGTGTACACTTTCGGCCGAGGAAGCCGACGAGGAGCTCGACGAGGAAATAGAGAACATGTTCTCTATTTCCTCGTTGTTCTATGGGAGCTCTCGTCCCGCCGAGCTCCTCGGCGGCTTCAGTGCTGAACTGGCCGAGGAACTCGATGTGTTTGGCACGTCGAGTTCCTCGGCCGTGTGTACGAGGCCTTATAGCAACATAGTGATATGAATCGGTTTTATCAAATAAATTAGCTTAGTCTTGGACCTTTGATTGGTGCACTCATTGGATTGTACATATGATCGATGTGAGCTTTTGGTCGGAAATTCCGACCGTGTGTAGGTCCCATTGGACATTATAGTGGGAATTTCCGACAGCAAAAATTTGAGAGCTGGTTCTCCAATTTTCCGATGGGAAAAGTTCTTGTCGGAAACTCCGATCGTCTGTATGCAATTCCGACGCACAAAAATTCTCGGAATCATTGAACTTAATTTTTCTCGGCTCGTTGTAGTGTTGTACGTCACCGCGTTTGGAATTTCCGACAACATTTGTGTGACCGTGTGTATGCAACACAAGTTTGAGCCAACATTCCGTCGGAAAAAAATCCACAGTTTTCGTGTCGGAAATTCCGATCGTGTGTACGCAGCTTAAGGCCTCGTACACACGACCGAGGAACTCGACGGGCGAAACACATTGTTTTCCTCGTCGAGTTCCTTGTTAGGCTGTCGAGGAACTCGATAAGGCAAGTTTCTCCATTCCCATTGAGGAAATAGAGAACATGCTCTCTTTTTGGCTCGTCGAGTTTCTCGACAGTTTCCTCGACGAAAATGTACACACGACCGGTTTCCTCGGCAAAAAAAAATCTCCCAGCAAGTTTCTTGCTGGTTTTTGCCGAGAAACTCGGTTGTGTGTACGAGGCCATAGTGTAGATTCTCAACTCTGGGTCTTTTCCCTTTCCCCAGAGGGTGGTCCCTGTTTTGTGTAGTGCTGCCAAACCAGAGCGTGCCCAGTGACCATTTCAGTGACCCTTAGTAAATCTGAATTGAGCATCCTGTTTGTTCTTGTGTTTAACCTAAAACCAATGGCCACTTACATACAAATTATGAATGACAAGACCAGTGACATGTTAAAAAGTTACATTTTAGGTCACGTTCTGCTTGTTTTCTCAGCTTTAGAGAAATGTCACTTAGTTTCGCCTTGTTGATTATCCAACTTAGCTCAACATCATTCTCTTGACATTTGTCATTTTATTAACAACTATGGAAGTAAATGTAACATTTTACTAATTAGCTGCAGAGTTCAGTTTAAATGGCACTTCTACCAAAAATTAGACCACAGTTTTATTGTCATTTAAATTTTGATTTGCAGATAAAAATCATTTACTCTGGCAAATGTAATTAAAGTAATAAAAACAATATTTAATTTCTGTCTTCATTAACATGCAAATGATGATACAAATTGTCTGTCTGAATGTAACCCAAAGTTGTCTTATTACTTTTTGTAAAGGAAGGCCTGTTAATGTAGCTTGATGTCTCTTATTTTTTTTTACCGCTGTCACAGTGCTTTTTTAAATCCTTATCTAAAGTCAAAAACAAAAAAGTAATATGTTGCAGCAGTTCTTAGAGTGATGGCTGCATTTGTGTTCTTTTTTTTTCTTTTCAGGCTTTCTGTTCTTTATTTCCACCTGGTAATCCTGAAAATAACACACTTCCTGCCCTAGGGTGACAATGCTTATTTCTCCACTATCTATGGAGAGAGCCATGGTTGTCAACCGGACTGGACTTTGAACAAAATTTAATAACATTTCTGAAGCACTATACCCACTATCTCACCAAATAAATAGAGCAGCTAAAGTTATAAGGTGCAATAAGCAACTTTGTAAAAACAAATTACATATCTCTAAATCTGTAGTGCTTTAACAACTTCATGCCCACACTATAGCAGAAAGACAGCTACAATGTGGCTCTCTTGTTCTCGGAAGGCATCCATTAATGTCCTCCCAGAACCATGCCCCCCCCCCCCCACAAGCCCCCTGGGGAGCGCATCCGGCATGCTCTGTGATTGCTGTGGGGTAAAGGGCCAATCACAGCTGATCACATGTAAAAAACCTTGCCGGTTGCCAGCATTCCTTTCCCCACACGCTGTCACAGTGCCCTGATTATCAGTGCTAGGGCTGCAACTAACGAATTTTTTCATAATCGATTAGTTGGCCGATTATTGTTTCGATTAATCGATTAATCGGATAATAGCCTTAAAAAAAAAAAAGAATTTTAAAAAATTTTGGGGCCAATTTGTTGTTGGGCAGATTACAAAACACAAATTGCCGCAAAAACACATTACATGCTTTTCTGCCGCTTCTCCATTGAAGTATATTGAACCAAAAAAATAAACAAAATAGCACCGTTTTGCATTAGAAAGTCCTTGCCCTTTCCAAATACGCAGCAGCTGAAAAAAAAATCATGGATGTGAATGTGTCCCATAGGAAAACATGTAAATGAACTGTAGTGTGTTTCTGCAAAAAGCACCAAAAAACAGAGGTGTGACCCCGGCCTGAGATGTTTAGTAACATAATGGGGTTAAAAAAACAAAAATAAGTACAAAAAGAGCAAATAATCGCTACTTTAAGGGGTTTATTTTTTTACCGTGGGACAGTGAAAGTAATATTTACAGTAGCGATTTGCTTTTTTGTACTATAAAGGGCTAATTTTTGTCTTTTTTTAACCCCGTTATGTTACTGGCCGATTAATCGATTATGAAAATTGTAATCGATTAAATTCAGAATCGATTAGTTGTCGATTAATGGATTTGTTGTTTCGTCCCTAATCAGTGCAGACCACTCAGTGCTCATCAGTGCCGCCTCATCAGTGCAGCTTCATCAGTGAGGAAGAAAATGTACTTATTTGCTAAAATTTTATAACAGAATCTAAGGAAAACTTTTTTTTTTAATTTCTGGATTTTTTTCATTTGTTTAGCAAAAAACAAAATGCCTAGTGGTGATTAAATACCACCAAAAGAAAGTTCTTTAATTAAATTCAAAATACTAACAACAACCTACAAAGCCATCCTCAACTTGGCCCTCAAATACATCACTAGCCTAGTCTCTAAATACCAAACTAACCGTTCTCTTCGTTCCTCTCAAGACCTGCTGCTCTCTAGTCCCCTTGTCAACTCCTCCCACGCACGCCTCCAGCTGCTATTTGGATGTGATCTTACACCTCATTCCTTTTAATGTTTTCTAACTGGGTTTCAAGATTGGATTCTCTTCACACACTTTGACCAGTTTGAAGCAGCTTAACCACTTCCCGCCCGGTCAATAACAGATTGACGTCCGGGAAGTGGTTCTGAAATCCTGACTGGACGTCTGTTGACGTCCTGCAGGATTTCATGCCCGCGTGGTGATCGATGATGCGGGTTGTCAGTCTGACACCCTGCATCTCCGATCTCGGTAAAGAGCCTCCGGCGAAGGCTCTTTACCACGTGATCAGCCGTGTCCAATCACGGCTGATCACGTTGTAAACAGGATGAGCCGTTGATGGCTCTTTCTCACTTGCGTCTGACAGACGCGAGTAGAGGAGAGACGATCGGTGGCTCTCCTGACAAGGGGGGGTTTGCGCTGATTGTTTATCAGCGCAGCCCCCCCTCGTATCGCCACACTGGACCACCAGGGAAGGGCAAAAAAAAAGGGGGCAACAAAAGAAAAAAGTCAGTAAAAAATAAAATAAGGGCAGTAAAAAAAAAAAAGATGCCAATCAGTGGCAACATGAATCCATCAGTGCCACCCCACAGTGTCCATCAGTGCCACCCCACAGTGCCCATCCATGCCCAGTGCCCACCTATCAGTGCCCATCTGTGCCATCCATAAGTACCCATCAGTGCCACCCATAAGTGCCCATCTGTGCCGCCTATGAGTGCCCAGTGCCGCCTATGAGTGCCCATCAGTGCCGTCCATGAGTGCCCATCAGTGCCGCCTATGAGTGCCCATCAGTGCCGCCCATGAGTGCCCATCAGTGCCGCCTATGAGTGCCCATCAGCGCCGCCTATGAGTGCCCATCAGTGCCGCATACCAGCGCCGCCAATCAGTGCCCATCAGTACTACCTCATCAATGTCCATCAGTGCCATCTCATCGGTGCCCATCAGTGCCGCCACATCAGTGCCCATAATTGAAAGAGAAAACGTACTTATTTACAAAAAAATGAACAGAAAAAAATAAAAACTTAATTTTGTTCAAAATTTTCAGTCTTTTTTTAAAAAATCGCAGAGGTGATCAAATACCACCAAAAGAAAGCTCTATTTGTGGGGAAAAAAGGACGCCAATTTTGTTTGGGTACAGTGTAGCATGACCGCGCAATTGCCATTCAAAGTGTGACAGCTCTGAAAGCTGAAAATTGGCTTGGGCGGGAATGTGCGTAAGTGCCTGGTATGGAAGTGGTTAAAGTAGTTGTGTAGATTGTTATTTACCTGATAGGATAGCATATATTTTGGTATTATTTGGGATTTTGAGATGCCAACCAGGCTATACATTACTGTATACTTCTCAGGTTGCCCTATTTACACACTATTCGCCTATTGTCCCCCCTTGTGGCTTTGATGTGGTCCTGGCCCAAGGATCCACCCCCAGGTCTGATCCTTGGGCCTCCATGGTTTGCCATGCCTGCGTGAGCATACTTTTTCTATAGATGGATAACCTTGTTTAATATAAAATGCATATTTATTTACTTATTATTAATAAAGTATTATTTTGTATGTATTGATGCCTTCTTGATACATTGGGTGCTGAAGAAGCCACAGACTGGCAAGCCCAGTTATACATCTATATTTCACCTATTTTGATACGTAATTTTTATTAATACCTATACTCCCAATCGAAAGAGATATGTACAAAACCTGTGGATCTCTTGACCCCTGTTATTTTGAGAGTCGTTTCCTCTTTTTTTATAATATTATTCACTTGTACATGTATTTTTATAACTTTTTTTTGTAATAAAGATATTTTATATATTTTATTATACAGGTACATGTTATGCCTCTGATGTTGAGTCGATAAAGTCTGGTCCTTGTCTTTGAAATGGGTGTATTCCTGTCCCATGCTTTTTTTTTATAGTACTTCTGGTGTGGCTATTAGAAGTCTATTTTTTTTTAAATTAAATAAAGAACTTGCTAGAGCATGTAATAGCGGAGTCCCACAGTGATTGGTCAAATATTGTTGGTCCCAAAGCCAGACGAAACCATACGATTTTTTAATGGTTTCAGAAAGTTGAATAGCGTGTCCAAATTAGATACTAAGGCCCCGTACACACGGTCGGACAAAACCGATGAGAATGGTCCGACGGACCGTTTTCATCGGTTCACCTCTGAAGTGGCCGTACGGCCTGATGTGTGTACACACCATCAGTTCAAAATCCGATCGGGTCAGAACGCGGTGACGTAAAACACATGACGTGCTGAACAAAACAAAGTTCATGGCTTCCAAGCATGCGTCGACTTGATTCTGAGCATGCGCGGGTTTTGGACCAATGCTTTTCTGTACTAACCATCGGTTTGGTCCGATGGGGCAGCGGTCCATCGGTTTGGTTTTGAAGCATGTTTTAAAATTTTGGACGGAAGGAAAACAGACTGATAGCCTATACACACTGTCGGTTTGGTCCGATGAGAATGAACCGAAGTTCATTCTCATCGGACCAAACCGACAGTGTGTACGGGGCCTTACAGTACCCAATGCCTTCGGTGGACTAGCTCGTCCACAGATTGGCAACCGCTTGATACATAACTACTTTAGATCTGACTACTGGCAGATACCTCAGATGGCAGGCGCGAAAGAAAAGAAAGCATTCTCTACACCCGAGTGGTCGTTCCAGTATAAATGGATGCCCATTAGTTTTCATGGCGCTTTTGCTTCATTCCAGAAGATGATCGACCTAACGTTAGGACCACATAACCAATATACGGCCACTTATTTGGATGATGTAGCCATTCACAGCCCTGACTGGGAGTCTCCCCAAGTACTAACAGTAGTAGAGACTGGATTTGGCAAAGCAGTACCATGCAATCCGGTGTAGGCAAATGCACTGCATTTGGGGTGTCGTTAAGTTGACATTGACATCCACTGTGGATCGTAAATGCAGTGCTTTTTGAACGTGTTACCGGAAAAGCACACGAAACGGGGGTTTGCTGCAATGTGTTTTGGTGTAAACTGACCCTAAAGTACTTTCACAGCTTGTTCATTATATGTAATTTTTTTAAGTGTGCATAGACTGGGCACAGGTTGACTTTAATTTTTTTTGTGTAGTGTTAGCAGATACAGCAGACATTTCATAGTGGTTCACAGTGGCTGTGCGGGTGAGCAGATGAACCATCTCTTACAGAGGACCACGGAAGGTGGTGCTTGAAAGCTTGGAATGTTTATCTTGCATTTTCCTAGGCTATGCTTCTACCCCAGCTGGGGAAGCATACAGCTGCCCATGATAAAAGTCAGGATGAAAATAATGCTAGGCCACAGACAAAAGGGATTTTCTTTCCATGGTTGCAGGAAAGAAATTTAGTTTGATTCCCCCATCAACAGTGCTTTAACTGGGCCGGAACGCGGCGGTACTCAGTACCGCCACTTCCAAAATCTGACCGCCACTCAGTACCCCGCCACTTCCAAAAATGGCCCTGGAGAGTACCAGCACCTCTCCGTGTGCCCAGTACGTGGGTTTCCCGTACCGGAAACGCAGCCCCAGGCCAGAATATGATGATCATCATATCAGTGCTGGACTGGGCTGGCTATACTCTAGCTGCCAGCATACAAGGGCCTGATACTAGTATCAGGCCCTTGTATGCAGAGCAGCAGCGGCCGCGGCGCTAAAACTTCCTGCTCCCTCCTCCCGGCTCCCGGCCCCGGCCCCGTCACTCACCCCTCCTCCGGCTCCTCCTCCTCGGCGTCATCGTCATGACGTCGTCACCTGTTTCAGAGGAGGTCGCGTGGCCGCGTAGCGGCGCTGTACGTCATCACGCTGCCCGCGTCACGTACCCGCGCAGGCAGCCGTCACCTTACTGGGCAGAGGAGTGGACGCGGAGAGCAGCAGCAAGGAAGCCGTCATCTCTTCATCTCGTGTAAGTGTGTATGTATGTGTGAGTGTGTGTATGATGATGGGGATGGGGCCCATTTTGTTCAATACCCTTTTGCACATTTTATTTATGTTCAGTAGCTCTTTCTACAGTAGCTCTTTTTCAGGGTACTTTCTAAGGGTATTTTCAGGTTCAGTATTGGGGGGGGGGAGCACCGGCGCCTAATAGAGTACCGGCACCTCTTTTGGCCCACTTAAAGCACTGCCCATCAACACAGTCAGTGTTGATGGGGGAATCCCTCCTGCAGAGCCATTGTGTTCTCCCGGTGGGGGCAGGTGGGGGATGGGGGGGGGAGCTGTTCGACAGAGAACACAATGATTATTGCTAGCGGTTATAATTGCATGTAAAACGGCTATAATGCCTCTAGCAATAATTGCATGTAAAACCCAGAAGGCTGGTTGTACCGAAGTTGATCGATTGATCAACTTGGGTACATTTAGCCTGCCCTTATACAGTTGGAATCTTGGCCAGTTTCTGCTGAACCGGTCGGGATTCAAAATGTTTTTGGCAGGCTTTATTGTCGCCTACCTGTAAATCTGAAACCTTTTTCACTGCAAATAGTTACCTTTTTTTCCATGATACCATTGGTGCCACTGCTTTCACACACATGCATATTATCAGTGCCAACCCCCCACTTTAAACAAGTGATCCATTCTCCACTTTTTCAGAATATTCATCTATCACTGCAAGTCTCCCATGTTTTATTCACCACAATGATTGGATAGCCTAACACCTGGCTCTCAGCCTTCCATTACGTCTTTCCTACCCTTGTGACTTAGATCAGCGTGGTGCATTCATTCTGCTAAATATAAGACTTGATGTTCCGCCAACATTGTCAGAACTCTGACAGGTAGTTGTAGAACATCAGTATTCCAGAGCCAAAGTCTCATTATGCTAAGAATGTTTGCTTTCAACATCAACTTAATAAAGACCTAATTCCTGCTAACAATATGCCGGTACACACTCGCATTTCTTGAGAGCATGGGAGATCTTGATCTCTGGCCAAGGCAGATATGAAAAATGACTGAATGTTCAGATCATACACAGATGAGAGGCTGCTGCCAACCTAAAGCCAAACCTTGGGCGCTTCCCTCTACCCCAGCTGTATTTTATTTTGTATATACTCGCAGTGTCTTCTTTTTATTGGATTTTCTCTTGTCGTCCTCAATGAGGCAGAGAACAGCGCTGATGTCAGGACACCCGTAACGCTTTCTATATCATTGTTTGTGAATGCAGGACACTGTGGTGACAGGTCCATGATGCCTGGACTCATAAAATCTCTTTAGCCCTCTGAGTTGAATGACTATTGGCATGATTTCACCTGAAAGACCAAGAACATTCATTGACATAAATGGATTAACTGCAAGTGACAGTAGGGTTGATTTACTAAAACTGGAGAGTGCAAAATGTGTGCAGCTCTGCAGAGGAACCAATCAGCTTCCAAGTTTTTATAGTCAAAGCTTATTTGAAGAAGTTGCATTAGAAGCTGATTGGCTACCATGCACAGCTGCACCACTTTTGCACTCTCCAGTTTTAGTAAATTAATCCTAGTGCTTGAGATGAGGGGCATACGGTAGCATGATCTTTTTTTCTTTTTTTTTATCCTCCCAGGGCATCATTTTTTATTTTGCTACATGTAGCACCCTGGAGATTAGGCTTGGATATTCCTCACAAATTTACTTGCCAGAATAGTCATCCTGGTTGATTGTTAGAGATCTATTGATTTCTCCCTAAGTTTGCCTTGTTGCACTTTTCTCTTCTACCACTAGGTGGCCGGGTCTTGGTGGTATTAGATACAAGACGGGCAATGCAAGGTTAGGTTATGGGTACATGGGGTATCCTCAGCCAAGGGCAGGGGTTTTCTTGAATCCCTTGGGCCTGCTCTAAGAGCCTATATAATCGGTGGAGTCAGGTGATCTGTGTTCTGTGCCACCTGGATGGCTGTCTGAGCGGATTTGTGTTGTAACTGCCCAGGCTCCTAGACGCAAAGATTGGGCCTATCCCGGGGACATCTGGCTGCTAGGCTATCTGAGGGCCTATCCAGAGCAAGAGAGCAGCGCAGGGTTGGGATTGTGGCTTGCAGTCCAACCAAAAATGATGGTTCTGCTGGACCGGATAACCTGTCATGGTCGAGGTAGAGGAAAGCTGTCGCCAGTAAGGACTATGCGCCTAATTACCTGGGACCACAGTGAGTAAACTGAAGCAAGTATCAAACAGCATTCTCACCACCCGGGGATGGTGAAGAATCTGGAAACTTCAGTGGGGTATCAGCCAGGGACCCAGGCCAGCGGAGGTTAATGCTTGCTGACCAGCAGAGAGGCGGGGGTGACGCTTGAGGAAGATACCACCGTGAAGATTGGAGGCACTCAAGGGATTCAGTGGCAGTGAATCAGCTGGTCTAGTAAGAGAACCAGGAGCTCAGTGGGCTGGAGAACTGCAAGGAGCGATTGTAGTGAAAAAGAAAGAACTGTTAAAGACTGTTGCCACAGGAGGCAGCATTCCTGCACATGCAGATGTGGCTTCTTGCTGGATGCCTTTCCCTGCATTGCTGTCCTCCTATTGAAGTCTCAGAGTTTGTCAATTAATCTTGCAACTACCTAAGGGTGTCCTGGCCCTAACCCTCTTTCTCCCCCAAAAAGTTTATCTGCGGCGCTGCACCGATTTCAAAAAGCGATTTACATTGACATCTGTACAGAAACTGCACAGATGTCTCTGTAATCGTGGCCACAATTGGGGTGCCGCTCCAGGCTCCTATCTATGCAGGGTCTGGTATCTCACACTGAAGAGTGCAGGCTGGTGAGAGCTTGTCTTGGCTTAATATATGCAAACATAAAGAAAGGGAAAGTCCCAAGTGCCGCACATCCAGCAAAACCCAGCGGTATCTATAGTAAAAGCAGCCTCAGGCCATACTCTGCCCTGGCCATGGTCAACAGCACGTTTCGTCCCACCCACAGTGGCTTAGTCATGGGGACCTCCATGACTAAGCATCCTGGGCCGTGTGAAATGTACTCTTACTATAGATCCCCCAGGGTTTTGCTGGATGTTTGGCACTTGGGATGTTCTTCTCGCTCTTACCTTTACATAGGCTATTCCGCCTTAAGTCCATCGTGAATTCTGCTGCCAGACTCATGTATCTTACTAACCATTTGGTGTCCACTACCCCTCTCTATCAATCCCTTCTTCCATTCACCCAATGAATACAATTCTAAATATTAACAACAACCTACAAAGCCATCCACAACTCTGGCCTCAGCTACATCACCAACCTCTGAAATAGGAGTCAAATTGTTCTTTTTGCTTCCCAACACGTCCTGCTCTCTATCCCAAAGTACATTCTCAGCATACTTAAAGGAACACTAAAAGCAAAAAAAATGTTTTTTTTTAAAAATAACAAACATGTTATACTTACCTCCTCTGTGCAGCTCGTTTTGCACAGAGTGTCCCCGAATCCTGTCCTCTGGGGTCCCTCGGCGGCTGTCTCGGCTCCTCCTCGCAAAAGCTTTCCACCTTCATGCGAGCAAGCTCGCATGGTGCAAAGCTTTTGCGGGCGCGCTCCCATGATACAGTGGCGGGCATAGCCGCTGACTGTATCACTCGGCCCCGCCCCCGGCATGCCGCGTCATCGGATGTGATTGACAGCAGCACCAGCCAATGGCTGCGCTGCTATGAATCCGTCCAGCCTAGCCAATCAACTGCCAGGCTGGGAACCGAAGAGGATCACGAGGACGCGCGCGGGACTTTCAAGGGGTGAGGTAAGTAAAACAGGGGTTCAGGGGGGGGGGGCCGTACCGTCGGATGTTTTTTCACCTTAATGCATAGGATACATTATGGTGGAAAAACATTTACAACCCCTTTAAGTGCCGAACTGAACAAACTAATGTTAGCATTGGTGGGAGTTATTTTGACCCAGGCAATCAAGATGGCTGAAGATCCCAAAGACAGAAAAAGACCTGACAAAGATGGCAGTACTGGTGAGAGAGCCAGGGGAGGTGATTAAACGAGGTGCCAGTCTTCAAGGGAGAAGGGAGAAGGTATATTAAGATATTGTCAGCGCCATAGTCTTTTGGGGACTCTCTGGTTATACAGTACATATTTTAGCATGCATGGATTTGACATTGAAAAATATATCAGCTCCCAGGTCTGTTTTAAAGCACATTTGTTGCTTTTGTCTATAAATCTCCTTTAGAGCACATCAAGAATAAAACAGTTATATCCCTTTTCAAATCGGATAAAGCACAAGTTCAGAGGCTGGGAGTTTTTCAGCATTGCGGCTAGTCTTGGAGATGACTCAGTGGGAGATTTTAATCCCTATTCTCTGAAAATGGCATTACAATTGTTGCTGTCTCTCTTGGACTATTTTGTCTTAGTGAGGTCGGCTACCATATGTTGCAGGTGTAAAGTAAAAAAATAAACATTGTGTATCTGTTATTACCAAAACAAATTCTTTCATCCTTTCAATAAAACTGTCTGCAAACTATAGCTTTGAAGTGCAAGAAAGCTTGCATGTACCCTATCATTTGTCAGACCACCCGTGCAGTATACTTTTCATGAACAATGTTGCAAGAAAAAAAAGACATAAAGCTGGATGTACTTTTTTGATGTTTGTTTGTAAGATTCTCTGTTGATAACACACGATAATTTTTCAGCCTATAAAAAACAACGTTTTTCAGCATCTGGAAAAAACATAGGGGCAAATCCTCAAAAGGGATACGCAGGCGGATCTGCTGTTCCGCCTGCGTATCCCTGTGCCTATCTTTGGAACTGATCCTCAGAAGCAGTTTTCCAAAGATAGGCAGAAGATCTGACATCTGTAAGAGACTTACACTGTCGGATCTTAGGATGCAGTACCGCATCCGCCGCTGGGGGCATTTTGCGTCGAAATGCCGCTTCGCGTATGCAAATGAGGACTTACGGAGATCCACAAAGCTTTTCAGCTTTGTTTTTTCTCCGTAAGTTTACGTTTGCATGCGTAAAATTAGGGCTGCTTTTACAAGGTGTAAACTGTTTACACCTTGTAAAAACAGACCTTTTTTTCGATCGCCGCGATTTTTTTTTAAATTTGATTTTTTTTTTCGCCGTATCTTTTTTTTAACCCGACGCAACTTTTTTACCCGGCGCCATCCTCAGAACTCGGCGTATCGTAAAAACACGCGATGCACGTCGGGAAAAATGATGTCACGGGCATGCGCAGTACGTCCGGCGCGGGAGCGCGCCTAATTTAAATGGGAATCACCCATTTGTATTAGGAACGCCTTGCGCCGGACGGAGTTAAGTTGCACTGCCGAAAATTTCCAGGTAAGTGCTTTGAGGATCGGCACCTAACTTGGGATATTTGCGGCAGTGTAACTTAACTCGGAAAAGTTAAGTTAAGCCCGTTTTTTGAGGATTTTGCCCAAAATTTTTTTCCAACTTCATCATTAAAACGACGTTGCCTACACACGATCGTTTAAAAAAAATGCTCTAGCAAAGCGCGGTGACGTACAACACGTACGACGGCACTATAAAGGGGAAGTTCCATGAGGATGACGTCACCCTTGGGGCTGCTTTAGCTGATTCTGTGTTAGTAAAAGACGATTCGCGCTTTTCTGTCTGTTACAGCGTGATGAATGTGCTTACTCCATTATGAACGGTAGTCTTACCAGAAAGAGCGCTCCCGTCTCATAACTTGCTTCTACCTCGAAAATTGCACAGTCGGATCGTAACTCCTCCGGCGGAATTCAAATTCCGCGGCTAGGGGGAGTGTACAATTTAAATCAGGCGCGTTCCCGCGCTGATTTAACTGCGCATGCGCCGCCGGCAAAATTTCCCAGTGCGCATGCTCCAAATTGTCATTGTTTTCGGCGGCAACGTCAATTGCGGCCATTCGTATTCCAGACCGACTTACGCAAACGACGTAAAAATTTGAAACTCGGCGCGGGAATGACAGCCATACTTAACATTAGCTACCCCTCATATAGCAGGGGTAACTATCCGCCGGAAAAAGCCGAACGCAAACGACGTAAAAAAAAAGCGACAGGTGGGCGTTCGTTTCTGAATCGGCGGTTCTCCTCATTTGCATATCCGACGCGTAAAAGACCGAGGCGACACCTAGCGGCCGGCGGGAGATTGCAGCCTAAGATCCGACGGTGTAAGGGAGATCTATGCGGAACTGATTCTTATGAATCAGTCGCATAGATCCGACCGTCGGATCTCAGAGATACGACGGCGGATCAGGAGATCCGCCGTCGTATCTCTTTGTGAATCTGGCCCGATGTGTAGATTTCTGAAGCAGGATACACCTCTCTGACCCCCCCCCCCCCTGTTTTCAGTTCTAGGCCTGTGAGGTCACAAGGCTCAAAGCAATAACCATTTCTCCCACTAGATTATCAGATGTGTTCACTTTACATTTTCTAAAAATGAAACAACAATTCATTCATCACATCCCTTTTCCTTCATGCATGACTACACGGAAATTGTGATTCACTTGTCATTTTACTTTTTGGGGGAAATACATAAACTATTATTGTACTTTGTTTTAAAATGTTTATTGGGTTTTTTGTAAAGACATAATGAGCACACAAAAAGCCGACTTCCACAGGCAGCAGCCAAAATACATTTCAGAACGATATAAAAGTTATCAGATTGGCTTTTCTGTGGTTGCCATATTTTATTTAAATCATCTTATCCTCATCAATCATATTATCCTGTTTTACCTTTAAGAACAAGTCCAACTTTACAGTAAGCATAAAAAAAAGTGTTATGTTTATTAATTCGTGTTTTTTTTTAGTCACCATAAAACAGGTGTATGGGAACATAAACAGATAATGGAAGATACACAACGATGGAACCCCTAGACATGTTTTAGCTAAGCTAATTTTTTAGGAAGCAGGCACATTTATAGGGATTATAATACTTTATTTGGTGTAATTGTCGACCGGATCTATCCGCTGGGATTGATCCGCGGATCAGTTCCAGCGGACAAATCCGGTCGTCTGTACGGCCTAGCGGATATTTATCCACGGAGATTCGTCCGGCCGATCGATTTCAAGCAGATAGAAATTTCTTAGCATGCTAAGAAATCTATCCGCTTGAATCGTGTCCAGCGGATTGATCCGGTCGTCTGTAAAGACTCACCGGATCAATCCGTCCGATCCCATCCCTCGCATGCGTCGTAATGATTCGACGCATGCATGGAAGTAGTTACCCTCCAGCGTCGCGCACGTCGCCGCGGCGACGGCGCGACACGTCATCGCGGATGTTTTCCGCGCGGATTTTGATCCGATGGTGTGTACAAGCCATCGGATCAAAATCCGGAGGAGGAATATCCGCTGGAAACGGTCCGGCGGACCGTTTCCAGCGGATATCACCTCGTCTGTACGAGGCCTTAGGGTTTCTTCACTCTCCTCACTGCAGTGCTTTCTCTACTCTGATTTCTTTCACATGTGTGGTCTGGCTATGTTCACATATATGTGTCCTTTTCTGCCTCATTGCAGTAGCAAGAATAATAAAGCTCCTGAACAACACAGTGTTCTCTCTTCTCTGAAAATGTAGAAACAACTACACAATGGCTATTCAGAGATGCACGGTAGGAAAGTGGGAGTTAATAATAGCAGAGGTCTTTTCTTGCTAAAAAAAGCTAAAGAACGCTAATGAAAAAAGCATCAAAACGCTGCAAAACTTGCATTTTTTAACACGCCAATGCTACTGTTGTTTTTATAACGCCCAGTGTGCCTGAGGACTAAATTACTAAAACTTAAAAGGAGAGAAGACACATAATCTAGGAGATGAAAAGGCTGCTCCCCCCGGAATTACGTGAAAAAGAGAAAGGTTCCCTAATTGGGACTTTTAGGCAGCAATGTAGAAAAATTAGAAATAATGAATTGTTGTATAAATTAATATTTAATACCGAGAATCTCGGATACCAAAGGAGTACAAAGAGTATTACAAGGATGATAACAATTGTACAGGTTAAAAGACATGACATTGCTGGATGCAGTAGACATGAAATAAATACATAACATGATTGCAAATATTATACAGTATATAGCCTCATGTGATAAGCAGTATTGTATTATAGCCCCATAAGCAGTATTGTAGCCCCGACGCGTTTCGACCAGTTGGGTCTCTTCAGGGGGCTGGGATTTCTAAAAAATAATAATAATAATTACATGGAATCAAAATTGGATGAGAGGACATAGGTCAACATACATCATATTGGATTAACCATAAAAATGTTATAATTACCACTGAGGCAAAAAATGAGCAATGTATAAGGCCATTGGGAAGATCGAAGGAGGCTTTATACTGTATACCATTTGCAATCATGTTATGTATTTATTTCATGTCTACTGCATCCAGCAATGTCATGTCTTTTAACCTGTACAATTGTTATCATCCTTGTAATCCTCTTTGTACTCCTTTGGTATCCGAGATTCTCTGTATTAAATATTAATTTATACAACAATTCATTATTTCTAATTTTTCTACATTGCTGCCTAAAAGTCCCAATTGGGGAACCTTTCTCTTTTTCAATTACTAAAACTTAACCTACTGTGTTTGAGTACATTTATATTTTGTATCTCTTTGGTTAAACTTGAAATGCAGTATACTGCATATACACATACCTCCCAACTCTCAGATGAGAACAAGGGACCCCTATTAGCAAAAGTATGTAGGCATACCACACACCCCCTTGCTGTGGCAGGTTGGCTCGGCTGCACAAATCGCTGTACTTCAGCTCATACACAGCGATCTGTGGGTGCGCCGATTGGCCAGCGGGGGAGCCAATAAGCGGGTCTGGTGAACTCAATGTCCGCTGGCTGCCCACAATCGTTCCCCACAGTGACAGAACGGGGACCTGCCATAGAAAACAAGGCAGATCCCCGTTCTGACAGGGGGTCACACAAAGATCCTTTCTTTCTGCTATGCTGGAAGATAGATCTATGTGTTGTCCCATTCAGCCCATCCCCTCATACAGTTAGAAACACACTGAGGGAACACAGTTAACCCCCTTGATCACTCCTGATGTTTAACGCCTTCCCAGCCAGTGTCATTAGTACAATGTCAGTGCATATTTTTAGCACTGATCACTGTAATAATGTCACTGGTTCCCAAAAATGTGTAAAAAATGTAAGTTTGGTGTCCGATCTGTCCGTCGCAATGACGCAGTCCTGCTAAAAACCGCTGACCACTGCCATTACTAGTAAAAAACATTGTAATAAAAATACCATTAATCTATCCCCTATTTTGTAGACGCTATAACTTTTGCACAAACCAATCAATAAGCGCTTTTTGGGATTTTTTTTCCAAAAATATATGTAGCACATCACAAATTGGCCTAAACTGATGAAGAAATTCCTTTTTTTTTTTTATATTATTGGGTGTGTTTTATAGCACAAAAAATAAAAACCACAGAGGTGATCAAATACCACCAAAAATAATGGTGGTAGAATGTATTTTCTTTTTTTCTCACAAATAGAGCTGAGAAAAAAGAAAATACATTTTATTTGGGTACAGCGTCGCACGATCACGCAATTGTCAGCTAAAGTATGCAGTGCTTTTTATTAGCATTACTATTCCTTAATATTGGTTTTTGAAAATTACAAATGCAGCAATTTAAAATTAATGAAAGGTTAGCACTGGAAAACACCTTTTCAAAGATAAAAAGTGCATTTTATATACAATTACATAGATCAGATCAAAATGAGAGACAAATGAGGAGGAAAGAGTGACAGAGGGACTTTGTTCCAAATAAGGGACAGTTTGGAGCTATGTATATACTTTATTACCAAAAGTATTGGGACACCTGCCTTTACACACACATGGGGGCAGATCCTCAAAGAAATTACGCCGGCGTATCTCTTGATACGCAGCGTAATTTCAAATTTTGTGCGTCGTATCTTTGTTTTGGTATCCTCCACAAAACAAGATACGACGGCATCTCGTCTAGATCCGACAGGCGTACGTCTTAGTACGCCGTCGGATCTAAGCTGCAATTTTTTGGCTGCCACTAGGTGGCGTTCCCATCGATTTCCGCGTTGAGTATGCAAATTAGCTATTTACGGCGATCCACGAACGTACGTCCTGCCGGCGCATTTTTTTACGTCGTTTGCGTTCGGCTTTTTCCAGCGTATAGTTAAAGCTGCTGTTCTGAGGCGTACTCAATGTTAAGTATGGCCGTCGTTCCCGCGTATAATTTTGAATTTTTTACGTCGTTTGCGTAAGTCGTTCGCGAATAGGAATTTGCGTAGAATGACGTCACCGTCGTAAGCATTGGCTGATTCCGGTTTAATTTCGAGCATGCGCACTGGGATACCCCCACGGACGGCGCATGCGCAATTAAAAAAAAAATGTTGTTTACGTCGGGTCACAACGTATTTACATAAAACATGCCCCCATTACATCCATTTGAATTCCGCGCCCTTACGCCGCCAGAGATACACTACGCCGCCGTAACTTACGGCGCAAATTCTTTCAGGATTCGAAAAAAAAAGATAAGTTACGGCAGCGTAGCGTATCTTAGATACCATGCGCCCGGCGCAAAGGTACAAGGATCTGCCCCATGAACTTTAATAGCATCCCAGTCTTAGTCCGTAGAGTTCAATTTTGAGTTGGCCCCCCTTTTGCAGCTATAACCGCTTCAACTCTTCTGGGAAGGCTGTCCACTAGTGTTGAGCAGAATATGCCATATTCGATTTCGCGATATATCTCGAATATATATTCGAATATTCGAGATATATTCGCTAAATTCGAATATTCGTGATATTTTATCGAAATTAAATGATTGCGATTTTTCGCTATTGCGAATGCGAAAATAATTGCGATTTTTTGATAACTGCGGTAGGAGCACTCTGATTGGCTCAGAATATTCGTGATATTTTATCGAAATATCGCAACATGCGAATGCGATATTTATTGCGCAATTTCGACAAATCCTCGAGGAGCGGTCTGATTGGCTCAGAATATTCGTGATATTTTATCGAAATATCGCAACATGCGAATGCGATATTTATTGCGCAATTTCGACAAATGCTGTAGGAGCACTCTGATTGGCTCAGAATATTCGTGATATTTTACAATACAAAATAATTGCGAATATTCGGCAAATGCGGAAGGAGCACTCTGATTGGCTCAGAATATTCTTGATATTTTACAATACAAAATAATTGCGAATATTCGGCAAATGCGGAAGGAGCACTCTGATTGGCTCAGAATATTCTTGATATTTTACAATACAAAATAATTGCGAATATTCGGCAAATGCGGAAGGAGCACTCTGATTGGCTCAGAATATTCTTGATATTTTACAATACAAAATAATTGCGAATATTCGGCAAATGCGGAAGGAGCACTCTGATTGGCTCAGAATATTCTTGATATTTTACAATAGAGAATAAAAAGTGTTTTGCATTGGTGGTGATTCTTTACTCTATCCATCTGTCACAGCCGTTTGTCAATCAAACACCTTGAAGATTGAACACGTTCATGCTGCATGCTTTGGACTTTTTTTCACTTCACATATCAAAGACATTTTTATGAAAGATTATTTTTCTATTATTGGGACTATATTTCTTTATATATTTGTTTCACTGTGTATTTCACAAGTTATTTGCGCTTGCTTATTTTATAATTTGCCCACATGTCTTGTCACTAGACATATTTTTTATTATTGTAGAGCGACTCCATTTTCTGTCTTGTATTAATTTATGTTGTATAACATTTTTGAGTTGCTGCTGTATTCTCCCCTTTTTTAAGGTATGCGCAATTTTTTCCTTCTTACAAAAAATAATAATGTCAAACATACAAATATTCATAACATACACATACACAAAGCCCCCCCCTTTTGCATCAGAGACAATCAGAGTTCTCCTACCACAGTTATCGAAAATTCGCAAATCATTTTCGCATTCGCAATAGCGAAAAATCGCAATTTTTTTTTTTTTCAATTTGGCAACATAAAAGGATCGCCTCAGCTTAGCTACTCGGCCCAGGGCCCAGCAATGCTTTTAGACGTCGATAGGATGTGATCTGTTTTAAAAATCAAATTGAAAAAATGCGAATATTCGGAATTGCGAATATTCACCGCGAAATTCGAAATATAGCGCGATTTCTCGAATATGCTATATTCGAGTCGAATATTCGCAATGCGAATATTCGTGAGCAACACTACTGTCCACAAGGTTTAGGAGTGTGTCTATGGGAATGTTTGACCATTCTTCCAGAAGTGCATTTGTGAGGTCAGGCACTGATGTGGAGGAGAAGGCCGGGCTCGTAGTCTCAAAATGGCTTTAGAAATATCCTGCATTCATCTTCATATTATCTGGCAGTTGTTCTATCCTGAGTGATCTTATGAGGATTTTACAAAACCTCCTAAGTAAGAGTGCTTGAAGTCTAAAGCCGCGTACACACGATCGGTCCATCCGATGAGAACGGACCGATGGACCATTTTCATGCAGTGAAGCTGACTGATGGTCCGTCGTGCCTACACACCATTGGTTAAAAAACCGATCGTGTCAGAACGCAGTGACGTAAAACACAACGACGTGCTGAAAAAAACGAAGTTCAATGCTTCCAAGCATGCGTCGACTTGATTCTGAGCATGCATGAATTTTTTTTAACCAATGGTTAAACAACCTATGGGGCCCACACACGATCGGCTTTGACCGATGAAACCGGTCCATCAGATCGTTGTCCTCTGGTTAACCTATCGTGTGTACGAGGCCTAATGAAGTACAGATGATCGGAAATTCCGACTACAAAACCGTGGATTTTTTTTACGACGGATGTTGGCTCAAACTTGTCTTGCATACACAAATGTTGTCGGAAATTTTGAAAGCCAAGAACACGGTGACGTACAAGACGTTCGACGGCACTATTAAAGGGAAGTCCAATACCAGTCATTATAGTAGAAGTTTGGTGAGAGACGACTCACGCTTTTCAGCCTCGTGCTTTTCAGTTCGTAACAGCGAGACGAATGTTACGAATGCCAGTTTTACCAGACCAAGCACTTCCGTCTCATTCTTGATTCACAGCACGCATGGAATATTGTGTGTCGCAATTCTCCACACGATCGAAATTTACGAGAATGGGTTTTGTTGTCGGAAAATTTGAGAACAAGCTCTCAAATTTTTGTTGGCGGAAATTCCGACAACAAATGTCCGATGGAGCCTACACACAGTCTGAATTTCCGACAAAAAGCTCAGATCAAACATTTGTTGTCGGAAATTCCAACCGTTTGTACGCGGCACAAGAAGAAACAACTGCTAAACATTTCAAAATGAGAAGTGGAATACTGAGAGCCATTCAGAAATACAAAGCATCAGACAGAGATGAAGGGAACAAATGTCACTTCTCCTGGGACAGTAAAGGAAATGTGGTCTCACTATCTCCATCCACCCAGGCCTGTGTCCTCCTATTTTGCATGGACACGTCCTCCAGACAAGAACATTTTTCATTTACAGTGATTCAGGATAAACAGGCCACCTGCTGAGTGATTTTACATTTCAGTCTGGTCTTAAAGGGAAATTATGAAGGTTTGTGGTTATTGTTGTTAACATTTCCTCTATGTTTATACATTTTAAACCACTATGTTATATCTATATTTGGAATATGTTTGAGAAATACCATAAGTATTTAATTCAATACTGACTGTGATTATAGAATCAATATTTTTTTTAAATTACAACTCTGCTTCTGAAGGCAGTTAGAAACCCCACATTGTAGGAGGGGGTAAGGTCTTCAGTCTCCTAACAAAAATTCTTCTATTACCAGTCCTTGAATTTGGTATTTGGGACGGAAAAACCATTGCAAGAAAGTATTTCACCAGCTGACCTCATTAACACGCACCTTGTACCTGCCCTCCCTCTCCAGGAGATTGCTCCTGCCCACTGACATACAATCAATGTCAATTAACACTATTCTCACTGAATTCACAGCCAGGGTCTTCCTAATTTTGTACCTTACCTTCTTCTTGCATCAATTGTTCATTTGGCAGAGGGTGCAGGAGCTGAACGATCAAATAACACCCAAGTGGAGTAAAGTTGTAGTATTAAAGGGGTTGTAAAGGAAAAGTTTTTTCACCTTAATGCATTCTATGCATTAAGGTGAAAAAACGTCAGAGTATACCGGCTCCCCCAGGTCCCCCGTTATACTTACCTGACCCCTCGAAAGTCCCGCACTCGGTCCCCGAGATCTTCTTCGCCGCTCAGCCTGGCCGCTGATTGGCTAGAGCGGATGGATTGAAAGCAGTGCAGCCATTGGCTGGCGCTGCTGTCAATCACATTCAGTGATGCGGCGCGCCAAGGGGCGGAGCCAAATGATACAGTAAGCGGCTATGGCCATTCGCTGTATCACGGGAGCGCGCTCGCAAGGACTACACATAATGCGAGCTCTCTCACATGCACGTGTGTAGTTCGTGCGAGGAGGACCAGAGACAGCCGCGGAGGGACCCCAGAAGACATGGATCGGGACCACTCTGTGCAAAATGAGCTGCACAGTGGAGGTAAGTATAACATGTTTGTTATTTTTTTTTTAAATACATTTTTGGTTTACAACCCCTTTAAAAACAGGAGTATATGCACAGTACCCTGATAATTGAGAATCTGACGGCGATATTAACTGATACACACAATACATTTCTACATACCTGGCAGCCCTGGCAAGACTGTTTTACATTAGCACAACCACCTACGTGTTTCTTAGAACTGTAACCCAACACAACGTGTTGCTATACCCATAGTGAGCCTCCGGGACAGAGATGCCCCCCCCCCCCTCTTACCCTCTTTTCTCTCTTTTCTTCTTACTCAGAACAAAATGGAATAAAAAATAAAAGAATGAAATAAAAAATAAAATAAAAAAATCTAATACAGTAGAATAAAAAATAATATAACCCTCTTCTGAAATTCGAATTACATATAGATTACATTTAAATTGGAAAATAATACAAGAATAGATTAGAATAGAAAAGAAAAGAATATCATAAAAATGGCTATGGGTGCAACAAATGCATCTAGACACAGAATGATTTCACATCTCACCTCTCCATCGTCCAAGGGCCAACAGGAAGAACAAACCCTGCTGGTTCTTTTATTTAAAACACAGAGAATATCACAACATACGTACACGCCCATCAATCCCTCCCCATCACCCTTGTGAGTCTTTTATTGGTCAATTCATATAGAAGGGTGGTTTCTCCTCACAAGTCCATTTCATGTTCTTCCAAAAGTCACACAGGCTCCTTCTGGGGTCTGTAAAAGACAGGATGTGGGGGATGGGAAGGCTTTTCCTGTTACAACTGAGGAATCCAGGAGGGAGGGGGGACACAGAGTGAGTGAGTGGATGGAGTTGCTTTTTGATTTCAACAGCTCTCTCTGTATGTCCATCCAAGTTAAAATATACTTTAAGAACATATCTGACAAAATCTTTATCAAGGAAAATAAGCAGTATACTAAAGAAATATTAACCGAAATACACTTTAATATTTCTAATCATAACATAAAATTTTCATTTTAGTTTCACGTCTATCACAGCCCCCCCTTGAAATGAATATTTTATCAGTTCATTCTCTTTGTTATTTCTTAACAGACAAGGATGGTAATGGAGGACATGGTCAATATAACAAAACATTATCATAACCAATATAAACAGAAACAAAATTGCTATACCTGAGCACAAATGTGTTATCACCCAAAATATTGTCCGCAGGTGTAATTCCAGATGCACCCCCCTTATTCACCTAATATCCTGTATAAGGCCATAATTTTATACAAAGTCATTTGTGTAGTGGCCTCTAGGTGTTCAGTAATATACTGGAATGCATCCTTGTTTACAATTAACAAACCTCTATTGACCATTGCAACCATAATTTATCCAATCTACATTTACATTACTAAGTTAAATTTCAGAAAAGCATCCGTTCCCACCAAATTACTATATTTCCCTTCATTAGCATTTTAATTTTATATTGGGCTCTGTCCTAAATATTTTATTTCCTAAAGAAACTTTATTTATTACATTACACTAGTTTTCAGGACTGATCATGCAGCATGAATATTCTTATAAATATGGTTGTTTAAACAAACATAGCAGCCTTTGGTTCAGTCTTAAAGATTCATTGTATCTCATAGGGATCCTTCTACAAAACACAACTTCCCTCTCTGACTGAACACCTTCGTCACTCCAAAACCTGGAAGATGACCCTTTAATCCATAAATATGGCTGTATCATACTGCATCATCTATCCATATTTGTATTTTTATTTTTAAACTATTTTAACTGACTTTCTTAAGCTATGCAAATTAACACCATATTTCATTCTCTTTAAAATAACACCCTTTAAGTAAGGTATTCTTCAAACCAAATGGTGCAAAAACCCACAGTTTAGTAACATATGAGAGAAAGAAAGAATGAGAGAGAAAGAAAGAAAGAAAGAAAGAAAGAAAGAAAGAGCAAAAGAAAGAGAGAGAGAGAGAGAGAGAAAAAGAAAGAAAGGAAAAGAAAGAGAAAAATAATACTTTATTAATAAGGGCTTTCTTTCAGATCTTCTAATGATTGTGTACAAATTACCTTTTATTATTAAAGAAAGATTTACCCTCATAATACGCTTCCATAGTTTACTTAACATAAACTCTGATATTTATTTATTTTTCCCTTCAAACTAGGCAAAGTTGAGGATGTTTACACTGGGAGTCGGATTTCAAGCTAGCACTCACTCCTGTAAACCACCACAGCCTGTAACCTGATCTGCTGTTAATGACCTCTAAGGGAAAACATCTGTCCCCCCCCATGCTTGGAGCAGATTGTACAAGTTTTAGACCATATACAATCCAATCGAATTGCATCGTTTTTCTCATTTTTAACTCTTTTTCAAAAATTTTAAAACATATTTGGTTTGTACATCTGCCAAAAATCATGTACACCACATTATAACATGACATTCCTTAACTTCCAATAGCGACAAAAGATCGCTTAGAGGACAAATCTCATGAAATCCACTGACCAGTCCCTGCGCATGAACCGACCATTGTTTTCTACTGATAAAGTCACTCATAATTACTCACAATCTATATTTTATCAGAAATGTCATTTTATAATAACTTTTAACACTTGTTTATTTTTTAATTTTATTTTTACAATTTTTATAATAATATTTTTTATAAAGTTTTTTAGATTGAACATAACTTTCATATTTTAATATTTTTCTCTGGGGAACCTTATAATAAACCAAACCCAAGTTTAGAATCTGTTGTAAACATTGCTCAAACCTCAACTTATTAATTCTTACAACCAGATCTGTAGGATTTCAGTTAAACATAAAATACCATGTTGTTTACCATTTACTGAATTGTATACAATTCTTCACACAATCTCAATCAACAATTTTCCCATTAAACCTTTGTTCTAATCCCATGCATGTTTTGACATGTCATAATACATTTTCAGTTGTTGGGGTAAACATATTCATAAACATTTACAGGCAGAATTAAACTTAATTATCTCATTAGAGAACTTCTTTACACTCTGACATTAATTAACTAATTACCCTATGTAACCGGGACCCCCCTTTGAGATATTCCAACCCACAAACCCCAGTGGTCACAATCCCATGTATTTGAAAAAAGATATATAATTTCATTCAGATTTGTGGGCACAGTCCATCATATCACTCATCTCCAGAGAATATTTTCGAAGGAACCTTTTAATCATCACCCAGGGGATATTGGTAATTATCGGTACCTACATCAGAAATGTGAGAAAAACTCGTACACGAATATTAGTTACCTATTTTCAAAAGCGGTCACATAATCATAGCTCATAACAATCTAATCTAGAGACTGTCTCAAACAAGATTTCAGAAAGGGATAATGTATTGAATGCTCCCCCCTTGGGGCCACTTACCCACCTAACCCTGAGGATGGCATGGCACAGCATGTGGAATAAAACCATTTAAATGTACTATGTAAAATGTTCTACTGTTCCAATGTGATACCCAGAATCTCCTCATCCCTCATTTGTGACTTGTGAACACAGCTTCTGTAGTCATGAACGCCAGGATTTACACACTCTCTCTACCGCTTTTGGGCACCCCATGAGGTCAAGGCATTGAGGTCTGGGCACACATGACAGCATATGAGCGGATTCTACCTTCAGGTAGGTCTGCCACTCCCATCTACATCATTCTCCTCCCTTACGTGTCTGTCCAGCGAAGTGGCATTGTAGTTACCCCCCCCTGGACAGACTAAGGAGGGCATGAAGAAGAAGGCCCGTGGGCCGGAGGGCACAGAATCCAGTATGGGCAGCGGGCAGCGGGCAGGAGGCGACACCATATGCGTTCAGAACGAGGCAAAGCCTTCAGCAGGGAAGAGCATCCGGGCAGGCCCATGCTTCCTCCAGCGGGGCATACAGTTGGGCAGAACGTGAGGGGAAAGAAGGGGCACGGCCTCAAGCAGTCGGGCGGGGCCCATGCTTCCAGCAGGCATCGTGGGCAGAACATGAGGGAAACGAAAAGACAATAACAGGCCCTGGGTATCACATTACAACAACCAAACTGGCAAAAAAAAAGCCCTCTATGTATCAAGTCAAAATACAGTGCATGGCATCGTCAGTGTAAGTGTAAGTGGGCAACCCAGATGGGACAGGTCCCCACAGAACACGCATTCAATCTATCCGATTAAAAGGATAAAAAAACGGGACGAAATAATTCACCTAAATTAATTCTCTGTAGAAGATTTTAACTGTAAAATAAAGACTTAACAATGGCTTATTATGTGCATCAAATGTCTGTTCCATATTTTTTAAACCTCAGGAGAAATATCCCATTATTTACTGATTACCGTTTATTAATTGCGACAAAGCAACTGAAATCGTAGACTCTAACGGACATAGACAGTGCAATATCCCAAGTCAACCTTTTGTTAAAAAAACTCTGTGTTACAAAAAAAACTGTCTCCTAGGTTGTCGTCCCTGGGGGGGGGGAGAGGGGGGGGCTATCCTCCAACTTGCAAATGTGGCAGAGCTCACGGCGGGCAGGATGCAGGGGTCTGGACCGCCCACATTCCTCACACACCCAGTTCTATCCCCCCACCAGGGAGGGGGCAGGAGTATATATTATATCAGGGAGGCATCCCAGAAGTATATAAAAAAAAAAACAGCAAAAATAACAATAAGCCCCATTGTACACATAGATTCGGATATAAAAATAGTCTGCGTTATCCCAAAAACCTCAAAGGTCTGTGAATCAAAAAGATACACCAGCAGCTGCTGAGATTTTGAAACAGACAAACCACGACATATATACACACATATCTCACAGTGTTCCTCTCAGACTGGCAGCAAGGAGAGGGGGGGGGGGAATTAAAGAGAAATCCTGCCCAGCAGGGAAAGAGTTAAAGGGGGGGGAGAGGGGAGGGGGCCATCACTGCCTGGTTACTCCAGCAGAGAAATCTGAAACTCCAAAAAAAAGTCTGCTGATAGAACTCCACACAGCCTGGAGAGGGGAGGGGGGGGGGGGAAGGAGGGTGGGAGGGAAAAAGGTAAAAAAATTGGCTGCAGAGCGTGTGTGCTCGTCTCCCATTTAAAGTGGGCTGTTTGCATACCCATAACAAGAATGCATGTAAAAAAAACGCACTGACAAACAATAAAACAACACAGAACACACAAAACACACGGCTCTTTCAGCCCCTAATTCTTAACCCCTAACCCCAAAAATGTAACCCCAATTTAGCTTAAAAATCCCATAAAGTTTAACCACTAACCCCAAAAATGTTGCCCCCCCAAAAGAAGGCAAAACGAACCCCAATCTTCTATTTCGACTAGAGAGATTTGGTACACATATGGCACAAGCCATATGCATAGCAAACCCATAAAGATCCAACTTCCTTAGTGGCTATCTTTATTCCGTTTTGACTAAAGAGATTTGGTATACATATGGCACAAGCCATATGTATAGCAAACCCATAAAGATCCAACTTCCTTAGTGGCTATCTTTATTCCGTTTCGACTACCCAAGCCACCACCTTGAACTAACCGCAGTCAAGGAAAAACTCAGTCCGCTCGTCTTAGCGACTATCGAACCCCCAAATCCTCTTCTTTCAGACCAGACATATTGACATGTGCATACTACCTCACTTAACCAAACACCAGTAAATCACTGATGCTTATAATAGGAAGGAGCCCGGGACAGACATGCACACATAAACATCTCCACCCCAAGACACGCTTACCATGCGTCACCGGCTCAGGACCCCTGAAAGAAAAATACTGTCCGCCACCGCCTACAGACATAGACCCCTGAAACAGTCACATTCAAACTAACACAACACTTAAACATAAAAACACAGGTATCAACCGGCAGACGGGACAAAGGGTTACAAGCGTCGCTCAAGAAATCTCGTCTTTGATTTGAGGAAGTGCAACGCCTGCACCGAAGTGTAGGTGATCAGCCTGTCTCCACCCGCACAGACGCATTGCACTTCCCAAATAAAGCAACGAACCCACGTTGGGGCCAATTGATGAGGAAGAATCAGGGTTATCCATACTACCGGAAGATTTCAAAATGGCTATGGGTGCAACAAATGCATCTAGACACAGAATGATTTCACATCTCACCTCTCCATCGTCCAAGGGCCAACAGGAAGAACAAACCCTGCTGGTTCTTTTATTTAAAACACAGAGAATATCACAACATACGTACACGCCCATCAATCCCTCCCCATCACCCTTGTGAGTCTTTTATTGGTCAATTCATATAGAAGGGTGGTTTCTCCTCACAAGTCCATTTCATGTTCTTCCAAAAGTCACACAGGCTCCTTCTGGGGTCTGTAAAAGACAGGATGTGGGGGATGGGAAGGCTTTTCCTGTTACAACTGAGGAATCCAGGAGGGAGGGGGGACACAGAGTGAGTGAGTGGATGGAGTTGCTTTTTGATTTCAACAGCTCTCTCTGTATGTCCATCCAAGTTAAAATATACTTTAAGAACATATCTGACAAAATCTTTATCAAGGAAAATAAGCAGTATACTAAAGAAATATTAACCGAAATACACTTTAATATTTCTAATCATAACATAAAATTTTCATTTTAGTTTCACGTCTATCACACTACTACTACTAATACTGTACAAAAACATCTGTCCCAGTGTCCCATCAACATCTATCTCAGTGTACCAGCACACACCTAAACATCAGTCACAGTGTACCATTGCACAAAACCTCTGTAATACAATTGTCCCAGTAACATCCAATGTGAAAGCTGAAAAATGGCCCGGGCAGGAAAGAATTGTCCAGTATTCAGATGCTTAAATTAAACATATATGTGCATTGTACAAGGGCTACCTGAGCTGACAGAAATAACAATCCAATATTCAAATTGTTATTCATTTAGATCGATTTGAATATGAAAACAACATAGAAATAGGTAAAGTATATCATATTCCTGCTGATGAAAAAAATTATGGTCATTCTTCCTTTCTAAAAATGTTGGAGCAGATCCTCAGAGAGAGTACGCCGGCGTATCTACTGATACGCCGGCGTACTTTCAAATTTCCTGCGTCGTATCGTTGTTTTGAATCCTCAAAACAAGATACGACGGCATCTGGGTTAGATCCGACAGGCGTACGTCTTCGTACGCCTTCGGATCTAAGATGCAATTCTTTGGCGTCCGCTGGGTGGCGTTCCCTTCGTTTTCCACGTTGAGTATGCAAATTAGCTATTTCCGACGATCCACAAACGTACGAGCGGCCGGCGCATTCCTTTACGTCGTCTCCAGTCTGCTTTTTTCGGCGTATAGTTAAAGCTGCTATTACGTGGCGTACACAATGTTAAGTATGGCCGTCGTTCCTGCGTATAATTTAATTTTTTATTTTTTTGCGTAAGTCGTTAGTGAATCGGGATGGGCATAATTTACGTCCAGGTCAAAACCAATGACGTCCTTACGACGTCATTTCGCGCAATGCGCGGCGGGAAATTTATGGACGGCACATGCGCAGTTCGTTCGGCACGGGGATGCGCTTCATTTAAATGAAACACGCCCCCTACCCGCCCAACTTGAATTCCGCACCGTTACGCCGCTTGAGATACACTACGCCGCCGTAACTTACGGCGCAAAATCTTTATGGATTCGAACCAAAGCCAGGTAAGGTACGGCGGCGTAGCGTATCTCAGATACGATGCGCCGGGGCAGATCTTTGTGGATCTGCCCCGAAGTCTCTAGGTCAGGTGTACTATTAATGCCCCATCAACATTTCTCACAGTGCACCTGTGCCCAAAAACAGTAGTACTAGTGTGTGTGTCCAATCAACATTTGTCAGAGCTTACCAGTCCAACCAAGCAACTGTCACAGCAGGCATGTTATAGTGTACAAAAACATCTGTACGACTAGTGCCCCGTCTCAGTGTGTACTAGCACACGCCAAAACATCTCACTCACAGATTCAGATGAAATGTTTTCGAATCCTTCGAATTCAGAAATTCGAATACGAATAAATGAAACTAAAGTGAACAAATTCTGATAATTAATTTAACAAAGCTAACTAAACAAAATTAGTTAAATAACGAATCAAAAGGAAACAGATTTTTTTGTTTTACACAAGTCTACCAAAAAGTATGGTAAAAAACGCACTATGCTTCGCCCTAAAAAAAATATCTGGAGCTTTTTTGGGATGTGTGTCACGTGTAGGGCCTCCCAATAAAATGAATGAGCTGCCCTATGCATGGCGAGTAAAAATGCTCCAAAATGTCCCCCAAAAAACAGTGTACAGAAACACGAGTCTCAGCTACATGGAGATGTGAATGCGGCCTGAAAGCAGAGTGTATCCCCTCCCTCCTAAAGCGGGTATAGAAAATAATCACCTCCCTTTCAAATAATCAAATGTCGTTGCTTTGCAGACAAAAATTGAGACAGACACTGTTTTTGTTTTATCCAGCTGTATTTACTAGTGCAACTTATGACATCCAAGTGAAAGATATAACACCAACAAAAAATAATAATCAAAAACAGAATCACTGAGTTGGAAAAAGGATCACCCCCTTTTGTCAGTATTTTGTTGAACCACCTTTTGCTTTCTACTAACTTTGCACATTTAGGCCCAGATTCACAGAGAGCAAGGCGCACATTACGCCGCCGTAGAGCACACACCGTAGGCCACGCCAACGTAGCGCGGAGAGGCAAGCATTGCAATCAGCAAGCCAGTGCTCCCAACGCTGCACCAGAGTGGCGTAGGTTTCGAAGGTGCACGCCTGCGTAGGTGGAAGTGGGCATGACCCCATGCAAATGATGGGCCGAGTGACAGACAGGTACGTATCACGAGCTGCGCATTCACCGTCACGTGGACGCAATCACAGCACCCCCCTGCGCCTGCTCACAACCACGCCGGCACAACTGCTTAAGCTACGTCGGATCACCGCGTACGCCGTGAACATAACGTACGCCCAGCCAGACACACGTCCAACGCACAATACACCGGCTTGTGTTCCCTGGTGCAGACCTGTGCATGTCTGTTGCCGGGTTGCACCTCATTTATGGGGAATGACTTTACGCCAGACATACAACTTACGCGCATCTCGCGTAGCATTTGCATGTTTGAATGGCTAATCAATGGGAGCAGCCCCATGCGTCCAGCCCATATGTGCGCCCACCCTACGCCGGCCTGTGCAAGCTACGTCGGCGGGGTGTAGCCTGTTTTTAGGCACATGTTGGTTCGTGGGTCTGCCGCACAAATTCGCCGGCGCATATTGGCACTTGTGTCGGCGTAACGTGTTATACGTCGGCGTAAGTGCTTTGTGAATCTGGGCCTTAGATTGTGCAATATTTGCCCACTCTTATGCCTCGTTCACACAAAAAAAATTCTCGGCAGGAAAAAAAATGAAGATTTTCCCAACGTGATTTCACTCCAGCCTGACTTGCATACACACGTTCATGCAAAAAAAACATCTGACCAAAGCGCAGTGACGTACAACACGTACGACGGGACTATAAAGGGGAAGTTCCTTTCAAATGGCGCCACCCTTTGGGCTGTATACTTGATTCTGAGCATGCACGTTTTTTTCCCCTCGGAAAAGCATACACACGACCGTTTTTCGCGACGAGAAAAAAACTGACGGGAAACACGACGAGAAAACAGAGAGCTGGTTTCAATTTTTTTTGCGGGCAGTTTTTTCGTCGAGAAATCTGCTAGGGAGCATACACATGACCGGTTTTCACGACCAACACGGTTGTGTTTACAAGGCATACTGTAAGTTGTAGAACTGCTGAAAGCTCAGTTAAATTTGATGATGACAGTTTGTGGACTGCAGTCTTTAAGTCATTCCACAGATTTTCAATGGGATTTAAATCTGGGCTCTGACTAGGCCATGAAAGGACATTCACCTCTATCTCCTTCAACCACTGTGTGGTCATTTTTGCTGTGTGCTTTGGGTCAATGTCGTATTGGAAGGTAAACCTTCTTCCCAATTTTCTGGCAGAGGGCAGCAGATTTTCCTCAAGAATTTGATGGAATTTTTCCCCATCCATTTTTCTTCTATCCTGACCCTGCTGCAAAAAAATACCCCATAGCAGGATATTACCACCTCCATGCTTTACTGCAGGAATGGTGTTATTTGGATGGTGAGCTGTACTGGATTTACACCAGACATATCATTTAGTGTTGAAGCCAAAAAAATCTATTTTAGTCTCATCTCACCATAACACACTTTTCCATGTGGTCTCAGAATCTTCAAGGTGCTTTTAAGGTGGTCAGATGAACTAAGCATCTATGGTCAGCTTTACCCTCCTGTCTCGAATTATATTGTAACTGTACTGTCTCCCTTTAGTTTGTAGAGCTCTGCGAAAAACTGTTTTCCTTCTATAAGGCCTGTCAGGCACATAACTACAGGGGTAGCCATTGAAACCCGGCCCTACGCTCAGCCATTTTCAGGCAGGCGGCCGCATGCGCAGTGACGTAATGAAACCTTGCAGCACCATTTTTAAATGTAAGCCACTTGTCTCGGCGGTGGTGTGCGCCTCTCCACCAGGGCCAGTACAAAGGGTGGGCAGAAGGGAGGGATGCCCTGGGCGGGACCATTTACTGGAGGAAGGGGGGGCGCAGTCAGGGCCGTCTTTAACGCAGGGTTGTCTTTCATCGCTGTGGGGCCCAAAGCAGCTGCTACTTAAGTCCTGTGTTGCCTGAAGTTTTCCCGGGGTAGCGAGAGCAGACGATCCCCCCTCGTGCTTCCAAACAGTGGCCACATTATAACAGGAGAGCGGGACAGCTACGGGCTTCATGTGCTTAAGCCCGCTCGTCCCGCTTCCCCCTCTGTTAGAAGCTGCAGACCGGAGACAGGGAATGAAGCAGAGCAGCGCTCTGTGTTCCTCCCTTCCCACCCCCGCCTGACAGACCCGTGTAGCACACAGCCGAGTGTTGTGGCTGTGTGCTGGGTATGATAGCCGGAGACTGCACTGTGATGTACCGCCAGGTTCACCATGATGAATAAGTTCTGTCATCAGGTGAGAAAGAACGAGATTCAAAGAGAATTGGGGGTACAGAGGTGAATGTGGATGGGGGTAAAAAGGTGGATGGGGGGGTACAAAGGTAAATGTGGATGGGGGTACAGAGGAGGGCAGGGGGTACAGAGGTAGACAGGGGGTACAGAGGTGAATGTGGATGGGGGCACAGAGGTGGGCAGGGGGTACAGAGGTGAATGTGGATGGGGTACAGAGGTGGGCAGGGGGTACAGAGGTGAATGTGGATGTGGTGGTACAGAGGTGGACAGGAGGGGGGTACGGATGTGGATGTGGGGGTACAGAGGTGGACAGGGGGTACAGAGGTAAATGTGGATGGGGGTACAGAGGTGGACAGGGTGTACAGAGGTGAATGTGGATGGGGTACAGAGGTAAATGTGGATGTGGTGGTACAGAGGTGGACAGGGGGTACAGCGGTAAATGTGGATGGCGGTTACATAGGTGGATGGGAGGGGGGTACGGATGTGGATGTTGGGGTACAGAGGTGGACAGGGGGTACAGAGGTAAATATGGATGGGGTACAGAGGTGGATGGGGGGTACAGAGGTGGACGGAAGGATACAGAGGTGAGCCGTGGATGAGGGGTACTGAGGTGGACAGGGATACAGAGGTGAGCTGTGGATTGGGGGGTGCAGAGGTGGAAGGAGATACAGAGGCGAGCTGTTTGCTTAATTAGCAATGGTATTGGTAATGTGCAGCAGGAGGGGGGTTAATGCAGTGTCACTGATGCATTAGTATATATCCCATTGTCTGTAGGCGCTGTAGCTTTTCACAGCAGGGGGGGGGGGCGCAGTTTTTTATCTTTACACTGGGCACCGGATTACCTTGTCCCGACACTGCTCTCCACATCATGGCCAAGTAAGACCGGACCCCTCCGCATCCTCTGCCCACCTCCTGTTACTCCCCTTTTCCAATGCCTGCACAGCCTATGACCAACTCCGATACCATGTACGCACAGCCTTTGACATCGACTGTACCATGTCTGCACAGCCTCTGACCTCCTCCTGTTACTCTCCTATACCATGTCCGCACAGCCTATGACCACCTCCTATATCATGTACGCACAGCCTCTGACATCGACTGTACCATGTCTGCACAGCCTATGACCACCTCCTATACCATGTTTTTTTTTTTTTTTAACAAAAAAAGGGTAATTAAATCTACAAAGGCTTTTTTTTACCACTACTATATCTGTATATTGGCTTTTAAAATTTACAAATGCAGCAATTTAGAATTTGGATGAAAGGTTTAGCAATAGCAAACACTTTTTGAAAGATAAAAATTAAATTTTATATATAACTATATAGATCAGACCAAAATGAGGGACAAATGAGGGGGAAAGATTGACAGAGGGACTTTGCTCCAAATCAGGGACAGTCCCTCAAAATCAGGGACAGTTGGGAGCTATGGCTTAAACATAGCTGTACGGTCATGTGACTGGACCAGAGCAGATGAAAAAAGGTAAGTATCTTTTTAATGCAAGATAACCAGGATAGGTAGGTTGGGGGTGGGGGGAGATTTTTGAGAATAGGTATGGATAGGCTTTTCTTCCACTTTACCCATAATATTTGTGATATGACCTTTTGAGAATCCTTTACCTCACTAGACGATGATCAGTTATATTATTACACACAGGCCCAGCGTGTCATTTAACTATGACGCAGTCTCAAGTAACACAACATTAGCAAATGTACTCATCACTTCGATGGCTCCCCTTGATATCTTCTCCGGCAGCATATTGAATTCTTTCTTTTGCTCACTCTGCAGACAGGAAACGAAAACATTACATTTATTTTTGCCCATTCAGTCTTTTCACTCTTGGCCGCAGATTCATTTTTCTTTTCTAAGTCAATATATGTTGTAATGAAAACAGGAAGTTCAGCTTTGTTATTCTTTGTGCTTGGATGGCTAAAGGTACACACTAGTCAAATGGAGAAATGTGGCATTTAAAGTTGAACTCCATGCAGATATAAAAGAAACATTTAAGCAGATCTGTATGCACCATGAGTTTCATGGTGCATTTTTCACCTCAGACCGGCACTATAGCCGAAGGATGGTTACAACGCGGCTCTCTTGTTCTGGGAGGGTGTCCATGACCTTCCTCCCAGAACCCTGCACACCCCCTGGGGCGTGCATCCAGTGCGCCCTCTGATCGATGTGTCCTTTGGACACAGCTGATCACACATCGCGGTTAAGGCCCAATCACAGGGGCCCAATCACATTCCCTCTGTTCTCAACTGCATAAGAGCTGGGGGGTGTGTCAGGACAAGTCTGGTCATTGGAGGAGAGCAGACTAAGTTCCCAGCACAGCTAGGGAACTGATCCCGCTGAGCTCACCTGCTTAATGTGGTCAGTTTTATTAGGAAACTTATGCCGCGTACACACGATCGGTCCATCCGATGAGAACGGACCGATGGACCGTTTTCATCGGTTAACCGATGAAGCCGACTGATGGTCCATCGCGCCTACACACCGTCGGTTAAAAAAACGATCGTGTCAGAACACGGTGACGTAAAACACAACGACGTGCTGAAAAAAACGAAGTTCAATGCTTCCAAGCATGCGTCGACTTGATTCTGAGCATGCGTGGATTTTTAACCGATGGTCGTGCCTACTAACGATCGTTTTTTTTCTATCGGATAGGTATCCATCGGTTAAATTTAAAACAAAATTGCTTTTTTTTAACCTATGGATAAATATCCGATGGGGCCCCACAAACGATTGGTTTGGTCCGATGAAAACGGTTCATCAGACCGTTCTCATCGGTTTGACCGATCGTGTGTACGCGGCATTAGGGGACTGGCAGGAAGAGCAGGGATTTCACACAAAGGAAGCAATTCAAAGAGAACGGAATACTTTCTCATACAAGTAGATGATACAGCAGGCACATATCAGGAATATGAAATGTTGGGGTAACAAACCCTTTAAAGCGGTGGTTCACCCTGCTGAACAACATTTCAGCATACAATTCGGCATCGTAGCGCGAGCTACAGTATGCCGGTCTTACATTTTTTATCCCCGTACTCACTGTTTAATCGTACCTAGACGATTCCGTCTGCCGCGGGGAATGGGCGTTCCTAGCAAGAGGGAGGGTGATTGACGGCCGACTCTGGCACGTCACGCTCCCCGAAGACAGCCGGAGTAGGTCTCGGCTCTTCACGGCGCCTGCGCACAGGCTATGCGCAGGCGCCGTGAAGAGCCAAGCCTATTTCGGCTATTTCCGGAGAAGCGTGGCGCGCCAGAGCCGGCCGTCAATCACTTTCCGTCTGGATTGGAACGCCCATTCCCCGTGGGCAGTCGGAATCGTCTAGGTAGGATTAAACAGTGAGTACGGGGATAAAAAATGTAAGACCGGCATACTGTAGCTCGCGCTACGATGCCGAATTGTATGCTAGAATAAAAAAAAAAAATTGAGAAAAGAAATGATTTGCTGCTACAGGTGAGGGATGCTTCAGCTTCAGGACAAGGAGGAAGCGCTGTGACATCACTAATGACATCACTTTTCAGGAGCATAGTGTTTACAGTGATTTGCTACAAACTCTCTTATGGAGCGCAAACAAGATCAGAAGCCCAGCCCAATAATTGATTGTTTCAGATCCTGGGCTTTGTGCTGGATGTCAGCTGTCACTAACAGCCAGCAGTTCCATCCTGCAAGCCATATTGGATCTGCAAGAGCCACTGAACCTTGATGACAATTAAAGTCACAACTAAAGTGAACTTGGAAGGTTTTGCTTTGCCAAAAACATTTAGGTAAAATGCACTAGAGTCAGTGAGAGAGGAAAAACAACAGCGTGTTGAGACTATAATGGTACTTAAAGTGGAGTTCCACCCATAAATATAACATTACATCAGTAGTTTTAAAAAAATGTCATTAGTCCTTTACGAAAAAAATATTTTTTTTTAGATGCCTTCAAAGTGTTGTTGCTAGGCAGAATAGTTAATCTTCCCACTTCCTGCACCTAGGTGCTTAATGCTTCCTAACCTACACCGCACAGACTCCTGGGAATGTAGTGGGTGTAACTTTCCAGGAGTCTGTGCACTCCCCAGTCTCAAAGAATCATGTGACTTGGACAGTACAGGTGCTGAAACCTGATCTGACACTGCTTGTGCAGCACTGAGCACGTGCGAGATCTGCAAGGCTGAAATCCAGGAAGTCATACAGTCTGGCTTCATGATGCCCACACTTAAGATGGCCCCAGTCAATTTCTATTTTATAAAGTGTCTAAATGCTGTAACAACCTAACAAAACGGACCTTAGTTTACAGACTAACTTTACTAGAATACATTAAGCTTGTGTATTACAGGGGTATTTATATTTAAAAAGTGAAATTGTGGCCGGAACTCCGCTTTAATATAGACAATTGTAGATGTGAAAATATCAAATGTAATATTTCCAAGTCTTTAATTGTCTATATTGAGCACCTTTAAAGTCCCAACAAACTGTTCTCAACTTTTAGAAAAAAAAATGTTGTTAAGGGTATAATGGGTTTTAAATGGCACCTGAGAGTTAGAGAAGTTTCCGCAACCTGCCTCTGCCTATTCAGAGCAACTTTCATGAAAGTCATTGATAACCATGGCAGTGCTAAAATGGTAATCAATAATTTGTTGATAAACACAGCAATTTGATCACTATGACATCACTGATATTTTTTTATAAACTAAGCCATGTCATACAGTGAACGGGAATTTAAAAACATACATATTTTTTATTTTAGGGTGGTTATTTAACCTAGCAGTTCCATGTGCCAAAATGAATAGCGAACTGTGACATTTTAGGAAGACGGAATAACTTTTTTCATTGAACCTCTGTAAAAATCTGCATGTGTAGCATGTGTATATTTAGATTGTTATAAAAAGTATAGGCTCATTGATTTGACTGGTTACCAATTATTTTGCTCATGATCTGTGCTTCTCTATTCAATAGATTTTTATTAAAGATTAAATAACATCAGTCTGGACACAATTGAAATTACAATACAAAAAAAAAGGTACACATCCCAGGGAAGAAAATAATAATAATAATAAAAAAAAAATATATATATATATATATATATATATATATATATATATATATAAAATAAATAAATATATAAATAAATAAATAAAATGATCTGTGCTTCTCATGAGCCGTGTGGCACTACTTGTTCTTTAGTTCAATGTCCAATGTGTGGAGTTACAGACAGAAGAACAGGAAGTGAGGATTTCTCAGAAGAATTAAGGACATTTAAAAGCAAAATGGAAGGATGAGGTAAGTGAAGGAGGACTGCACTAAGGTAAAGGAAGCTATTTAGGAAAAAAATTGTACATTTACAACCCCTTTAAGAAATGTATTCATTCTTTTCAGAGGAATTCCCCCAAGTTATGCTAATATTTTTTTCTGGTCAATTTGAAACTTATTTCGTTTAGTGGGTTTTTCTCTGGTTTCTGTTTCACCTTGTGGTATTCCTGCAGCAGACAGCGGTATACGAAATTACTCACCTTAAAATAGGATGGTGATGTCACATCATGCTTTTTTTACAGACAGCTTGGTTGCCACCTAAATATTGAGCGTGTAGGCGAGCTTGGTGCGGTTTTACAGCTCTGGCTAGAGATGAGGTGATGATGTCATCCAGGAATAGAACATCCTTCATCGCTGCCCAGCAGCTGGGGAGGTCAGAGATGCAAAACCTGCACGACCTCCATCATGTAAAATAAATAAAAGTGTGTATAAACCCCAAAAAATTAACTGCTCTTATCTGGATCTCTTTAGGTCTATTAAATATATAATTCACAGAGTTTTGTTATAGCATTTTCATAAATTAATAAAAAAAAACTGTTGATTCCATTGACTATGTTGATGTTATGAAGAACAGGAGAGGGGCAGGGTTCTGTAGTTCTATCTTGTTTGGTTTTGTCCTGATACAGAAGGGTCTTCTTTTTATTGTAAGGCCCCCCTTACCATTTGTCCATCATTTATTCATGTTTTACATTACTTTTTGATTAATCATTTCCAGATATATCCCACATGCATCCACCCCTGAAGAGAGAGCCACATCTTGTGAAATGCATCAGGTGTTATAGATGTCATGTATACTCATGTACTTTAAATGCAATGCAATCTTTAACTATGTGCAATATTGTATCGGCTTTGCCTTTGTATGTTACTTTTTAATGTGTGACTATTTCTGTAATTAATACTTTACTGTATTTACATTTGTCAATATTATCGGCCAATTGTGCACACCTCATTCAAAGTCCCATGGGCGACATCCACGTTTTATGATACAGAAGGGTGAGCATTGCTATCCTCGCACTCAAAATGTGTTATTGGCACAATTATTAGATAAAAATAAAGGGGAAGAATGGAAAAAATAAAAAATGCAGCCACCACATCTAAGGAATGATAAGCTGTTTTTGGGCTTTAATATGCTTTAAGTTTTTTTAAAGTGTTCGTAAAGCTTTGTTTTGTTTTTTTATTTGACTAAAATAACAAACAATGGTTTTGCACAGAGCAGCCCCGGTCCTCCTTTTCCTAGGTCCCCCGTTGGCACTTCTGGCTTCTCATCCTCTTCATTAAGTGCCCCCATAAGAAGCCGCAAGAAGACAGTGGGGCACCGCTCCAGCTTCCTCGTCACAGAGTTTGATTGACAGCTATCAATCTGCTGTGTGAGGAGGGACAGAGCCGGGAGAGCCGCTGCTGTCACGAACAGCGATGGATTGTGATGGGGCTCAGGTAAATGTAGGGGAAAGCATGGGGGGGTGGGGGGGGGGGGGCAGGAGGGCATCTCAGGCACAGAAGTTTTTTTTACCATAATGAATAATACATTAAGGTAAAAAACCTTAAGGCTTTATAATCACTTTAACCACTTGCTGCCGGCCGTTACGACTTTCTACGGCCGCAGTGTGGATCCCAATTGCCGGGAGGCCGTCTGTATACAGCCTCCCGCGTGCCCGCCGCATCACTGAGATGCCGATGCGCGTGCCTGGCGGCCGCGATGTCCGCCAGCTACCCGCGATCAGCGGTTACACAGACAAGGACGTGGATCTGTGTGTGTAAACACACAGATCCACGTACTGTCAGGGAGAGAGGAGACCGATGCTGTGTCTCTTGTACATAGGGACACAGATCGGTCACCTCCCCCAGTCAGTCCCCCTCCCCCACAGTTAGAAACACTATTCAGGGTACACATTTAACCCCTTCCTCGCCCCCTAGTGTTAATCCCTTACCTGCCAGTCACATTTATACAGTAATTAGTGCATATTTATAGCACCGATCGCAGTATAAATGTGAATGGTGCCAAAAATGTGTCAAAAGTGTCCGATGTGTCCGCCATAATGTCGCAGCCCCAATAAAAATCGCAGATCGCCGCCATTACTGGTAAAAAAAAAAAAAATATTCTGTCCCCTATTTTGTAGGCACTATAACTTTTGCGCAAACCAGTCGCTTATTGCGTTTTTTTGTTTTTTTTTTACCAAAAATATGTAGAAGAATACGTATCGGCCTAGACTGAGAATTATTATTATTTTTTTTTTTAATTGAGCTATTTATTATAGCAACAAGTAAAAAAATATTGAATTTTTTTCAAAATGATTGCTCTTTTTTTGTTTATAGCGCAAAAAATAAAAACCGCAGTGGTGATCAAATACCACCAAAAGAAAGCTCTATTTGTATGGAAAAAAGGACGTCAATTTTGTTTGGAAAAAACGTTGCACGACTGCGCAATTGTCAGTTAAAGCTACGCAGTGCCGGAAGCTGAAATTTCACCTGGGCAGGAGGGGGGTATATTTGCCCAGTAAGCAAGTGGTTAAATGCTGAGAGTAAGACAACTTAGTTTCTTTCTTTAATTTAGGAAAGCTAATAAAATGAATTAATCAATTTATTTATTTTTATTACTATTCTTTATTGAAGTTTAGCTTCTCACATAACAAAGCTGCAGAAAAAAGACATGATTGTGTATAATGACAGAACAATCTGTGAGGTACATAGTTGATGCCTTGATGGAGAAGCCTAAGGCCCCTTTTACACATGTTTGTCAGTTTTTCATCCGTTGATGGATGGAAAACAGACATCAATGTATCTCTATGGAAAAATGGATACAAATGGATGATCATCCATTTACAGTTTCCGTCAACATCAGTCTTTTGGCACAGATCAAAGCCTTATTGGGCCAAATCCTCAAAAGAGATACGACGGAGTAACTGCTGTTACTCCGTCGTATCCCTGGTCCTAACTATGGAACTGATCCACAGAATCAGTTTCCCATAGTTAGGACGAAGATCCGACATGTGTAATTGAATTACACTGTCGGATCTTAGGATGCAGTACCGCATCCGCCGCTGGCGGCATTTCGCGTCCAAATGCCGCCTCGGGTATGCAAATTAGGACTTACGGAGATCCACAAAGCTTTTCAGCTTCGTTTTTTCTCCGTAAGTTTTATTTTGCAAACGCAAAATTAGGGCTGCTTTTACAAGGTGTAAACTGTTTACACCTTGTAAAAACAGACCTTTCTTGCTAGCGACGCGATTTTTTTTTAATTTAAAATTTTTTTTTTGGCGCCGTATCTTTTTTTTTACCCGACGCAACTTTATTGTCCCGTCGCAATCCACAAAGCCCGACGTAACGTAATTTCGCGCTATGCACGTCGGGAAAATGACGTCACGAGCATGCGCAGTATGGCCGGCGCGGGAGCGCGCCTCATTTAAATGGGAATCGCCCCCTGGAGAAGAGGAACGCCTTGCGCCGGCCGGATTTAAGTTACACCGCTCAAAATTTCTAGGTAAGTGCTTTGTGGATCGGGCACTTAGTTAGAGATTTTGCGGCGGTGTAACTTAAATGGAAAAAGTTACGTTGCGCCGGGTTTTTGAGGATTAGGCCCATTGTTCTTCCGTTAAAAAACAGATTGGACAAAAAACTGATATAAATAGACAAATGGTCTGTTTTTACATGAAAAAATTGCTCCGGGACTCAATCGGTTCAGCTGGAGGATGTAAAAAACTGATGAAAAAAGGATAAAAAACTGATGACAAACTGATGCAAACTTCATCCGTTTATTCTTTGAAAAAGCGTGACTGAACTGATGAAATGAACGTTCCCCATGTATGAAAGGGGCCTAAAGGGATCTCATACAGAGCTTTAGAATTAAAATGGATGTAAACCTGATTTTCTTTTTAATGAAGCCTTCTACCTGGTACAGTAGAGGATGTCAAGTCATCTGTGCCCAGTCTAGCCACGAAGAGTTAATCCAGCTTTGAGCAATCCTCTTGTCTTTTTGTAGTAAGATAAAAAATGACACACAGATAAGTTTGTGTCGCCACATCCCTGATTTAGTTATCTCATCAACAAGCAGAGAGAGTGTTACGATTCCAGCTTCACATCCCCCCTCTTTTCTTCTACAGCTCTCCCAGGATTGGCTGCTCCACACCTCAGCATGGTTGAGCATGCTGAAGTCATGTGCTGCCTTTCCTCAGTTTTGAATGGATGTACATGTAAAATATCTCCAGGGCCGCCACCTCTCCCTGAACTGTTCTTCGGTGTTATTGAGGGTGGCCGTAAGCTCTTCCATAGGATGAAAGTCATTGAATCTGGCGAACCACAGGGCCCTAATCGGTGGATGGAATGCAGGCCTTCACCTCATTAGGTAGATAAATACAGTAGTAAAGGACTTCTTGTATTTCCAGTGGGGTCTGTCCATCAGATGGAGAGGGCAAGCAGCCTGGTTTCCACTGAGGTCACTGAGGTCAAGTGTTTAACAACTTGCCGACCGCCTTCTGCATATACAGTATACTGCAGCAAGGCGGCTCGGCTGCGCAAACTGACGTACCTCTATGTAAACAAGGCAGATCCCCGTTCTGACAGGGGACAACTCAGAGATTTTCTGTTCCTAGTGATCAGGAAAAGCAACCTCTGTGTTGTCCCATCAAGCCCATCCCCCACACAGTTAGAACACACCCAGGGAACACAGTTAATCCCTTGATCGCCCCCTAGTGTTAACCCCTTCCCTACCAGTGTCATTTATACATTGACCAGTGCATTTTTTTAACACTGCGGGACGGCTGTAGTGTCAGCATCTCACTTCACATTGACTGGGAATTTTCCCATCTACTGAGCTCTCTACTGACCTCTCTGGCCACTACTCGATATTCACCTTATATTACAGGTAAAAAAATAAAATAAAAAAACTTTTTACGCTGTGACACGTCGGGCCAAAGGTCTTGTTACACTGTGATTAATATAGGATGCCAGTCTCCACTCCTCTCTTCACCATCTGAGGTTTTTGCTGCGTCCTGCCCGCGATGTCCCATCAAGGGGTGTGCAGAGCTGTATAAACGTCTTGGGTGAAAAGTTGTTTAATAGACTTTTGACTCCACATATACTTCGGCCCCTGAAGGAAACCCGGAACGCGTTGGGCCCTGTATTCATACTGTGGACTCTCTACTCTTTTCAAGTGACACCCCAATATGTGTTGTTTTTAAACTACTATGTTATATATGTTTACTTTTTGTCCATTATTAAACTATTATATATTTTTGTATTTACCGTGACTACTTGAACTACTGTTGCCTTAAAAGCCCGACCTTGGGGGATTCTCCACGTTTTCATTTTTTTAACACTGATCACTGTAATAATGTCACTGGTCAGTGACACTAATACAGTGATCAGTGCTAAAAATATGCACTGTTGCTGTACTAATGACACTGGCAGGGAAGGGGTTAACACCAGGGGCGATCACAGGGTCAGGTGTTTCCCTAGGAGGTGCTTACTAACTGTGGGGGGATGGACTGACTGGGAGAACACAGAGATCCGTGTTCCTGCTTAGCTGAAACGCAAGATCTCTATGTTCTCCACTGTCAGGACAACTATCTGCCTTGTTTACATAGGCAGATCGCCTTTCTGCTTGACTGGGGAGCGATCGTGGGTGGCTGGCAGACATCGCATCCACCGGACCCGCTGATTGGCTCCCCTTCTGTCCAATTAGCGCACGCCCTGAGAAGCTACTGCACCAAGCAACGTACAGGTACCTTGTTTCGCGCAGCCGGGCCGCCTTGCCGCAGGGAATGTGTGGTAGGCGGTCCGGTAGTGCTCAACACATGACTTTCCTATATCTCCTTTCAGTGAAGGTTTCTCAATTTTCTCCATCCTATACACCATTTGGATTACCCCAGTTGGAATCACATTTTAGTGTTACAGCATAGCCTTTCTAAACTAAGAAGTAACCTTCAATTTCAGCCTTTGATTTTTTCACTTCAAAGAAAAGGCTTTATTACGAATGCCGCCCACTTCCATGTTCTTTGCTAGAAAATGTAAAATTGCTTTATTTCAATGAAAATTCCTCCGTCCCTCGGACAAAGCCGATGTGCGTCACCGATAATTTGAAATCCCATGCAGCGCTTTCTGTGAATTACATCGGCATTTAAAGGAAATTATCTATTTAAGGTCCCTGGGTATGAGCGCTTCATTGTAATATTTTAATATTATATAAAAAGTTTTATTAAGAGAAAAATGTCTATAGTATTTAATATGTTCTAGTAGCGGCTGCCGCCGTGTTGGTGTTACGGAATTGTCCTATTATGACAAATTCCTTGATCTCATGAACAGAGCTTGGAAAATGTCAGACTGTGCATAACTGCAGATAACCCATCTTATACTGAATAGTATTAACAAATGTGTTTAATCTTCCGTTGGTTGCTCTTACTTTCTGTTCTACATGAGCTGTTTTTATAACTTACCCAAGGCTTTCTCGTCCCTGCTGTATACCACATACAGAGCGGCTCCTTTCCTGCTCACATCCCATAAAACACACCAAACTTCAGATATCATTTCCCATGTTAAGTGCAAGCATGCTAAGTAATGTACCGTGGGCTAGATTCAGAAAGATAAGCGTATCTTTCTGCGGGCGTAGCGTATCTCAGATACGTTACGCCGCCGTAAATTAGGGCGCAAGTTCCGTATTCAGAAAGAACTTGCGCCCTAAGTTACGGCGTAACGTATGTGGGCCGGCGTAAGCCCACCTAATTCAAATGGGGATGATGTGGGAGTGTTTTATGTAAATGAATGGTGACCCCGCGTATTTTATGTTTTTTACGAACGACGCATGCGCCGTTCGTGAAAGAATCCCAGTGCGCATGCTTGGAATTCTGCCGCAAATCGTCATTACTTTCGACGTGAACGTAAATTACGTCCAGCCCTATTCGCGAACGACTTACGCAAACGACGTAAAATTTTCAAAATTCGACGCAGGAACGACGTTCATACTTAACATAGGATACACCTCATATAGCAGAGGTAACTTTACGCTGGAAAAAGCCTAACGTAAACGACGTAAAAAATTGCGCCGGGCGGACGTACGTTTCTGAATCGGCGTAACTACCTAATTTGCATATTCCTCGCGTAAATATACGGAATCGCCACCTAGCGGCCAGCGTAAATATGCAGCCTAAGGCCGAGTACTCACGAGCAGACATGTCCGATGAAACCGGTCCACGGACCGTTTTCATCGGACATGTCTGCCCGGGGACTGCCCGGGGACTTCTGTTCGATGGCTGTACACACCATCGAACAGAGGTCCGCGCGTAAACAATACACGGGGCGTGTCCGCGGTGTCGCCGCGTCGATGACGCGGTGTCGCCGCGACAATGACGCGGCGACGTGGGCGGCCTGCCTTTAAAATGCTTCCACGCATGCGTCAAAGTCATTCGACGCATGCGAGGGATGGCGGGCGGCAGGACATGTACGGTAGGTCTGTACAGACGACCGTACATGTCCGGGCGGACAGGTTTCCAGCGGACTGTTTTAAAGCAAGTCCAGGAAACAGTTGTCCACTGGAAACCTGTCCGATCCACCCGAAAATGGTCCGCTGGGGCCTACACACGGCCAAACATGTCTGCTGAAACTGGTCCGCGGACCAGTTTCAGCAGACATGTTTGGTCGTGAGTACGGGGCCTAAGATACGACGGTGTAAGACACTTACGCCGGTCGGACCTTAGGGAAATCTATGCGTAACTGATTCTATGAATCAGTCACATAGATACGACGCCGCAACTCAGAGATACGACGGCGTATCTGGAGATACGCCGTTGTATGTCGTACCTGAATCTAGCCCCGTAACTATAACACATACAAGTATTTTATACCTGTCACAGAGCAGTAGTTCCGCTGACAACCTGCTTTTCTCTCCAGAACGATGGAGCCAGCACTGTTTCGGCATCATTAACCATTTAAGACCCGGACCAAAATGCAGGTAAAGGACCTGGCCAGTTTTTGCGATTCGGCACTGCGTCGATTTAACTGACAATTGCGCGGTCGTGCAACGTAGCTCCCAAACAAAATTGGCGTCCGTTTTTTCCAACAAATAGAGCTTTCTTTTGGTGGTATTTGATCACCTCTGCGGTTTTTATTTTTTGCGCTATAAACAAAAATATAGCGACAATTTTGAAAAAAATTCTATATTTTTTCCTTTTTGCTATAATAAATATCCCCCAAAAATATATAAAAAAAACTTTTGCGCGTCTCTATTGTAAAAATCTCCTAAACTGCGGCAGTTTAGGAGACATTTCCAGCACCTACAGCTAAGCCTTAATCTAGGCTTACCTGTAGGTAAAAGTGGTTGTACAGGGTGTACAACCACTTTAAGGGGTTTCAAATTCTTCTTAAAAATGCTAGTGGTCAGGCTTTCTTTGGTTTTTAAGGGCCAGATTCACAGAGGAAATACGCCGGAGTATCTACTGATACTCCGGCGTAATTTCAAATTTACCACGTCGTATCTTTATTTGTAATTCACAAAAAAGATACGACGGCTTTTGGCTAAGATCCGACAGGCGTACGGCTTCGTACGCCTTCGGATCCTAGGTGTAATTTTCCGGCGGCCGCTGGGTGGAGTTCGCGTCGTTTTCCAGCGTCGGGTATGCAAATTAGCTGATTACGGCGATCCACGAAGATACGCGCGTTCGTCGTAATCTCTTACGTCGTCGCTAGTTGGTTTTTCCCGTCGCAAACTTAGGCCTGCTTTTTCATGGCTTATCTTTAGAACAGCCATGTTAAAGTATGGCCGTCGTTCCCGCGTCGAATTTCACATTTTTTTTGCGTAAGACGTCCGGGAATACGAAACAACGTAACGCACGTCGTCGTTCATAAAAAACGTTGGGCGCCGTAATTTAGCGCAAAGCACGTCGGGAAATTTCCTAACGGAGCATGCGCAGAACGTTCGGCGCGGGAACGCGCCTAATTTAAATGGTACACGCCCCATTTGAATTAGGCGGGCTTGCGCCGGACATCTTTACGTTACACGGCCGTAAGTTTACACGCAAGTGCTTGGTGAATCAGGCACTTGCGCTGAAAACTTGCGGCGGTGTAACGTAAAGGGGATACGTTACGCTGCCGCATTTGTACCTGAATCTGGCCCTAAGTTCCTAACCCAGAGCAAGTATGCTGCTTATGAAGTCAGAACTCTTTATCAACACGATTGTTCTGAATAACTCAGAAAATATTAAAGCCATTATTGGATCAGCATGCCAGCTAGGAAGCTATCATCATCTGAAGGAATCAGCAGCTAACGGATGTATTTCAGTACAGGTTTCATTTCAATAAATTGCCCTTACAATGTGCATAAATATAAGCATTACAAAGTTGCAAAATCTGAACTCCATTTCGCGGCACAGGCATTGTAAAATTATGAAAGAAATAAAATTCATATAGACAATGATGATGATTGTATCTGGAAATATATATTCTGAGAGGAAGCTGTGGTAACAGAAGTATTACACACAATAATGTTATGAGCCCATTGTCTGGAGGCAGCAGTCATTCATAGACTGGAAGGCGATGGCATCTCTCGTTAACTTTATTGTAGATAGGATGAGAAAGTATCAAGAACGCATCTTACTCATAGCCGAAGCTCGGGAAAGAAACATTTTCCGTCAGATAAAATCTCACATTTAGAACTGTACCACCTCAGCAGCCCACCGCGTCTTTTCTGACATTTCAAAGGAGGAAGTGGCTTTTAACATACAAAAATACATTTTTTCGTCATTTGTAGAAAAGCCTCCAGCTGAAACTGAGATCTCACACAGGAGATGAATATTTCAGACAAAACTAGCGTTTAGCAAAAGAACATCTCGCATGCTGTTAGTTATTCTTTAAAGAACACTTCATTCAAACACGAAAAATATAATTTTAAAAAGGGACTCGAGGGACACTTCCTGTTGATTGGCTTGTGTTTTCATCTGGGGTTGTGCAGCTGATTGTACCACTTACTATGGGCCAGATTCACAGAAGAGATACGACGGCGTATCTCCTGATACGCCGTCGTTTCTCTGTGTTACGGCCGTCCTAACTATGCGACTGATTCATAGAATCAGTTACGCATAGCTAGCCCTAAGATCCGACAGGTGTAATTGAATTACACTGTCGGATCTTAAGGATGCAATTCTAGGCCAGCCGCTAGGTGACGAGGCCATTGCGGTCGGCGTAGAATATGCAAATGACTAGTTACGGCGATCCACGAAGACATGCGCGATCGTCGCAATCCCATACGTCGTCGCTAGTCATTTTTACCCGTCGCAAAGTTACACCTGCTTTAACATGGCTTATCTTTAGAACAGCCATGTTAAAGTATGGCCGTCGTTCCCACGTCAAATTTCGATTTTTTTTTTTTTGCGTAAGACGTCCGGGAATACGAAACGCCGTAATGCACGTCGCATTTAAAAAAAAACTTTGAAGCGCCGTAATTTCACGCAATGCACGTCGGGAAATTTCCTAACGGAGCATGCGCAGAATGTTCGGCGTGGGAACGCGCCTAATTTAAATGGTGCCCGCCCCATTTGAATTAGGCGGGCTTGCACCGAGCAGAATTACGTTACACCGCCGCAAGTTTACAGGTAAGAGCTTTGTGAATCAGGCACTTACGCTGTAAACCTGCGGCGGTGTAACGTAAATGGGATACGTTACGCTGCCGCAGCGCAACGTATTTCTTTCTGAATCTCGCCCTATATCTCTAAAGGCTCACACTGTTGCACAGCGGTAACGTGTGAATTATTGTGTGCATTACCACAACGTAGAAAAAAATGGGGAATTTGTGTATGGGTGTGCTGTGATGTAATTCATTCTAAAAGTGTTACTAAACCCAGGACTCTGCATTCACTATATCTGGTCTCTCACAGTACACAGAACATTTAAATGCAATTATAAATTATAAATGCCTTTTATCATCTGCAGTGTATAACAGTCTTGTGACTTCTATCAGTGCCTGGTTAAAGCTTGTAGGAGAAGTTTTCATACTGCACTGGCTGTCCAATCAGGATGCAGAATCCCTGATCCTCTGTCTTGACAGTGCTGTTCGGCCCTGTGCTGATCACATGCACGCTCCCAAGAAAGAAAAAAAACTATCTAGCAATACACACCAAACTGAGCATGTGCAGAGTGACTCCAGTAACTCTGTCTTATCCGGACATGTTTTGGAGGCAATGCAAGAAGAGGAAGATTTGTGAATACAGGAACAAACAGCCTTGTTTACCAGGTTTACCAGGTACCTTAGGTTCAAAAGTGAGTATAACAAGCATGCTTTACTGCATATATAGACTGATTTTACTATGGTGGGATTAGTAACACTTTAAAGGCAGACCAACAAACCTTGCAGCTCACCACTGTGCTGTGTGGTGCTGCATTACAAAAAATGCACAAAAAAAAGTGCATTCTTTTTTGTAACACAGCACACCGCAATGCACAGTGGTGAGCTGGTAAATGCCTTGGTCTGCCATTAAGAACGCATTGGCTGTTCTATGTTGTTTTCTTGTGAACTTTGTACATAATTAAAAATCGGACAACGGTTCTGACCCTTTCCCACAATACATGTTGGTGCATGTTGGTTCTGGCATATTCCAAAGAACCTGGGTCTATAAAGGACATTTGGGGTATTAAATAAAACTACTTCAGAAGGTTAACTCGGCAAAGACAAGAAGAGGAGTGTAGTTGCTATGAGTAACTAAGTGAAGGAACAAGCTACAACAACCAGTTGTGAAGCGTGGTACCTGGGAAGGTGACGGGTCCTTCGTTAGCAAGAGGGTCAGTGTTCAGTTTCACATAGCAACTGGGAGCAGGCCAGCGTTACGGAGATCTATGGCCTAGTTATTATGTACAGGAAGGAAAGAGATAAGTGAGAGCCATAGGTGTGCCCAGCCTAATGCATTAGGGTGTGCACCCCAAAGATCAAACACATCTGTGTGTGTGCATGTGTATACATATTGACAATGCCAGTAGGGCAATGGACGGTGTCAGGAGTTTTTTATTATTTTATTTATTTTATTTTATACAATTACATTTTTTTAATACAATTTATTTAGGAGCTCCTTCGGGCCTGGTCTAAACAGGGGGAATCTGTCCCATACAGGGTGACTAGGGTGTGCCCAGGCACACCTGGCACACCCTGTGTGCACGCCTATGGTGAGAGCACTCATGAGGTTTGGGCTAGGTGCTAGGCAGGACCCCATTCTGTTACTTGGAGTGAGGTACCAGCTACACTGGACTGGTGGAGTGGGCACAGGCTCAGCACATCCCTCCTAATGAAAACATACAAGTTACAGTGTGTAGTGACATAGGACAAGTTGCTTTTCAGAGGAAATCTGCACTTTATTACTGCACATGGTGAAAGCTCATCTTTAAGTCAGGAAACTTCCGGACAAACTAGAAAAAAACGAGATTTTAACTAACTAGATTCTTCACATGATTGCAGTCTCCATCTTTGCCTGGGCATTGATGAGCGCACTACGTGGTACCCCCATGTGCAGAGCAAAGGAGGTCTGACAACTTGGCATAGTCAGAAAGACCTGCTTACACATGGTTTAAAACAATTGGAGGGGAGGAACTTGAGTTGACCTTGAATGGGCACAAATTCCCACAGATACTCCCCAAAATCTTGCCAGAAGGCTGTTATAACTGTAAAGGAAGGAAGGGCCACTTTATATTAATATCCATGGTTTTGGAATGAGATGCCCAACAAGTTCATATAGGTGTGATGGTCAGGTCTCCACAAACATTTGTCCATATAGTATAGGTTAAAGACTTTCTTATTTAATTAAAAAACAGACAAAAGAGGAAAAGCTATATGAGAATTATTAAACGTTTTTTGCACGAGTTCTTATGTAATTATTACTGAGCTTCTGTAACACTATAAAACGCCCGCAGAAGATTCCTCTTGATGTGCCGCTTTCTGTTGGCTGTCTTGGTGTCCCATTTAGAGCCATTTGAATAAAAATATTCTCATGTGTCATCTGCATTGGCGTTCCCTATGCTCCTTCTATCCCCCTGGCCCCGCCATAGGATGCGCACAAGACAATTTTGCTTCTCAATATCTAAACGTGTTGCTTTGACATGCTTTAGATTCCCCCAGGTTACTGCCATTGTCTATAATGATGACAAAACTACCCTGTAGGTTTGTAGAATTATCCAGCCATCTGTTCTTAATAATCCAATGTTACTACATGAACTTCAGTCCGATAGACAGGATAGCAACTGCTATTTTGTTCTCACCAGAAATAAAGGTCAGTCTTTTTGGTTTCCCCTGCTATATTAGCTGTGTTCCATTAAAATGTGCTCTCTGTCATTCAGACTTTTAACTCTATGCTGCCATCTACTGGTGATTTAATAGAAATGCCATGAGTTTTACTTTCTCCATGAACAGAACTATAACCATGAACTGCTGGAGCTGGAAATGTGATACTTATTATTTATTTATTATTATTTATGTCCTTTTTCCATTTGTAAAAAATGATCGTGTGTGGGCTTTAACGACGTGAAAAAACAGCGCATGCTCAGAAGCAAGTTATGAGACGGGAGCACTCGTTCTGGTAAAACTACCGTTTGTAATGGAGCAAGCACATTCATCACGCTGTAACAGACAGAAAAGCGTGAATCGTCTTTTACTAACACGAAATCAGCTAAAGCAGCCCAAAGGGTGGCGTCATCCGAATGGAACTTCCCCTTTATAGTGCCGTCGTACGTGTTGTACGTCACCGCTCTTTGCTAGAGCATTTTTTTTGTTCACGATCGTGTGTGGGCAACGTTGTTTTAATGATGAAGTTGAAAAAAACTTTGTTTTTTTTAGAGCCTGAAAAACGCAGTTTTTTACAACCCGAAAAATGATCGTGTGTACGCGGCATAACAGTGATTCCTTAATCATGAACTGCCTGGTTCCTACTTCCAAAATAGTAGCCAACACAAAATTTTTAAAGGCTGTATAAAAAGTCTGTACATTATTTTTGTAATTTGTCACAGGAAGAATAAATTACATTTTTTTAATTACAGGTTGCAGTCTGCCCACTGTCTCCCTCAGAAATTGTACCCTATTAAAAAGGCTAAGATTCTGTGCAGCCAATCTGTACTATTTGTAGTCTCTGTCTTATAGAAAAAAAACACAATATTTCTATCTCTCTCTGAAACGGCATCCTATTAAAAATGAAAAAAAAAATGTATTATTTTGACCTCTCCAAACAAGCCTAAAATCTGCGGTGCAATTCTATAAAATGTTCCTGTCTTCAGAAAAAAGGCAAAAATGTTATTTCAAGATGCAGTCAGCCTGCTCTCTCCTTCTGAAATTGGCTCCTAAATGGGTGAGATTATTTGAATAACATTTTTAAAACTGTTTTAACCACTTGGGATCCGCCTGCCGTCAATTGACGGCTACAGTGCGGATCCCAATTTCCAAACTGCCGTGAATTGACGGCCGCCCCTTTGGGCGTTCCCCGCGCGCGCTCCAGAGCGCGCTGCGGGGAAAATCTGTGTTGGCCGTGTCCCTCGGACACAGCCAATTACAGATCGCCGCGAACGGCCAATCAGAGTGGCCGTTCGCGAGGCGATCTGTGCGGCCAATGAGTGAGGATCTCATATGTAAACATATGAGATCATCTCTCATTGCCGTTTTACACAGAGACAGCGGTGCTGTCTCTGGAGAGGAGACCGATCTGTGTCTCTTGTACATAGAGACACAGATCGGTCACCCCCCCAGTCACCCCCCCCCTCCACCTACAGTTAGAACACTAAGCAGGGATACATTTAACCCCTTCCTCACCCCCTAGTGTTAACCCCTTCAATGCCAGTCACATTTATACTGTAATTAGTGCATATTTATAGCACTGATCGCAGTATAAATGTGAATGGCGCCAAAAATGTGTCCGATGTGTCCGCCATAACGTCGCAGTCCCATTAAAAATCGCAGATCGCCGCCATTTCTAGTAAAAAAAAATAATTAAAAAAAAATAATTCTGTCCCCTATTTTGTAAGCGCTATAACTTTTGCGCAAACCAGTCGCTTATTGCGATTTTTTTTTTTTTTTACCAAAAATATGTAGAAGAATACGTATCGGCCTAAACTGAGAAAAAAAAATGTTTTTTTTTTTTAAATTGGGATATTTATTATAGCAAGAAGTAAAAAATATTGTATTTTTTTCAAAATTGTCTCACTTCTTTGTTTTTTTAGCGCAAAAAATAAAAACCGCACAGGCGATCAAATACCACCAAAAGAAAGCTCTACTTGTGGGGAAAAAAGGACGTCAATTTTGTTTGGGAGCCACGTCGCACGACCGCGCAATTGTTAGTTAAAGCGATGCAGTGCCGAAAGCTGAAATTTCACCTGGGCAGGAGGGGGGTATATGTGCCCAGTAAGCAAGTGGTTAAACTGTCTCTGAAAAAATACAGTCTAATGTATGCCTGCTCTCCCCCTTCAAAACAGCGTCCTATCCAAATAGGCTTAGAATCTGTGATCTAATTTACAGAAAAAAGTAAACAATGTTTTATTTACAGATGCAATCTGCTTGCTCTCTGCCTCAGAATGTGTGACCTCTCCAATAAAAGCTCAAAAGGTGTGCTGCAATTCTGTGCAATTTTTGTTTTCAATTAAAAAACAAAAAGACACTAATTTGTTATTTCCAGATGAAGTATGCCTGCCCTGCCCATCAGAAATTGTTGCTTGTTCAGAAAAGCTTAATAACTAGGATGCAAAGGTGTAAACATTTTCCATCTTCAGTAGTGGAAAAAAAGACACAATTGTTTTTATTTGCAGATGCAATATGCTTTCTCTAAACCTCAGGCATGGCCAGCTATCCAATCAAGGCTTATCCGCTGTGGTGCAAAGGTGTAACATTTTTCCATCTTCAGTCCTCTGAAAAAGACACAAATTATTTACTTTAAGATGCAATATGCGTGCTCTCTCCCACAGAAATTGTGGCCTATCCAATAAAAGCTTAAAAGGTCTGCTGCAAATCTGCACAATTTTTTTGTCTTTAACCTGCCTGGCGGTATTCCCGAGTCTGACTCGGGGTTAGATTTTCCTGCTGCGAGCGGTAACCCCGAGTCAGACTCAGGCTTGCCTCGCTAGATCCACAGGCACTGTTTACTGTGTGAGCGAGCGGGACCTCGCTCGATTCACACAGCGTCCTCCTGTGCCGCTGATCTCCGTTCCCTGCGAAAAAAAAATATTTTTTTTTTTGTTAAAATGAAAAAACATCTGTAAACGAAATGCTGCTAAACGCGAGTTACCGTTTAGCAGCGTTAAGCAGCGATTTGCAGCGTTTGGCGCTTGATATGTCTCTAAACACAGCATCTGAACAATTTTTTTGGGGTTCCAGAAAAAGCCTCTAAACCAGTGGTTCCCAACCCTCTAGTGCCGTGACCCCTTGATAAAATTTCCCAAGTTGTGGGGACCCCTAACAGTAAAATTATTTTTGTAGCGTGGGTTGTCAGCACCCAAGCCAAGACAAGTAATTTTCACCCCAACCCATGGACATTTAGCGCTCCCTGAGTCCCTTCCACTCGTACAGTATTAAAACCCCTTATGGTACATTTTAGGATGTACCACTCTTTCTTTTTGTTTTCCTTTCTTTCCCTTTTATCTCTATCCTAATTTCTTGTTTTTTTTCCCCCATCCTTCTCTCTAGCCGCATTTTTTGTTCTTTCTCTAATTCTTTCTCTCCCTTTTTCTTTGTTCCTCCCCCTCTTTTCTTCTTCCTTCCATGTATTCTCTATTTTTATTCCCTCTCTTGCTCCTTGGTGGGCTGGTGGGGGGAATGGGATGAGTGGCAATGTTGGGGGGAGTTCTGATCAGCCAACGTAAGTACTCTTGATCAAGGTCATCTGCTGATCTGAGAACTGTAGTGGGGACTTTTAATAGCATATATAATCACAGATAGTGTTACTCACTTTGTCTCCGGCATCATTGCGTCTCCTACTTTGTGGCATCTCCTAGCAGTGGCACCTATGCCAAAATTAGGAGATCGGGTCTCTTCTAGCCCCTCCCACTTCACATTCCTCACTGGTCAGCTGACCTTTAGTCTCTGCCCCCCAGCCATTCTGTGGGTGACTGCAAAAAGGCTGGGAGAGCAGTGCAGGCTTCAGGAACAGCCCAGGATTCGGTGACCCCTGGCCAATCGTCATTTGACCCCCAGGTTGAGAAGCACCACTCTAAACTCAACTGCCTAGAAACTACTATAAATAACCCTGTGTACATGTACTGATAAGATAACATAGAGGAGAGTTTAGGAGCAGTTGAAAAAAATGCCCAACTGCTCCTAAGTCTCGATTCACACCTATGCATGTTGCTTTTGAGCGTTTTTGCAGTGCTTGTTGCGGTGCTTGCGATTTTACCACAATTTTACAGCGATTTGCGTTTTTGTTTATCAATTTTTTTTTAGCAGGCAATTTTTTTTTTAGATTTCCTTTAACAACCAGCTATAACCAGGTTAAAAAAACGCAAACCGCTGCAAAATCGCAGTAAAAATCCGGTACTTGCATTTTGGATGCGGGCCATAATGCCAAACGACATTTTTTCCGCAAAACAACACTGCAAATCACCAATAGAACATCATGCCCACCGTGAAGCATGGTGGTGACCGTATCATGCTTTGGGGCTGTTTTTCTTCAGCTCAAACAGGGGCCATTCAATATTGGCACAGAACCTTCAGGCTTCTGCTAGAAAGCTAAACATGAAGAGGAACTTCATCTTTCAGGATGACCATGACCCAAAGCATACATCCAAATCAACAAAGGAATGGCTTCACCAGAAAAAAGATGAAAGTTTTGGAATGGTCCAGCCAGATCTCAGACCTGAATCCCATTGAAAATCTGTGGGGGTGAGCTGAAGAAGGCTGTGCACAGGAGATGCCCTCGCAATCTGACAGATTTGGAGTGTCTTTGAAGAGTGGGCAAATATTGCCAAGTCAAGATGTGCCATGCTGATAAACTCATACCCAAAAGGCAGTGCTACAATTAAATCAAAAGGTGCTTCAACAAAGTATTAGTTTATAGGTGTGCAAACTTATGCAACCTTATTATTCTTTCTTTTTCTTTTTACTTACCTCCACCTAAAACATTTCAGTTTGTTGTTCAACTGAGTTGTACAGTTTATAAGTCACATTAAAGGTTGAAAAAGTTCTGAAATGATTTAACTCTTGTCTAATTTTTTACATCACATAAACCTAACATTTTAACAGGGGTGTGTAGACTTTTTATATCCACTGTACTTTGCAGCCAATGTGCTCTATGTTTGGCTGTTGTCTCTGCAATATGGCACAGTCATTTTTTTAATTCAGCATAATAACTGCCTCATCTCTGGAATTTGTGTTTTTGGTTTTGAAGTGTTTTGATGCACTCTGTGTTGACATTTCGTTAAACGTTTAAATTGATCACAAGCTATGCTATTGTAGCAAGGTCCCATGCCTTCTTCGGTCTAATGAGAACCTCCAGGACCAGAGACAGCTGACATCCTTCTGTATATTGTGGGTTGTGAGGCATGGTGGGTGCAAAGTAATTAAAGTTATTGGGCGCCAGACACTTCTTTAATGCAAAAGAGAGTTTATTTCTCTTAACAAACTTTTTTTTGGGGAGAAAGGGTTAGGGCCAGGACACCCTTGGGTAGTTGCAAGATTAATTGGCAGACTTCTACAGTAGGACAGCCATGCTGGGAAAGGCAGCCAGCAAGACGCCACAACTGCAGTGCAGGAATGCGGTCTCCTATGGCAACAGTCTTTAACAGTTCCTAACACAAAGCATAACAGTTGTTTTACTTCCACTACAATCACTTCTTGTAGTTCTTCAGCCCACTGAGCTCCAAGTCTCTCAGTAGACTAGATGATTCACTGACATTGAATCCCTTGAGCTCCTCCAATCTTTAAGGTGGTATCTTCCTCACGGTCTCTGCTAGGTCTCTAGCTTGGCACTCAATATACCTCTTAGGCCGCGTACACACGGTCGGTCCAAACCAATGAAAACGGCCTGAAGTCCAGTTTCATCGGTCCAAACCGACCGTGTGTACGGCCCATCGGTCCGTTGTCCTTCGTCAAAAATGTTAGAACTTGCTTTAAAATCGAACCGATGGACTGTTATCCAAACCGATGGTTAGTACACAAAAGCATCGGTTCAAAACCCGCGCATGCTCAGAATCAAGTCGTCGCATGCTTGGAAGCATTGAACTTCGTTTTTTTAGCACGTTGTGTGTTTTACGTCACCGCGTTCTGACCCGATCGGTTTTTGAACTGATGGTGTGTACGCACATCAGACCATCAGGCCACTTCAGCGGTGAACCGATGAAAACGATCCGTCGGACCATTCTCATCGGTTTGGATCGACCGTGTGTACGCGGCCTTAAGCTTCACCCCAATGGCCTGATCGGTCCCTGGCTCGACACACAAGGCTGCTCTGCAATCGCCACCTCCGCTGGCTGGGTCCCTGGCATGATGCCCACTGGCAGGTAAATTTAGGAGCAACCCTGTCTAAACACCAGGGGGCAGATTCAGATAGATCAGCGGATCTTTAGATCCGCCTAATCTATCTTATTTTTTTGAGGCAAGTGCTGTATTCAGAAAGCACTTGTCCCGAAAGTTGCGCCGGCGGATTGTAAATCCCCTGGCGGAATTAAAATTCCACGGCTAGGGGGAGTTTAGTATTTAAATCAGGCGCGTCCCTGCGCTGATTTAACTGCGCATGCGCCGCCGGCTAAATTTCCCAGCGTGCATTGCTCCAAATGACGTCGCTAGGACGACATTGGTTTCGGCGTGAACGTAAATTACATCCATCCGTATTCGCGAACGACTTACGCAAACGACGTCGCGGGAACGATGGCCATACTTAACCACTTCCCCACCGGGCCTATTCTGGCACTTCTCTCCTTCATGTAAAAATCACAATTTTTTGCTAGAAAATTAATCAGAACCCCCAAACATTATATATTTTTTTTTAGCAGACATCCTAGGGAATAAAATGGCAGTCATTGCAATACTTTTTGTCACACCGTATTTGCGCAGTGGTCTTACAAGCGCACTTTTTTTGGGAAAAAAACACTTTTTTGAAATAAAAAATAAGACAACAATAATTTTTGCCCAATTTTTTTATATATTGTGAAAGATAATGTTACGCCGAGTAAAATGATACCAAACATGACACGCTTAAAAATTGCGCCCGCTCATGGCATGGCGTCAAACTTTTACCCTTAAAAATCTCGATAGGCGGCGTTTAAAAAATTCTACAGGTTGCATTTTTTGAGCTACAGAGTAGGTCTAGGGCTAGAATTATTGCTCTCGCTCTAACGATCGCGGCGATACCTCACTTGTGTGGTTTGAACACCGTTTTCATATGCGGGCGCTACTCGCGTATGCGTTCGCTTCTGTGCGCGAGCTCGTCGGGACGGGGCGTTTTAAAAAAAAATTTTTTTTGTTTTCTTATTTATTTTTATAAAATTTTAACACTGAAATAAAAATAAAAAAATGATCACTTTTATTCCTATTACAAGGAATGTAAACATCCCTTGTAATAGAAAAAAGCATGACAGGTCCTCTTAAATATGAGATCTGGGGTCAAAAAGACCTCAGATCTCATATTTAGGCTTAAATGCAAAAAAATAAAAAAAAATGAAACTGTCATTTTTTCAAATGACAGAAAAAAAAAATGTTGCTTTAAGACGCTGGGTGGGACTGACGTTTTGACGTCACTTCCGCCCAGCAGAGCTATGGGGACGGGTGGGGGCGATTTTTCCCTCAGTCGCATCCCCACACAGGTGCCGAATGGACCCGATCGCCTCCGCCGCTACCGACGGCTCCGGTAAGCGGAGGGCGCGGGAGAGCGGTGGGAGGGGGGGCCCTCTCCCGCCACCGATAGCGGCGATCTCGCCGCGAATCCGCCGCGGAGACCGCCGTTATCGTTTACAGGACCATTGGCACTAAAGATGGATACCTCGGTTGTGGCAGCAGCTGCTGCCGTTACTGAGATATCCATCTTTAAAAACAGGACGTATTTTGGCAATGGGCCGGTAGGCAAGTGGTTTTAACATAGGATACGCCGCATATAGCAGGGGTAACTATCCGCCGGAAAAAGCCGAACGCAAATGACGTAAAAAAAAATCGACGGGCGGGCATTCGTTTCTGAATCGGCGGATCTCCTCATTTGCATATTCATCGCAAGTAAAACACGAAACGCCACCTAGCGGCCAGCGGTAGATTGCAGCCTAAGATCCGACGGTGTAAGTCATTTACACCTGGCGGATCTTAGGGAGATCTATGCGTAACTGATTCTATGAATCAGTCGCATAGATCCGACCGTCGGATCTCAGAGATACGACGGCGTATCAGGAGATACGCCGTCGTATCTCTATCTGAATCTGCCCCCAGGGTGCTACTATGAAACGTGTTTTGCTAATTTGTATTATTTATTATATATTTTAGCTCAAATGTGTCTGCTAATTTCACCACTCAATTTTGGCCTATTATTGCTATGTATAAAAAATAAGTTTCTTTGCAAAAATAAACTAGTAATAATTTCTGGAGTGGAAATCGATGTTGGGCTGCTGCAGTTTGTAAGCTGTTGAATAATTTAAAACTAAACATTATTATTACACAGTCAGTTTATGTAATTCCAGAATATGGTGTCACTGATGATGTCCCAGAGAATTGTATTATACTGTAATACCATGTACAGCTTGAAGGCATCCCCCAAGCAGGTTATTTGCAGGATTTTTGAATTTTCAATGTTGTCTCTTAAGCCTCTCCCAGCAGATTTTTTTTAAATGCCCCCTAGGCAGTGTCCTACTCCCATGCCTGTTTGACAATCTATAGCATAATAACCTAGCAAATTTACAAAATAGTTTTTTAAGATATGGCTCCCATTGATTTCAGTGGGCTTTGTATTGCCATCTGAACTGTCAATCAGTTCAGCACCTTGAGAATCAAATCTGAATAGCTTTGGCTCATCCATACTCCCTATGAGACACAGGCAACTAGATAATCTCTAGTCTAGAGCAACCTTTTTCAACATTTTTTTTTTATCCCAGAGGATCCCTTAAAATATTTTTTAGGTTTTAGGGAACATGAAAAACCCCCTTATATTTGTGGCCAGTGGAGATTGCCACTCTTACGGTGTTGATCAGAATGCCACCCTTAGGCCCTGTACACACGATCAGTCCAAACTGATGAAAACGGACTGAAGTTCAGTTTCATCGGTCCAAACCGACTGTGTGTGGGCCCCATCGGTCAGTTGTCCTTCGGTCCAAAAACAGAGAACTTGCTTTAAAATTGGACCGATGGACGCCTGACCGATAGGTCAAAACCGATGGTTAGTACGCAAAAGCATCGGTTCCAAACCCGGGCATGCTCAGAATGAAGTCGACGCATGCTTGGAAGCATTGAACTTCATTTTTCTCTGCACGTCGTTGTGTTTTACGTCACTGCGCTGGACTCGATCGGTTTTTGAACTGATGGTGTGTAGGCACATCAGACCATCAGTCAGCTTCATCGGTTAACCGATGAAACTGAACTTCAGTCCGTTTTCATCAGTTTGGACTGATCGTGTGTACAGGGCCTTACAGACAACTAAAAAGATAATTGATGTCATGCAGCTGGCTACGCCAAGTGGCATTGGTTTTGTAATTATGCAGGCACCATAAAATGGGAGGTCAATTAGTCACGGCTCTAGAAACCCCTAGCGAACCTCTGGAGGAATTCTAGGGTTCCATAGAACCCTGGTTGAGAATGACTACTCTAGAGAGTGCCCATTGTCCCAGGTGCCACAGCCCAGCAATGCTCATGAGCTCAGAACAACATTTTTTATTTATAGAAAAAAAAAATACTTTTAATAGTAATAATTATTGCTGACATATGCCCCACAGATTAATGTTAACTATGATTTAAAAATTAACCTTTTATTAACTTTACAAGTCTGCATGAATAAATTGCAGACATCTAACAATATACAGAAAAGGGTTAGAAGTCGGCAAGCAGACATCTTTATACACCCACCATTTATACACCAGCAATCATGCGTGTCACTGAGGGAGCAGGCTGGTGTTCTGTCAGGAAGCTGCCACTACCCATCTAAATATAACACTGATGTGACGTTGTGTCGCGCCCATCTTGGTACACCCGCACTTGTCCACAGTAAGCCTAGGGTTAGAAGTCAGCAAGCGGACATCTTTATACACCCACCGGAGTCTTGCTTTTTAAAGTTATTTTGAACAGTAAACTCAGCTTATATAGTGGAATATAAGTTGATTTTACTGTTAAAAATAACTGTGAAAAGCAAGACTCCGGTGGGTGTATAAAGATGTCCGCTTGCTGACTTCTAACCCCAGGCTTACTGTGGACAAGTGCGGGTGTACCAAGATGGGCGCGACACAACATCACTTCAGTTGCATATTCAGATGGGTATATGCAGCAGAACACCTGATAGAACACCTGCCTGCTCCCTCAGTGACACGCCAGCCCACTCACCAGCCTTACCGTCCGGCATGATTGCTCACTCACTTATTTTCTTGGGGGGAGCAATTGCGCTGTTGCCCCCCCTGGATCCGCCCCTGCCACATCAGGGGTTGGTTTGTGCCTGGCATTAGTGAACACAGCCAAGAACTGCACAGGGACCAGAATTTACATGAATGTATTAACTCAAAGCCAGCATCTCAGTCCAGGAAATAGATGGTGGTCCCAGATAGTACCTGAACAAAGATGGGGCTATCCTGGAAAGAATAGCAGTGAAGGCATTGTCAGGGACAGTAATGTGATCTCTGTGACAGGTGACACATAGCTGAAAGTGTTACGCTTACACATGCATGCATTTAACAGGAAAAAAATATGTTGAAAATATGTTGATAGGTTCACTTTAAGGTGAAGAAAAAAAGTTGATGGATTTTAAACTGCTGGTATACAGGTGTAAATGGGGAACCTGTATGGAGAAAATACCCTGAAACCTTTGTGCACAGAGTGCTGTTAGTCCTCCCACTGGATGCACACACACATACCCTGTGCCAGCAATTTACCCGTATATGCACACATACAGGTTAAACAAGTGCTTAAACTAACATTGTCTTCCAGGCAGCTGGTCTGACATATCTGTTTGTCTTCCATGTGAAGTGCCACGTGAACAAGGCTAATACACTGCAGCTGATGTTTTTAAACTGGCACCAAATACCAGAGGCATACAATGTAAAAAGAAACATCGAAACACAGTAATAAAGCAAAATGAAATACTATTTATCCTGCTTTTTTGTGTTTCTATCCTGCATGCTTTTTATGTGCTGATTGGCAAATGAAATAAGCCTTTGCATGTAGCACAAAGGTATGCCAACTTCAGACGATGCCCACCTTCTGTGAGTGCAAGACCACATAGTAGCCATTATTAATAATGAACTTTGAGCCACAAGTAAATCCTGCTCTAGCTGCTTCCTTTGATTAGAGAATGCTGCTTAACCACTTCAGCCCCGGAAGAATTTACCCCCCTTCCTGACCAGGCCATTTTTTGCGATACAGCACTGCGTCGCTTTAACTGACAATTACACGGTCTTGCGACGCTGTACCCAAACAAAATTTACATCCTTTTTCAAACACAAATAGAGCCTTCTTTTGGTGGTATTTGATCACCTCTGTGTTGTTTTTTTGGTGCTATAAACAAAAAAAGAGCGCCAATTTTGAAAAAATATATATATTTTTAACTTTTTGCTAAAATAAAAATCCCCAAAAATGTTTTTAAAAATCAAATTTCTTCATCAGTTTTGGTCAAGATATATTCTTCTATATATTTTTGGTAATAAAAATTGCAAAAAGCATATATTGATTGGTTTGCGCAAGAGTTATAGCATCTACAAACTATGGGAAAGATTTATAGCATTTTTATGGCATTTTTATTATTATTGTTTTTTTTTTTACTAGTAATGGCGGTGATCTGCGATATTCCATTAGACTGTTTTCATCAGAAATTCCTATTGTGTGTACAAGGCATTAGAGTGCTACTGAACTCATGAAAGTGAAGATTTGCTGCCTTATAGGGAACATCTAGAAATGTTAGAAACAGTAGCCTGAAAATTAGCCCTTTGCCTTGAATTACTCCTGAAAATATCAGGGAGTTTCCTGTGCCTAGGCACAGCTACTCTGTAGCCTCACAGTTGTACTGTATATCTGCAGAGTGAGATTTAAGGCACTGCTGCCTCTGACTGCTAGTTTCACCAGACTAATGCCGCGTACAGACGGTCGTTTTTTGTGATGAAATAAAACGACGTTTTAAATCATGAAACAAAACAACGTTTTTCAAACTTCATTTTCAAAAACGATGAAGCATACACACCATCGTTTTTCAAAATGCTCTAGCAAAGCGTGGTTACGTTCAGTTCCATTGAAGCTCGCTTCATAAATTGCTTCTGAGCATGCGCGGGTTTAAAAACGTCGTTTTCAACATCGTTTTCCCCACACACTATTATTTTAATTGACACAAAAAACAACGTTTTGAAAAACGACACAAAAAATGCGAGCATGTTCGATTTTTTTTGTCGTTTTTCAGAAGACATAAAACAACGTTTTCCCCACACACGGTAATTTTAAATGACGTTTTCAAAAACGTTGTTTTTTTTCATCACAAAAAACGACCGTCTGTACGCGGCATTAGAGTAAAGTTAGATGTTTTGAAATTTTTCTATTCTTCACCATCCCCGGGTGGCGAGACGTCTGCTCTGGTACTGGCCTCAGTTTACTCACAGTAGTCTCTAATAAAAAGGTCAATGATACCTTAGTGTCGACAGATTCCCCTCTACCTCCGACCACAAGGGGTTCCCCCGGCCGGCAGAACCATTACTTCTGGTTGGACTACAAGCTTGCATTCATACACCATTCAGGAACCTGGGATGACTTCTCCCTGGTCCTGGGGATCCCTACTCCACCAAAACTGAGGGTGACACCCTTATGTTATCAGGAATGCCACCCCCCCACATTCACACATCATTCACACACATAAACCAAATCATAAGTACAGTATAATATAAAAAAACAAAAAACAAAAACAAAAGTACCCCTGCAACTTAGTGATGTTGCCGAGTGCTTCTTCTGGGCTGACCACGGGCACGGGCACGGCCACGGCCACGACCACGGCCAACTGGAGGATCTTCACGGGGGGGGGGTCTGTGCAGGGGAGGGAGTATCTTCACAGGGGGGGTCTGTGCAGGGGAAGAAGGAGCCTCCCCTGGTGTCTGTCCTCCTGCTGGCCTGCCCTCCAAGGCCACGGCTATCCTTGTCAGACAGGCAGTGATGTCAGCCGTATTAGCCTGGCCAGCCCGGGTATTGTCCTGCACAGCCCGGGTATTGGCCTGCACAGCCTGAGTCAGGGCAGTCACCTCCTGGGCCACGCCTGTTGTTGCGTTCTTCAGGTCCCACAAACAGGTGATGACCCCCACTGAGTTGGTGGCCACATCACCCAGTGAATCCCTCATTAAACCCAGGCTGTGCTCCACCTTGGTCATTGTTTTTTTAATTTCACCCAGACTGCGGGTCTGCCGGGCATTGCCCCTCAGCAGACTGACCGGCAGACGCTCAAACCCCCCCCTGGTTTCCGGGGTCGGCCTCCTACTTGCCCCTGAGGCTTGTGGCCTTGGAGGAGGGGTTGGAGTGACCCATGGGGGCTGCTGCATGTTGGAGGAGGGTTGGGAGGGGCCACCCCTGATGGTGGCCTGACTGCTGGGAGCCTCTGGGGTACCCTCAGGGGATGACTCAAAGGTCCTATCTTGGCCCATCAGGATTTGCCGGCCAATAACAATATTTTCTTCTTCCTCCCCCTCATCCTCCTCCCACTCAACATCCAAATTAGGGGAGTTGTGGGCACTCCCCTCCCATGGCGAATCCTGCCCTTCTTGGGACTCAGCATCAGCCTGTCTTGGGGGTGGTGCAGCAGCCTGCCCTGATGGGCCAGCAACCTCCTGCCCTGATGGGGCTGCCACCTCCTGCCCTGATGGGGCTGCCACCTCCTGGGCTGATGGGGCTGCCACCTCCTGGGCTGATGACCCAGCAACCTCCTGGGCTGATGGGGCTGCCACCTCCTGGCCATCTGGGGGAGGACACAAAACAATCACAGGTTGGTGGATCCACACACTTGGCACATCTTCCCTTCCCCCACCCACACATGCTAATCACCAGATAGAAAAAATAAAAAACTTACCTGTCCTCACAGGAGCATCAGAGTCAAAGCCAGGCAGGCCCACCTGTGGGTGGAAACACTGGGCCACTGCCCATTCCTCCTCACTCTTCCTGACTGGGCAGGGTCCCCCTCCTCCAGTGCCCCTGGTATGGGCATGCAGCGTTGCCAGCTTGTTCCGGGACACGCTCTTTAAATCGTTTATTTTTTTTGGATTCCAGCGATGGTCCTGGTCTCCCCCCCCCCCGACGCATTGATCCGATCGGTGATCTTTTTAAGGATCTCCTTCCTCCTGGCCGGGGTGGTGTTCTGGCTCTCAGGGCCATGTAGAAAACGACCATATTTTATGATGCCCTGAGCAAGAATATGCTTCTCTGCCACTGAAAAATTTAGCTTTCTGCGCTTGGTGGCCATCACAGACACCTCACAGAAACTCACCCAAAAAACAATCAACAATACACACACAACAAAGAAAAAAAATCACAGCAAAAAAAAAAAAAAAAACACAAACAGACAGCTACTATAAATTCAAAAACAAACAGGCAAAAAAGGGAAACAAAAAACAATCACACACCAAAAAACAAACACTTATCAAAAACAAACAGGCAAAAAATCAAAACAAATAACAAATTATCAAAAACAAACACCAACTATACTCTACAACTCCTCAACAACTTTTCTCACAAACAAATCTTACCAACAAACACTGACAAACGTTCAAAGCAGAAGCAACTTGCTTTAGGAAGGGAACACAGGGAAATACTTTTGCAATAGAAGTGTGTTTGACTGGGGCTATTTAGACACAGGGCGATCCTCAAACTAAGTACGCTTGGCCTTTTACCTATCTCACTGATTGCGATGAGCAAAGTTCTGCACATGCCCAGTGAGGTCCAGATTCGTGCGAGCATGCGCAGTACGGCCGGCCCTTCATTTGCATGGGGTCACGGCTCATTACAATGAAGCACGCCCACTTCCTTCCCACTTGCCATAACCACGCCTTACGCCTCGGAATTTAGGTTACGGATGGCGCAATTTTGTGCGCAAATGCGCTGTGGATACGGCACTTACGACACCAACTTAGGGCGCCGTAACTTAAATGACATAAGTTAGGTAATACTAAATTTGCACAGCTTTTTGAGAATTTGGCCCAATGAGCGGTGTAACTTAAATCCGTCGCCGGACGTACTGCGCATGCTCCCGACGTCATTTTCCCTACGTGATTTGCGCGGTTTTACGTTGCGCCGGGTTTTGAGAATCGCGACGGGCGTAAAAAAAAAAAACGAGTTGCGGCGGGAAATTTTTTATTTTTTTTTTAAAAATGACAGCGACGCGGGATAAAAGGGTCTACTTTTACAAGGTGTAAACAGTTTAGGCCTTGTAAAAGCAGCCCTAATATTGCGACGGCAAACTAATACTTACGGAGAAAAAACGAAGCGTAAAAGCTTTGTGGATCTCCGTAAGTGCTAATTTGCATACCCGAAGCGGCATTTCGACGAGAAATGCCCCCAGCGGCGGCCGAGGTACTGCATCCTAAGATCCGACAGTATAAGTCCCTTACACATGTCGGATCTTCTGCCTATCTATTCTGTGGATCAGTTCCATAGATAGAAACAGGGATACGACGGCGTATCAGTAGATACGCCGGCGTATCCCTTTTGTGGATTAGGCCCGTTGTTCCTTCAAGAACTTTTTGTTAACTCTGATCCTTCGAACTACTTATCACTATAGTCAAAACAAACGCCCAGTGGACCCACTAACAAACTCAAACAAATGTTCTTAAAATGAAAAATTTCTAAGGAAATTCCACACTGTACTTTGTGTGCTTTGCTTCACCAAAACAGAAAAAAAGTTGTGTGAAGTTCAACTTCGTTCAGAAGGTAATGACATTGATGAGCTTATGACATTTAAATTTTTTTAAGGTGGAGTCTATCCAGTGTATGTGGTCAGTCCTGTCACTCTGCACAGCTGTCAGAGGCTGCAAGGTATTACCAGTTCAGTGACATTGTGTACTTCATTCCATTGCATTTTATTATATCTTTTCTGCTGGAACTAATACTTCCTAGTATAAATCTTTCAATACTCATGGATTTGTGAAAGATTTGCTTTGAAATGGGCCTAGAGTCAGATATGTTTTCATGATAAATGCTTACGTGTTAAAGCGGTGTTCCGCCCAAAAAAAATTAAATAAAATCCAGAATCTACACATACTGCAGCTGCTGGCTTTTAATAATAGGACTTACCTGTCCTGGTGTCCAACGATGTCGGCACCCACAGCTGTTGTTTCCGACAGATTTCAGGTGCTGTTGCCGCCATTGCGGGTAAGGGAACCTGGCAGGGTAGCCTTTCGGCTTCACGTCGGGAACCCTACTGCACATGCACAAGGCCCTCTCCTCTCTCCTACTGGCCCGGCGGCTGGGGGAGAAGAAGAGAGCCCCGCAATGACATCACAGGCTGCGGCCTGGGCTCCCGGAAGTGGGAAAGGATACCTGTCAAAGAGAGGTATCCTGTCCCCCTCCCCCCGAAAGGTGGTAATTGTGGCATCGGAGGGGGGGAGGAATCGGATGAGTGGAAGTTCCACTTTTGGGTGGAACTTCGTTTTAACCACTTAACAACTGCCCCATAGCCAAAGTACGGCTACAGGGCGGTTACTTAACTCTGGGAGGCCGTTAATTAACGGCCTTTCAGAATCGCTCACGGGAGTGTCACAGATCGCAGTAAATCGCTGCTGACAGCGGCGGTTTACCAGGTGATCGCTCCGTCCAATGACGGAGCGATCACTTGTAAACAATCCGGCGTCATGTGATGACGCCGGTTCCTCCCTCCCCTCTCTGTACCGATCGGTACAGTGTGAGAGGAGAGGGGAGAGAGCGGAGGCAGCAGCAGTGGGCTGGATCTGTGACAATTGCAGTCACAGATCCAGCCATCCATCCATCCCTGCTCAGCCATCCCTGCCCAATACTCTGCCCATACAGTGCAATACACAATACTCTGCCCCATACTGTGCAATCCCTGCAATATCCCGCAATACTCTGCAATATCCCGCAATACTCTGCAATATCCCGCAATACTCTGCAATACTCCGCAATACTCTGCAATACCCTGCAATACCCCGCAATACTCTTCAATATGCCCCCAATACTCTTCAATATGCCCCCCCCCTCCTGCTTCTACAGACTCAACGCTACGATCGAAGCCAAGATTGTTTTTTTTTTATTGTTTTTTATTTCAGGCTTTCCAGCCTAGAGGTGAGATGTGGGTCTCATTGACCCCACATCTCACTGTAAAGAGGACCTGTCATTCTATATTCCTATTACAAGGGATGTTTACATTCCTCGTAATAGGAATAAAAGTGATCAAATTTTTTTATTTTTTGCGGAAAAACGTGTCAAACTTAAATAAATAAAAGTAAAATGAACAATAAAATATATATATATTTTAAAAGCACCCCTGTCCCTGTGTGCTTGCATGCAGAAACGAACGCATACGCAAGTCCCGCCCACATATGAAAACGGTGTTCAAACCATACATGTGAGGTATCTCTGCGAACGTTAGAGCGTGAGCAATACTTTTGGCCCTAGACCTTCTCTTTAACTAAAAACATATAACCAGTAAAAATATTTAAAGCGCCGCCTATGGGGATTTTTAAGTAGCGAAGTTTGGCGCCATTGCACGAGTGTGTGCAATTTTGAAGGGGGACATGTTGGGTATCTATTTACTCGGCGTAACTTCATCTTTCACATTATGCAAAAACATTGGGCTAACTTCACAGATTTTTTTTTTTTAAAGCACAAATAAGCACAAGAAAAATTGCTGCGCAAATACAGTGCGAGATAAAAAGTTGCAACGACCACCATTGTATTCTTTAAGGTCTTTGCTAAAAAAAACATATATAATGTTTTGGGGTTCCATGTAAATTTCTAGCAAATAAATGATGATATTTACATGTAGGAAAGAAATGTCAGAATTGGCCTGGGTGCTCCAGAACGCCTGATGGTGCTCCCTGCATGTTGGGCCTCTGTATGTGGCCACGCTATGTAAAAGTCTCACACATGTAGTATCGCAATACTTGGGAGGAATAGCATAATGTGTTTTGGGGTGTAATTTGTGGTACGCATATGCTGTTCGTGAGAAATAACCTGCTAATATGACAAGGTTGTGAAAAAAAAAAAGAAAAGAAAAGAAATCTTGATTTTGCAAATAATTGTGGGAAAAAATTACAACTTCAAAAAACTCACAGTGCCTCTTTGTAAATACCTTGAAATGTTTTCTTTCCAAAAAGGGGTCATTTGGGGGGTATTTGTACTTTTCTGGCATGTGAGGCTGGGTTCACACTACTACACTACTTTCATCCTACTTTGCCCTGTGTTCAATGTTTCCCTATGAGAGCGTCTTGTAGCGTCCTACACAAGTCGGTCCGACTTTGAAAATGCTCCCTGTACTACTTTTGGTCCTACATTGATCCTACTTCAGGCCCATTGAATATCATTGAAGTCGGACCAAAGTAGTATCCTGTTCATGAAAGTAGGATGGATGTAGGACCAATGTAGGATAAATGTAGGACCAATGTAGCAGAGCAAAGTAGGATGAAAGTAGTGTAGTAGTGTGAACCCAGCCTCAGGGTCTCAAGAATTGAGATAGGCTGTCAGTACTTCAGGTGTGATTAATTTTCAGATATTGGCACCATAGCTTGTGAACTCTATTAGCTGGATTCAGGTAGGCGGGCGCAACGTTGGGCAGGCGTATCGTATGTCATATACGCTACGATGTCGTAAGTTAGAGAGGCAAGTGCTGTATTCACAAAGCACTTGCCTCCTAAGTTACGGCGGCGTAGCGTAAATGGGCCGGCCTAAGCGCGCCGATGTTCAAATGTGGAACAGGGGGCGTGTTTTATGTAAATCACTGGTGACCCGACGTGATTGACGTTTTTAACGAACGGCGCATGCGCCGTCCGTGGACATATCCCAGTGTGCATTGCTCAAAAGTACGCCGTTTCGACGTGAACGTAAATTACGTCAAGCTCGATTCGCTTACGACTTATGCAAACGACGTAAAAAGATAGGCCTGTTCCGACGTCCATACCTTGCATGGGATGCGCCACCTAGGGAGCAGCTTTATCTTTACGCCGGCGTATCTCTAACGTAAACAGCGTAACTAATTGCGTATCTAGTCATTTGCATATTCTACGCCAAACTCAACGGAAGCGCCACCTAGCGGCCAGCGTAAATATGCACCCTAAGATACGATGGTGTAGGAGAGTTACGCCGCTCGTATCGTAGCCTAATTTAAGCATATCTGGTTTCCAGAATACGCTTAAATTTGCGACGGCGTAGATTCAGAGTTACGACGGCGTATCTACTTATACGCTGGCGTAAACCTACGTGAATCCAGCTATATAACTTTCACAAAGACCAAATAATATACACCAATTTGTACTTATTTTTACCAAATACCGTATTTATCGGGGGTATAGCGCGCTCCCGCGTATAGCGCGCACCCCTAAAGTTGCCCCGAATTCCTGTGGAAAAAAGTTTTTTTGTACTTACAGTTTTGGTGTCTTGCGCGGCGTCCATTGGCGGCCTCGTCGGGTCCGGCGTCCGTCTGCGGCTTCGGGTGTCCTCTTCGTCACGTCCGACGTCCTTCTGCGGCGTCCTCGCGTCCTCCCCGCTCGTTTCCCGCGCCGAGTTTGAATACTGCGCCGACATATACAGAGCGCAGTACACTTGTGTATCGTCGGGCAGGCTCGGCAACTCTCGCGCTGACGTCCTGTACGTCCAGGACGTCAGCGCGAGAGGACCCGAGACTGCCCGACAATACACGAGTGTACTGCGCTCGGTATATGTCGGCGCAGTATTCAAACTCTGCGCGGGAAATCGGGTATCGGCGTATACCGCGCACCCACGATTTTGCCCTGATTTTCAGGGGAAAAAAGTGCGCGGTATACGCCGATAAATACGGTATATGTAGCAGTAAAAATTTTGGCCAAAATTTATGAAAAAAAAATACTAATTTGCTAAATTTTATAACAGAAACAAAGAAAATTCTTTTTTTTACAGAATTTTCAGTCTTTTTTCTCTTATAGTGCAAAAAATAAAAAACCCAATGGTGATTAAATACCACCAAAAGAAAGCTCTATTTGTGTGAAAAAAATGTGCAATGCTCTGTAGGCGTCAATGCAAACATTTTGTAAATGCACATTGATCACTAGAACAATGTTGCTGAATTTACTTATTTTATTACAAGGCTCAAATTTTGCCCAAAATTCAAGCCTTGGGTGACTCTGTCAGCACCACTTGACTCGACAAACTTTTACCTAAATCTGTTTATTAACGTTTTAGACATAAGAGATGCAGAATAATTTAGTGTCACATAGGGGTATGCAGTTAGATTATGTTCTGTACCATACATATGTAGCACCCCCTAGCATGGCTAGAGCGCTAAGGATAGGATTTTGTTAGTGTAGGTAAATTCAGGCATGGCTGGCAGCCAAGCCTGTGTGTTTTTCTGGGTCTGGGTTGGAGTGACTCAGGTATGCTGGATGACTCAGCAGCAGCTTCTCTGGTGACTCCTCCCAGATTGCTGGAAACTTGGAGAAGATTCCAGAAGCAGTTGGGAGGGATCTAGGAGGAGCTGGCTGGAGTATTCTGAGTGCCCTGACTAATTCCCAACCGAAGGGCTGACAGGGGGCAGACCTCCTCAAATACTCAGGGTCAGCCCAGCTGGGGCAGTGTGGAGTTCGGGTGGAAGATGAAAAAGGAGTGTTAGGCTGTCGGAGGTCTTTGGGAGTAACCCCCTTGTCTGGGGGGGTGAACTCAGGCCTGGGTTTAGGTGTAGACACACAATTGTCGGCCAACAAACACAAACGTAGTTACGTTCTACGTGAAATTTCAGCTCTTGAGCACCACCCTTTGGGCACCTTCTGCTAATGTCATGTTTGGTGAGCATTGATTCTGAGCATGCGTGTTTGTACTTTGGACTTTTGTCCGATGGACTTGTCTACATAAGCTTGGAAAATGCGACAACGAACCATTGTCCATGGAAAATTTTAACGCCTGCCATCCAACATTTGCCTGTGGAAAATCTGACAACAATTGTCCAATGAAGTGTACAAACAGTCGGATTTACGGCTATCAGGCTGTCATCACACAATTCCGATCTGAAAATCCGATCATGTGTACGAGGCTTTAAAGGGGTTTTTTGAAGAAGCAATGTTTCAAAAGCCGTAGGTTGAGAGAAGATACAGGAAAATTTGGAAGAGAGTATATAATTAATGAGAGTGGTCTTTTCTGAAACCAGTATCCAATGAGGGTTGTAGAGCCTACATTGGGATCAGACATTGTGGCCCCACAAACGTTGATTGAAAAATTGACAGAGCATGCTGAGAAATTGTCAGCCAATCAATAACTGAGACCTATCAGATGCTGTTACTTTTCTGATATTCAGACAGGGCTGAACGAGAGAAATCTGTATAGCTAGATAATCTTTTATTACTTCCAGGTATTTGTTACGCTTTTATAGCGTTCACAGTGCCCCCTGACAATGCCTTTTTATGTTACTATCTCCATAAAGACTGAGCCATCTTTGTTTAGGCCACCATCTACTCTCTGGGCTAAAATGTTGGTTCAGCCCAGGGCTTGTTGACAAGAGGGGCCCAGGCCCCATGAATTCAACAGGGGGCCCAGAGCAGTAGGAGTGGGCATAGTTACTGGAACAAACCCCCTTGTGGCCTTCCCTGTGTTTACAAATGCTTCAGTTTATGAATGAACAGGGGACCTCTATATATTGCGCTTCGCCGCTTCCTGTTCATTCACACTGCAGCTAGCGCTGCAAAAAAAGGATTGAGGAATCTGCGTCCTCAATTTCTTTCTCTGTCTCAAAAGCGAGATGCTGGGGGTCTGTTTAGACCCCTGACATTTCACCAACCTCCACAAAGCTGTTTGAAAATTGTAAATAATAATAAAAAATCATAATTAAAGGCCTAGTCGCACAGGTATTCTGGTTGCATGAATAAATGGTTTCTTCATGTGGCTGGAGCCGACAGTAATGCCCCGTACACACGATCGGAAATTCCGCCAGCAAAAGTCCAATATGAGCTTTTGAACGAAAATTCCGACCGTGTGTATGCTCCATCAGACTTTTGCTGGCGGAATTTCGGCCAGCAAAAGATTGAGAGCTGGTTCTCAAATTTTCCAACGGAAAAAATTGCTATCGAAAAATCCGATTGTCTGTAGCAATTCTGACGCGCAAAATTTCGATGCATGCTCGGAAGCATTGAACTTCATTTTTCTCGGCTCGTCGTAGTGTTGTACGTCACCGTGTTCTTGGCGGTTGAAAGTTCAGAGAACTTTTGTGTGACCGTGTGTATTAGGGTTGCCACCTGTTCGCGATTCACCCGGACAGTTCGGGTTTGGACTCATGCGTCCGGGTTTCAGACTGTCTGAGACCCGGACACATTATTCAGACTGGACTAAGTCTCTTCCCTTCCTCTAAGTAAGTATGCTAAGGTAAATCAGGGTTCTTAGAGCACCCATTACATCAGAGCTCCCCTTTACACCAGAGACCACAGTGCTCCCACTTACATCAGAGTTCTTGCCGTACACCTGAGCATTCCTTACATCAGAGTGCCCAGAGTTCTCCCTTACATCAGAGTGCCCAGAGTTCTCCCTTACATCAGAGTGCCCAGAGTTCTCCCTTACATCAGAGTGCCCAGAGTTCTCCCTTACATCAGAGTGCCCAGTGTTCTCCCTTACATCAGAGTGCCCAGAGTTCTCCCTTACATCAGAGTGCCCAGAGTTCTCCCTTACATCAGAGTGCCCAGAGTTCTCCCTTACATCAGAGTCCCCAGATTTCTCCCTTACATCAGAGTGCCCAGAGTTCCCTCTTTACATCTGAGTCTACAGAGTTCTCCCTTACATCAGAGTCCCCAGAATTCTCCCTTACATCAGAGTCCCCAGAATTCTCCCTTACATCAGAGTCCCCCTTTACAGTAAGGGGGAACTCTGTAGACTCATATGTAAAGGGGGAACTCTGTGGACTCAGATGTAAAGGGGAAACTCTGATGGCTCGTGTGATTAACTTCATATGATTAGAAATTGTATTTAATAGCAACATCTATGCATAGTTTATGCATATTATGAAAAATAATTGCTGTGCGACTCTGAAGTGTTCGGGTTTGACTTGAAGAAAGGGTGGCAACCCTAGTGTGTATGCAAGCCAAGCTAGAGCGTAATTCTGTTGGAAAAACGATCTAAGGTTTTTCCGATGGAAAATCTGATCGTGTGTATGGGGCATTAGGCTTGGTTCACTGTCCCCATCAGCTAGGCTTTACGGGTCCCCATGGTTTCTAACAGCAGCCCTGCTTGTACCTGTACAGTTTTCCTTACAAATGTCTGCTCCAAATCATAACAAAAGATAAGCAGTTGGGAATAAATGCAAAAGTTGTCTTTTTCTGTAAAATTTAAGCTTGGGTGGTGATAGTTAACTCTCATGATATATTAAAGAGACTCCAATTTACCTTTTTCTCCTGTGGTAAGGCCTATTCCCGTCAGCTATGTGAACTCTCTTCTGGTAAGAGGCTCCTCTGGGAAGCACCATGTGAGCGATCAATGTTCCTCTGGCATTTTGTGGAATCTGATGCTGCATGAAATGAGAGAAACAAAGCAATTATATGATGGCAAGTACAGGCTACTTCCATTTGAATAATACACAGTTTATGTGAATGGAAACCTTCCAAAAAGAAGAGCACATACTGCAGCAAACCTTGTGCTGTATGTGTGTCTTGCTTGCATCTGCATCTTTACCAGGGCCGTCTTTAAGGCAGGGCAAAAGGGGGGGCTGCCCTGGGCCCTGTCATTGTTGTGGGGCCCAAAGCAGCTGCCTTATACTTGCCAACTATCCCAGTTTAAATTCCCTTGAAGTTTTAGTTCTGTGCTGTGTCCGGATATCTCGGTGTGAAGTGCTGCTACTAATGCTGCCCAACTCTGCCCTATTGTTGTGTACAGATGACTCACCTGCAGACCCTGGGCCAGATTCACAAAGAGATACGACGGTGTATCTACAGATACACCATCGTATCTCTGACTTACACTGGTCCTATCTATGCGCCTGATTCATAGAATCAGATACGCATAGATAGGGCTTAGATCTGACAGGTGTAACTGTGTTACACTGTCGGATCTTTTTTTTTATTTAAAAATGGCGCCGGGGGCGTTCCCGCTGATTTACGATAAATAATATGTAAATCAGCGAGATACGCAAATTCACGAACGTACGCGGACCCGACGCAGTCTTCTCACGACGTTTCCGTAGCGGCGGACCCGTCGTATACTTACCCCTGCTTTCATCAGGCGCAGCCAATGTTAAGTATAGCCGACGTTCCCGCGGCGAATTTAAATTTTTTAACGTCGTTTGCGTAAGTCGTTCTAGAATACGGATGGACGTCGTTTACGTAAGCGTCAAAACCACTGACGTCCTAGCAACGTCAGTGGGAGCAATGCACGCCGGGAAATTCCCCGGACGGCGCATGCGCATTTAAATAGTACACTCCCCTAGCCGCGGAATTTGAATTCCGCCGGGGGATTTAGGATCCGCCGTCGCAAGTTTGGAGGTAAGTGGTTTGTGAATTAGCCACTTGCCTCCTAAACTTGCGGGAGCGGATCTTAATTCACATAGATCGAGCGGATCTATAGATCCGCTGCGCTACGTGAATCTGGCCCCCTGTGTTTACATGTAAATGACATTCATTCATATGTAAATAACGGGAGCATTCATATGTAAATAGCTGAGGCCGGCAGCATTCATATGTATATCATGCCCCTCTGCAGTGAAGAGATGATGTGCTGTAACCTCTAGCAACTAATCAGTGAGTAGTATTACTGTACAGTAATCTCTAGCAACAAGAAAAAATCATGTGCTGTAACCTCTACCAGCTAATCAGTGAGCCGTAATGTGTGCTGTAACCTCTAGCAACCAGTCAGTAAGTGGTAAGGATATGTTGTAACCTCTAGCAACCAATCACAATCACTGCCTGATCTGATACAGTAAACTGATTTTAAGTCTAGCTGATAAAATTTGCCCAGGGTCCAATCAACATTAAAGACGGCCCTGATCTTTACTTTCCTTTTAAAATCTGCAGTTGAAATGGGCAACAAAAAATTACCTATGAGGTGACAACATTGCCTTGTTGGGTTTCCTTGCAAGGCCAGCGTTGTTACCATGTCATGTATGCTTCCAGCAGGGTTTACATGCTGGGAGTGTGCCAACATCCAGCAGTGACAGATTCCATTGTATGACTCCCACATTTGATGGACAGCAGGAAGAACATATCCTCAGACACAGTGGTCCAAAGGGTAGCTATGATTGTACTTGTATATGCATATGTTATCACTTAACATTTATTTTTATGAAATATTATATGGCAATTGATAAAGGTATGCTGTATTTACATGATATCTGTTAGAGCCCTGTGATGGGTAAGGACTTATGACTGTTTGTTGAACAGCGTACCACTTTTTTTTATATTATTTTTTCCTTTAGTGGTTGAGTTTACCTAAATAGTGGTTCCCCTTGTATTGCACATCTATTTAAAGCGGAGTTCCACCCAAAAGTGAAACTTCCGCTTAAACCACTCCTCGCCCCCTTACATGCCACATTTGGCATGTATTTTTTTGGGGGGGAGTGGGGGCTTTAGGAGGAGTGGGACTTCCTGTCCACTCAGGGAGCGCCGCTCGCGCATGCCCAGTAAGTGCCCGGCCGTGAAGCAGAAAGCTGTCACAGCCATGTACCCACAGTTAGAATGGAGGCGCCAGCGGAGAGGGGGGAGAGGAGCGACGCTCCGGGCGGCAGCGTCGCTGGACAGTGGAACAGGTAAGTGTCTGTTTATTAAAAGCCAGCAGCTACACTTTTTGTAGCTGCTGACTTTTAATAAACAATAAAAAAGGCTGGAACTCCCCTTTAATTTAATTTAATTTAAATCTATTTTGCATAGCAGTGCATAAGTATTTCCCAACTAGAGTTAATGGACTATAGAACTACAGTTCCCGATGTCATCTGGGTAGAAAGAGAGAGAGAGGTGTAATTTCACAGGCTGAATACTAAGGGATTGCTTCTTTGGCAGGAGAAGATTGAGGTGTGCACATAGCTGCTTCTGTGTGCACATCAACCTGCAACAAATCTATGGCTGTGCGTTGAAGGCTAGAGTCATTCCAGGTAGATCCAAAAGTGAATTGACATCTGAACAGTGGGATTCCTGTTGTTTTAACGTTGGGAATGGTGAGAGGACACTAATGCCATCAACCTGTTGCTGCTAGCAGAGACTGAACACATAGGAACTGGTCACTGGCAGCATTATTTACTGCATGCAGACTACTGGGTCATGTACTCATGTGCACCACTGTAAAGTCTGGGTCCCAATGGTAGCTGGCTGAAGAACTAGGGCTAAAAACTGTTCACTTAACTGCTTCACAAGAACTGTTCCTATTGTCCATAATAAGAGTTACATCTTTAGGGAGTCCTAAATTTAATTGCTTTCATTCATATAGAGTGCATTCCAAAGTGGATTTAGCCTACTGTTTATAGAGGAGTTATCGCAATACTGATTAACATTACTGTTACTGTTTTCTAATGCTGTTACTTATTGCTGATTTTGTGGATTACCAAGCTTACTCTAATTTAGCTGCATAGACCTTGATTCTATGCTGCAATAGCCTAGTGACTGGGTTAAATGTCCCTTTAGATTACCCTTTTAAAAGTAAAACTTTTCCAGGCCTACTTTTTTTTCATCTGAGATGTAAAGAGACATCATGTTAAAATGTCTTTGAAACCCTGGCTGCTCTATCTCATACAGGAGCTGTCTTATGACTCTCTACTGAGAATAACGAGGGGAACGGTACTTATAAAATATTCATTGCATTTTGTGTAATCCTTTAAGACTAAAATCCAAGTAGATAAGTGCACGGTGGGAGGAGGTAAGATATGGAAAGAGAGCGGCACTAAGGAAAGCAAAAGTGACAATTAAAAGTCATCCTAACAAAAAAACATTCTTGTTCAGCATCACGACGCAAGGAGCAGACTGCCGTTCAAATGCAACAACCTTTTGAAACTGTAGAGTCAGGGTAATGAGAAGAAGGGCTAGTAAATAGAAAGTACAAGCCAGCCAATAAAAAAGAGCCTCTAGTAATAATGAGATTACACCTTAGCTTTGTGTTACAGCACATATGTTAACATATGGTATAATGTGCATTGTGTTACGGTGCATTTTCCCGCGCACTGCCGCAATGCACAGCCGTGAAGCTGGGTTTAAAGTATTTGTAAATTCAATCACTAAAATCCCATAAAATTTACAGAATGCTAATGTAATTTCAAAGCACAATTTTAGTATCTTGAACCCTTTCACGACAAAGGTAACAATAAATCTTAAGGCCTGAATCCCGTTTTGCAACTTTAACATGCATTATTAAAACTGTACATATCATCACAACTACTCAGTATATCCAGAATAATTATATTTTGTTTATTTTTTTCAGGAAAAATTAGGCTTTCATTTTGTGGTAAAGGGTAATGATATCTCCTAATGTTTTTGTTTTAATTATAAAAGGAAAACTGGCACAAAATAGTAAAAATATATATATTTTTATAAAAATGTTGCTGTATATTTCTTGCTATTGCCATACTCTACCACAGGGCTCAAATTTTCAAGTCCTGAGCTACTAGCCAGGCCTCAAGAGTTACTCGCCACCAGTTGCCCCACCTAATTCATACACTGCCCTGCGCCTAATTGCACCCGTAAACACGCCCTCGTAGATTATCTCATGGAATGACACTGTTAAATGTTTTATGCAGAATCAAGTTACAAAATTAAATATTACCAACAACAACTTTAACAAAATGGGACAGGGCACTGGGGGCAGACCAGAGGGACAGGGCACTGGGGGCAGACCAGAGGGACAGGGCACTGGGGGCAGGCTCAGAGAGGTCATACTGTTAGGCTTAATGAGAATTGTAAGGAGAGCACCTGTGTACTGCTCTGCCTGTGCGCGGCTCACCAGACTACTTTTCCCGAGCATGCACCTTTCCTCTTCGGCTGCCAATCTCATCGAGACTCTAAGTGTAGGCACAGATTGGAGGGAGATTGGTCATGCAGCCCTGTCATCACTCGCCCCCAGCTTAAATCCACTCGCCAAATGCTAGTAGGCGAGTGGAAATTTTGAGGGCTGCTCTACCACCAAAGAACAACCCAAAATAAATTCTCCTGCTCCTGACGATTGCAGCGATACCACATATGTGTATGTTATTTGTTGCTTATACCAGTAGGCCACAGAAACAATAGTGGAGTTGGCTGCAATGGACTGCACTGGAGTTGGCTGCAATGATGGGCACTGGTGAGGCTGCATTGAAAAACCAGGTGGGCCGTGGACGGGGAGCTCATTTGGCAGTTCAATGGGCCACTTGACTGGACTTGCCCCCCAGGCCTAAGGCTGCCAGCCCTCCCCTGACCTGGTGACACACTTAGAGAGCAAACTGAAATTTGGGAATGTGCTTACAATGTTGTCAAGTCAGCTTGAAGGTTCTGACACTGTGAAACTGGACAAGGATCTGGAGAGTCTGTAAGTGATCTTGTACAATATCTGGGATGCCTAACCCTCACCTCCCTAACTGTTCTGCAATAAAACTTTAAACTGGAAGGTGTTTTCCTGCCCTCGGGGTGTCAGAGGGGTGCTACACAATTTTCATCTCTAGTAAGAGGAGAAAACAACACAGGGAAATCGCTACTGATCACTGATCAGAGGCTATCACAGTGGAACTGGAGCGCCTGGTTTCCCAGCCATTAGTAGGAGACCCACAGCTGATCCATTCACTGCTCGGTCTCTGTGGTAGGAGCATGCTGTGCGGCTTGCTCTGAGCACAAACAGCAGCACATATTTGCAGCTCCATGGATAAAGACCAACTTTTGGCCATATATATGCATACACTTTCGACTAAAATTCTGGAACTCACTCCAGATGGTACACTTCCTGAACACCTTACCGAATCCAGAGAGTTTTGAAAGACCACTCACGAGATTTGAGAAAATGTGCAACGAACAAGGAATATTATCACATACTCTTTCAATAAGTTATGAGTTATTAATGCAAACAGGGGGACACCATCTGAGTTGCGTTCAAGACTGGGAAAGGGAACTAGAGAAGACATTCAGCCTGAAACAACGTCAATGCATACATGGGCGTCCGCTCCATACGGCAAGGGGGGGCAATTGTCCCCCCCTGGAAAATCGAGAAGGTGTTGAAGAGTTTTGCGGCCGCGGGCTGTATGAGTGGTCCCAGGCTGGATGTCACACAGGCACAGCGAGGAGCAGAGTGAAGCTGACTCCCCCTCCAGTGTTTATGTGTACACAGGAGGAGGGAACCTGCTGTGCCTGTGCAGTGCTGATGGCTGATCTGAGGTACTGAATGGGATGGGGGAGGGGGGGTCCGTCTGTGCTGAAGGGGGGGATTGTGCTGAATGGGGGGTCCATATGTGCTGAAGGGGGGTCTGTACTGAAGGGGGGGTTTATCTGTGCTAAAGGGGGTGGTCTGTGCTTAAAGGTGGTCCATCTGTGCTGAAGGGGGGTCTGTGCTGAATGGAGGGGTCTGTGCGGAATGGGGGGGTCTGTGCTGAAGGGGGGGTCCATCTGTGCTGAATGGAGGGGTTTGTGCAGAATGGGGGGTCTGTGCTGAAAGGGGGTCCATCCGTGCTGAAGGGGGGGGTCTGTGCTGAAGGGGGGGGGGTCTGTGCTGAAGGGGGTCCATCTGTGCTGAATGGAGGGGTCTGTGCTGAAATGGGGGGGTCTGTACATTCTCTAGGCTATATTTATATGGGCATGGAGTGAAGCTGAATTATCTCAAGAGCTATTTCACACTGCCAGCTGGCCGTATTATCGGTAAAGCGGCGCTTTACCATCGTAATAGCTATTCGGTCGCTAGCGGGGCGCTTTTAAACCCCCCCTAGCGTTTGAAGAAAGGGTTAAATGTGACTGTGTATCGCTGCTGCCGAAGCCCCCCTCCCTGAAAAAATTTCAGCGGACGCCCATGAATGCATATACAAGCGGGCACACGAAACATCAACCTGCGTGAGAATACAAGAGACAAATTACAAAATATTTACGAGATGGTATAGGACACCCGAAAGGCTAAACAAAATGTTCCCAGAAGTCTCAGACAAATGTTGGAGGTGCCAGGGGAGCAAAGGAACGATGTTACACATATTTTGGGATTGCATTAGGTTAAGGATTTTTTGGTCAGAGATTAAAGGAGTTCTCCAGCTATGCTCAGAATACGAGATCCCGGAAGATCCAGAATTCTACCTTCTACATGTTAACCATATACCAGAAAAAGCCTATAGGGAAACAATTATTTGCCACCTCCTAGACGCGGCAAAGGCCTGTATAACAAAGAAGTGGAAATCACCAATCCCTCCATCAGTGGAGATGTGGATAAGTAAGTATATTAGAAGAGTTAGTACTGACAGAACAACATCAAAAAGAAAAATACCTAAGAACGTGGACGTCTTGGAAGTCCTACATGGGTAACAGGGGAGAGGTTTAAGGAAGGTAATGCTGAATGTCCCGGAAGAAGCGCATTGATGGTGGCATTGATGGGCACTAATATGCGGCACTGATGGGCGGCACGGATGGGCACTGATAGGCGGCACGGATTGGCGGCATGGATGGGCATGGATAGGTGGCACGGATGGGCACGGATAGGTGGCACAGATGGGCACAGATCGGGGGAACGGATAGGCGGAAAGGATGGGCATGGATAGGCGGCACGGATGGGCACGGATAGGCGGCACGGATGGGCACTGATAGGCAGCATGGATGGGCACTGATAGGCGGCATGGATGGGCACTGATAGGTGGCACGGATGGGCATAGATGGGCACTATCCTATGTGTTGTACTAATGGATGCCAATCAATGCCAAACAATGCCTGCCAATCAGTGATGTCCATTGTGGGCACTGATTGGCATCCATTGCGGCACTGATTGGCATCCATTTTTTGTGTCATTGTCATCCCTGGTGGTCTAGGGTGGCATACCTGTGTTTTTTTTTTGCATCCCTGATGGTTCAGTGGGCATCCCTGGTGGTCCAGTGGGCATCCTTGGGGGGGCTGTGCTGATAATCAATCAGCACAAACCCCCCCTGTCACAGGAGTAGCCGATCGGCTCTCCTCTACTCGCGTCTGACAGCCGATTACCGGCTTTTCCTGTTTACATCGTGATTAGCCGTGATTGGACACGGCTGATCACGTGGTAGAGTCTCCGTGAGAGACTCTTTACCTTGATCGGTGTTGCGGGGTGTCAGATTGACACCCTGCAACAACGATCGCCGTTGTCCCAAAGAGTGGGGGAACCGGATGCTAGTGGAGGTGCCAAGCACTAAACCCCCTCCACTACCAGAGTGGCTGACGCCTCTGCCATGTCATCCATCTACTGGCTGATTGGCTGCCTTACATTAGATTCCTCTGGAGAGCATTCTGTGTTAGACCCATGTGTTGTATATTCCTCTAACTTATTCCCCTTGTTGTGTTGCAAGACCTGTTCTTTTGATACACTGTGCATACACCCCTTTAAGAGACTTCAAACCAGGCAAAGCAAGTAAACAAACAAAACTCCTTTACTGAGATAGTTGCTGATTTCTGATAGTTGCCGACAATTCTCAAAATTCATTCTGAACACAGTTCCTATACACAGCTCTTCTAATATCCAATAGTGTGCATACCTTATGCAGAAAGCAAGTCTATAAGGAAATCCTTTTTAAGGCAACAGTCCATTTAGGTATTAATCCACAAGAGTCGCTACAAGTCGCTAAGAGTCCATGACTGCCAGTAATCCATTAGGGCAGAAATCCATAGTTGGTAACTGAGAGTCCATCACATTCCTCAAGTTCTGAGCCTCTTAGGGAACCCCAACTCCCCCACCAACTGGGGCGCAGTCTACAGAGTAACGACCTACATCTTGGTAGCTTTCCTAGCAGAGCAGTAATGGCATTTCAGTGAGGCCTTTTTTATGTGGATTTCTAGAAAATTCCTTAGATACACCATACATCTACATTGTAACAATTTGCACCTGGCTTGCTCAGTTAACTCGAGGTTCACTTTTAGACCCGGTTCACACTGGGGCAACATGACAGGCGGCTCAGCCACCTGACGTGTCGCGTCCCATTCAATGCAATGGAACCGTTCTAATAGGAGCGACGCAAGTCGCTCCGACTTAGAAAAAGGTTCCTGTACGACTTCGGGGGCGGCTCGGGGCGACCTGCATTGACTTCTATACAGAAGTTGTTTTGCAAATCGCCTCTGAAGTCGTCCTCAGGACGACTTGCAGAGTCACCCCCGAAGTCGTGCCGCTGCAGTGTGAACCGACTCTAACTTGCTCCATGCCATGTTTTCCACTTTAGGGTGATGCTATTCAGCTTTAATTTGAAAAAACTAGGCACTGTAACCAAAATCATTTCTAATTGACTGTGCAAAAGGCCAAAATCAACCAGCCAGCTTGTGTTTGGGCTTGGTTCACACCTGTGCGGCTGTATTCTGAGTGTAGGACAGCCCATTTATTTAAAAAGAAGTCCATGACCCTTTTTTTTTAACGCACCGCAGGGAACTGCAATGTGGAAGTTTTGGTGATATGTGGGGGTGCCATCAGGAAAATGGAATCCTCATGTCTGCTAAAGAGTAGCGAGTTTCTCTAGCAATTGTATGTGTGTTCCCGACATGCTATACTGTGAATCTAGACTTAGAAAACAAAGAATTAGGGCTAGGTGACATCTGAATCACACAGGTCTGCATTTGAATGGGCTGAAATCGAGCTGGATCGCACCAAAGTAGTGTATGCACTACTTTTCAAAAACACATTGCACTAATTCGCATGGCTCTGTGCAGGCCCGGATTTACTCCCATTGCCGCCCCAAGGCCGGGTCCTTCAATGCCGCCCCCCGCCTGCGCAGTACAGGGGGGACATTATCTGCCGGGGGACTATTTCGGCAACACACGAAGGAGGTGGGGGGGGTTTGCTGCCGAATATGACGTTGAGAGGCGGGGGGGTGCTGCTGCCGAAAATTAAGAAGCAGGGAGGGTGACATTGAACATTGGGGGGGTCTGACAAAATGACATTGAGAACCGGGGGGAGGGGGGGTTGCTGCTCCGGAATATTACATTGAGAGCCATCTCACCTCCTCTTCCCTCCGTTTTCTCTCCTCTCACCATCCGTGATATGACAGGGGGGAACTTTGGAAAGGAAAGTGAAAGTGTCCTCTCCTCTCAGCCGCAGTGCCGCCCCTGCACCCACTGCCACCCCAAGGCCTGGCCTTGTTGGCCTTGTCTGGAATCTGGCCCTGGCTCTGTGGTACCAATGCAAGCTGGTCCAGGCAAATGAGATCTGCATATCGGGTGTCATTAAGAATAAATTAACACTTACAGCAGATTGCACATCCAGTGCGTTTTGAACGTGGAGCTGGGAGCGCACCTTTCTGGTGTGGACCGACCCATAGTCTTGTATTTCTTACTAGCATTCTTTAACAATGTAAGAGTGTTTACTCAAAAGTGTAACAATTAAAGTAAACTCATAACTTGCAAATAACAAGTGAAGCAAGTTCATAAAACCCATGCAACTATTTTAGAAGGAAACAGAAAAATAAAAACATTTGGACAGACCTGACATTTGACATTCATAATTTCTTGCTTCATGACAGCTTCATGCATGCGCTCAGGCAGGATTATATAAAGAATACCTGTAGTCATGGAAAGGTAAACTTGTTTAAAGAATGGAATGCAAGCATAATAAGTTTCCTTCAAAAACCTTCATTGGTCTTCTCTACTCAAATAACCTTTAATGTTCTTCTCAAATAACCTTCACTGGTTTCTTCAAGTTCCCGGGATTTCTAAAACAAGGGGCATCTAACATGCACAGCTTATTTCTAGAATGCCAGGAGGCCCGTTCTACCACCTTGTTCCTTTTTTGGTCATGGAGGCCACCCTTCACAAGGACCAATATTAAGTTGTAAGAGGGGGTGCTTTTATCTCTCCTTTCTGTAGGTGATTAGTTATAAGTTTGCTATGAGTGTTACAGGCTCCTGGGGTTTTTGGTTTTGTTTAGTCTGTCCCCTGCTGGTCACAAGATGTCCATAAAGCAAAGAAAAAGCCAAATTTTTATAGAAATTACACCATGGCAGAGCAGAATTCCTTTCACAGAGGCCTCCAATCAAGCACCCTCTCCATGCAGCTTCTCAGGTAGGTTTCTCAATCTTTAGGGCCACATTGCCCTGTCAGTGTGCTGAACTCTATGAGCTTACTCACTCCTCGAAGGAAGTTGATTACATGCCAAACCACCCCTGTCACCTACGTCTAATGCCTTGTACACACGGCGGTAAAAAGACTGCCTGGAAAACCAAGGGGAAAACTGAGAACCTGCTTTGGAAGCTTTTTCCCCCCTACACACGGCCGGGTTTCCCGCCAAGAAAACTGCCATGAGAGCTTTGGTCAGGAAACCCGGCAATGTGTATGGTCCACCACAGGTTTTCCCCATAGGTAAACTGGCAGCTTAAAAATCGCAGGGAAGATGTTCTCGTTTTTCCCGCTGGGGTTCCCAGCGTTTTTCCTGTTAGGAAAACTGCGATGGAGCATACACACGGCCGGTTTTCCCGGCCAAAAGCTGTCATGGCAGTTTTCCCGACATGTGTATGTGACCTTCCGTCCGTGCAGGCTTCAATATTGGGTCGAACGAAAGGAGCTAGGTTGGGTGAACATGTTAATAACATAAAAAAGGGGTGAAAAAAGCAAAACCTTTCAAATCATTTTAGGCAGCACCACAATATGGATCCAAAACAATTACCCCTTTGTGGAAGAGATACAATTGATAAGCATTGGAAAGGTATAGATTTGAGAACGGTTATATCTCAAAACAAAACCTGATGGATTTATGAGTTAGGTACTCTAAATCCGGATGGTTTAAATATTGATATTTTTAATCTAATTATTGAAAGTTTATCTATATTTATAAATTGTATATATTTATTGATTATTTGGAGTTTTATATATATATATATATATATATATATATATACATATATATATATATATATATATATATATCGGTGCATTGTACACTTTGGTAATAATAGAGTATTAGCAATTCTATTTGGTATTATAATTTATTTATAAATTTAACATGTTTATATTTATATTTAACATGGAATGTACATTTATAATGCATATTCACCTTTAGCCTCTAGATGGAGTTTTTTCAGATGCATAATGCAGTGACAACGTATTTTTATTTTAATATTTTATATTAAAAAAAAAAAAATTTATTTGCATTGATTTATTTATTAAGGCATATGGTTCTTTATATTACATTAACTTGCATTCTAGGGGGCAGATCCACAAAGATCAGAGATACGCTACGCCGCCGTAACTTACTTGTGTTATCTTCGAATCCTTAAAGATTTTGCGCTGTAAGTTACGGCGGCATAGTCTATCTCTGGCGGCGGAATTCAAATTGGCGATTAGGGGGCGTGTTTCATTTAAATGAAGCACGTCCCGCGCCGAATGAACTGCGCATGCGCCGTCCCTAAATTTCCCGCCGTGCATTGCGCTAAATGACGTCGCTAGGACGTCATTTTTTTTAACATAGACGTGAATTACATCCATCCCGATTCACGGACGACTTACGCAAAAAAAAAAAAAATCAAATTAAACGCGGGAACGACGGCCATACTTAACATGGCAAGTCTAACTATACGCCGCAAAACACCAGCTTTAACTATACGCCGGAAAAAGCCGACTAGAGACGACGTAAAAGAATGCGACGGCCGCGCGTACGTTCGTGGATCGTCGGAAATAGCTAATTTGCATACCCGACGCGTAAAATGACGCAAACTCCACCCAGCGGACGCCGAAGTATTGCATCTAAGATCCGAAGGCGTACGAAGCCGTACGCCTGTCGGATCTAACCCAGATGCCGTCGTATCTTGGTTTGAGGATTCAAACTAAAGATACGACGCGGGAAATTTGAAAGTACGCCAGCGTATCAGTAGATACGCCGGCGTACTCTCTCTGTGGATCTGCCCCTAGGTCTTTTAGCTATTTATATGCCACACTGCGATCTATTATATGCTCCATTGCTTGTAAATATGGCAGCTGATAACATTGGGTGTAGTGGAGTGTACATGGAGGGGTTGACTTCTAGGGAGGTTGAGGATAGCTGGGTAAAGGGTTCAAGGAGGCAGAATCACAGAGACACATTTTTCAAACAGTGATGTAAGAAATATCTCCATAGTTAATTAAACAGCATAACCTTGGTGAGTAGCACAATAAGCAATGGAGCCAGTAACAGCCAAGTAATGGGTATTTTTTAGAAAGAGTTCACCCTCTGGCCTTCTTTTAGCTCATAGTATTGGTTCCCTTTAAGCATTCTAAAAATAAATAGCTCTGTAATGAGAAGCATAAATAGAGGAACAGATCTGTAACAATGAGTGCTGTAATGAATGAAAGCATAATACTATAGAAGAGGATGGATCGATATTTGTGAACCATAATACAATTACTTTCTCTCTCCCTCCCACACAGGAACTATATGAATTCTCAATGTTATCCTTAGGACTTCAGTCCTCAGGACAATCAGAGCTCTCAACAACACTCACATTGGCCAAGGACCTCACGTCTCTGGAGGGCCCCTGATCCCGCTGGCTGGTCAAGAAATCTGTGACCCCTGCTCTGCATCCCCAATGATATTGTTGCTACCCTGGGGCAAGGGTCACCAGAAGTCTCATTCACCCCCCTCACCTTCTTCTGTTTACTTCAATAGATATTTTCTGTCAAGGCAGAACATTGCTGACCATGGGCCAGATTCAGATACAATTACGTTGCTCCACGGCAGCGTAACGTATCTGATTTACGTTACACCGTCGCAGCGTAAGTGCCTGATTCTCAAAACTTTTACCTGTAAACTTGCAGCGGTGTAACGTAAATGCGCTCGGCGCAAGCCCGCCCAATTCAAATGGGGCGGGCACCATTTAAATTAGGCGCGTTCCCGCGCCGAACGTACTGCGCATGCTCCGTCGGGTAAATTACCCGACGTGCATTGCGCTAAATGACGTCGCACGGACGTCATTTGTTTCGACGTTAACGTAAATGGCGTCCAGCGCCATTCACGGACGACTTACGCAAACGATGTGTTTTTTTAAATTTTGACGCGGGAACGACGGCCATACTTAACATGGCTTAGAACAACTAGGGCTCAGCCCTAATTTTATGCAGCGTAACTCGACGGAAACGATGTAAAGTTAGATCGACGGGCAGCGCGGACGTTCGGGGATCGCCGTAACTAGTCATTTGCATATTCTACGCTGACCGCAATGGCCTCGCCACCTAGTGGCCGGCCTAGAATTGCATCCTTAAGATCCGACAGTGTAATTCAATTACACCTGTCGGATCTTAGGGCTAGCTATGCGTAACTGATTCTATGAATCAGTCGCATAGTTAGGACGGCCGTAACACAGAGATACGACGGCGTATCAGGAGATACGCCGTCGTATCTCTTTTGTGAATCTGGCCCAATGTTCCTGACTCCTAAGCTGGCCATATATAGATTTTCTTTTGAGCAATTATAAAAAAAAATCAGAAAAAACATTGCTCATGCAAAGGTTTTAGACAGGTGTTAAGAAATGCTGTAATATAAGGATGTTTTTAAAAATATATCTTTAATTATTATTTGTTTTTATCAATTTACAAAATGCAAAGTGAGCAAACAGAAGAAAAATATAAATCTAATCAATATTTGGTGTGAATACCCTTTGACTTCAAACTAGCATCAATTCTTATGCCGCGTACACACGATCGTTTTTCGGCATGAAAAAAAACATCGTTTTTCAGCATGTCCAAAAAAACAAAGTTTTTCCAACTTCATCATTAAAAACGATGTTGCCCACACACCATTGTTTTAGAAAAATTATGAACAAAGCGCGGTGACGTACAACACGTATGACAGCACTCTAAAGGGGAAGTTCTATTCGCCTTTGGGCTGCTTTTAGCTGATTCCTTGTTAGTAAAAGACGATTTGCGCTTTTTTGTCTGTTACAGCGTGATGAATGTGCTTACTCCATTATGAATGGTAGTTTTACCTGAACGAGCGCTCCCGTCTCATAACTTGCTTCTGGGCATGCGCGGGTTTAAAACGTTGTTTTTGCCCACACATGATCATTTTTTACAACCCAAAAACTACATTTTTTAAAACGACGTTAAAAAATGCAGCATGTTCGAATTTTTTTTTGGTCGTTTTTCAGAAGCCGAAAAACGATATGAAGCCCCCACACGATCATTTTAAATGACGTTTTTAAAAACTTCGTTTTTTTTCATGCCGAAAAATGACCGTGTGTACGCGACATTACACTTGCACACTTTGTACACTTGCACAAAAGCAGGAATTTTGTAGGATTAGAGTCAGGTGTATGACTAACTAATTATACTAACCAATTATACCAATCGCGTCACGAGTAGCCGAAAGAAGCCGACCGTCGGTGCGGCTCTATACGGCGCCTGCGCACCGACGTTCGGCTACTTTCGGAAAATCGTTACGCGATGTATGTGACCGTCGGAAGCCTGTCAATCAAATAGGAATGCCCAGTCCCGCAGCCCATACCCGGAAGCGGCGGAGAAGATCTATATCTAAAACGGTACAGCTTCGATTTAAAAAAAAAAAAATACCCGATTCCCCTTGACAAAATGAGCCTCAATCTAATGTTAAAAATTACGTTTTTGGGTGAACCTCCACTTTAATGCATTAAAGTGAAGAACCTTGAGACTTTACAACCCCTTAACAACATGAGATGGTTGGGTTGAATTTTGAAAATCAATGGTGGCACCATTAGATTACAAAACGCACAAATTTTCGATTGACAAATTATTTGAAATTTGACCCATGTATGGCAGGGATAAGGCTTCTTTCACACTGATCCATTTTTCTTCTGCTTTTGAGTTTAAAAAAGCCAAAGAAAAACGCATGACCATGAAATCCAATGTTTAACGGAACGTCCCACACTCCGCTTGAGGGCTTCCATCATATACCTCTTCCTTCAGTCTGAATACAGATATTAGAGCCCCATATTACAACCATGAACTAGGCAGGACTCATATGCAGTGGCGGTTCGTCCAATGAGGGCGCTGGAGCGCCGCCCCCTCTGGCTCTCACCGCCCTTGAGTCTAATAACATAGATTCATGCATTGCACGAATCTATGTTATTATCGCCGCTGCCGCTGTTCTATTCAGATGGTCGGCGCTCATGTCCGGCCATCTGAATAACGGCAGCTGGTTGGCTGTACGGAAGTGCGGCTCTGATAGGCTTTTCCGAGTACAGCCCTTGGGTCCCGGAAGCTTATACAAGGAACGCACTAGGGATGCGCTCCTTGTATAAGACTGACAGGCGTCTCAGCCAATCAGGTTGGCCTATTCTGGCTACCGGTAACCTGATTGGCTGAGACGCCTGTCAGTCATCGAGGGCGGTAGAAGACATCGAGGGACGTGGATGGCTGACTCCAGTAAAGGTAAGTGCCGGGTGGGGGGGGGGGTAAAGGGGCACTTTACAGGGCACAGCGGCGATATCAATGGGCACAGTGGCGACAATAGGCACAGTGGGGACAATCGGCACAGTGGGGACAATTAAAGGGCACAGCGGCGACAATTAAAGGGCACAGCGGTGACAATTAAAGGGCACAGTGGTGACAATTGATGGCACAGTGTTTGATGGCATGGCACAGTGGCTGCGTTTGATGGCATGGCACAGTGGTAACAATTGATGGCACAGTGGCTGCGTTTGATGGCATGGCACAGTGGTAACAATTGATGGCACAGTGGCTGCGTTTGATGGCATTGCACAGTGGCTGCGTTTAATGGCATGGCACAGTGGTGACAATTGATGGCACAGTGGCTGCATTTGATGGGCACAGTGAGGCTGCAATTTTATTTTTAGTTTGTGCCCCCCCAAAAATTTTGAGCACCAGCCGCCACTGCTCATATGGCTGCAAAGCTGGAACATGAACTGTTTATTTGAACAAAGGCACACACATATACACTCAGGGGACAATACCCCCTTCTTTGCATAATGTCAGGGCAGTAGTATGACACAGGTGTATTCAAACTCATCAGTAGACTGTCTTTGCGAGGGGCTGCTGGAGAAATCCCCCCCCCCCCATCCCCTTCTACAGCTAATCCACAGAGACATGTATATCCCATAATAGGTTGCTCTTAAGGCAGACAGACACGATAGAACATTGGGATACCTCAAATGATCTAGTAAAGAGTCTACAACAGTATATGAGATAATATACACAGTGAAACCTCGGATTGCTAGTAACGCGGTTAACGAGCGTTTGCAATACGAGCATTTATTTATTTTTTTAATTCTGACTCGGTTTGCGATTGTTGTCTCGCAAAATGAGCAGGATTCAAGCCTCTGCGGTGTGCAGTACCGCATTTGGCCAGAGGGGCAGGGGCACTGGAGCCGATCAGAACCGATTGGAGCTGATCGGAGCCGTTCAAAAATACCTGAAAATACTCCGTTCCTGGGCATTTTCTAGGGTTTCTTAAGTTCAGCCGAGCTGTTCCCGAGTATGTCCGATGCTCTCTGGCGCCCTGGATAGAAGAAGATCCTGGACTGCTGCACTCCTTAAACACTGGGCTAGATTCAGAAAGCCCGCCGTAAGTTTGTGCGGGCGTAGCGTATTTCAGATACGCTACGCCGCCGTAACTTAGTGAGGCTGGGGGTTGGATTCACAAAGAACCTGCGCCCTAAGTTACGGCGGCGTAGCGTAACTCTGTCAGCATAAGCGCGCCGAATTCAAATTGAGAAGAGGTGGGCGTGTTTTATGTAAATAAAACATGACCCCACGTAAATGACGTCTCTAACGAACGGCGCATGCGCCGTCCGTGAACGTATCCCAGTGTGCATGCTCCTAATCACGTCGCAAATAGTCAATGCTTTTGACGTGAACGTAATTTACGCAAGGCCCTATTCGCGAACGATCTTACGCAAACGACGTAAAATTTTCAAAATTCGACGCGGGAACGACGTCCATATTTAACATTGGCTATGCCTCATATAGCAGGAGTAACGTTACGCCGGAAAAAGCCTTACGCAAATGATGTAAAAAAATCTGCCGGGCGCACGTACGTTTCTGAATCGGCGTATCCAGCTCATTTGCATATTCTACGCTGAAATCGACAGAAGCGCCACCTAGCGGCCAGCATAAATATGCAACTAAGATACGACGGCGTAAGAGACTTACGCCAGTCGGATCTTATGCCGCGTACAGACGGTCGTTTTTTGTGATGAAATAAAATGACGTTTTATATCATGAAACAAAACGACGTTTTTGAAACTTCAATTTTAAAAAACGACGTTGCCTACACACCATCGTTTTTTCAAAATGCTCTAGCAAAGCGCGGTTACGTTCAGCACTCTTTTCCATTGAAGCTCGCTTCATACCTTGCTTCTAAGCATGCGCGGGTTTAAAAACGTTGTTTTAAACGTCGTTTTAGCTACACACGGTGATTTTTTATGACATAAAAAACGACGTTTTGAAAAACGACACAAAAAATTGAAGCATGCTCGAATTTTTTTTTTGTCGTTTTTCAGAAGACATAAAACGACGTTTTCCCCCACACACGGTCACTTTAAATTACGTTTTTAAAAACGTCGTTTTTTTTCATCACATAAAGCGACCGTGTGTACATAAGCCTAATTTAGGCGTATCTTGCTTTCTGAATACAGAAAGAAGATACGCCGGCGCAGCTTTGAATTTACGTGGCGTATCAATAGATACGCCGTCATAAATTCTTGCTGAATCTAGCCCAATGTCTTTATTGTACAAATGAAATAAAAAAAAACAACCAAAGCGATGCAGTCAAAATTAAGTGAACAGCAGGAAAAAGGTGGCTGACATGTTTCACATCATGTGATGCTTACTTATAGCTCTCTGGCGCCCCCCACCTCTGGCCACACGCAGTATTGCATGCCATAGAAATGCGGAACGTATTATTTTTGTTTCCATTGACTTCTATGGGGAAACTCGCTTTGATATGCGAGTGCTTATCCTGGAGCGGATTATGCTCGTAATCCAAGGTTCCACTGTATATGTATATACAGTATTCCAGTGTGGTTGTACGGTGAGTCTGGTTACGGTAGATCAGACTGGGGGGGGATTGCCCCTAATGACACAAGGTGATTTACACATATGAGGGGCCTGGGGAGCTGAACAAGTAGATTCCAATGCTCTCCAAGGTAAGCCCCTCCGCCCAAAGTGACTCCTATCACACTATGGAACTCTTCACACCGATCAGTTGCAGATCTGATTGCATTTGAAAAATAATACCCACCAAAAACGCACCTTATCAGTGAAATAAATGGAAACCGCATCAAAAACGCATAAAAAACTTCCTTAATTGCATTTTTGATGCAGTTTTTGAGTTAAGTGTCTTTTTTTCCCAGGTGCAAACTCAAAATGCACCAGAAACGCAGTAAAAGATGTCAATAAAGCATATGCATTTCTAGCGTGGTTTTGCAATGGAACAGTGGGGGTAATTTACGAAAGACAAATCCATTTTGCACTGCAAGTTCCGAAAATCGGAGGTTCACTTTTTGTGTGGACCTCTGCTTTAAGAAGTTGGAGGTCCAACCCCCCCCCCAAAAAAAAATTGTAAAGTCAGCAGCTACAAATACTGTAGCTGCTGACTTTAAATATTTGGACACTTACATGTCCAGGGATCCCGTGATGTTGTCAACCCAGACAATTTTTCCATCAGCTCTCTGGTGATGCCTGAGAGAGAAGATCACCGCTCAAGGTAGGTCTATTGAAGGGTCGTTTCAAAAATATAGGACTCCAAGGGTGCAGGCAATGCACTAAGGCAAATATTGGTAAAAAGATGAGGGATGGACAGCCGCACTCCAAACCAAACAGGTTGTCTTTATTCAAATCAACAGCAAGAACACAGCAGATCACAGCAATAGGAACAGGAGAATACCGACGTTTCGCACTGGCTGTTGATTTGAATAAAGACAACCTGTTTGGTTTGGAGTGCGGCTGTCCATCCCTCATCTTTTTACCAATCTCTGGTGATGCCGTTGCCTTGCAGCTTCACAGCCGGTTCCCTACTGTGGAAGTGTGAAGTGTGCTGCGCTTTGTGAATGATGCATTGGTGGGGGACAGAGGAGGGGGGCCGAACTTCTGGGGGACCTTGCTTCTCCCAGAAGCGGGTAGAGGTACCTGTCAAAACCAGGCACCCAATTCCCCCTCCCCCCTATTTTTATGTGATTGGCCAGGCTTCATTCACTATTGTGTGATTGGCCAGGCTTCATTCACTATTGTGTGATTGGCCAGGCTTCATTCACTATTGTGTGATTGGCCAGGCTTCATTCACTATTGTGTGATTGGCCAGGCTTCATTCACTATTGTTCTGTGATTGGCCAGGCTTCATTCACTATTGTGTGATTGATCAGGCTTCATTCACTACTGTGTAATTGGCCAGGCTATATTCACTATTGTGTGATTGGCCAGGCTTCATTCACTATTGTTCTGTGATTGGCCAGGCTTCATTCACTATTGTTCTGTGATTGGCCAGGCTTCATTCACTATTGTTCTGTGATTGGCCAGGCTTCATTCACTATTGTGTAATTGGTCAGGCTTCATTCACTATTGTTCTGTGATTGGCCAGGCTTCATTTGCTATTGTGTAATTGGCCAGGCTTCATTCACTATTGTGTGATTGGCCAGGCTTCATTCACTATTGTGTGATTGGTCAGGCTTCATTCACTATTGTGTAATTGGCCAGGCTTCATTCACTATTGTTCTGTGATTGGCCAGGCTTCATTCACTAATGTTCTGTGAACAGCCAGCATTAGGCTGGCCAATTTCTTATTCAATTTCCTTTAACTTTGTAATGCAATGACCTACCTGATTGCATACATATTGAAAGTGTTTAGGTGCGACCATATGGTCTTGGTAAATCTAAAGACAAATTGTACAAGAAAACTGTGTAATGTATGGTCAGCCTCAGATCGTTCATTTATCATCACATGTACAGCGATCCTGATTGCTCTGTGTATGGTCAGTCCCGCGTCCTCCATCCATCCTCCAGGTAAATAAATAGCAAGCAGCTGCCTCTCTCCGGCTCGGTCTGGCTGATGAGTGACGTCCCTGATTGGCTGACAATGACATCAGCACCCCCGTCCTAGAGAACCCAGCGGCTCGCTCCGTACACTGCCCAGGCCACGCCCCCCCAATGCTCCAACCAATCCAACCCCACCGGGAGCCAGCCGTCCCCTCCCCTCCCCGCCCCTCGCACTGTTCTAGCCCAGCGTCAGTCACCTCCGCGGACACGCCCATTCCGAATCTTTTCATTACTCTGTGCAAAAAAGAAAGTAAGTGTGTTGCAGCTGCACATGAATGGAGCCGAGTGAATGGAAGCTGGAGAGATAAATCAATAGGGGCAGGAAGAGAGCCAGCGGCTGGAGGAAGCTCTCCCAACAGTAAGTGCCTGCAGGAGGAGGAGGGGAGGAGGGAGAAGGAGGGGGGTTATCCTTTAAATGCTTCCCCAGGCACCTGATTGATTGTGGGAAGTCCTCTGCCAGCCTGTGGCTCTTCCAGCTGTTGTGGCACTACAAGTCCCAGCAGGTGATGAGGAGACCTGGCACAGCTGGCAGAGGAGAGTGTCTGTACTTCCAAGGGGTGTGCTCAGGCTGTGGGCAGCATGCTGCTGTTGTCTTATGTCTGCTGCAGTGGGAGTGAGATTATTAGAAATCTTGGATTTCTCTTACTTCACAGCCTGCTTTGCATTCATAGAATGGCGCAAATCGCCCGCCAGCTCATTTATTCTAATAATTCTTTTTTTTCCCCCCTTTAACCAAGATATATGGCAGCTGCAATATTCCGATCAGGACCATCCAGGCTGCTCCTGCTGCATGAATGCGGATATTTTCTGCCTTACTTTTGACAAGGGATCTGCTGGGAACTTAACCGCCGCCTGGCCGGAGGGATGCCATGCATTTAATGTGTTAATCAAAAGCTGCCCTTGTGGGTCACATGAGCACCATTTGCAATGCACATTAATCCGTGCGCTGGAAGGGAATGTTAACATGCATGGAGGGACATGGGACTGTCAGGGACTTGAGGGAAGGTCAGCTCGCCTGTCTGCATAGCTTAACTTTCACTGAGAAAAATCAGCCTATTCTAGGCTTTGATGCCTCGGCGGAATGTCTTCTGCAAGAGATTTCCGGAAAAAAAAAATATTGGCCTCTACGCTGATGTTATTCCGCTTTAACCGAAGAACTCCTTATAACCTGCAGATCTGTAGCAGAAACATAGACCCCTCGCTGCCCATTCGTGGCCAATATTTATCAGATCTGTAGCAGAAACATAGACCCCTCGCTGCCCATTCGTGGCCAATATTTATCAGATCTGTAGCAGAAACATAGACCCCCCCCGCTGCCCATTCGTGGCCAATATTTATCAGATCTGTAGCAGAAACATAGACCCCCCGCTGCCCATTCAGATCTGTAGCAGAAACATAGACCCCCCGCTGCCCATTCGTGGCCAATATTTATCAGATCTGTTGCAGACACATAGACCCCCCCGCTGCCCATTCGTGGCCAATATTTATCAGATCTGTTGCAGACACATAGACCCCCGCTGCCCATTCGTGGCCAATATTTATCAGATCTGTAGCAGAAACATAGACCCCCGCTGCCCATTCGTGGCCAATATTTATCAGATCTGTAGCAGAAACCTAAACCCCCCCGCTGCCCATTCGTGGCCAATATTTATCAGATCTGTAGCAGAAACATAGACCCCCCCCGCTGCCCATTCGTGGCCAATATTTATCAGATCTGTAGCAGACTTATAGACCCCCCGCTGCCCATTCGTGGCCAATATTTATCAGATCTGTAGCAGACTCATAGACCCCCCGCTGCCCATTCGTGGCCAATATTTATCAGATCTGTAGCAGAAACATAGACCCCTCGCTGCCCATTCGTGGCCAATATTTATCAGATCTGTAGCAGAAACCTAAACCCCCCCACTGCCCATTCGTGGCCAATATTTATCAGATCTGTAGCAGACTTATAGACCCCCCACTGCCCATTCGTGGCCAATATTTATCAGATCTGTAGCAGACTCATAGACCCCCCGCTGCCCATTCGTGGCCAATATTTATCAGATCTGTAGCAGAAACATAGACCCCCGCTGCCCATTCGTGGCCAATATTTATCAGATCTGTAGCAGAAACCTAAACCCCCCCACTGCCCATTCGTGGCCAATATTTATCAGATCTGTAGCAGAAACATAGACCCCTCGCTGCCCATTCGTGGCCAATATTAATCAGATCTGTAGCAGAAACATAGACCCCCCCCCCCCGCTGTCAATTCGTGGCCAATATTTATCAGATCTGTAGCAGAAACATAGACCCCCGCTGCCCATTCGTGGCAAATATTTATCAGATCTGTAGCAGAAACATAGAAACCCCGCTGCCCATTCGTGGCCAATATTTATCAGATCTGTAGCAGACACATAGACCCCCGCTGCCCATTCGTGGCCAATATTTATCAGATCTGTAGCAGAAACATAGACCCCCCGCTGCCCATTCGTGGCCAATATTTATCAGATCTGTAGCAGAAACATAGACCCCTCGCTGCCCATTCGTGGCCAATATTTATCAGATCTGTAGCAGAAACATAGACCCCCGCTGTCCATTCGTGGCCAATATTTATCAGATCTGTAGCAGAAACATAGACCCCCGCTGTCCATTCGTGGCCAATATTTATCAGATCTGTAGCAGAAACATAGACCCCCCGCTGTCCATTCGTGGCCAATATTTATCAGATCTGTAGCAGACACATAGACCCCCCTGTTGCCCATTCGTGGCCAATATTTATCAGATCTGTAGCAGACACATAGACCCCCCGCTGCCCATTCGTGGCCAATATTTATCAGATCTGTTGCAGACACATAGACCCCCGCTGTCCATTCGTGGCCAATATTTATCAGATCTGTAGCAGAAACATAGACCCCCCGCTGCCCATTCGTGGCCAATATTTATCAGATCTGTAGCAGACACATAGACCCCTCCGCTGCCCATTCATAGCCAATATTTATCAGATCTGTAGATGGGAACGTTGCTGATGCGGAGATGGAGGTCTGGTAAGGGTCGTTTTATTCCAGCTAGCATGACAGGGGCTGCAGAGCACGTCCGCTGATGATATTTTTAGCAGCTGTATATCCTTACCATAAAAAAAACCTGTGTCATTAGTTATCTCTCCGCTTGCGTTGAATGTTGAAAAAAGACTTGGTTAAGTTGAATAAACCGTGAGAAATCTCCGACTTACGTCACAGAAGAAAACTTCAAACATTTTCAGGTCTGGCATCGTATATAGATAGATAGATATAGAGAGATTTATATAGATATATATATGTGTGTGTGTGTGTATATATATGTGTGTGTGTGTGTGTGTGTGTGTGTGTGTATGTATATATATATATGTATGTATTTTTCTTACATACGCAGAATACTTTCTTAATCCCAAAAGGACTTAACAAAGTGTGTCAGAAAACATAAATGGTATGTAAATTTATATATATGAAAATGTTGTGTGTGTGTGTGTGTGTGTGTGTGTATATGTATATGTGTGTGTGTGTGTGTGTGTGTGTGTGTGTGTGTGTGTGTGTGTGTGTATATATATATATATATATATATATATATATATATATATATATATTAGAATTATTTTTTGTTAAATATATATTTTTATATATATTAAAATTGCGTATATATTATATACCTCCTCTCCTTTATCTTTTATGGAGCAGTGTCAAGGTGGGCTCCCAATAATCCACCAATATTCAGTAGAAAAAAAAACAACGACAGGACACATTCTCCAATGCAAATAATTTACTATTATAAAACATTTTGTCTTTGAAGAAGCAACCAGTAAATTTGCATTGGAGAATGTTTCCCGTCATTTTTTTCTTCTGAATATTGGTGGATTATTGGGAGCCCACCCTGACACTGCTCCAGAAAAGATAAAGGAGAGGAGGAAGTATTATATATATATATATATATATATATATATATATATATATATATATATATATATATATATATATATATATATATATATATATATATATATATATATATATATATATATATATATATATATATATATATATATATTTATGTATATATATATATTTATGTATTTATTTTAACATAATATTTTTTTAAATTAAATTATATATAATTTTTTTATTTATTATATATATTTTTATGTGCTTTCACTATCTTTTATATATATATATATATATATATATATATATATATATATATATATATATATATATATATATATACATACACATATACACACACACACACACTGTGGATGGATACCATTTCTGGCTCACCCAGTTAAAATCTAAACCATGGGTGCTCAACCTGTGGCCCTCCAGCTGTTGCAGAACTACAACTTCCATCATGCCTCTGCCTTTGGGTGTCATGCTTGTAACTGTCAGCAGCTTGCAATGCCTCATGGAACTTGTAGTTCTGCAACAGCTGGGGGGGGCACAGATTGAGGGCCATGATCTAAACCATACACAATACTGTCTATAGTGCACAATGTAATATTCCCTTTTTGGCCCCGTTCACACCTAGGCGTATATACGCCTGTAGTGTGAACGCCGCTGCCGCCCCGACACGCCAGAGGGATGCTTTAGCATTGCCCTCTATGGAGATGGTTCACATCTCCACGCCGGACGCCTGAAAAAAGGTCCCGGACCTTTTTTTCAGGCATCTTTCGGCGTTCGGCTAGGAGATGTGAACCATCTCCATAGAGGGGGTCACAGGCTGCATTCACAATCGCTGCGTTTTGTCACCGCGAATCGCGGTACAAAACGCCGCTATTTGCCGCCGCAATTCGCGTGACAAAATGCCGCGATTCAATACGCTATAGTGTGAATGCAGCCTTAGTGTGCGTCATTTAGATAATATTCATATCTCTATAATTTTTTTTATTTATTTTTCTCATTCGCATGTTTTTGCATTTTATTCCACTTTTTGGGTAAACATCATAAAGGACAGTTTTATAATAAAATAATACTGATGAACTTATCTTGTTTCTCTGTGCCTTTAATGATGGCCATGCACCCTTCAAATTTTTCTATTTGATCAAATCGACTGAATGGGCAACCTATCAAATAGGTTGCCCATTCAGTCGATTTGATCAAATAGTGACTTCCCCTTCTGTCGATTCGGATCAGATTCGATCAAACTCAATTCAACTCAACTGGCCAGGGTGGAAAATGATGGATCTAGTTGCATCAATCACTTAGATGTTTTGCTCATGAACTTCATTTTTGTTCAATCCAAATATGAGGCTGCAGATTCGCTAACTTTTGATTGTATCTTCCAACGATCAGTCAAAATCCACTTCCCACTGTGTGTCTTATCACATGGAATGGGTTGTGGACTACAGATCAATTATCCTTATCAAGGGAGATTGATCGGAAAAGCAAATCATTATTTATTGAAGCGTGTATAGATACCTCATGGTTTGATGATCGCTCAGAAATGATCCGACCACCCTTGAAACGTTCGTTCAGTTTTCTAACAATTGGAGGAGAGAAATCGATGATGATTTTTACATTTTGTGAGCTGAAAAATCAAAGGAGATCGGAATTTGCTTCTTAAAGGAGTTGTAAAGGAAATTTTTTTTTTGCTGAAATGACTGTTTACAGAGTATAGAGACATAATAGTTAACTGATTCCTTTTAAAAATGATATAAAAAATAGATAAAAATCAATCATATAATGTACCTGCAGTTCTAGTTTCGTTTTTGCATGTTGTTTCCTGCCTCTGTGCTGTACAGAGCCAATACAGGGCAGTGATGGTTTGGAAAACGAAACTGATTGGTGCTGTGGGGTTTTAAACACACAGTAATCACACCTCCTTGAGGTGACCACAGAGAGAAAGCTCCCAGTACTGTGGTTATCAGGAAACAGACAACCAGGAAGTGTGCAGATCAGAGAAGAATTACAGCAACTTGAGAGCAAAAACGAACAATGAGGACATGAAAACAGCACTGCATTAAGGTAAAGGAAGCCATTAAGATGAAAAAAAAAAATCCTTTACAAACCCTTTAACTAAAATTCTACAGCTGTCAATACGCCTAGTGAATTTTGTCCCCCGTCCCTGATGAACCATCCTAAATTTGAGCCATGGGGGGGGGGGGGCGGGGCAATGTTGACCCCCCTCCATCCAAGATCCTTTGATCTGAAAACTGTTCGAGGAATTGATTGATTTCTCTCAATCATCACACAGGGATCAATGAGCAAAATCTTACAGTGTATGAAAAATCGAAGTTATTACAGTGCGCATGGACATGGTCATGAACATTCGTTTGTTTGAATCGGGTCTCCAAACTTTTTAAACACAGGGCCTTTTTATACCGCATTCACACCTAGACGTATGTTACCGCGGCGTATTTTGCCGCGACAAATTGCGGCGTTTTGTCCCGCGATTTGCCGTGACAAAACGCGGTAAAATACGCCGCTGTAACATACACAGGAGGGGTGACAAAATTGTCAGCTATGGCCGAACGCCGCCTGAAAAAAAGGTCCGGGACTTGTTTTGGGCTTCAGGCGTTTCGGCATGGAGATGTGAACCATCTCCATAGCCGACGATGTAAACTCACCCCTCCAGCGTATCAGGGGCTGCTGCGGCGTCGCGCTACAGGCGTATATACCCTTAGGTGTGAATGGGCACTAACTGTCGTTCAAATGTTAGGGAGGCTGGACTGTGCCCAGTGAGAGTAAACAATGCCCCACCTGTGGTATTAGGGGGGTGAATAGTGCCCGATTGTTGGTGTCAGTGTAAGGAACTTTGAACCATTGTTGGTGTCAGTTGAAGGAATTATGTCCCATTGTTGGTGCCAGTGTAAGGTATTATGTTGCATTGTTGGTGTCAGTGGGAGGAGTTATGTCCCATTGTTGGTGTCAGTGGGAGGGGTTATTTCCCATTGTTGGTGCCAGTGGGAGGAGTTATGTCCCATTGTTGGTGTCAGTGGGAGGAATAGTGCCATATTTTTGGTGTCAGTGGCAGGATTAATGCCTCAAGGGCCGGATAAGTTTAGAGATCACTGATTTTAAATGAAGGTGTATGGTATAGGAATGTATAAAAAAAAATGCATAGAAAGGTTTGTGTAAAATATAGAAGTATATGTATAAATAGATTTATCAGTACTTTATATTCTAGTATACTTCAATATATCCATGATAACCCCATGGCTCCATATACAGACAACTTACATATACAGGCTCTTGAATCAACTTCTAGATCCAGATTGGAATGTTCAAGTCTTGGATGTGAATGTCTCAGTACATTTGTCTTCAGACACATAAACACAGGATCACATGTACTACAGACCAGATGGCATTAGGCAAGATTGGACACTATGGGCTCACACTAGTGCGATCACAGACATTGCATGTTATTCGCATTGCTGTGCAGATCACATGCGATGTCTGTGCGATGTGAATTCAGCCATAGCCATATCATGATTAAGCACTGACCGCAGTGTGAAACGCGTAGGCTGCTATCTCCACTGTTTTGCTGTACTTTGTAGTGCATTTGCCACCTCTTTAAAATAAAGACAACCTAAGGTTTTTTTGGAAGTGCGGCTGTCCATTCTTCTAGCCTTTACAATTTGCCTGTATGGCTAAAGTCGCATCGCATTCGCACCCTTGTTTTGGTCCACTCTGGAATCGGATTGCATTGGTGTTCACATCTATAAGATCTGATTTCACAGTTCGCATTGCAATCTGCCAACCGATCTGAGGGTATCATTAGCTTTCTATTGACATCCGCAGCAGTTCGCAGACGTCAGTGTGAACCGTCTGCAATTAGGCTGCATTCACACCTTGGCGTACAAAATCGCTGCGTTTTGTCCCGCGAATTGCGGCGACAAATTGCAGTGTTTTGTACCGCGATTTGCGGCGACAAAACGCTGTGATTGTGAATGCAGCCTTACCCCCTCTATGGAGATGGTTCACATCTCCTATGCCGAACGCCGAAAGCCACCTGAAAAAAAGGTCCGGGACTTGTTTTCAGGCGGCAGGCGTACGGCGTTCAGCGTGGAGATGTGAACCATCTCCATAGAGGGCAATGTGAAATCATCCCTCCAGCGTCTCAGGGGCGGCTGCGGCGTCGCACTACAGGCGTATATACGCCTAGGTGTGAACGGGGGCTTAAGGTGCGATGCTGGAACCTGCACAGGATTCGCAGGGTTTACCGCATTGGACCAGTGTGAACCCAGCCTATAATTATTTGATTGCCCTCAGAGTAATAAAACCCAATTTCCGTCTGTCTACTCTGTATTTATAACATTTTTCAGCATGGCGAGTGACGTCTGAAAAAAGCCAGAACTGCTGGCCAGAGTGCTTGTTATGGGTCAGCGACTCACCAGGTAGTGAACACAGGATCGGATGACAGATGATTGGCTGACGGATCCAATGAACCTGTACCTTTAACAATATCACCTGTCACAGCTCTCTTATCTCTGGTGCCACAGGTTCTCTCTAATGCTGAACTTTGCCACAAAAACTATTGTGCACTGCAAAACAAAATCCACACCAATGAAGGTGTCCCGTCCCGTGTGTCCAGGCTGCAGCGTTATGTACAACTGACTTTTATTCCCCCCCCCCCCCGCACAGTGCAGTCAACGCCCAACAATCTTTGCTAAAAGTTACAGATCTGGTTGGAGTTCTCAGATCCCAGTGGGTTGCTCACACTCCAGCTCCTCCATTCATTAAATGTCTTGCATTCTTTTCAATGAATGCATGGTGCTCTGTGATTGGAGGAGGGGAGATCATGACATTCATCTGCTCCTCCTCCAGTCTATGAAAAGAATGCAAGACATTTACTGAATGGAGGAGCTGGAGTGTGAGCAATCCACTGGGATTGGAGTAGTCCAGCTGGAACTCTCAGGCCCTGTACACACGTCCGAGAAACTTGACGAGCAAAACACATCGTTTTGCTCGTCGAGTTCCTTGTGAAGCCACCGAGGATCTCGGCGAGCCAAGTTTCTTCATTGACTAACGAGGAAATAGAGAACATGTTCTCTATTTGGCCCGACGAGATCCTCGTCGGTTTCCTCGGCCAAAAGTGTACACACGACTGGGTTTCTCGGCAGAATACGGCTCTGATCGAGTTTCTGGCTGAATTCTGCCTTATTCATACATGTGAGAGTTCCATGTTGAAACGATTTTCAGAGGCCTTTTAGCAAAAAATATAATTTGATATTTTTAGAGGAGGGGGGCCCTGTCAGGTAGGCTGTACGGGGCGCGTGATTTCTATCAGCAGCCCTGCAAGTCTGACAACACTGCTTGGGATTTCAGTGTAGTGTGGTCAGCTCAAACAGGGAGTTAGGAGCTCACTGGATTTCTGGCAGATTAACAGGTATTTTTATGCACTTGTGATGTATTTAAATGGATGCAACCAGGGGGAAATGTGTGTGTGTGTGTGTGTGTGTGTTAGATAAATACACTAAATATTTTTTTCTTATTTTATTTTGCCTTGACATACACTATATATGCTTTTTCTTTTTTTTTTTAACATAGTTTTTATTGGTTTTAATATTGAGCAGTACAAAATATGCATTCAAGAAGTGTAGCGGAAAAAGAAAAAACAAACATATATGTAATATCAAAAATGCATGGTCAAGTATCTATCTATCTATCTATCTATCTATCTATCTATCTATCTATCTATCTATCTATCTATCTATCTATCTATCTATCTATCTATCTATCTATCTATCTATCTATCTATCTATCTATCTATCTATCGAATGCAGTAATCACATACTTATGAATTTTCAGGCAAAACTGATCACACTACTACCTGCAAGATCATATTCATAGATAAAATATTAAGGAAGAATTATAACCCACTATATGCTTTTTAGTGATACTTGGATATTATATAACAGGATAATTAAACAGTAAGCTCCTCAGGGGCAAAGGGCCATTATAAGCTAGGCTCCTCGGGGGAGGTGACTCATGTGAATGGTCTTATGTTCTCTGTAAAATGTTGCAGAACTTATTGGTGTTCTATAAATGGATAATAATAATAACATAATTCTATGTTTTCCAGCCCATGACCTACCATTCTACTTGACTTGGCAGTCCTCTGGGGTTACTCATGCCTCCATCGCCCTTAGACGATAGGGTTATTGTGGCATTAAACAGACCCGTGAGACCGCAGGAACTTAACCTCTGCATAGACTCTTCCTTCCTTGATTGCGCCACGGTGAGTGGCAGCTGCAAGTCCCTACTCAGCGCAAGTGTTGCCTCCTTAAACGCAGCCAATCTGACGTATATGCCCTCTTCCAACGGGTCTGCACGCTCTTTGGGTTGCGGATGTAGCAGTGCAAGTTGTTGCAGTGTGGCATCGTATGACAAGGACACTCAGAGCCAGGCCGTCAGCAACACCACTCTTACCAGCAGTGTCGCCGGACCCTCCGCTGCTTCCTCGTCCAACCAAATGGTCAACAATAATGAGAACAGCGCCAGTCTAAGCCCATCTGGTGGAGTTAGCAGTCCAGTGTCTAGCACTACCAAACAGTTTGCCAACATTAAGATCATCTATCCTAATGACTTGGCCAAGAAGATAGTAAAATGCAGCAAAACCCACCTGCCCAACCAGGGCCCCATCATCATTGACTGCCGACCTTTCATGGAGTACAATAAAAGCCATATTCAGGGAGCCGTTCACATTAATTGCTCCGACAAGATCAGCAGGAGGAGGCTACAACAGGGCAAAATCACGGTGTTGGATTTAATATCATGCAGGGAAGGCAAGGACTCATTCAAGAGGATATTTTCCAAAGAGATCATCGTTTACGATGACAATACCAATGAACCAAGTCGGGTTATACCCTCCCAGCCGCTCCATACTGTTTTGGAGTCACTGAAAAGGGAAGGCAAAGAACCTCTGGTGCTAAAAGGTAATGTGATAGGTGTTTATGAGTTGCTTTATGTTGAAATCGGCCATTTTTAAAGGGATTTTTTCAGGGGAACGCAGAGGCCTTCGTCATTGACTTCTTATTCTGCAAATGCTAACTGCTTGGTTGTCGGGATAATTCTGTTGTTGTATTACTTTGGTTCAGTTACCCAGAAATAATATGCAGATAAGGACTTGTGACTTTTCTCTGACTTTCCTGGCTGGACCTGAGTTAGTTACTCAACCCACTCAAGTTGGAAAGTCAGTAGAAGAGGCATACAAATAGCATTCAAGAGAAGGCGGCAGTAGTAGCAGCCTCCTTGTTTTTCTTAAAGGTTTAATTTAAATAGACCTTCCATGAAAATTGACATTGTCTACAGTAGCATCCTGTCTGCACGGCTGCCATCAGGGGGGTACAGCCGATACAACTGTAAGGGGCCCCGGGGACCAAGGGGCCCACCAGGGCTAGAAGAAGGCAGGACGGATGAAGGGGAGCCGTGTTGTGCACTATAGAAACAATCTTGCAGCTTCTGCTGCCTCTCTGTGTCATTGAGATCAGACATTCAGCTCTTTACTGCCACCTCTGGCTACTATGCACATGTGCACCCCTCATGTGAGCTGCCTATACTGTGCTTATCTGTGTCAGCAACATGTCAGCTTTGTGAAAACAAGCTGGGACCAGGTAGGAAGATTTCCTTTACAAGTAGGGGCTGTGAAGGATAGGGTGGGGGCTGTTTGTGTACAGGGAGGGGCCAGAGGCTTGTGTTTACAGATTTGTGTATGTGTGGGGCTGACATATATACTGTGTGTGTGTGTGTGTGTGTGTATATATATATATATATATATATATATATATATATATATATATATATATATATATATATATATATATATATACACAGGTGTGGAGGGGGTGACATATATACACAGGTGTGGAGGGGGTGACATATATACAGGTGTGTAGGGGGCTGGCATATATACAAGGGTGAGGGGGGCTGGCATATATACAGGTGTGGGGGGGGCTGACATATATACAGGGGTGAGGGGGGCTGGCATATATACAAGGGTGAGGGGGGCTGGCATATATACAGGTGTGGGGGGCTGACATATATATACAGGTGTGGGGGGGGCTGGCATATATACAGGGGTGAGGGGGGCTGACATATATACAGGTGTGAGGGGCTGGCATATATACAGGATTGAGGAGGGGGCTGACATATATACATGATTGGGGGGGGGGGGGGGCTGATTGCATACAGGCGAGATGGCTGGTGTGCGAATTCGGAGGCATAGCCCATGGGCAAGCCCTGGGGAATGTTGGTGGTCAGGCTGGGGGGGGGGGCCCAGGTCTAAAGCTGTGTAAGGGGTCTAAAATGTTCTGATGGCTGCCCTGCCTGTCTGTGTACCGCAATTGAAACAAACACTAGAACAAACACCATAATATAAGGTCCTCTAAGGCAGCAGTCGACAACCAGAGGTCCGTAAGAAAATTTTGGTGGTCCCCAGGGGTTCTGCCGCAAATCAACATTGTGGTGGATGTATTGTTTCCAGTGTTGTTCTCAATGTGTGCTGACAGTCAATACTGACATTGCGCATTGATAAATGATGCCTGCTCTGTAATTCAAGCTCCTGTGAACTCAGAGGGAGGCAACGGGAGTAGTGCATAGAGTGGGAAATGAAGAAGGAGGGGACTTCCAACGGCAGCGCTAATCACAGCCTGTGGGAGGGAGCACAGAGCTTCATAAGGATGTGAGATTCAATGATGAGTCTGTGTAAGGCAGCAGTGTGATGCAAAGTGCAGGGGGGGGGGGGGGGCAGAGCTGCAGCATTGTGTGTGTATAAGGCATGTAAAATTCATGTTAGTGGTCTGCAGGATTCAAGATTGTGAGTTTAGTGGCCTGTGGTCCAAAATGTTGGCGACCACTGCTTCAAAGATTTGGTTTAATTGTAATACTTTGTCCTCAGCTGGCCCCAATCCTCACTGTTCGGAACTTGGTAATAAGTTGTACTTGCCTGACACTGGCCGCGCATTCTACAGTCAGATTCTATAATGTCTTTACAATCTTGTTTGGATTTACTAAGAACTGTGAGGACCTAAGCAAACAATTTATTTAATTATAGCATCTATTGTCATTATGTGGAACCCTAAATTTCTAGGGGTTGATTGATCTGTGGCAGAATGACCTCCCATCTGATGGTGCCTGCATAGTTTCACTTGAGAAAGGCTTACTTTAGGTGGACCTTCCATGGAAATGATCAGGGCTTTTTTTTCAGCAGGAACGCGGGGGGAACGCATTTCCGGCACCTCCAGCTCTGAATGTATGTAATGGTGCTCGGCGGTGGGTAGGGGGGTGGAACCAAGGAATGGTGCTTGGAGATGGGTAGGGAGTGGAACCAAGGATGGTGGGTGCTCTGAGGTGGGTAGGGAGTGGAGAAAAGGAATGGTGCTTGGAGGTGGGGAGGGGGTGAAACCAATGAATGGTGCTTGGAGGTGGGTAGGGGTGGAACCAAGAGATAGTGCTGGGAGGTGGGTAGGGGTTGGAACTAAGGAATAGTGCTCAGAGAAGGGTAGGGGGGTGGAACAAAGGAATGGTGCTTGGACATGGGTGGGGAGTGAAACCAAGGAATGGTGCTCGGAGGTGGGTAGGGGGTGGAACCAAGGAATGGTGCTCGGAGATGGGTAGGGAGTGGAACCAAGGATGGTGCTCTGAGGTGGGTAGGGAGTGGAGAAAAGGAATGGTGCTTGGAGGTGGGGAGGGGGTGAAACCAATGAATGGTGCTTGGAGGTGGGTAGGGGTGGAAGCAAGAGATAGTGCTCGGAGGTGGGTAGGGCTTGGAACTAAGGAATAGTGCTCAGAGGTGGGTAGGGGGGTGGAACAAAGGAATGGTGCTCGGACATGGGTGGGGAGTGAAACCAAGGAATGGTGCTCGGAGGTGGGTAGGGGGTGGAACCAAGGAATGGTGCTCGGAGATGGGTAGGGAGTGGAACCAAGGATGGTGCTCTGAGGTGGGTAGGGGGTGGAGAAAAGGCATGGTGCTCGGAGGTGGAACCAAAAATGGTGCCTCGGAGGTGGAACCAAGAAATGGTGCTCAGAGGTGGGTAGGGGTGAAACTTATAAATGGTGCTTGGAGGTGGGTAAGGGGTGGACACAAGAGGTGACTCAGAAGGAGGGAGTTCCTGCACCTATTCTCTGAGAAAAAAAGCCCTGGAAATGATGTCTGAATAATTCACGGTCCAATGCCACTTGGCAAAGCCAGAGGACAAGGAAAATAATTATCTTCACAGGCCGACGTTTTCGGAACCTCATTGGATTCCTTTTACCTTGCCTTGAAAAATGGAACCTGCGAGGTCCCAAAATGTCAGGATCCAATGCCTGTTGATCCAATGTGAATTAAGGACAAGACCTTGGTGTGCTGATGAAGATCCTTATTCTTCTGATTGCATGGTGGCACCATCCACCATTTCACATCAGCAGCCTACACTTCCTATACATGTGGTTGTGGATAGATGGACTATCTGGTCTGTTTTTCTATTTTTTTTTTTTTTTTGGGCATGGTATTGACTTGGTATCCTGAAATTGCAGTCCCCTGTACAGAGCTCTAGGTGCAGAAGGGAAAGTAGCACAAGGAGCCAATCACTTGCGTGGTAGTGAAAGGAGCATGTTTATAGGAGGAAAGAGCAGAGTGACTCCCCAAGGGGATTTGAATTGCAGCAAAAAATTAGGATGTAGTATAGTATAAAAACGTATTGAAAAAGATGTGTCACCAAGAAAACATCTGATGGAATCAGAACATGAGCTCCATGATATGTTTTTAAAAACATGTACATAATAATACAGCCGTATGAGTTCATATACCAAATAGCATGATAGTCTTATAATCAATTCATACCAAAACCTGACGCATTTCGACCTTAACAGTAGAGGTCTTCTTCTGGAGGAAGGAAAAAAGAGAAGCTCTAGAAAGAAATCCATTATGTAAATGAGATTGTTCAAACAACAGAGAACACACTCAACAATAATACATGTACAATCATTTATATTATTAACATTGGTGAGTATATTTACCATTAACGGCTGGAGAAAGGAACCTCCATCTGTGTAAGAAGTAAAAACCGACCGCGGACCCCATGACCATAGCAGGCACCCCAGAAATCCCACGTAGAAAGGGGGGGTCAATGGAAAAGACCAGGCTGCAAGTAGGTGGACATCCTCCAGACCTACGAGAGGGGGCACTCCTGACCCCGCACAGAGTGGGAGGGAGGATCCCCTGGAACACGAGAGCCCTGGAACATGAGGCCTAAATCAGGCACCCAACCCTAAAAGAAGTATATAATAAGAGAATTGTAACCATAATAGTTTACATGCAACTACAAAAAAGGGGGGGGGGGGGGGATAATGATGCTTTAAAGTGAAATGAGGAGCAGTGTGACAGAGAGAAGTTCAGGGTGGATAAGTGTTACTTAAGGTGGACCTTCTCCTTCCAAGTCTAGTTTAGGCTCCCTAGATTTCCTCTCACCTCTGCAACTGTCATTTTCACAATAAACATTGCAATTTAAATGCATTTTTTGCTGTGAAAATGACAATAGTCCCAAAAATGTGTCAAAATTTTCCGAAGTGTCCGCCATAATGTCGCAGTCACGAAAAAAATCGCTGATCGCCGCCATTAGTAGTAAAAAAAAATATTAATAAAAATGCAATAAAACTATGCCCTATTTTGTAAACGCTATACATTTTGCGCAAACCAACCGATAAACGCTTATTGTGATTTTTTTTTACCAAAAATATGTAGAAGAATACGTATCGGCCTAAACTGAGGAAATTTTTTTTTATATATATATATATATATATATATATATATATATATATATATATATATATATATATATATATATATAAATTTTTGGGGGATATTTATTATAGCAAAAAGTAAAAAATATTGCATTTTTTTCAAAATTGTCGCTCTATTTTTGTTTATAGCGCAAAAAATAAAAACCGCAGAGGTGATCAAATACCACCAAAAGAAAGCTCTATTTTGTGGGAAAAAAAGGACGCCAATTTTGTTTGGGAGCCACGTCGCACGACCGTGCAATTGTCAGTTAAATCGACGCAGTGCCGAATCGCAAAAGGGGGCAAGGTCCTTTAGCTGCATTTTGGTCCGGGTCTTAAGTGGTTAATGTACATAGATTTGCAAAACAATTTGGATAAAAGAATATTCCTGAACTTTGTTTTATCTCATGGGTACTGTGCCATTGTGTGAATGCATCAATGCAGTGCTTGTTATCTCAGCTTTCAGACCCCATTCACACCTGAGCGACAGCCGCGTTCGGCGGTAGCGGCGTATTTTGCCGTGGGTGTGAAACTTTCAATTTTTTTTTTTTTTACAAAAGTCTTCCCATTGCTGTCAATGGGAAAACGCCACTGTCGCCTGAAAAAAATGGCCGGGACTTTTTTTCAGGCGACAGGCGTTCTGCGTCTATGAGATGTGAACCATCTCCATAGACAGCAATGGGAATTCTCCCCTCTAGCGGCGGAAGCGTCCGGCGTCGGGCGTTTTGTCGCTCAGGTGTGAATGCAGCCTCAGAGCTTGGATTCATTGAATAAGTTTCCCAAAAATTTTAATATTGCAGAATATGCAGCCTCATGCTACATAACTAAGCTCCATTTCATGCTGAATAAACTAAATTATTTATGTACTGTATCTTAAATAGAAAATAGATTTTTTACTCCAAAAGCATTTTTATTAAAATAAATTTGATAAAAATGTATTTAAATCTAAAAAATCATGTTTTTTTAGATAAAAAAAAAAACTAAAAACATTGATTTAAATCAACACCTTGGCCGTTTCCCCCCAAAAAATGGCCTTGTCGTGAAGGAAGGGGGGGGGGGGAACCTTCCGGAGGGCAAGTGGTTAATGCTTGTATTATGTGCTGCAACTCCGGATTTTATTTCTTTTTCTTTTTTTTTTTTCTTTTTTATAATTTTTCCTCATTCCATTCTTTTCTTTCTGATTTTATGTAAAACAAATCTTTTTTTATTGCTGGGCTAATTTTGGAAAGAGGAAGAGACTGTTGTCATAAATATGTGGTTGTTGGGGAAACGTTTGTTTATGTGACCCTTGTGTAATCCTTCTTGTTTAAATTAGCAAAGTCTGTGCCGGAATCCTATTTTCTGTGCCGGACGACTTCTGTGCAAATGTTTCACTTCATAAGTTTAGCAAAAACAGATCCACTTGAAATAAACTGCTTTACGTCATTCAGCTCCGGTCCTGAAAGTTCACCAGTTCTGGTCACAGGCTAATAGGCGAGAGAATTTTGCTTCTTTCACTTTCTTTTTTTCTTCTTTTTTTTTTTTCCATACAGATTTGTTTTTTGCTTTGGATGGAATGTGGAAGTCTCCAAACTTTCTAAATAAAGGGCCAGTTTACTGTCCTCCAGGCTTTGGGGGGGCGGACCGTGCCCCGCGGGAGTAGAAAATGCCCTGGTGTCAGTGGGACTAAACAATGCCCCATCATTGGTTTTAATGGGAGGAATAGAGCCTCGCTGTTGGTATGAGTGGGAGGAATTTTGCCCCATTGATGATGTCAGTGGGAGGAATGGTGCCGATCATTGGTGTCAGTTGGAGGAAAAGTGTCTGGTCTAGGACAGTGGTCTCCAAACTGCGGCTCAGGGGCCAGATGTGGCCTTTTGCTTGCCTTTATCCGGCCCTTGAGCACTATGTCATCCTCTGATACCAACAGTGGGGTATAATTCCCTTCCCATGAGACCAGCAAAGAGGCACAATTCCTCTCATTGGCACCAACAATGGAGGCACAATTCTTCCCAATGACACCAATAATTGGGCAAAATTACACCAACGATAAGGCAAAATTTCTCTCATTGACACCAACGATAGGGCACAACTCCTCCAACCGACACCAATGAAGGGGCACAATTCCTCTCAATGGCACCAACAATGGGGGCACATTTCCTCCCAATGACACCAATAATTGGGCAAAATGACACCAATGATGGGGCAGCATTTCTCTCACTGACACCGATAGGGCACAACTCCTTTAACTGACACCAATAAAGGAGCAAAATGACGGCAACAATTGAGCCCAATGACACCTAAAATGGGACACGATTCCTCCCAATGACACCAACGATTGGGCCCAATGACACCAAAGATGGGGCACGTTTCCTCCCAATGACACCAATGATGGGGCAGGATTCCTCCCAATGCCACCACCAATTGGGCCCAATGACACCAATGATGGGGCTTGATTCCTCACAGCGACGGCAACAATTGAGCCCAATGACACCAATGATGGGGCACAGTTCCCACTGACACCAAGGACAGGGCATTGTTTGTTCCCATTGATGTCTGGACCTTTTTTACTCACGGTGGCCATTTTTTGTAATACGGCACTGTGCAACTGTGTTAACTGACAAATGCGCGGTCGTGTGACACTGTGCCCAAATACAAATTGTCCTTTTTTTTCCACAAATAGAGCTTTCTTTTGGTGGTATTTGATCACCTCTGCGTTTTTTTTTTTTTTTTTTGCGCCAGAAACAAAAAAAAGACCAACAATATTTTTTTACTTTCTGCTATAAAACATATCCAATAAAAAAAAAATCTAATTTCTTCATAAATTTAGGCCAATACATATTCTTCTACATACTTTTGGTAAAAAAAAAAAAAAAAATGACAATAAGCGCATATTGATTGGCTTACGCACAAGTTATACCATCTACAAACTATGGGATATTTTTATTACATTTTTACTAGTAATGGCGGTGATCAGCGACTTATAGCGGGACTGCAATTTTTTGGCAGACAGTCGGCCACTAACTGCCACTTTTGACACTTTTTGGGAACGAAGGACACAAATACAGTGATCGGTGCTAAAAATATGCACTGTCACTGTGCTAATAACAGTGGCTGGGAATGGGTTAAACATTAGTGTCAAAAGGTTAACTGTGTGCCTAGCTAGTGTGTTTGTGTGCTGTGGGAGGTGCTTTTACTAAGGGGAGACATGGATTCTAGTCCCTGCTTTGCAGGATCACAGGATCCATGCCTTCCTTACTGACAGATCGCCGTTCTGCCTCTGTGCTAAATGATCGGTGGGTGCCAGCGGGCATCAATTCTGCAGTACCCGCAGATCAGCTCACACTGTGTATAATCATGCACGCCCTAGAACCGGAAGTGTCAGATCATGTAGTAGGTAGGAGATCCGCCTCAGCAGTGCCATCTTGCTGCCATATAAATAAGTAATAAATAAGTTATACGGGTGGCAAGTGGTTAATGGCTGTGTGCCCCTGTACTTGTGTAAATGCAGAGGCTTTGATGCACCAGCGGTTACCCGCACATGTGCGTGATGTATTTTACTGAATGCGGAAGTGTCACATTCAGAAAAGTATGTCATGTGTGCATAGATGCATCAGATGTTTTTATGCTAGACTTATTTTGTGTCTAACCACGTCCAGATGCCTGAGGCCTTAGTCGGATTTGTTTCTACTTCATGGGGCAGATCCACAAAGAAATTACGCCGGCGTATCTACTGATACGCCGGCGTAATTTCAAAATTCCCGCGTCGTATCTTTGTTTTGAATCCTCAAAACAAGATAGGACGGCATCTGGGTTAGATCCGACAGGCGTATGCCTTAGTACGCCGTTGGATCTAAGATGCAATTTTCCGGCGTCCGCTGGGTGGCGTTCACGTCGTAATCCGCGTAGAGTATGCAAATTAGCTTTTTCCGACGGTCCACGAACGTACGAGCGGCCGTCGCATTCTTTTACGTCGTTTCCGTTTTTTTTTAAAATAACAAACATGTCATACTTACCACTGTGCAGTTCGTTTTGCACAGAGTGTCCCCAAACACCGTCTTCTGGGGGCTCTGGCGGCTCCTCCCCGCATCAGTAACCCCCTAGGAGAAGCACTCTCCTGGGGGGTTAACTTGCGTGCGCGCTCCCGTGTCCAGGATTCGGCTTCCATAGCTGCTGAATGCAGAACTCGGCCCCGATCCCAGCGCCCGCGCCATTGGATTTGATTGACAGCAGCGGGAGCCAACGACTGCGCTGCTATCAATCTATCCAATCAAGAGCCGAGAACCCCGGGCAGAGAGACTGCGCATCCTCGCCGTGGGACATTCCAGGGCTCAAGTGAGTAAAGGCATTGTTATCGACACCAGAACATTTTCTACTCCCACTGGCCACAGTCTGCCCCCCTCTAAAGTCTGAAGATTGTAAACTGGCCCTTTGTTTAGAACGTTTTGAGACCCCCTGCTCTAGAGAATAGAAGTCTTTGCTGAATTTACACTTTAGAGTCGGTTCACACATGAGCGGAACGACTTGCCGAGCGACTCGGCAAGGCGATCTGCACACGACTTCAGAGGCGACTTGCAAAATGACTTCTGTATTAAAGTCAATGCAAGTTGCCCAGAAGTCGTACAGGAGCCTTATTCTAAGCCGAAGCGACTTGAGTCACTCCTATTAGAAAGGTTCCATAGTACAGAGCCTGACCAACTATATGGCCAAAAGCCTGTGAACATCTATCTAAATGATTGCATTCAGGTGTGCATCCAACATCAGTACCTGACAAATGCTCCTCTGGCTGAATGGACACAAATTCTAATGGACACATTCCAATATCTTGGGGAAAGACTTTCCAGAAGAATGGAGACTGTGATGGGCAAAATGTGAGGGGCCAACTTCATATTCATGGTTTTGGAATGAGATGCCCAACAAGTTTTAATGGTCAGCAAACATTTGGCTATATAGTGCACCTTCAATTTTCTACAACAGGGGTCCCTGAACCTTTCAGTAAGAGGTTCATATCAAATGTTTTACAAATAATTTTCTTATTATAGGCTTACCTATAGGTACAAATTATGCATGGGAGTTTACTTCCACTATAAGAGGAAGAACGTACATCAGTGTCCCCATCAGAGCCCCCTTGCGTCAGGGTCCTCATCTGAGCCCCACTTACTTTAGAGCCTGTCCTAGGAGTGCCCCCTTCATCAGGGTCCTCATTGGAGTTCCCCTTAAATTAGAGCCCACCTTATAAGTCCCCCCTTGTTTTAAAGTCTCTATCAGACCCCCCCTTACATCAGAGTACACCTTAGGAGCCCCCCTTACATTAGAGTCCGCATCAGTGTTTCTCCTTACATCAGGGTCCCTATCAGACGCTTACATCAGAGTCTGTGTTAAGAGGCCCCCCTCATGTCAGAGTCTCCATCAATGTTCCCCTTTACATCAGGGTTCCCATTAGCATCACTCAGGCCTCGTACACACGACCAGTTTCCTCGGCAGAATTCAGCTTCCGACCGAGTTTCTGGCTGAATTCTGCCGAGGAAACTGGTCGTCTGTACACTTTCGGCCGAGGAAGCCGACGAGGAGCTCGACGAGGAAATAGAGAACATGTTCTCTATTTCCTCGTTGTTCTATGGGAGCTCTCGTCCCGCCGAGCTCCTCGGCGGCTTCAGTGCTGAACTGGCCGAGGAACTCGATGTGTTTGGCACGTCGAGTTCCTCGGCCGTGTGTACGAGGCTTTACATCACATTCCACCATAGGATTTCCCTCTGCATCAGAGTTCCCAACATATTCCCCTATACATCAGGGTCCCCATCAGAGTCGCTTACATCAAAGTCTGCCCTAGGAGTCCCTATCAGAGTTCCCATCAGGGTCCCCCTTTACATTAGGATTCCCATCAGAGTCTAGCTTAAAAGGGTTGTAAAGGTTCATTTTTTATTTTCTAATTAAAGCGGGGTTCACCCCAAAAAAAATTTTTTAACATGACATTCAGCCGAGTTGTTAAAATGACAATCGGCTGTTTTTTTTTTTTTTCAGTGCAGCACATACCGTATTTTCACGGCCACTTCCGGGTAAGTAATCTGCGGGACTGGGTGTTCCTAAGTGATTGACATCCTTCCGACCGGCGCATACATCGCGTCACTAGTTGCCGAAAGAAGCCGAACGTCGGTGCGCAGGCGCCGTATAGAGCCGACTCGCAGTCCGGCTTCTTTCGGCAACTAGTGACGCGCTGTATGCGCCGGTCGGAAGGATGTCAATCACTTAGGAATGCCCAGTCCCGCACATTACATACCCGGAAGCGGCGGTGAAAATACGGTATGTGCTGCACTAAAAAAAAAAAAAAAACAACCGATTGTCATTCTGACAACTCAGCTGAATGTCATGTTAAAAAGATTTTTTTGGGTGAACCCCTGCTTTAAGTTCCTTTAAGCTTGTGTATTGTTGGTTCACTTACCTTTTCCTTCCATTTCCCTTCTAAATGTTTTTTTTCTTTGTTTTCTTTGTCTGAATTTCTCACTTCCTGTTCCTCCTCAGTAAGCTGTTCTAAATGACTTTCCACCGCTCGGATGATGGTGGAAAGCTTACTGAGGAGAAACAGGAAGTGATAAATTCAAACAAAGAAAAAAAGCATTTAGAAGGGAAATGGAAGGAAAAGGTAAGTGAACCAACAATGCACTAGCTTAAAGGAACCAATTTAGAAAATAAAAGACGAACCTTTACAACCCCTTTAAGAGTTCCCCCTTAAATCAGCTGGCCCATCAGATTCCCTTATACATCATGGTCCCCATCAGAGCCCCCTTTACATTAGATTTCATTACATGTCAGTGGTCTGCACTAATCTTTCTTACAACATGACTGTAGTTGATGTAGCTGCAGGGGGGGGGTCAGGTATTGACGGAGGAATTTCCGTAACCCTGCTGGGGTAAGCACGTCTGGGACTTTGACTGTCCAAACAACCAACAGACTGTCTGACCACAGCCCAGCGGGGGTAACCGGACCCTAGCTGCAACCCTGTAGCAGGTCAGATTTGGCCCATGGGCCATGGTTTGGACACCCCCGTTCCACAGGATAGCTCTGTTTGTGATCATTTCCTGTTCTCACCATCAGTTGTATTGGTGCGTTGTACAGCGCTGTATTGCCTGAGTGTGAAGAAAACCCTTTCTGTTTTCTTTTGAAGGCTTCTTAATGATGTTGCAATTGCTGTGCGATGAAAAGTACAGTGACTACACAGATATACTGAGCTTTTACATTTTTGGAGACAGTGAACATCACTTGAGTTGCAGGCCACGCACTCTAAATATAACTCACCCCGGCCTGCTTTAGTTTCACCGAACAAGACGATCCAAGTTAGTGACACCCGGGTGAGCCTGTGACAGTGACCTGTCATACTCGCTGCCATCAGATTTTGCAATGGAGCTTGCAAGAACTAAAGGAGAAAAACCTCACTGCCCGTTCATAGTGAAAGCTCATTTTGTAGATGCCGCTGGTAAAGGCCAAGTCAGGCAGACATATGTGAAAATTCCCATTTGGTCAATATAAGCAAACATGATTACAAACTGTGCTATGTGAGGTAACCTCTAATGGTGCACAACCTGCGGCCCAAGGGCCACATGAGACTTTATGGCACTTTTTGTGTGGCACTCAGGGCCCCTGCAGACACTAATCTTATTGCCCTATTATAGTAGTGATTTCTAGCAGTCTCATGTAATGTGTCTCCTTAAAGCGGTGGTTCACCCTGCTGAACAACATTTCAGCATAAAATTCGGCATCGTAGCGCGAGCTACAGTATGCCGGTCTTACATTTTTTATCCCCGTACTCACTGTTTAATCGTACCTAGACGATTCCGTCTGCCGCGGGGAATGGGCGTTCCTAGCAAGAGGGAGGGTGATTGACGGCCGACTCTGGCACGTCACGCTCCCCGAAGACAGCCGGAGTAGGTCTCGGCTCTTCACGGCGCCTGCGCACATGCTATGCGCAGGCGCCGTGAAGAGCCAAGCCTATTTCGGCTATTTCCGGAGAAGCGTGGCGCGCCAGAGCCGGCCGTCAATCACTTTCCGTCTGGATTGGAACGCCCATTCCCCGTGGGCAGTCGGAATCGTCTAGGTAGGATTAAACAGTGAGTACGGGGATAAAAAATGTAAGACCGGCATACTGTAGCTCGCGCTACGATGCCGAATTTTATGCTAGAATAAAAAAAATATATATATTTTTTTTAAATAGGGTGAACCCCCGCTTTAAGCATTGTCCCAGTGCCCAACAACCCATTGTAGCAAATTCACATTCTCTGATCTCCTGCAGCATGCCCACAGTCTTCGACCATCTTTTGTTCAAAATCTCTGTCCATCTCTTGTATTGTGTCTGTAGTCTCTGATCATCTCTTGTATTATGTCTGCAGTCTCTGACCATCTCTTGTATTGTGTCTGTAGTCTCTGACCATCTCTTGTATTGTGTCTGTAGTCTCTTTTTCATCTCTTGTATTATGTCTGCAGTCTCTGTCCATCTCGTGTATTATGTCTGCAGTCTCTGACCATCTCTTGTATTATGTCTGCAGTCTCTGTCCATCTCTTGTATTATGTCTGCAGTCTCTGTCCATCTCTTGTATTATGTCTGCAGTCTCTGTCCATCTCTTGTATTATGTCTGCAGTCTCTGACCATCTCTTGTATTGTGTCTGTAGTCTCTGATCATCTCTTGTATTATGTCTGCAGTCTCTGACCATCTCTTGTATTATGTCTGTAGTCTCTGACCATCTCTTGTATTATGTCTGTAGTCTCTGACCATCTCTTGTATTATGTCTGTAGTCTTTGACAATCTCTTGTATTATGTCTGCAGTCTCTGACCATCTATTGTATTATGTCTGTAGTCTCTGACCATCTCTTGTATTATGTCTGTAGTCTCAGACCATTTCTTGTATTATGTCTGTAGTCTCTGACCATCTCTTGTATTATATCTGCAGTCTCTGACCATCTCTTGTATTATGTCTGCAGCCTCTGACCATCATTTGTGTCATGGCCATTTCTCCTCTGACTGTCCTGTGAGGATGCAGGACCCCTGACTTTCTGTCTTGATAGTGCTGATTGGCCCTGTGCTGATAACATGCACTTTCCCAAGAAAAAAAAACTCTCTAGCAATACACACCAAAGCATGTGCAGCTTGCCCCCAAGGCTCTGTACTAACAGCAGATGGATTGGGGACTGTGGAAGAAGGAGAGGATCAGAAAAGGCAGCTTTTGCTTTACTGCATGTACTGATTTTACTGTTGTGGGTTTAGTAACACTTTAACTAGTAGCCGACCAGCCACCGTCATTATACGGCGGCAGGTCGGCTCTCCTGGGCGAGAGCCCGTAGCTATACGTCCTATCGTATAGCCGCCACTAGGGGGCGCGTGCGCGCCGCCGGAGGCGCGCGCGCGCGCTCCCCGCTCGCCCCCGACTCCCGTGCGTGTGCCCGGCGGGCGCGATCGCCGCCGGGCACACGCGATCGCTCGGTACAGAGCGGGGAACGGGAGCTGTGTGTGTAAACACACAGCTCTCGTTCCTGTCAGCAGGGGAAATGCTGATTTTCTGTTCATACAATGTATGAACAGAAAATCAGTGTTTCCCCTAGTGAGGCCACCCCCCCCCCCCACAGTAAGAACACACCCAGGCATACTTAACCCCTTCCCCGCCCCCTAGTGTTAACCCCTTCACTGCCAGTGGCATTTTTATAGTAATCTAATGCATTTTTATAGCACTGATCGCTATAAAAATGCCAATGGTCCCAAAAATGTGTCAAAAATGTCCGAAGTGTCCGCCATAATGTCGCAATACCGAAAAAAAAATCGCTGATCGCCGCCATTACTAGTAAAAAAAATATTAATAAAAATGCCATAAAAATACCCCCTATTTTGTAAACGCTATAACTTTTGCGCAAACCAATCAATAAACGCTTATTGCGATTTTTTTTACGAAAAATATGTAGAAGAATACGTATCGGCCTAAACTGAGGAAAAAAAAATGTTTTTTTATATATTTTTGGGGGATATTTATTACAGCAAAAAGTAAAAAATATTCATTTTTTTCAAAATTGTCGCTCTATTTTTGTTTATAGCGCAAAAAATAAAAAACGCAGAGGTGATCAAATACCACCAAAAGAAAGCTCTATTTGTGGGAAAAAAAGGACGCCAATTTTGTTTGGGAGCCACGTCGCACGACCGCGCAATTGTCTGTTAAAGCGACGCAGTCCCGAATCGCAAAAAGTACTCTGGTCTTTAGGCAGCAATATGTTCCGGGGGGTAAGTGGTTAAGAATAATTATGGTTAGGCAGGAATTCCACTTTAATGCAACACACATTGCCATAACACACGTGAACACATCGCAACGGAGCGCTGTAGTGTGAATGGGCTCGAAAAATGTCCCAGCCAGGTGCTCTACTTTGTGCACGTGTGCTGATCACAGAGACTCCAACCCCCTGGTGCCCAATATGTGGCCCCATGCAGCCCTTTGGTATATGATTTGTGGCCCTCAGACTTTAGCAGTCTGTAGACCCACATTTCCTCTATTAGGTCTGCAGTTTCTGACAGTCCTCTCTAGCATTTTAGATATTGAACATTATTGAGGTTGATTTAGTAAATGCAAATAGACTGTGTACTTTGCAAAGTGCATTTGCTCCAGGGCTTAGTAAATCTTCACTTTGCAAAGAATACCCAATCACGTGCAAGGGAAAAAAAACAAAAAACAGCATTTGTGCTTGCACACGATTGGATGATGGAAGTCAGCAGAGCTTCACCCCCCATTTACTAAGCTCTGGAGAAACTGCCCTTGCAGAGTGCACAGTCTAATTGCCTTTAGTAAATAAACCCCATATGTGCGGCTCTTTGGTGATGTCAGGGGTCGCATTTGAGGCCCCCTTTAGCTCATAAGTTGACAAACACTGCTCTAACCCATCCCAGCTCTATCAATACCAAACTCTGGGGTTGGGCTTTATTGATTAGCAGTCAGTCATTGCACCTATGACCTTGATGAGCTGCATTCCGACCAATCACAAGCCAGAAAGTAAAGATAGGATTTATTGTCATTGTAGAAAACAAATTCACAAGTGACAACATCTGTCATGTGGGCGGTGGAAGATCACCAGTGAATGCAGAGGACACATCATGGGGTCAATTTATTAAAGGGGTTGTAAAGGATTTTTTTTCCCTAAATAGCTTCCTCTACCTTAGTGCAGTCCTCCTTCACTTACCTCATCCTTCCATTTTGCTTTTAAATGTCCTTATTTCTTCTGAGAAATCCTCACTTCCTGTTCTTCTGTCTGTAACTCCACACAGTAATGCAAGGCTTTCTCCCTGGTGTGGAGTGTCGTGCTCGCCCCTCCCTTGGACTACAGGAGAGTCAGAACGCTCACTAACACACAGCTCCTTTTTCTATCTGCAACGTAGAGAGCGTCCTGACTACTGTAGTCCAAGTGAGGGGGCGAGCACGACACTCCACACCAGGGAGAAAGCCTCGCATTACTGTGTGGAGTTACAGACAGAAGAACAGGAAGTGAGGATTTCTCAGAAGAAATAAGGACATTTAAAAGCAAAATGGAAGGATGAGGTAAGTGAAGGAGGACTGCACTGAGGTAAAGGAAGCTATTTAGGAAAAAAAATTGTACCTTTACAACTCCTTTAACCACTTCCCGACGGCTGTACGACTATATACGGCCGCAGGGTGGTTCTACTTCTCTGGGGCGCCGTCATTTGACGTCCGTCCCTTTCCGCGTTCCCCGAGCGCGCAACGGGGAACTTCTGTGCTGGCCGTGTCCCTTGGACACAGCCAATCACAGATCGCTGTGAACGGCCAATCGGAGTGGCCGTTTGCTAGGCGATCTGTGCGGCCAATGAGAGATGATCTCTTATGTTTACATATGAGATCATTTCTCATTGCCGGCTCTCGCAGACAGCGGTGCTGTCAGGGGAGAGAGGAGACCGATCTGTGTCTCTTGTACATAGAGACACAGATCGGTCACCCCCCTTCCCCCACAGTTAGAACACTATATATAGGGAATACATTTAACCCCTTCCTCACCCCCTAGTGTTAACCCCTTCCCTGCCAGTCACATTTATACAGTAATTAGTGCATATTTATAGCACTGATTGCAGTATAAATGTGAATGGTGTCAAAAGTGTCCGATGTGTCCGCCATAATGTTGCAGTCGCAATAAAAATCGCAGATCGCCGCCATTACTAGTAAAAACATAATAATAATTCTGTCCCTTATTTTGTAGGCGCTATAACTTTTGCGCAAACCAGTCGCTTATTGCGATTTTTTTTTTTTTTTTTTACTAAAAATATGTAGAATACGTATCGGCCTAGACTGAGGATAAAAAAAAAAATGTAAAAAAAAATTTAGCTATTTATTACAGCAACAAGTAAAACATTTTTTTTTTTTTTTTTTTCAAAATTGCCACTCTATTTTTGTTTATAGCGCAAAAAATAAAAACCGCAGAGGTGATCAAATACCACCAAAAGAAAGCTCTATTTGTGGGAAAAAAAGGACATCAATTTTGTTTGGGAGCCACGTCGCACGACCGCGCAATTGTCAGTTAAAGTGACGCAGTGCCGAATCGCAAAAAGTCCTCTGGGCAGGAAGGGGGTATATGTGCCCAGTAAGGAAGTGGTTAAAGACAAAGGGGGGGTTATTTACGAAAAGGCAAATCCACTTTGCACTACAAGTGCAAAGTGCACTGAAAGTACACTTGGAAGTGCAGTCGCTGTAGATCCGAGGGGGACATGCAAGGAAAATAAAAGACAGCATTTTAGCTTGCACGTGATTGGATGATAAAATCAGCAGAGCTTCCCCTCATTTCAGATCTACAGTGACTGCACTTCCAAGTACACTTTCAGTGCAATTTCAAGTGCACTTTGCACTTGTATTTTGCACTTGTAGTTCAAAGTGAATTTGCCTTTTTGCAAATAACCCTCAAATAGTCTGTGCACTTTTCAAAATGCAGTTGCACTTTGCATGTGCAATAGCTCCAGAGCTTGGTAAGTGGGCTGAAGCTCTGCTGACTACCATCAGCCAATCATGTGCAAGCATAAATGCAATTTTTTTTTTCCTTGCAGTGTGATTGGGTATTTTTTTGCAAAGCGAAGCTTTCCCTTATTTACTAAGCTCTGGAGCATTGACACTTGCAGAGTGCGCAGTCTATTTGCCTTTAGTAACTCAACCCCCAAGAGTCTGAAGTTGCCCCCGGGAGGCTCGGATACCTCATATAACCATGACAGGTTCTCTTTAGGCGGCGCCCCAATTTTGTTTAGCTTTTCTACACATCCAGAGAACAGCGAGGAACTTCCATTTTTAGCTGCCGTGAGTGTGTGCGAGGACAGAGCGCAGGGCGCGTATACCTCTCCAGCTGGAACCGCCGACTGTAAAAAGATCAACAGACCCCCGCGGCTGGAAGCTGCGTCAAGTTTCCGTCTCGCCCTAAACTTGACCCCCCCCCCCCCCCCCCCCCCCCCCCCCCACGCTTTAAGTGGAAAAACAAAACAAACGTATATCTCCTGTAGGAATGGAGTCTAGCCCCCGTGTTTCCGCGAAACGGGCAGCCGCCTGGCGGTTATTTTTGGGAGGTGTATTTTTACCCGTCGCAGTTTCAGGCATTAATATATTGTCAGGACAACTGATCCCCCCCCCCCCCCTGTTTTTGTGTTTATAAACACTGGTTGCTATACGACCGAGTCCAAGTTTAAACCTCCCGTCCCCCTGCCCCCCCCATCTGCTTTGCACGCTCCATGTTTGGTCCTGCTTCTTAGCAGAGCGCATGGTCTGCGTTTCATTACCAGGAGAAGAAATTGATCACAGAGTCCCTAAGCCACCGAGATGATATTACGCCCCCGTTTAGCGCGCTAATAGAGCGGCTTCTACCTAGAAATGCTATTTTTTTTAGATGGACTAAAGGAGAATTCGGTGCTAATTGAAATACAGAGCAGTGAGCTGCAGAGCTTTAAATGCCGCCGGTGAAAACTTTAACCACTTGACAACCGGGCCTATTTTGGCACTTCTCTCCTTCATGTAAAAATCACAATTTTTTTGCTAGAAAATTAATCAGAACCCCCAAACATTATATATATTTTTTTAAGCAGACATCCTAGGGAATAAAATGGCAGTCATTGCAATACTTTTTGTCACACCGTATTTGCGCAGCGGTCTTACAAGCGCACTTTTTTGGGGAAAAAAACATTTTTTTTAATTAAAAAAATAAGACAACAATAATTTTTGCCCAATTTTTTTATATATTGTGAAAGATAATGTTAGGCCAAGTAAAATGATACCCAACATGACACGCTTAAAAATTGCGCCCGCTCGTGGCATGGCGTCAAACTTTTACCCTTAAAAATCTCGATAGGTGACGTTTAAAAAAAATTCTACAGGTTGCATTTTTTGAGCTACAGAGTAGGTCTAGGGCTAGAATTATTGCTCTCGCTCTAACGATCGCGGCGATACCTCACTTGTGTGGTTTGAACACCGTTTTCATATGCGGGCGCTACTCGCGTATGCGTTCGCTTCTGTGCGCGAGCTCGTCGGGACGGGGCGTTTTTTAAAAATGTTTTTTTTGTTTTCTTATTTATTTTTATTTATTTTTATCATTTTTTACACTGAAATAAAAAAAATAAAAAAATGATCACTTTTATTCCTATTACAAGGAATGTAAACATCCCTTGTAATAGAAAAAAGCATGACAGGTCCTCTTAAATATGAGATCTGGGGTCAAAAAGACCTCAGATCTCATATTTGGGCTTAAATGCAAAAAAAAGAAAAAAAAATTAAACTGTCATTTTTTCAAATGACAGAAAAAAAAATGTTGCTTTAAGACGCTGGGCGGGACTGACGTTTTGACGTCTCTTCCGCCCAGCAGAGATATGGGGACGGGTGGGGGCGATTTTTCCCTCAGTCGCATCCCCACACAGGTGCCGAACAGACCCGATCGCCGCTACCGATGGTTTCGGTAAGCGGCGGAGAGCGGCGGGAGGGGGCCCTCTCCCGCCACCGATAACGGCGATCTCGCGGCGAATCCGCCGCGGAGACCGCCGTTATCGTTTACAGGACCGTTGGCACTAAAGATGGATACCTCGGTTGTGGCAGCAGCTGCTGCCGTTACCGAGATATCCATCTTTAAAGTGCCGCCGTTAATAGACGTAAGGCGGTTGTTAAGTGGTTAAAGAGGAACTGCAGTCTGCTCACATAATTTGTAATAAAAACCTCTTTGCCATTCTGAAGCTTCCCTCCAACCACTTTGCATATTATTTTATATATACTGTGATTCTGTACTTGCCAAATACAAATCTGTATCCACTAAGTCTGGCTGCATCCATTTTAACTGTGGGCAGCTGGATCTGCTGCCTGTTCACTTTCTGGATTTAGAGAGGCCCACCTCCAGTCCTGCAGCTCTCATTGGCCCTCTTATGACTCACCCCCTCCCTTCCTGGCAAACTCTCATGAGAGAGAGAGAGCTGTGCATGGTGTCATAAGCCTAGGCCAGTGATGGTGATCCTTGGCACCCTAGGTGTTTTGGAACTACATTTCCCATGATGCTCATCTACACTTCAGAGTGCATGAGCATCATGGGAAATGTTGTTCCAAAACACCTGGGGTGCCAAGGTTCGCCATCACTGGCCTAGGCTATTTACCAGACAAGAAACAGGAAGTGGGCTGTATAAGATAATTACTGGCAGGAAAAAAAATGTTTTACTATCCAAAGTTAAAACCACAAGAGCAGAAGATTTAATAGATAGAAAGAAAAATGACTGAAGGTCCACTTTAACCTCTTTGTATTTTATGTACAGCACAGTCATGATGTCACTGCTGCTCTTACAAGGTAATACCTTTGCAGAGGCATGAAATGCACAAAGTGGATCTCTTCCTTTGTGGGTATTGTGGCAGATATTTTAAATAACAGTTTTTGTGCCTGGAGTTCCGCTTTAAAGTGGTTTAAAAGCAGGGCTCAACAAATCCAGGTGCCAGGTCGCCATGGAATGTCCTGGCGCGTGGGCTGGCGCTCGAATGCTTTTCCCCCAGTGTGCATGCCCCCGGCATAGCAGGTGACCGAGGGGAGGGGAGCAGACACACGTTCTCGCTCTCCTCTCCTCCTTTTTGCTGACCTAGAAGTGCCGTGTATGACGTCACTCCTGGGCCACCTTTGGCAGTTTCTCTGGCCATTAAGACTAGGGTTGTCCCGATACCAATACTAGTATCGGTATCGGGACCGATACCATACTTTACCGATACCTGACTTTCCCTCTATCCTCCTTCTGTTCCCCCAGCTCTCTTCCTCCATGTTTCTGTGTCCCCCCTCCGTGCCGCTGCCGTTCTGCTCTCCCCCCTCCTTGCCCTGTGTCCATTCTCGGTGCCGCTGCTCTCGCCCGTCCGTGCCCTGTGTCCATTCTCCATGCTGCTGCGCTCCCCCCTCTGTGCCCTGTGTACATTCTCCATGCCGCTTCTCTCCCCCGTCCGTGGCCTGTGTTCATTGTCCATGCCGCTGCTCCCCCCCCCCCCCTCCGTGCCCTGTGTGCATTCTCGGTGCCGCTGCTCTCCCCCGTCCGTGCCCTGTGTCCATTCTCCATGCTGCTGCGCTCCCCCCTCTGTGCCCTGTGTACATTCTCCATGCCGCTTCTCTCCCCCGTCCGTGCCCTGTGTTCATTGTCCATGCTGCTGCTCTCCCCCCCTCCGTGCCCTGTGTCCATTCTCGGTGCCGCTGCTCTCCCCCGTCCTTGCCCTGTGTCCATTCTCCATGCTGCTGCGCTCCCCCCTCTGTGCCCTGTGTCCATTCTCCATGCTGCTGCTCTCCCCTGTCCGTGCCCTGTGTCCATTCTCGGTGCCGCTGCTCTCCCCCGTTCCGTGCCCTGTGTCCATTCTCCATGCCGCTGCTCTCCCCCCTCCGTGCCCTATGTCCATTGTCCATGCCGCTGCGCTCCCCCCTCCGTGTCCTGTGTCCATTCTCCATGCCGCTGCTCTCCCCTGTCCGTGCCTTGTCTCCATTCTCGGTACCGCAGCTCTCCCCCGTCCGTGCCCTGTGTCCATTCTCCATGCCGCAGCTCTCCCCTGTCCATGCCCTGTGTCCATTCTCCATGCCGCTGCTCTCCCCTGTCCGTGCCCTGTGTCCATTCTCCATGCTGCTGCTCTCCCCTGTCCGTGCCCTGTGTCCATTCTCGGTGCCGCTGCTCTCCCCCGTCCGTGCCCTGTGTCCATTCTCCATGCCGCTGCTCTCCCCCCTCCGTGCCCTATGTCCATTGTCCATGCCGCTGCGCTCCCCCCTCCGTGTCCTGTGTCCATTCTCCATGCCGCTGCTCTCCCCTGTCCGTGCCTTGTCTCCATTCTCGGTACCGCAGCTCTCCCCCGTCCGTGCCCTGTGTCCATTCTCCATGCCGCAGCTCTCCCCTGTCCATGCCCTGTGTCCATTCTCCATGCCGCTGCTCTCCCCTGTCCGTGCCCTGTGTCCATTCTCCATGCCGCTGCTCTCCCCTGTCCGTGCCCTGTGTCCATTCTCCATGCCGCTGCTCTCCCCCCTCTGTGCCCTGTGTCCATTGTCCATGCCGCTGCTCTCCCCCCTCCGTGCCCTGTGTCCATTGTCCATACCGCTGCTCTCCCCCCTCCGTGTCCTGTGTTCATTGTCCATGCCGCTGCTCTCCCCCCTCTGTCAGGATGGGGAGTGGAGGTAGGAGTCGCTAAACCTTGCTCCTACCTGAACAGTCAGTGATCACTGACTCTGTTCATTCATATAACTGAGCATCGTAAACTGTGTTTACGATGCTTCAGTTTATGAATGGAGCGGAGCCTCTGTCTCCTGTCCATTCATTTCCAGTGCAGCTGAGAAAGGGACTATGCCCTGTGTCCATTCTCGGTGCTGCTGCTCTCCCCCGTCCGTGCCCTGTGTCCATTCTCCACGCTGCTGCTCTCCCCTGTCCTTGCCCTGTGTCCATTCTCGGTGCCGCTGCTCTCCCCCGTCCGTGCCCTGTGCCCATTCTCCATGCCGCTGCTCTCCCCTGTCCGTGCCCTGTGTCTATTCTCCATGCCGCTGCTCTCCCCTGTCCGTGCCCTGTGTCCATTCTCCATGCCGCTGCTCTCCCCCCTCCGTGCCCTGTGTCCATTGTCCATGCCGCTGCTCTCCCCCCTCCGTGCCCTGTGTCCATTGTCCATACCGCTGCTCTCCCCCCTCCGTGTCCTGTGTTCATTGTCCATGCCGCTGCTCTCCCCCCTCTGTCAGGATGGGGAGTGGAGGTAGGAGTCGCTAAACCTGGCTCCTACCTGAACAGAGTCAGTGATCACTGACTCTGTTCATTCATATAACTGAGCATCGTAAACTGTGTTTACGATGCTTCAGTTTATGAATGGAGCGGAGCCTCTGTCTCCTGTCCATTCATTTCCAGTGCAGCTGAGAAAGGGACTGGGGAATCTGTGTCCTTAGTCCCTTTCTCTGTCTCAAAGGGGAGATGTGAGAGGTCTGTTAAGAACCCTGATATCTCACCAAACAGGGCTAAGGAAAAAAAAAAGTAGCAATAAATAATAAAAATAATTCATTGTAAAAAAGAATACATATTAAAATAAAAACCACACTAACACTTTGCCCCCCCCCCCCCAAGGAAGCATTGTAAAAAAACAACAAAAAATTGTGAAAAATGTTAAAATAAAAATACTGACACATGACATAAAAATAAAATAAAAAAAGTATCGGTAATCGGTATCGGCGAGTACTTGAAAAAAAGTATCGGTACTTGTACACGGTCTTAAAAAAGCGATATCGGGAAAACCCTAATTAAGACCGGGAAAGAATGTAATGCAGTGCAATGTGCATTGCATTACATTCAGTGGGGCACAGGGGAGACATGCATAATGAGACCCTGGATGTCTCATTTCAAAGCCGCATGTCACTGTGACTTTAAGTGCAACTTCATGTGTGACTTCAGGAGCTGAAATCTGTGCGACTTCAGGCGCTGACTTCAGGTGCAACTTCTTGCACAAATGTCTATGCACCTGAAATCGGCAGAAATTGTGCAGAAACTAGTTTTTCAAATCGGTGCGACACCACAAAGTTGGCATTGCACCTATTTAAACAGTTTTATTGCTGACAATAGGGTGCGACTTGTCATGCGATTTTGATCTGTCGAATCGCGTGACGAGTCGAACGGGGGCTTAAAATTACAAAATACAGCTGTTTTTTTTTTAATTCGAACTTCCGAGAATCATTTCCCCAGCTTTCCAGAGTGATAACCTTGCTTTCCTGGGTCCAGTGGAGCCCCGCCATACCCCTACCCTTTTGTTCAGGCTTACGTACATACACTGCCAACAATCCCTGGTAGCCCAGAGGAGTAGAAACCAGGATATCAATGACTGGGCACACATGATGAGACATGTAGTCTCAAGGAGAGGGTTAGGTGACTTTCTGAGTGTGTGCTTCCTGATTGGATGTTCAGGGTAGTGGCACAGGGAAGTTGAAGGACATTGTTGGGAATAATGAACTGTCCAATAATATGTTGTTAGCCCTAACTTCGGTAATCAGTGGGAGGAAGAATGTCTTAGCATTGGTGATCGATGGAAAGAAAAAGTGCCCCAGCCTTGGTGATTATTAGAAGGTAAAAATGCTCCAGCGTTGGTAGTTTGTAGAAGGTACCAGTGCCCCAGTTTTGGTGGTTAGTGGGAAGAAGAATGCCTTAGAATTGGTGGTCAGTGGAAAGAAAAAAAGTCCCAGCTTTAATGATCAGAGGGAGGAAAGTTTCCCCGGCTTCAGTGATCAGAGGAAGGAAAAGTGTCCCAGCTTCAGTGGTCAGTAGAAGGAAAAAGTGTCCCAGCTTCAGAGGTCATTAGAAGGGAAAAAGTGTCCCAGCTTCGGTGGTCAGAGGAGGGAAAATGTGTCCCAGCTTCGGTGGTCAGAGGAAGGAAAAAGTGTCCCAGCTTCAGAGGTCAGTAGAAGGGAAAAAGTGTCCCAGCTTCAGTGGTCATTAGAAGGGAAAAAGTGTCCCAGCTTCAGTGGTCAGTAGAAGGAAAGTGTCCCAGCTTCAGTGGTCAGTAGAAGGGAAAGAGTGTCCCAGCTTCGGTGGTCAGAGGAAGGAAAATGTGTCCCAGCTTCAGTGATCAGTAGAAGGAAAAAGTGTCCCAGCTTCAGTGGTCAGTAGAAGGAAAAAGTGTCCCAACTTCAGTGGTCATTAGAAGGGAAAAAGTGTCCCAGCTTCAGTGGTCAGTAGAAGGATAAAGTGTCCCAGCTTCTGTGGTCAGTAGAAGGAAAACGTGTTCCAGCTTCAGTGGTCAGTAGAAGGAAAACGTGTTCCAGCTTCAGTGGTCCGTAGAAGGAAAAAGTGTCCCAGCTTCAGTGGTCAGTAGAAGGAAAAAGTGTCCCAACTTCAGTGGTCATTAGAAGGGAAAAAGTGTCCCAGCTTCAGAGGTCAGTAGAAGGAAAACGTGTCCCAGCTTCAGTGGTCTGTAGAAGGAAAACGTGTCCCAGCTTCAGTGGTCAGAGGAAGGAAAAATTGTTTACCTTCGGTAGTCAGTGGGAGGAGAAATTCCCCACATTAGTGGTCAGTGTGGAGCCCTGCAAAAGTCCTTGGACAAATTAGTCTGGCTCCTCTTATGGTGGACAGCTTGGCCCAGAAGGCCATCCATTCACTTATATGGCAGGACACGCCTGACCTCGGGGAACCTTGGGATTTTGGTAAATTACTGGGAGAGTTGAGGGGCATGGAATAGGAAGATCAGGAATAAAGCTTTACATTCTGAGTTGGTTGGATGTCTGGCCTTCATTATCAGCAGCTTGTCAAATGTTAGACAGGGATTTTAGTAAATATTGGCCCCCCGTGTATTATTATTTATTTCACAGGTTTTATTTTAGTTGTTATTCCCCCTATCACTGGTGGCAGTAGAATATCTATACAACACACTGTATAGTATACACACACTATAGTATACACACACTGTATAGTATACACACACTATAGTATACACACACTGTATAGTATACACACACTATAGTATACACACACTGTATAGTATACACACACTATAGTATACACTATAGTATACACACACTGTATAGTATACACACACTATAGTATACACACACTGTATAGTATACACACACTATAGTATACACACACTGGACTGACCTAGTGACAGTGATGAGAGACAGCCGAGTGGAGGAATTTTCATGCTTTTCTGAGCTGAATGAATAATTGATTGCTCCCTGCCGCTGAAATCATAGAGAACGCCATATATGACTGTGCTGCGCAGCATGCCGCAAAAACAGTGACTACGCCTTGTCTTCTCAGCAGTCTCACGGAGACCCTTCTTGTCTATTTTACTACAGGGCCTCGGCTCTCCTTGTCAGGTGTATTTTTTGTTTATTTTTGCCTAAAGTGAATCTTTAGCCCCAAAAACATAAACTGTCATTTACTTAAAATAACAGGGACCTCCGGGTGTCTGTTTGCGGGCTTTGATTTCGTCTAGAGCACCTGGTGACCCCAAAACTTGAGTTTGCCATAGTGCAGCCATCTTCCATGCTGGTTAGGCGGACTGGATACACAGGACAGTGTCCCTGGATGGGAGCTGCACAGAGTATAGAGGGTGTGCAATATAGTGTACACCACGATGTTTAGATGTACATGTACAGCACAGGGTATAGAATGCAGCATTGTGTAGTATACAATGTACATCACAGTAATTTGTAGCGGAGAATTGTGCAGTATACAATGTACATCACGGTGTATATAGTGTAAAGGAAAGAAACAACCTCCAAGTGCCGCACACCATTAGGACCCTATAGTAGAAGCAGCCTGAGCTCAGCTCCAGCCAGACCAAACTGACGCGTTTCTCCCCATGGGGGTAAACGCATAGGGATGTTGCCTAGACACAGCTGGGCTGAGGCTGCTTTTACTATAGGGACTGTTGGGTCCTGATATTGTGCGGCACTTGGAGGTTGTTTATTTCCTTTATACTGCATGCTTTGGAGCCAGGACAGGCCATATGCATAAGTAACCAGACTAGGCCACACAGAAACCTTGACTGGGATCTTAGTTTCAGTGTGGGTTCACCATGTATAAAGTGGAACGTTGTGCTGTATACAATCAATGTACAGCACAGTGTGTATAGTGGAGCATTTTGCTGTATAGCACAGTGTATATAGTGGAGCGTTGTGCAGTATATAATGTACGGCACAGTGTATATAGTGGGAGTGTAGTCCAGTATACAACGTATGGCATAGTGTATATAGTGGGCCATTGTTCATTTATACAATGTACGGCACAGTGTATATAGTTATAAAGAATACAACCAAGACTTTGGGACTTTACATGTACCTCCTTAGGTTCAATAACCACTTGACGAAATGATTTTTATTTGAAATATTATACAATCTCCTAAAAAGGGAGTTACCGTAGTTTAAAAAAAAAAAAAAAACAAGATAACAAACTTGTTTTTCCAGGGTGCTGCTATCCTGGGCTTGAGATACACTTTTTAGCCAACGCGTTTTGTTGGCTGACCCACTTTGTTAAGGTGGCAGATCCTATTTTATACTCAAAGCTGGCAACAAGTAGCCTGGGAAGCCTGTGGGAAATTTCTTCAAAGGAAGACATTCTAACCCTAGCATGGGTAGTGCCAACAATCTGTAGTTTCTGTAGGTCTAGATTATATATACACAGGTGCCACAAAGATGGTAAAAGACAGCATAAGGAAGGTCCTTGGTTGTATATTCACTTGGTGGCTTCACTGACATTTCTGTATGTCCACAGACTTGGCACACCTCCAGCATGGTATGTAACCCAGTACCACTGGCAGGTGTATATAGTATACAGTTTATATAGTGGAGCGTTGTTCAGTATACAATGTACGTCCCAGTATATATAGTGGAGCGATGTGCAGTATATCATGTACAGACGTCCCGCTGCTGCCTTCGTGTTCTCCCAGATCAGGAAACCTATTGGAACACATAGCAGCCTAGTTAGAACGCATTGGCACATGCGAAGTAAGCATTTGTGGCTCAGAACGTCACTTCCCTAACTTTTTCTGGTGGGTGGCGGTATTCTGACCAGATACCAGCTTGAGGAGACATTGAATGTTAGAAAAGGGGGAGACGGTTTCAATTCCCCCTTTTCTCATGGGAAAGCGACAGGACATAGTTAAAATAAAAATAAAGAAATACTGACTGTTTTAAGGCCCCCCTTTAGGAGCCTACTAGGGCTCTCTAGGTAACACCTGGTCCTCACATGGCCTAGTTAGTTTAAAAACATGACTTTCCCGGGCTTTAGGTGAGCACCTGGTGCTCACATGGCCTGGGATCAGGGTACACGTGTTTTTCCCGATTTTTTAGGTGCTATGGGCCTGGTACCAGTTATTTCTGGTTGGAACCAGTACTAGTTAGGGGTATAAAAGTAGGGTTCAGTCAGCAGCTTTCAGTCGCCTCAGAAGACAGGATTGTGGTGTTCCCCAACTAAGTCTATTACAAGGCTTACCTGTAGGTAAGGAGAATATCTCCTAAACCTGCACGGTTTAGGAGATATTCCCCTCGCAATGCACTGCTGATTGCAGCGGCGCATGCGCAGGGGGGATCTACGGCGAAAGGACCGGCAGCCGCCGGACCTTGCCGAATTTAAATCTCCCGCGCGCATGCGCGGGAGTGACGTCATCGCCGCTCCAGCTAATCACAGCGCTGGAGCAGCGATACCCGGAAGACACGCCGAGTCAAGATGATATCTCGCTCTGCGTGGACCAGGTAAGTTCTACACACCTCGTTCCGAGATAAGTATTTCATAATGAGCTAATATGCGGTTCATATTAGCTCATTATGACTTTTGCCTTGGAGGAAAAAAATGTTGATGCGGGTTTACAACCGCTTTAACTGCTAAAATAAGTGTGAAATTTAAGACTTGCCTGGGTGTAACAAGATGTCTGCTGCCACCTTCGTGTTCTGTCAAGCCTTGTACACACGACCGAGTTTCTCGGCAAAAACCAGCATGGAACTTGCTGGGATTTTTATTTTGCCAAGGAAACCGGTCGTGTGTACATTTTTCGATGAGGAAACTGTCGAGAAACTAGACGAGCCAAAAAGAGAGCAAGTTCTCTATTTCCTCGACGGGAATGGAGAAACTTGCCTTGTCGAGTTCCTCGACAGCCTGACAAGGAAAACGATGTGTTTCGCCCGTCGAGTTCCTCGGTCGTGTGTACGAGGCTTCAGGAAATGCATAGCGGCCATGTTGGTACGCATAGCGCAAGCGCAATAAGCAATTTTGTTTGCAACATCGCTTCCATTGCATTTTCTGATGGGTAGCGGAATTCTGATAGAACACCGGTGTTCTGTCAAAATAGGCAATTTGTGGAAATTTCCAATCACGTCACTTCCGGCTACTCTAAAGCATCAGTAATTGGAGATTTTGACGAGTTGATGTTTTGACACAACACTGGCAAGTGTATACACTCGGTTACACAAAGAGTTTGCTGTTTTGACAGAACAGCGGCTAAGGAGGAAAAATTTGCCGCCGCCTTGTTGGTTAGTATCTGGCGGACTAGCAATGGGCGTTATTTACGAAAGGCAAATCTACTTTGCACTACAAGTGCAAAGTGCACTTGAAATTGCACTGAAAGTACACTTGGAAGTGGAGTCGCTGTAAATCTGAGGGGTAGATCTGAAATTAGGGGAAGCTCTGCTGATTTTATCATCCAATCATGTGCAAGCTAAAATGCTGTTTTTTATCTTCCTTGCATGTCCCCCTATGGATCTACAATTTCAAGTGCACTTTGCACTTGTAGTGCAAAGTGGATTTGCCTTTTCCTAAATAACCCCCATTGCATGCTATGCTGGAGTGGAAATGGTTCTAGGTGTTCTGTACCATAGAGGTGAGGTGAGGTATTCTATAAATTTTTACAGACCTGATGCCAATAAAAGACTACTCCACCATTGCTGATCTAGGCTTCCTCAGTGGCCTTGTTCAGGCAGTGCCCGTATTGCAGTGTGTAGCACTTGGTCTTCCTGTGGTAAAGGTTTGTTTTTTATTTTCTAAATAGGTTCCTTTAAGCTAGTGCATTGTTGGTTCACTTACCTTTTCCTTCCATTTCCCTTCTAAATGTTTTTTTTTTCTTTATCTGAATCACTTCCTGTTTCTCCTCATTAAGCTTGCCCCCATCATCCGAGCCGTTCTGGCTGGGGGTTAGTCAGCCAGAACAGCTTACTGAGGAGAAACAGGAAGTGAAAAATTCAAACAAAGAAAAAAAAACATTTAGAAGGGAAATCGAAGGAAAATGTAAGTGAACCAAAAATGCACTAGCTTAAAGGAACATATTTAGAAAATAAAAAACAGACCTTTACAACCCCTTTAACCACTTCCCGCCCGGCCTATAGGCGATTTATGTCCGGGAAGTGGTTTTTGAAATCCTGACTGGACGTCCTGCAGGATTTCATGCCGCGCGCCCGTGGGGGCGCGCAGCGCGGCGATCGGTGATGCGGGGTGTCAGTCTGACACCCTGCATCACCGATCTTGGTAAAGAGCCTCCGGCGGAGGCTCTTTACCACGTAATCAGCCGTGTCCAATCACGGCTGATCACGATGTAAACAGGAAGAGCCGTTGATGGCTCTTCCTCACTCGGGTCTGACAGACGCGAGTAGAGGAGAGCCGATTGGTGGCTCTCCTGACAGGGGGGGTTCGCGCAAAAAAAAAAAAGTCTGGGGAAAAAAAAAAGCATTACAAAATAAAAGATGCCAATCAGTGCCCACAAATGGGCACTGACTGGCAACATGGGTAAATCAGTGCAGCCCCACAGTGTCCATCTATGCCCAGTGCCCACCTATCAGTGCCCATCTGTGCCACCCATATGTATCCATCAGTGCCACCCATAAGTGCCGCCTATGAGTGCCCATCTGTGCCACCTATGTGTGCCCATCTGTGCCACCCATATGTATCCATCAGTGCCACCCATAAGTGCCGCCTATGAGTGCCCATCTGTGCCACCTATGTGTACCCATCTGTGTCGCCTATGTGTGCCCATCTGTGTCGCCTATGTGTGCCCATCTGTGTCGCCTATGTGTGCCCATCAGTGCCGCCTATGTGTGCCCATCAGTGCCGCCTATGTGTGCCCATCAGTGCTGCCTATGAGTGCCCATCAGTGCCGCATACCAGCGCTGCCAATCAGTGCCACCTCATCTGTGCCCGTCAGTACTACCTCATCGATGTTCATCAGTGCCATCTCATCGGTGCCCATCAGTGCCGCCATATCAGTGCCTGTAATTGAAAGAGAAAACTTACTTATTTACAAAAAAATTAACAGAAAAAAAAATCTCATTTTTTTTAGTTGCGCAAAAAAAAAAAAATCGCAGAGGTGATCAAATACCACCAAAAGAAAGCTCTATTTGTGGGGAAAAAAGGACGCCAATTTTGTTTGGGTACAGTGTAGCATGACCGCGCAATTGCCATTCAAAGTGCGACAGTGCTGAAAGCTGAAAATTGGCTTGGACGGGAAGGTGCGTAAGTGCCTGGTATGGAAGTGGTTAAAGAAGATGCCCAAATATTTGTCGTGGAGAATTTTTAGACCCAGCAGAATGCTGCGTCTGCGCAAACCCTCCTGAATTGACTGCGGAGAGACTCCCGCCACAACAAGCTCAGTTTTAATGTTGCCTGCAGGGCACAATACTTGGAGGACCCCGTACTGGTACAACAGAACAAGATAGTTAATGCGTGTCATTTAAAAATGTCTTCACGTCCCTGCTTTGGTGTGGCAGCTTTGTTGGAAATGTAAATGTTAGGCTGTAAATAAATAGACACATCTGGAAATTATCCTCAGAGATGTCGGCATGGTAGCACCTTCCACGCGCCATCATACACATCCCTTTGCCTACTTGGCAGCCGCCATGCCCTTCACGGCCTCCCACGCTCTTGGGATGGACCCAGGTCACATGGCACAGGAGCTATTCTTGTGAGGTCGCAGTTTGGGCTCTTGACCATCTTTAGGTGAGGGAAACTCCAACAAACCTTTAAAGGGAAACTGCAGTGGATTTTCAGTTAGCAGACATTTGATTTATTTTTGTAACATTTACTTATTTATTTTTTTCTTGAGATGTTCATAGTATTACTTGATGACTTTTTAATGCTTCTTCTTTTTTTTTTTTTTTTATATCGATTTTTAAATACGCCCTTTAGTGGCTGCCTTTTTATCAGGGAATGTGATTAGCATTCTGTCAAAAAGCAAACAATAAAGCCTCATACACACAACCGAGAAACTCGACGGGTGAAACACATCGAGTTCCTCGTCGAGTTCCTTGTGAAGCCGTCGAAACTCGACAAGCCAATTTTCTCCATTCCCGTCAAGGAAATAGAGAACTTGCTCACTTTTTGGCTCGTTGAGTTTCTCGACAGTTTCCTCGACGGAAATGTACACACGACCGGTTTCCTCGGCAAAAAAATATCCCCCAGCAAGTTTCTTGCTGGTTTTTGCTGAGAAACTCGGTCGTGTGTACGAGGCCTCAGACTTCTATCAGTGTCTGGTTAAAGCTTGTAGGAGGAGTTTTCATTCTCCCATGAGTGTCCTGTGAGGCTGCATGACTCCTGACCCTCTCTCTGGACAGTGCTGATTGGCCCTGTGCTGTTTACATGTACGTTCCCAAGAAAAAAAGAACTCTCTAGCAATACACACCAAACTGAGCATGTGCAGCTTGTCCCCTATCCCCTGTACCATCACGAGATATATTGGGGACTGTGGGAGGAGGGGAGAATCAGAGAAGACAGAATCAATCAGCCTTTTTACATAATGCAGAGGATTAACCCCTTGGCTTCCACAGTGAGTATAACAAGCATGCTTTACTGCATATACAGACGGGTTACTTTCAGTAAGCATTAAGCAAATAAAAGTCTAATTTTAGCTAAGGGCCCATTTACACTAGTGGTTGGGGGATGGTAAAACCCAGTGGATGAACTAAGTTTTATCTGCCTCTCAACTGCTTCCCTTTAGTTGGAAAGGCTGTGGACGGGGGTGTACACATGCCTTTGCTTTATGGTTGCAGCAGAAATTTTACCCCCCAATTTCACTCAAGTGAATAGTACTGCACTTCAACCACCCAACAAGAGCACACAAAGCACGTGGCTGGGGTAATCCAGCAATTAGGGGGTTAAAAAAGGAGTTAAGGAGGCAACGCCTGCTACAACGCCTGCTCACCACCTGTCAAAAGCGATCCAAACACAGATCGGAAAGTGTAAACGAGGCCTAACTCACTAATGGAACAGCAATACAGCAGGCGCCGGCGAGCCGGTGACTTGTCCTCAATGTTTCCCTATGGGGGAAGTTCCTTCACTGACTGCGCAGGCGCAAACTTCCCGACGGAAATCTCCGAACCTCGCCCGGCATCCAGGCTCATTCTTTAACATCCCCGTGGATTGGAGGATGTTAAAAAAAGAGCCAGGAGGCCGAGCGAGCGAAGCGAGCCGTCCGAGCGCAGCGAGGACGTGAGGCCGACTGGCCACTTACCTCAAAATCCACGTCGCCCTGGATGCCGGCCGCCGTTCGGGGATTTCCGTCAGCAAGTTTGCACCTGCGCAGTGCTTGAAGGAACTTTCCCGATAGCTGGAACCATCTCAGCGCATCAGTTCGCGCATGCGCTGGAACTTCCATGATACCTGGAACCAGCACGGCAGATCACCGGGATTATGTAAATTTAGCGCTTCTTTTTTTTTCCGGAGTCCCCTTTTAATTTGCTTCAAAATTGGCCTGTCAGAGAATGGAGAATTGACTCGTATTATACTCGGAGCGCACGCTCTGCAGCGGATTTAGCAAGGGATTGCAGATTTTTTTGGAAATAAATTAGAAATATAAAAAAATGAAAGATGAGTCAGTGTTCTGATTTTGTGTCGTGAAGCCGCGGCGGCCGTGAGAGATTTGCTTTAATCATCTATTTAAAAATAAACTTATTTTAGGATGGAATTAGCAGCCAGTTTGGTGTCAGTCAAGCCAAAGGCTCACCAGTGCACAGATGATGAACTGATTGTCTTCAGGGAACTCGCAGCACCGCTGGAGAATATCAAAGAGCGGCAGAACTTGTGAAATTATGGAAGAGGGTAATAAATCTGTTAAAGCTGGATAGACAGATGACGAGAAAGGCGGAGACATTTTAAAGTGAACCTGTACTAAACTTAACGTGGTTGTAAACCCTTACATATAGCAAGTGACTGGCCTTAGGTTATACACAAAGATGAAATACATCCTCCTACATAAGTTGTACCTGTTTATCTGCATCATTCTCTTCTCTACATTCATTCAAAGTACATAAATTGTACTGAGCTTTGAAAAAGCAGGGGGCAGGGAGCTGAAGTCAGAGCTCCATGAGAGCTTAGTGAAGGGAAGGGACCCCCCCCCTTTCACACAGCACACAGAAACAGAGCTGAGGTTGTCAATCACCGGTTGTGTGTTGGAGATCCCTCTCCTGTCACCTTTTTTCTCTTGGTGTCCGTAAAACTTGTCAGAAGTGACTCATATAGATAGCAGAGGAAGGAAGCAGCAGACAGGATACCTAATCGTTCTCAATCTCTTCGCTCCTCCCAAGACCTCCTGCTCTCTAAGGCCCCTTTCACATGGGGCAGTGGAGGTGCGGTGATGGTATAGCCGCGCTATTTTTAGCGCCGCTATACCGTCGTATTTACCGCGATATTCGGCCGCTAGCAGTGCGGTTTTAACCCCCGCTAGCGGCCGATAAAGGGCTAATACCACCCGCAATGCGCCTCTGTAGAAGCGCATTGCGGGCGGTATTACCGCGGTTTCCCATTGATTTCAATGGAAAGGAGCGGTATAGGAGCGGTAAACACCCCGCTCCTATACCGCTCCAAAGATGCGGCTAGCAGGACTTTTGGAGCGGTCCTGCTACCGCACCGCTTCAGTGTGAGAGCCTTCGGGCTTTCACATTAAAGCCTGCAGGGCACGATTTTTTCAGGCGGTATAGCCTGAACCGCCTGAAAAAGGCGTCAATGTGAAAGGGGTCTTACTCCCTTGTCACCTCCTTAAATGCTCGCCTTCAGGACTTCTCCAGAGCGTCTCTCTTGTCCTCTGGAATGCTCTACCCCAATCTGTCTGACTTTCTCCTAATTTGTCCACTGTTTTCATTTGCGTGCACGACTTATATATGGTGCACAAGCACACAGGGGCGCTTAAAAAAATTATATGTGTGTGTATTTATATATATAATATATATATATATATATATATATATATATATATATATATATATATATATATATATATATATATACAATTATATAATTTTTTTTAACACTGTTCCTTTAAAGTGGAGTTACACCCATAAATATAACATTACATCAGTAGTTTTAAAAAAATGGCAAAATGGGCGTTCCTTCTTGATTGACAGTCTTCCGAGAGGCTTCCGACGGTCGCATCTATCGCGTCACGATTTTCCGAAAGAAGCCGAACGTCGGTGCGCAGGCGCAGTATAGAGCCGCACCGACGTTCGGCTTCTTTCAGCTACGAGTGACGCGATGGATGCGACCGTCGGAAGCCTCTCGGAAGCCTGTCAATCAAGAAGGAACGCCCGCTCCCGCAGCCCATACCCGGAAGCGACGGAGAGGATGCATCTCGTAAACGGGTAAGTACTGCACATATTTTAAAACAAATAGCCGATTCCCCTAGAGAAAACGAGCAGGAATCTAAGGGGGAAAAATTTTTTTTTTTAAGAAATGGGTGAACTCCCGCTTTAAATGATTGCCATCCTGATTTGGCCCCCCACACAATCTTAATCCAGAATTCATGTAAAAAGTGCAGAGCAGTTGCCCTGCTCACAGCTGTCAAAAATATATAAAAAAAAAAGAAGAAAATATATATATATAAAAAAAAAAAAAGAAATGTTTATCAAAAACATTGCTCAGAGCTGAAAGAGACGGATAAAAAGAAACATTGGGCCAGATTCACGAACAATTACGGCGGCACGTATCCCCTTTATGTTACTCCGCCGCAAGTTTTCGTCGTAAGTGCTTGATTCACAAAACACTTGCGTGTAAACTTGTGGCGGCGTAGCGTAAAGCCGTCCGGCGCAAGCCCGCCTAATTCAAATGTGGCGTGTACCGTTTAAATTAGGCGCGTTCCCGCGCCAAACGTTCTGCGCATGCTCCGTTAGTAAATTTCCCGCCGTGCTTTGCGCGAAATTACGGCGCCCCGACGTGTTTTTTGAACGGCGACGTGCGTTGCGTCCTTTCGTATTCCCGGACGTCTTACGCAAAAAAAAAAAGAAATTTGACGCGGGAACGACGGCCATACTTTAACATGGCTGGTCTAAATCTAAGCCATGAAATAGCAGGCTTAAGTTTGCGACGGGAAAAACCGACTAGCGACGACGTAAGAGAATGCGACGAACGCGCGTACCTTTGTGGATCGCCGTAAACGGCTAATTGGCATACCCGACGCAGAAAACGACGCAAACTCCACCCAGCGGTCGCCAAAGTATTGCATCCTAAGATCCGAAGGCGTACGAAGCCGTACGCCTGTCGGATCTTAGCCAAAAGCTGTCGTATCTTTGTTTGTGAATTACAAATAAAGATACGACGCGGCAAATTTGAAAGTACGCCGGAGTATCAGCAGATACTCCGGCGTACTTTTTCTGTGAATCTGGCCCTTTGGTTCAATTTCAAGTGCACTTTCCACTTGCAGTGCACTTGTAGTGCAAAGTGGATATGCCTTTCGTAAATAACCCCCAATGTATCTTTATGTTTATTCATTTACAGATCAAAGGGATAAACTTCGGTCTGCAAATTAAGCCAGTTTAAAGCAACTTTGTCAAGTAAAAAATTATATATATATTTTTTTTAAATTGTTCCCCTGTTTAACCCCTTATTAATCCTTAATTTAGTCCTAATCTGCCTTTTTAATTCCTTAATCTGCTTCTCCATTTAATTATTATTTTTCTGCTTATTTTATTTATTTACTTCTGTTTTATAAACTACTAATAATTAAAACTTCCTTTTTTTTTTGGTTGCTTTGTTCATTAATATTTTTACACCTTTAACATATATTTACACGTCTCACATTGAAAAAAGCACAAAATAAATAATATTATTATTTTTTTTATTTTGTAAAATAACTTTTCAATGCTTTGAACCATTGCTAACAGCTGAAGTGTAAACAAAAAAGGTGCAGTAGGTAACACATCGGCCCGGATTCAGAAACGCCGTCGTAACTCTGAGTTTCAGGGTCGCATCTATGCGACTGATTCATAGAATCAGTTACGCATAGATTTCCTTAAAGCGGGGGTTCACCCTATGAACGAAATTTTTTTTTATTGTACCATAAAATCAGGCATTGTATCGCGAGCTACAGTATGCCTGTCCCGATTTTTTTACCCCCGTACTCACCTTGTACTCGTAGATCGAAGATACCGGGGAATGGGCGTGCCTATGGAGACGGAGGATGATTGACGGCCGGCTCTGGCGCGTCACGCTTCTCCGGAAATAGCCGAAATAGGCTTGGCTCTTCACGGCGCCTGCGCATAGCCTGTGCGCAGGCGCCGTGAAGAGCCGAGACCTACTCCGGCTGTCTTCGGGGAGAGTGACATGCCAGGGCCGGCCGTCAATCATCCTCCCTCTCCCTAGGCACGCCCATTCCCCGCGGGAGCCGAAATCTTTATCGTACAGGTACACAGTGAGTACGGGGGTAAAAAAATCGGGACAGGCATACTGTAGCTCGCGCTACAATGCCTGTCTCGATGGAAAAATGATGCAAGTGAGGGTGAACTACCGCTTTAAGATCCGACCGGCGTAAGTGTCTTACACCGTCGTATCATAGGCTGCATATTTACGCTGGCCGCTATGTGGCGTTTCCGTATATTTACTCAAGGAATATGCTAATTAGGTAGATACGCCGATTCAGAAACATACGTCCGCCCGGCGCTTTTTTTTATGTGATTTATGTTCGGCTTTTTCCGGCGTAAAGTTACCCCTGCTATATGAGGGGTATCCTATGTTAAAGTGGTTGTAAACCCACTTTTTTCACTTTTACCTACAGGTAAGCCTATAATAAGGCTTACCTGTAGGTATAAAGAATATCTCCTAAACCTGTACGGTTTAGGAGATATTCCCCTCGCAATGCGGGCAGCGCATGCGCAGGGGGGAATCCACGGCAAAAGGACCGGCATCCGCCGGACCCTGACGATTTTAAATCTCCCGCGCGCACGCGCGGGAGTGACGTCATCGCCGCTCCAGCCAATCACAGCGCTGGAGCGGCGATACCCGGAAGACACGCCGGAGCAAGATGACATCTCGCTCGGCGTGGACCAGGTAAGTGTTCTTCACCTCGTTCCGAGGTAAGTATTTCATAATCGGCTAGTATGCGGTGCATACTAGCTGATTATGCCTTTTTGCCTTGCAGGTTTTAAAAAAAAAAGTTTATGCGGTTTACAACCGCTTTAAGTATTGACGTCGTTCCCGCATCGAGTTTTGAAAATTTTACATCGTTTGCATAAGTCGTTCGCGAATAGGGCTGTTAGTAAGTTACATTCACGTCTAAAGCAATGACGATTTGCGGCGTAATTTCGAGCATGCGCACTGGGATTCTTTCACGAACGGCGCATGCGTCGTTCGTAAAATATTTTAAATACGCGGGGTCACATGAAATTTAGCTAAAACACGCCCACATCATCCCCATTTGAATTAGGCGGGCTTACGCCGGACCACATACGTTACGCCGTCGTAACTTAGGGTGCAAATTCTTTCTGAATACGGAACTTGCGCCCTAATTTAGGGCTTTAGAGATACGTTACGCCCACCCATAGATACACAATTGTATCTGAACCTAGCCCATCGTTTTCCTCCTCGAGTTCCTTGTTAGGCTGTCGAGGAACTCGACAAGGAAAGTTTCTCCATTCCCGTCGAGGAAAAAGAAGACATGCTCTCTTTTTGGCTCGACGGGATGCTCAACAGTTTCCTCGTCGAAAAATGTACACACGACCGGTGTCCTTGGCAAAAAAAAAATCCCAGCATGTTTCTTGCTGGTTTTTGCCGAGAAACTTAGTCTTGTGTACGAGGCCTAAGAGCCGGTTCTTACAGGACAACCCGACTTACAGCATGACTTTGCAAGGCAACTTCAGCGCGACTTTAGCACGACATGGAGCAACTTACGACGCGACTTAAAGTTGCCTCCAGGACAGGCGAAATGTTTGGTTTGCCCCTCTCACTATTTTTCCGCAGCGGCCATGATGTTTCTGGCTCGTTTCTAATGGTCAGAGGCTGTTCGCGGGGCACCAATAGCCTTGAGGGAAACTTGCTAGCAGTGCATGAAAATTGGACGCGAACGCAGCCCGGTTCAAAACAATCCCTCTTGCCACCCTGTCACATGTTATTTGTCAAACATCGCAGGCGGGTTAAAAATGAAAAGCCAAGGCAAATCTATTACCTGCTTTATTCAACATTATTTCAGCATGGGCGGACGCCGTAGCGCGGTTATATATTATGTATACATGGTGCGTTTGCTCGAGAGACTTGTGGAAATTTCCAGAGGACAAGTTCATTCCAGGCAAGATTGTTTTGCTTTCACACACTAAAGACATTATTTTTCATCTGGGTGTAATGGCGGAGCGGAGCCGGGCTTATTTAGTAAGGAAGGGCGATGTGCAGTGACAATGAGCACAATCCACATCAACCAATTAGATTTCAGCTGACTGCATTAAGACAAAAAGATCAAATCGGATTGGTTGTTAGGCATAGAGTCATTGTAAGTTACACTGCTTATGAAATATGATTTATTTGAATAATTGTTCTGAAACAAATGTGTGAATGTCGTTTTATTTTTTTTGGTTTGGCGAGACATTGGCCTCGGGCTGCAGTAGCATTTAGGTCTTCTTTAATGTACAATTGGGGGTCATTAAAAATACACGGTTGAGTTGCGTTTTTAGTAACTCTCCAACCGCCTCCCCTTAAGCTGAAGCGGCAGCAGACAGGGGTGATTGTATGCCGCAGCTGTGATGCCTTGTGGGCATAGTAAAAACTATCCAACATTTGCGATTAGTAGGCGGCAAGCACTGTAAACCCCCTGCAACCGCATGCAATGAACAGAGTTGCGGCGTGTTCTGCAAAAAGGAGGTTTAAACAGGCGGTGAGGTGGCGTCACATCACCTTCTCACCGCCTGTCAATGGCTTCTGAAAGGCAATCAGAACTTGGTTTGATCTTCAGTGGAGCACCAGTATAGACAGTGGTCTAAACTTAGCCATAAGGTATCTTAAAGCTTCACTGCATGCTGCAAAGCGCTCCCCCACACTGCATAGGTTAAATACTAGTTTGGTTGGGATAAAGGAATACATTGACATATTCACATTAGAGCTGCACGATTCTGGCCAAATTGGGAATTACAATTTTTCCGCGGCGTAAAATCGTTCACATTATACATAAAAAATTTGGGCTAACTTTACTGGTTAGTGTTTTTTATTTTTTTTATTCATTAAAATCATTTTTTCCCCCAAAAATCGCATTTGAAAGACCGCCGCGCAAATACAGTGTGACATAAAATATTCGTCGCAGCTCTTCTATGTCCTCATATAAAATGACGTAGGCCTCTCTATTTCCTGGGAGTGTCAGACAGCACAGGAGAACATAGGTTGCTGGGAAAGCGAGGCGTAAGGTTTGTATTCCTACTTATTCATTTCCCCTTAAGGAAGCCAGCATTTAACCCATGTAGGGGGGACTTTGCATTGGTACATTTAACAGAAGCCAGAGTCCAGAGTTAAAGTGTGTGTGCAAGGCATGTTAAAGTGACCTCTCAATCTCTCAACCGTATTTTATTTTAGAATGCCATGAGTATGGATGTGGAAGCCGTGCACAGAAATGGCAAGCACAGGACATATGAATGGCCTGTAGGCTCCCTAGAGATGATCCTTTTTCTCATTACTGACTTGCCATGCTTTTTTTGGAAGCTGCCATCTTGGTAGAGGAATGTTACTTTGCTTGCTTTTAACATAATGGGGGAATAGAAGCAGCAGGAGAGGTGAAGGAAGCACATATCCACAGAATGAACAGAGCAGAAGCAAGGAGATCTTTGCACTGCAGCTCCTCAGGTGCAGCTTCCTCTCCAGCAAGGAGAACATTAAAGGAGCACATTGGTGACATCACCAGATCTCACTCCAATCTGGTGAGAGTTGTAGCAGTGCCTTAGATCTCACTCTGCAGATATTCAGCTAAGGCAGAACAATAAGTGCATTTCTAGATGATCAATTTCTAGCTGACATAATATTTAGCCAAGAATATGGAAGATTTTTCTTCACTTTTTTTCTTCTTACTGCTTCTGTGGTATACTGTACACATGCATCCCCAATCCTGTGCTAAAGGTTCCTGCTTAGTAGTAAATGTTTAGGTGTCATTGGGTAAGAGAGCCACCAAACAGTGCATGTGGATTTGGAAACCCTGACTTTGGTAAAATTAATTTACTGAACAGAATTATAGTACGTCACACATGCAGGACAAAATGACAGGTTTGCTTTAATGCCCAGGGCCACATGCAGCCCTTTGGCATTTTTGTTTGGCCCTTGGGGCCCGTACAGACACAAATCTGTTTTTTTTATTGCCCTGTTATAGTAGTAAACTATAGTAGCAGTCTTGTATCTCTCCTAAAGCATGTACCTAGTGTCCAACAACTCCTATAGCATGTTCATAGTCTCTGACCATCTCTTGTAGTATGTCTGCAATCTCTGACCATCTCTTGTATCATGTCTGCAATCTCTGACCGTCTCTTGTATCATGTCTGCAATCTCTGACCATCTCTTGTATCATGTCTGCAATCTCTGACCATCTATTGTATCATGTCTGCAATCTCTGACCATCTCTTGTATCCTGTCTGCAGTCTTTGATCATCTCTTGTATCATGTCTGCATTCTCTGACCATCTCTTGTATCATGTCTGCAATCTCTGACCATCTATTGTATCATGTCTGCAATCTCTGACCATCTCTTGTATCCTGTCTGCAGTCTTTGATCATCTCTTGTATCATGCCCATTGTCTTTGACCATATCACGTGGTGTGCTTGCTGTCTCTTGCACTGAATATTTACAGAATTTTATGTGCGGCCCTTTGGTGATGTTAAGGGCTGCACTTGAGCCCCTCATAGTTGACCACCACTGCTTTAAGGAAAGAAGTATAATGAGCAGCTACTGATCTTCCATTTGTTCCCCCACTGCCCTGTTCAGAACCTGCTAAGGACCTGGGCCTACGTGTTAGCACCTCGGGATGCGATTTACTCATCACCTTCCCATGTTTGATGGGTAGATCCACAGATTGCCAAACCCCCATTCTCAAGGCTTGTGTTTCTGAGACTGTTAATAAAGAGGAGCTCCACCCAAAAGGGGAAGCTCCACTTGTTTGCCTCCTCCCCCCCTCGGCTGCCACATTAGGCACCTTTCGAGGGAGAGGGGGAGTGGGTACCTTTGATGGAAGTTCGGCCCCAGCGCCGGGCCATTAACCACTTAAGGACCGCCTCCTGCACGTATACGTCGGCAGAATGGCACGGCTGGGCACAAGCACGTACCCGTACGTCCTCTTTAAGTGACCAGCCGTGGATCGCGGGCGCGCGCCTGCAACCCGGTTCGAAGCTCCGCGGCCGCAGGACCTGCGGACCCGATTGCCGCTGGAGTCCCGCGATCGGTCCCCGGAGCTGAAGAACGAGGAGAACTGTGTGTAAACACAGCTTCCCCGTTCTTCACTGTGGCGCTGTCATTGATCGTGTGTTCCCTGATATAGGGAAGCACGATCAATGACATCACACGTCCAGCCGCGCCCCCCTACAGTTAGAAACACATATGAGGTCACACTTAACCCCTTCAGCGCCCCCTAGTGGTTAACTCCCGAAAAATCGTAGACAGGTAAGTGTCCTAATATTAAAACTCAACAGCTTCAGTGTTTGTAGCTTCGGACCTTTATTTTTTTCTGAAGGAGCCTGGAGCTCCGCTTTAATATTAAACCCAGGGAATTGTCTTTCTTACAATTGTTATTTTGTATTCAGCCATGCTGTGTTTATTTGTGATACAGTCAGGAGGATATGTACGTGCAATGTCACCATAAGCTCTTCTTTTTCCTGTATCCTTTTTTTTCATATTACTATCTTGTTTCTCACGAGATGGTTCCTTTTTGAAAACTTTAAAAAAAAAATGGTATCCTCTAACATTAGTAGTCAGTGTAGCAGTGACTCTCAACATTTATGGTTAGTGGAAAATTGTCCCCTAATGCCCCGTACATTAATGGGAAAAACGTCCGTCGTAAATTCCGACGGAAAAATTGAGAACCTGCTCTCAATCTATTGCTGTCGGAATTTCCAACAGAAAAAGTCAGATGGAGCATATACACGGTCGGAATTTCCGACCATAAGCTCCCATCGAACTTTTTCTGTCGGAAATTCCGACCGTGTATACGGGGCATAACATTGATGTTCAGTGTAGGTGGAAGATCCATCCACCACTGATTATTGCTCAGGCCTTGTACACACGAGAGGATTTATCTGGCGGATTTTGATCTGATGGTTGTACTAACCATCAGATCAAAATCCGCGCGGCGACGCGCGCGACGCTGAAGTATAAGGACTTCCACGCATGCTTCGAATCATTACGACGCATGCGAGGGAGGGAATCGGACGGATTGATCCGGTGAGTCTGTACAGACCACCGGATCAATCCGCTGGACTGGATTCCAGCGGATAGATTTCTTAGCATGCTAAGATATTTGTATCCGCTGGAAATCCATCGGCCCGAAAAATATCCGCGGATAAATATCCGCTGGGTCGTACACACCAGCGGATCTATCCGCTGAAACCGATCCGCAGATAAATTCCAGCGGATAGATCCTCTTGTGTGTACGGGGCCTTAAGGAATCTCTAGCAACCTCAGGAGGAACCCTACAGTTCCGGGGAAGCCAGGTTGAGAAATGCTCTTGTATAAGAAGCTCAAAACAATTTATGAAGCCAAACTCAGAAACGTTTTTGAAGTCTACTGTTCCTCCTTTGTTATCTAATGTATAAAAAGTGTGACAAAAATAACCTCAGCAGTTACAATAGTTCCCATCATTCATAGAATATTGCAGGCTTTCTTTAGGTGTGGTCATTATTTATGGTGATAGATAGGTGTGTTCCCTGCCTTCTACATTGGCCCCAGGCTGTATGCTGTGCTGGATCCCCGATGCCAGTCCATGTGATGTAGATCATTATAGAAGTGTGGGTTGGGTGCTGCGGGAAGTATGGGTACATCTCCCTGGTCTTGTACAGGTGCCAGTGTGGGCAGGAATCAGGATGTGTACATAGTACTGTACATACTGGCTTCCAGTCTGGCATGCCATTTGTCTTATGTAATGTATTACCTGTATTTCAAGTTCTCTGTGGCTACATATTCAAGCCAACCAGTTAAAGGGAAATACTGTAAGTGAAAATATTTTTGATCGCATTATCATACACAGCTTATAAGATGGAGTGGAATCCACTTGCTCAGCAGGGGGATCTCTGATCCCCACTGACCTGGCGGATGACAGGTCCGTGTCCTCTCCGCTATGCAGAGCGGACACGGACACAGCCTGCTGTTCTCTATGGGGAGTCAGATGGAAACGGACTGCCTATCCCTTTCCATCCAATTGTCATCCGATCTGCCGGACGGATGGGGAACGGATCTCCATCCTTCTGGTCCACTGAAAAAAACAGATCGGATTGGATGCCGGCAGATCACAGTGGACACCTGACATCCGCCACCCCATAGAGAACAGAGGGCCAGATTCACATACTTTTGCGGCCGTGTAACGTAACCTGTTTACGTTGCACCGCCGCAAGTTTCCAGTTTTAGTGCCCGATCCACAAAGCACTTACCTGGAAACTTGCGGCGGTGTATCGTAAATACGCCCGGCGCAAGGCGGGCCAATTCAAATGGGCGTGTGCCATTTAAATTAGGCGCGCTCCCGCGCCGGACCTACTGCGCATGCTCCGTTTCGCAATTCCCGTCGTGCTTTGCGCGCAGTGACGTAATTTTTTCGAATGGCGACGCGCGTAGCGTAATTCCGTATTCCCGGACGGCTTACGCAAACGACGTTCATTTTTAAATTTCGACGCGGGAACGACGGCCATACTTTATACAGCAATACGATTGCTGTGTAAAGTTAAGGCACCAAAAACGACGACTAACTTTGCGACGGGAAACTAGACTAGCGGCAACGTAGCGAACGCGAAAATCCGTTGTGGATCGCCGTAACTCCTAATTTGCATACCCGACGCTGGTTTACGACGCAAACTCCCCCCAACGGTGGCCGCGGTACTGCATCCTAAGATCTGACAGTGTAAAACAATTACACCTGTCGGATCTTATGGATATCTATGCGTAACTGATTCTATGAATCAGTCGCATAGATAGAAACAGAGATACGACGGCGTATCAGGAGATACGCCGTTGTATCTCTTTTGTGAATCTGGCCCAATGGGTGTTCCAATCTGGTCCGCCTGAAAGATCAGACAGGTGGACCCGATCGGTCTGGTGAGAAAGGGGCCCTAAACTTTAATAGAAAACTATCATCCTCATACAGAAAATGAGTAAAATGTCATATACATGAAGGTTACCTTAGCATACATACTGTACATACCTATTTAAAAGGGACCTTTAAGAGAATTTACTAAGATTGGAGCAGCCAGCATCTGGGGCAGCTATGCTTGTTATTTTTTCTTATGTGTTAATTATATTTTTAGTATGGATGTAGCGCCTTCCTCGATAGGTTGCTAGGTTTTATTTTGGCTCCACTGTAATCATTGGAGCAGTTTGTGATTGCTTTGGGCTTTTCTGGGCTCCACTGGTTGCAGGTTTGATTGTTTCCCCCTGCCTTCTGGAGGATTCTATAATGTAGTGGGCTGGAAATGCAAATCAGTTACATGAATATTTATGTTGTCTCGGTAAATCCCTAGGGATGGATGCCCAAAAGGTGGCAGGGGAGTGCATAAATAGTCTGAAATCTGGAGCCGCTCGATTCTTGTCCAGGAGGTGAAGTTCCCAGCTTGAAGGGCTACTGCCCTTCCAGGCAGCCCAGATGAAACTCTACTGGTGCTCATTGAGGTCCCAACTATGCTTAAGCTGGGAGGCCAGTTTGCTGAGAATCTCTGAAGCTATGTGAGGGATTTCACTGAGGATCCGGCCTGGAGAAATATCTGTCTGATGTTGAAAGGAGGCATCCAAGTTTTCAGGGACATTGTGAGAACCTGGTGACTATTGCTGCTGCCATCCATTGTGTGTCAGTACTAGTGCTTGTCTGACCTGGGCCATTACTAAAGGGGACTATCCTAAGGAGTTATGCCAAAGTGAAGAGTGTCCTCTCATTTCTGTTAAAGCGGGATTCCACCCGCAATTTATTTTAAAAGTCAGCAGCTACTAACACTGTAGCTGCTGACTTTTAATAAGGACACTTACCTGTCCTACTCGCTCGAGCTGATGGCCCCATCGCTATAAAAATGCCAATGGTCCCAAAAATGTGTCAAGTGTCCGCCATAATGTCGCAGTACCGAAAAAAAAAACGCTGATCGACGACATTACTAGTAAAAAAAAAATATTAATAAAAATGCCATAAAAATACCCCCTATTTTGTAAACTCTATAACTTTTGCGCAAACCAATCAATAAACGCTTATTGCGATTTTTTTAAACGAAAAATATGTAGAAGAATACGTATAGGCCTAAACGGAGGAAAAAAAATGTTTTTTTTTATATATTTTGGGGGGATATTATAGCAAAAAGTAAAAAATATAATTTTTTTTCAAAATTGTCGCTCTATTTTTGTTTATAGCGCAAAAACTTAAAACCGCAGAGGTGATCAAATACCACCAAAAGAAAGCTCTATTTGTGGGGGAAAAAGGACGCCAATTTTGTTTGGGAGCCACGTCGCACGACCGCGCAATTGTCAGTTAAAGCGACGCAGTGCCGAATCGCAAAAAGTGCTCTGGTCTTTGACCAGCAATTTGGTCCGGGGGTTAAGTGGTTAAACATACTTACCTATGTGTATGTAGCATCGATCCAATGCTGCATCTGTCCCCCTCTGGCTTTAACACTGAGAACCGAGCAAACTAACACCGCTGATCGATTGGTTCTCACCGCTCCCTGAGCAGAGAGCTGCCTGCACCCGCTCTGTGACATCATCAGACTTCAGCCCGCTGTCTGCTGAAAATGGTTCACAGGAGTGCAAAATGATCTGCAAGTACAAACAAATGAGCTGTGGCTGTACTTCTCCTTTATCTAATTAAAAAAATATAGCCAAGATATATTTAATGTTGCAAATGACTGTTTTAAAATAATGCCTTGCCATGATCCTGCCATGAAGGTCCTTGTTGAGGCACTTCCAGTTATAGGGCGACAGCACACTGTATCTGGCTCTTAGGTGTGTTCTTGTGTTTTAACCGTGTCACACAGGCTTCCAATGGAAATGATAGATGTGTTTTTTTCGAACCCACTATAATATAAGCAGATGTGTCACCGTCAGAAACCCATCATGAGGAAGCCAATGCAGCCATCTCTAGGATATATGTAAACCGAAAATGAGATGCAAAAAATGGTAAGAAAAACACAAAAACTATATTTTTCTTTAAAAAAAAATTGGAAAAGTTTATGATGGTTGACGTGAGAAAATATACCGCTCTAAAAGTTGCTGATCCCTTGGCTTTGCTTCCGTCCCACTGGACCAAAAGGATGCTGGCTATGCGCAGGTGCATTGGATAGAAAAAAGTCCTGGACTGCCGCACTCCTAAAACGATGTCTTTATTGCAAATGAAATCCAAAAAACAACCAAAACAATGCAGTCAAAATAAAGTGAACAAAAGAAAAAAGGTGGCTGACATGTTTCACATCGTATGATGCTTACTCGTAGCAGCATCATACGAGTAAGCATCATACGATGTGAAACATGTCAGCCACCTTTTTCCTTATGTTCACTTTGACTGCATTGTTTTGGTTGTTTTTTGTGATTTCATTTGCACTAAAGACATCGTTTTAGGAGTGCGGCAGTCCAGGACTTTTTTCTATCCAAAAGTTTATGATACACGGTGCTTTAGCAAACAAAATGCCATGCAGTTAGGGTCTATATCCAACTTAATGAACTATGTTTAAAAGATACCTGGTAGTCATCCAATCAGTTTTACAATGCTGATGTTTTTACTGTTGCTACCTCATTTGGTATTCATTATGGATCCAGTGGCATTTCCACCAGGTCTCTAGTGGATTTCCCTTTGGAATAAGGTGGAATATAGTGGATAGATATATAAGCAATGTATTCTTGGCAGGGAAGACAAGAAGTTTAGATCCTATCGTGTTTCCCCAAAAAATAAGACCTACCCCGACAATGAGACCTAGCATTATTTTCTAGGAGGGCTGCAATATAAGCCCTGCCCCCAAAATAAGCCCTAGTTTAAAATGTTTGTAACATCCTATAATCCACTCTATTACAGAAGTATATAATGTACAGTGTGTGCGTTTCTGTAATATAATTGCTGGGAAGAGAGCTCCGGCGGGTCACAGAAGTGCAGAGCAGCGCTATAGCAAAGGTATTTGGCGCAATTATATTACAGAAACACACACATTGTACATTATATACTACTGTAATAGAGTGGATTATAGGATTTTACAAGCATTTTAACTCAATTCACACTGAGGATTCCTATTAGGCAGGGAGAGAGAAGGGGAGAGAAGACAGCACATTACATGTTAAGACCTACCCCGAAAATAAGCCCTACTGTGTCTTTTGTTGCCAAAATTAATATAAATAGAAAGTGATTACTGCGCTAAAGGAACTACAAAATATATAAAGTAAAAAAGTGAGCTGCAACAAAATTGTGATATATACACAAAAAAATTAATATAAGACCCTGGCTTATTTTTGGGGAAACACGTTAGTAGTAAGTAATCTGGTCATTACGAAATATTTATTTATGGAAAGTGGAAATCTCCCCAGTAGGGCTCCAGTATTTACAATTTCTTCACTCAATCAATGGTTAGAGCTTCACTTTAATTAAAGAACAGGATGTCTTATTCATATTTTTTTATTGCATTTCTGAAGTGAAAGTGTTCCAGTAGAATAAGAAGCAGACATTTTGTGATGACTCCTGAGGTCCCCAAGGTTTGATCTGAAGCATCCAGTGCCCACTTCGATCTGAGGTGCTGTGATGAGCAGACAGCTTCTGTAGTTCAGCTTGAAAGCTTATTTCCTTACAGAAGCTTTTCTAACCTTTGTCTTTGATTGGTCTGGACAAAAACAAAGTTCTCGGCAGATATCAGAGGACAAGATAGATCATAAATTCTGCTGACAAATTCCTTCCCCTGGGTTTAAGGTTATTCATACATGGGAGATCTTTTTTTTTTTTAAAGTTGTCTTTCTAAAAAGTGTTGAAGAATCTACCCACTTGTGCAAAAAAATGTGTTCTTCATTTTAGACCTTCTACATCTGTTTTCAGGTTCCTCTGTGTATAGTGCATAGCGACTTTCCTGGGGTGGTAATAAAATTGTACAAGGCCGTAAAGTAGATGAGAGGTTAAGCAGAAGATTAGCATGAATATTTTCACTGCGTTCCCTAATTACCATCTTAGTGTTGCTTAGGAAGTCTTGTCTTAAGAGGTATTAATGGTGACCGTGATGTGAGCGAGACACTGGCGCCAGGAGGAAAACCATCCCCTATGGGAAGAACGTGTAGTCATTGCAAGCAGCCATTAGTACAACTAGTGAGTGTTATTTAGTTATCTTAAGCTTAGTCTTAAGCAGGGGCGATAATTAAATTAGCATCTATCCCCCTTTTCTTGTAAGGATCGTTATGTAATGTCTTGTTAGGGTATTGAATTTAGCCTCTGGCACATGTGCCGTCCTTTCTGTAGAATCTTTCACGTGTTCTCAGAAACAACTCATTATGAGATGTCTATGACGGGTTGTAGTCATCCAGTGGATACAATATATACATGATAGATACCGTTTTTGGTGCGGAGATGAACATACAGACCTAAACACTAGGGAGATGGAACAAATGCCTAAAGAGGAACTTGATAAATATAATGTTCTTTAGCAAGGAACATACATTTTACAATTACCGTATTTATCGGCGTATAACACGCGTTGGCGTATAACACGCACCCCACGTTTAGGAGGGAAGTTTAAGGAAAAAGCTTTTAGGAGGAAAGTTTAAGGAAAAAACTTACATTTTAAATGCCCATCAATGCAGCCTTATCAGTGTCCATCTGCAGCCTTTCCCATCATTGCAGAATGATCAGTGTCCATCTTGCCCAAAAGTGTGTCCATTTGCAGCCTTGCCCAAATTACAGCATTACCAGTGTCCATCTGCAGCCTTGCCCAAATTACAGCATTACCAGTGTCCATCTGCAGCCTTGCCCAAATTACAGCATTACCAGTGTCCATCTGCAGCCTTGCCCAAAAGTGTGTCCATTTACAGCCTTGCCCAAATTACAGCATTACCAGTGTCCATCTGCAGCCTTTCCCAAATTAAAGCATCACCAGTGTCCATCTGCAGCCTTTCCCAAATTACAGCATTACCAGTGTCCATCTGCAGCCTTGCCCAAATTACAGCATTACCAGTGTCCATCTGCAGCCTTGCCCAAATTACAGCATTACCAGTGTCCATCTGCAGCCTTGCCCAAAAGTGTGTCCATTTGCAGCCTTGCCCAAATTACAGCATTACCAGTGTCCATCTGCAGCCTTTCCCAAATTAAAGCATCACCAGTGTCCATCCGCAGCCTTGCCCAAATTACAGCATTACCAGTGTCCATCTGTAGCCTTTCCCAAATTATAGCATTACCAGTGTCCATCTGCAGCCTTGCCCAAATTACAGCATTACCAGTGTCCATCTGCAGCCTTTCCCAAATTAAAGCATCACCAGTGTCCATCTGCAACCTTGCCCAAATTATAGCATTACCAGTGTCCATCTGCAGCCTTGCCCAAATTATAGCATTACCAGTGTCCATCTGCAGCCTTTCCCAAATTACAGCATTACCAGTGTCCATTTGCAGCCTTTCCCAAATTACAGCATTACCAGTGTCCATCTGCAGCCTTGCCCAAATTACAGCATTACCAGTGTCCATCTGCAGCCTTGCCCAAATTACAGCATTACCAGTGTCCATCTGCAGCCTTGCCCAAAAGTGTGTCCATTTGCAGCCTTGCCCAAATTACAGCATTACCAGTGTCCATCTGCAGCCTTTCCCAAATTAAAGCATCACCAGTGTCCATCCGCAGCCTTGCCCAAATTACAGCATTACCAGTGTCCATCTGTAGCCTTTCCCAAATTATAGCATTACCAGTGTCCATCTGCAGCCTTGCCCAAATTACAGCATTACCAGTGTCCATCTGCAGCCTTTCCCAAATTAAAGCATCACCAGTGTCCATCTGCAACCTTGCCCAAATTATAGCATTACCAGTGTCCATCTGCAGCCTTGCCCAAATTATAGCATTACCAGTGTCCATCTGCAGCCTTTCCCAAATTACAGCATTACCAGTGTCCATCTGCAGCCTTTCCCAAATTACAGCATTACCAGTGTCCATCTGCAGCCTTGCCCAAATTACAGCATTACCAGTGTCCATCTGCAGCCTTTCCCAAATTACAGCATTACCAGTGTCCATCTGCAGCCTTTCCCAAATTACAGCATTACCAGTGTCCATCTGTAGCCTTTCCCAAATTACAGCATTACCAGTGTCCATCTGCAACCTTGCCCAAATTATAGCATTACCAGTGTCCATCTGCAACCTTGCCCAAATTACAGCATTACCAGTGTCCATCTGCAACCTTGCCCAAATTACAGCATTACCAGTGTCCATCTGCAGCCTTGCCCAAATTACAGCATTACCAGTGTCCATCTGCAACCTTGCCCAAATTACAGCATTACCAGTGTCCATCTGCAACCTTGCCCAAATTACAGCATTACCAGTGTCCATCTGCAACCTTGCCCAAATTACAGCATTACCAGTGTCCATCTGCAACCTTGCCCAAATTATAGCATTACCAGTGTCCATCTGCAACCTTGCCCAAATTACAGCATTACCAGTGTCCATCTGCAACCTTGCCCAAATTACAGCATTACCAGTGTCCATCTGCAACCTTGCCCAAATTACAGCATTACCAGTGTCCATCTGCAACCTTGCCCAAATTACAGCATTACCAGTGAGGAGGGAAAACAGACGTTCGTCTGAAAGGGGCCATACAGATTCACTTTGCACAAGGACACAAACAGCTATATCTTCAGAAAAAAAAAAGAAGGTAGGAAGCTACAACAATGTTTCTTAAAATTCTTGCAATCTACATAGATCACGCAGAGGGAAATGTTTTTTTCTTAACAAAAGTGGAGTTACTCTTTATAGTGCACATAAAGCCAAAAACATTTTGGAATAATTGGGCAGGCCATACATTTTACAATGTGGGGCAGATCCTCGTAGAATTGCATGGGCGCAGCGTATGGGAGATACGCTACGGCGCTGTAACTTACTTTTTGAAGCTTCGAATCCACAAAGAATTTGCGCCGTAAGTTACGGCGGCGTAGTCCATCTCTCGCGGCGTAATGGCGCGCAATTCAAATGCGGCGAGTAGGGGGCGTGTTTCATTTAAATGAAGCGCGTCCCCACGCCGAACGAACTGCGCATACGCCGTCCCTAAATTTCCCGCCGTGCATTGCGCTAAATGACGTCGCAAGGACGTCATTGTTTTGACGTGGACGTAAATTACGTCCAGCCCGATTCACGGACGACTTACGCAAACGAAATAACATTTTTAAAATTATACGCGGGAACGACGGCCATACTTAACATTGCGTACGCCACCAGATAGCAGCTTTAACTATACGCCGAAAAAAGCCGACTAGAGACGACGTAAAAGAATGCGACGGCCGCTCGTACGTTCGTGGGTCGTCGGAAATGGCTAATTTGCATACTCGACACGGAAAACGACGGGAACGCCACCCAGCGGACGCCGAAGAATTGCATCTAAGATCCGAAGGCGTACGAAGATGTACGCCTGTCGGATCTAACACAGATGCCGTCGTATCTTGTTTTGAGGATTCAAAACAAAGATACGACGCGGGAAATTTGAAAGTACGCCGGCGTATCAGTAGATACGCCGGCGTACTCTCTTTGTGGATCTGCCCCTGTGTTTTTTTTTTTGTTTTTTTTCGTTCAACCAGCACGTCAGCTTACTCCATGTATGCCTAACTTTACAATTGATTGATTTTTCTGCTAATGTCAGTCTGATGCATGGATTTGTTTACCTCAGTGTTTTTTTGGACGATCAATTTATTTAAAATTACACGTTTTCAAGACTGTCTCTGGATAACCTAAGGTCTTTCATAACATTTAAGACATGGCTTTGTGAGGATCATGGCATTGTGGTGATTGGATTATGGTGATTGGACTACATCTATTGGATTACACAGAAGAGCTTAAATTCTAGAGAATTTCTCACAGCTCAGCTAAATTGAAGAAGAGGTTCTTCTGAGAGCTGAAAGATCATCAATAGTGCACAGTTGTCATGTTTGGTTTTTTCAAGGGCTGTTACGGTGCCAATCATTACAAAGCATCTTTTTTAAACCTAATTATCACCTGTTTTGTGATCGTAATTCATATTCCGAGAGTGCTATCACTATATTCTGCACCTACTATATGGCCAAAGGTTTGTAGATTATTAGGGAATTCTGGGAGTTTCCAGTAAAGGGTACTGTTGCTACCTCATTTGGTAGCGTACAAAGATGTTTTAGTTAAATGCACATTTCCTATCGTGTGGTATTTGAAGAAGGCCCTTTTCTGTACCCCAGTGTGCAATGCCAGCCCCATAAAGACTTGGTTTGATGAGTTTGTTGGGAGGAACTCAAATGGCCTTTAGGATGAATTTGAACCCCAATGGTCAGCCAGGTCTTCTCGTCCAGCTTTAGAACCTGGCATCACAAATTCTTTTGTGGCTGAATGGGCACACATTTATACACACACACACTCCAAAATGTTGTGCAAAGCCCTCCCAGAAGCGTGGAGGCTGTTAAGGCCACAAAGGTGGGGCAAAAGGCATTTTCTTATTGATTTCTATGGATTTGAATTGGGATGTCCTCAAAGCCGGTAGAGATGCAATGATCAGGTTCCAAAAACCTTTGCTCTTAGAGAGTAATACAAATCTTTGAAAACCTTAAAGCGGGGGTTCACCCTTAGAGGGCACTTTTCCCCCTTAGATTCCTGCTCGTTTTTACTAGGGGAATCGGCTATTTATTTTAAAATATGTGCAGTACTTACCCGTTTACGAGATGCATCCTCTCCGTCGCTTCCGGGTATGGGCTTCGGGAATGGGCGTTCCTTCTTGATTGACAGGCTTCCGAGAGGCTTCCGACGGTCGCATCCATCGCGTCACGATTTTCCGAAAGAAGCCGAACGTCGGTGCGCAGGCGCAGTATAGAGCCGCACCGACGTTCGGCTTCTTTCGGCTACGAGTGACGCGATGGATGCGACCGTCGGAAGCCTCTCGGAAGGCTGTCAATCAAGAAGGAACGCCCGCTCCCGAAGACCCATACCCGGAAGCGACGGAAGAAGATGCAGCTCGAAAACGGGTAAGTACTGCTCATATTTTAATACAAATAGCCGATTCCCCTAGAGCGAACGAGCAGGAAGCTAAGGTGAGAATTTTTTTTTTTTTTTACAAATGGGTGAACTCCCGCTTTAACATATTGATATTATCTTATAGAGCGTTTCACGCTTTGATAGCCTTTCCATGTATAGCTGGAACTTGGCAGCCCGTGCCATTGGCGAGTAGGACTGTGCAACATCTCTCTTGCACTGATATATTACTCAGGCCTTGGCTGGGGTTCCCTATGCCCTCCACACTTGCATGTGGAGATACCTGTCTCTGGCTAATTTGGTGTTTCTTCAGGGTTCTCTCTGCCTTCTTGTCTGGTTTGGTCCTTACCGCATGGAAGTTTTTGGAGTGATGTACATCTGCATACGATTTAGTGGCTATTATCCTCCTGAGGAAGCAGGCAGGTATTCCTGAGAAACATGTTGAGGAATCGGAGCCATCTTTGCATTGGACAACCTATTTCATTAAGTCATTGCTTAAATAAATATATATATATATATATATATATATATATATATAATTTCTTTGTATTGATGTTATGTATGTCTATAATGAATGGCATCACACAGTGGGCTTTGCTGTATCATAAGAAGAGTATTCTTTTTCTCTTTAAAGAAACACTAAAGCTTTGTTTTTCTTTTTTTAAATAACAAACATGTTATACTTGCCTCCACTGTGCAGCTCGTTTTGCACACAGTGGCCCCGAACCTGGTCTTCTGGGGTCCCTCAGCGGCTGTCTCGGCTCCCCCCGCAAGAACTTTCCACCTTCATGCGAGCGAGCTTGCATGGTGATGAGTCCTAGTGGGCACGCTCCTGTGATACAGCCGGCGGCCATAGCCGCTCACTGTATCAATCGGCCCCGCCAATTGGTGCACCGCGTCATTGGATATGACTGACAGCAGAGCTAGCCAATGGCTGCGCTGCTTTCAATCAACCAATGAATGAGCCGAGAAGCCGGCCCAGAAACCTGCGCGTTCACGGCGCGGGACTTTCGATGGGTCAGGTAAGTACAGGGGGGCACGGGGGGGGGGGGGGGGGCGCTAATGCTCAGATGTTTTTTCACCTTAATACATAGAATGCATTAAGGTGAAAAAACATCTACCTTTACAACCCCTTTAAGCCCTTTAGTTGTACTCTATCTAGCTTTTATTGTTAATATGAATAAAGTGTAGTATGGGGGGGTGATTCTCCCAGCTAATTTTTAAACATGTGTTGTTAAGTGCGTTACTCTTTGGAGCACCTCAAAAGTCCACGTTGTTGCTCTTGGGATTTTTATAGCTGGAACTTCTATGCTGCAGCCATATACCGTATATTTTTTTTATATATAATGTTGGTTTTGTTACTGCATCTTATGCCGTGTATACACGGAATTTCCGACAGAAAAAGTCAGATGGGAGAATTTTCGTAGGATATTCCGACCGTGTGTATGCCCCAGTGGACTTTTTCTGTCGGAATTTCCGACGGACTTATATAGGGAGCAGGTTTTCTATTTTTCCTTCTGAAATTCCGACAGAGGTTTTCCCGTTGGAAAGTGTGTACGCTGCATTAGAGTCACGCCTGTCTTTCTTTTACAACCAAATCCTCCTATACCTTTCAGTAATATCCATCTCAACCTGCAGTTTTGGTTGTGAAATCCTGTCCCCAAAGATCATTCTCTGGCCAGTCTTATAAGACCAGTGTTGGCTGCTGGTCCTGCATTGCACATGATGACAAAGCCGTCCGAGCTCCCCCCACATACCGGTGATCTGACGATATGGTTTCGTCTATCGAGATGGTTCCTGTAAGGACTGCGCAGGCGCAATCCTTGCCGACGGAAATCTCCGAACCTCGGCCGGCATCCAGGGCGACGTGGAATTTGAGGAAAGTGGCCAGTCGGCCTCACGTCCTCGCTTCGCTTGGACGGCTCGCTACGCTCGCTCGGCCTCCTGGCTCTTTTTTTAACATCCTCCAATCCACGGGGATGTTAAGGAATGAGCCTGGATGCCGGCCGAGGTTTGGAGATTTCCGTCGGCAAGGATTGCGCCTGTGCAGTTCTTACAGGAACCATCTCCATAGGGGAAACTTAACGACAAGTCACCGGCACCAGAGAGAAGAAAAACACCTAGACAACTTTAACCTCAACAGCTTTGGGGGAGGGGGTTACATTTCCTTAGCCCTTCCCAGAGTTGCTCTTTAAGTATTTACACCCAACTGAAAACTCCAGTACTTTTCGTCTTGTTTTTGTTGTCTTAGTATTAGTGGTTGCAGCTGTCTTTGTTGATGTCATAGAGGAGTTGTTGTGTCTGCAATAATTGGTGATGTTTTAACCCGATTTCACCTCCATAGCCGAATGTAATTCACAATCACTGCCTATTGTACGTTTGTGTGGCGCCTATTGTGGAAAGGCGCACAGCCGTTGCATTTTGTGTGCAGCGCTATTGTAATCCGCCGCGTTATCGTCTATTTGTCTTCTCTATTCAGCTCATGTCTCCCATGAAGAAGAAGGCATCGCAGGATCGGTGATGGAGAAGTGATTTTTAGAGGCTCAGTTTCCATTTACTGAGAAAAAAAGCTAATCTTCTGCTAAACTATTGACTTTGTGGCCATGGCATAAATGAAAAGGATTAATGGGGAAGTGTGTTGACTCAATCCACGTCACTGTTATCACTACAAACACAAAAGGGAAAACAGGCAGCGTGTGATGTCGGTGTGTTTATATATTCTGGAGTCGGTGCGAGAGTCTGCATAGTTTAATAACGTGAAATGGGGTTGTGCAGCCTAACCCAATAAATATAAATCAATATGTTATAGCAGTAAATTGGTAAATAACATAAGTGCAAATGATCAATTCCTCATTAGAGTCCAATATAAAGCACAAGTGCTGGTAGGGACTTCAGTGGGGTCATAAACCAGTTGAAATTAAGGGCCAAATCCTCAAAAGAGATACGACGGAGTAACTGCTGTTACTCCGTCGTATCCCTGTTCCTAACTATGGAACTGATCCACAGAATCAGTTTCCCATAGTTAGGGAGAATATCCGGCATGTGTAATTGAATTACACTGCCGGATCTTAGGATGCAGTACCGCATCCGCCGCTGGGGGCATTTCGTGTCGAAATGCCGCCTCGGGTATGCAAATTAGCACTTACGGAGATCCACAAAGCTTTTCAGCTTCGTTTTTTCTCCGTAAGTATTAAGTTGCATACGCAAAATTAGGGCTGCTTTTACAAGGTGTAAAGTTAGTACACCATGTAAAAGCAGACCCTTCTCTCTAGCGACGCGTTTTTTTTTTTCGAATTAGAATTTTTTTTTTCGCGCCGTATCTTTTTTTTTTTTTCCCGACGCAACTTTATTGACCCGTCGCAATCCACAAAGCCCGGCGTAACGTAATTTCGCGCTATGCACGTCGGGAAAATGACGTCATGAGCATGCGCAGTACGGCCGGCGCGGGAGCGCGCCTCATTTAAATGGGAATCGCCCCCATGAAATGAGGAACGCCTTGCGCCGGCGGAATTTAAGTTACACGGCCAGAAATTTCTAGGTAAGTGCTTTGTGGATCGGGCACTTAGGTAGAAATTTTAAGGCAGTGTAACTTAAATTAGAAATTCGCCGTTACGCCGGGTCTTTGTGGATTTGGCCCTAAGTCTACGCTACGTGATATAAGTCGACCCACCTTCTTCTAATCAAGCAATATCATCCACGTGTATCATGAACAATGGTGAACCTCCACCTCTGTGCAATGCTGCCCACAGAACTCTCACCTCATGTAAAATAAAACCAAACCTTAGAATAGGATGTTCAATAGACTGGTAAACTTCACCAACGCTCTCCACCGCCAATAGGTAAAGTCCCGGGGTACTATGACACTGGTCAATTTAAGACACCTGCGATCCCTAAAGTGTTACTAAACCCAGTAATATGAAAATTGTTCATCCACACCCCCAGTGTTCACAGCTTATAAATCTTCTTTTTACAATCTTCTTTTTTAAAATACTGCCACTATATATATATATATATATATATATATATATATATATATATATATATATATATATATATATATATATATATATATATATGTTTAGATGAGCTGTGTATCACGGTTACATGATAAACTGCACAGTTTCTCCAGTGCTGAGAGTTCAGGAAGGTGAAGGTTTCCACTGCAGCCTATATACACGCCCACATGTGTAATGTCACTATCATGTGACCTGGCTAATAAAGAAAAAATAATAATTTGTGCTAACCCAAAAATAAGTGATACATTTAAATCACAGAAGGCAGCAATCACGTGACCTAACACAAGCATAAACAGAAAAAGAAAAAATTGCGCCAACTTAAAAGATTATCAATCAAGTCCTTATGTGAAAAACATAAAGGTGAATAAAGTCCAATAAATACGATGAAATATTCAGGACAGACAGCACCCCAGTGCACTTGCAAACTCGTGAGCCACCACCACATGGACTGAGGCTTACCAGAAACTAGCTTAATAAAAGCGTTATTAGAAATCCAGAGGGGGATATCCCAGAGTGTAAATCCTAATTTCACACAGACTACAGCTGATTGCGGGATGCACAGCGGAATATGACCAGGACACAGCGTGGGATACTCATCAGCCCCATAAGTCCTCTCCATACTCAACAGCGGTAAACCATATGTAAGGAAGGAGACCGCAACATAGTGTAGTACCGTATAGAACAATTTATTAAAAAGATAAACTACTTGCACAAGGATGTGCAAATCAAGCAGTTTAAAACAGATTCCGGCATAAACAGGAGCCCTTCCTCCTAGCGTAAACGCGGTGACATCACTGCACGCGTGTTATACGCCTGTGCGTGTTATACGCCTGTGTGTGTTATATGCCGATAAATACGGTATTTCTTTTTATAGGTACTTATGCACCATTAATTTACCCAGTGCTTTACATATGTATATACATTCACATGTTTAAAGAAAGATAGCTGAAGGGGTACCACATCCAATAAAAACTGTTAGAAGCCGTACGCCTGTCGGATCGAAGCCAGAAGCCGTCGTATCTTGGTTTGAGGATTCAAACTAAAGATCCGACGCGGCAAAGTTTAAAGTACGCCGGTGTATCAGTAGATACTCCGGCGTATTTCTTCTGTGAATCTGGCCCGTAGTTTTTTATCATGAAAAAAAAGTTTTTCAAACTTCATTTTCAAAAACGACGCAGCATACACACCATCGTTTTTCCAAATTGCTCTAGCAAAGCGCGGTTACGTTCAGCACGTACGACGGCACTCTGTTCCATTCAAGCTCGCTTCATAACTTGCTTCTGAGCATGCGCGGGTTTAAAAAACGATGTTTTAAACGTTGTTTTAGCTACACACGGTGATTTTTTTATGACACAAAAAACAACGTTTTGAAAAACGACATAAAAAATTGAAGCATGTTCTAATTTTTTTTTTTTGTCGTTTTTCTGAAGACATAAAACGAAGTTTTCCCCACACACGGTCATTTTAAATGACGTTTTTAAAAACAACGTTTTTTTTCATCACAAAAAAAACACTGGGCCGGATTCAAAGAGATTTGCGCATTTATTACGGAGGCGCAGGGCAACGATTTTGCCCTGCGCCCCCGCAATTTTTTTGCGCTGCCCTCGATTCACGGAGCAGAAGCTCCGTAAATTGCGCGGGCGCGCCAGCAAAATGCCCGGCGCAAGAGCACGCAATTTAAATGATCCCGTAGGGGGCGGGAATCATTTAAATTAGGCGCGTTCCCGCGCCGATCGTAGAGCGCATGCTCCGTCGGGAAACTTTCCGGACGTGCATTGCGGCAAATGACGTCGCAAGGACGTCATTTGCTTCAAAGTGAACGTGAATGGCGTCCAGCACCATTCACGATTCACTTACGCAAACTACGTAAAATTCAAATTTCGCGACGCGGGAACGACGGGTATACGTAACAGGGGCAGCCTTGCGTGAAAACCGCCGTACGTAAACAACGTAAATTGCGTACGCAGGGCTCGCGCAACGTTGTGAATCGGTGTTGGTATGCAATTTGCATACTATACGCTGAGCACAACGGGAACGCCACCTAGCGGCCATCGCAAGAATGCAGCCTAAGATATGAGGGCATAAGAGCCTTATGCCGCGCAGATCTTAGGCTGCAGTCGGCGTAACAGGGTTCCTGAATCAGGAGCACTCCTTACGCAGGGGCAAGTAAGCAATTGCGCTGTGTAACCTATGGTTACACAGGCGCAGTTGCTTCTTGAATCTACCCCACTGTCTGTACGTGGCATTAGAACAAGAACATAGTGGAAATGTAAGAATTGCTCTGGTCCATAAAGGGTATACTGGCACAAGAACTGAAGTGGTTAACCAGGAGGTGTCAAAATCCAGGAAATGATGCTTTGCAGGGCTGTGTGAATCACAGGACTGGCTGGACAAAATTGCAGATCCTTTGACAGGTACTTGACTCGTGTATTTAGCTGTTTGGAGTTCTGCTTTAACTTTCTCAAACAGCCGCCATGTAGCAGGTTCTGGCAGCCGTCATATTATCATTGAAGTGGTGACTGGCTTGTTATTCTGGGACTGTGTATATTAAATATTTGCTACAGGATCCAGGAACTGAGAAGTCACATGGGAGTATAAATCAAAGGACAACATAGATGTCTCCAGATAAATGAAGCGATAATTTCCCCTTTTGCCAATAGGCTGGGAGTTTGCGCCGTCCAATCAGCTTGCTGGAGTCAGGTGCTTATTTGTTCTACAAACACACCACATGGTCCAAAAACAACTGTAGTTGCATATACAGCTAGACAATACAAAAACTCCCTAGCACTCCATCCATATAGTCAGCAGGGAAATACCTGATTCGACGGTTTCAATATTAAAGTGATACTAAACAAGATCTCTATTTACCAAAAAATCATCCATACCTTTGCACTATTTAATTGCCTTGTAATCAATTTCTCAGAATCATGTACACGGGACGTTTTTACAACCTCTCCTGAATGATTGAAAGTGGTTGTAAAACTGTTTTTTCACCTTAAAGCGGGAGTTCACCCTAAAAAAAAAATTTGGGATTAGATTCATGCTCATTTTGTCTAGGGGAATCGGCTAGTTTTTTTTTAAACGAAGCAGTACTTACCGTTTTAGAGAGCGATCTTCTCCGCCGCTTCCGGGTATGGTCTTTGGGACTGAGCGTTCCTTCTTGATTGACAGGCTTCCGACGGTCGCATACATCGCGTCACGAGTAGCCGAAAGAAGCCGAATGTCGGTGCGGCTCTATACGGCGCCTGCGCACCGACGTTCGGCTACTTTCGGAAAATCGTGACGCGATAGATGCGACCGTCGGAAGCCTGTCGGAAGACTGTCAATCAAGAAGGAACGCCCAGTCCCCCAGCCCATACCCGGAAGCGGTGGAGAAGATGTATCTCTAAAACGATAAGTACGGCTTCGATTTAAAAAAAAAACACCCGATTCCCCTAGACAAAATGAGCCTCAATCTAATCTTAAAAATTGTAATTTCCGGGTGAACCTCCACTTTAAAGTGGAGTTCCACCCAGGAAAAAATATTTTCACAAAAAATGCTAAAAAAAAATAGAAAAACATTTTTTTTATGCTCACCCAAAATACCTGTTGCTATGCGGAAGTCCGTAATCTGCCTCTTCCGTAACCGCGGTCTGTCTTCTGCATCCTAGTGAATGGGACGCGCTGCTTTCTGGGAACTGTGTGTAATCCCAGAGAGCAGCCGCCCATTCACAAGTCGGCGCGAGACTCACGCATGCACAGTAGGAAACGGGCAGTGAAGCCGTAAGGCGCGGGGCCTGCATCGATCAAGGGATCGGCATTGGGGGGGCCATCAGCGCAGGCGAGTAGGACAGGTAAGTATCCTTCTAGTATTAAAAGTCAGCAGTGTTAGTAGCTGCTGACTTTAAAAAAAAAAAAAATTGCGGGTGGAATCCCGCTTTAATGCATCCTATGCATTAAGGTAAAACAGAATCGACAATTATTTACTGGCGTGTACCAACTCCATCAAGATTATGTTTTTTTACTGTGGAGACACACATTAAAGTGGAGGTTCACCCTAAAAACAAGTATATAATATTCAATCCAGCATACTGCCGACATGTACAGTATGCTGTTTTTTTTTTGTTTACATACCGTAGTATAGGTATTTTCCCCCCAGGCTTCCGGGTAGTGAATCCCGCGGGACTGGGCGTTCCTATTCAGAGACTAAGTGATTGACGTATGACAAAAGCTTTACCCCCGGCGCAAAAGGCACGTCACCAGTTTACGAAAAAAGCAAACGTATAGAGCCGACTCGCAGTTCGGCTTCTTTTGGAAACTGGTGACGCGCATTATGCGCCGTGGTTAAGCTTTTGTCATACGTCAATCACTTAGTCTCTGAATAGGAATGCCCACTCCCGCGGGATTCACTACCCGGAAGCCGGGGGGAAAATACCTATACTACGGTATGTAAACCGAAAAAAAAACAAAAAAAAACTGCATACTGTACATGTCGGCAGTATGCTGGATTGAAAGGTATATACTTGTTTTTAGGGTGAACCTCCGCTAATGAGTTCTATCTTTTTATCCAAAAATGTTTACAACATGAACTAATATGTTACTATATTATCATGTTACTATATATTCTGTATGAAATAAATCCTATGTATTATATTTCTTTGTCATACATTATGCTATTATGTAGTATATGTAGTTCTATTTTACCAAATACCCACCAGACACACTTTTGTTGTGCCCTCTCCTTGGCTGCATGCTTCATATAAAGTCCCAATTTTCCCCATATTTTGTATATGGTAAGTATTTGTGACCTGAAGAATGCTTTGACGCGTTTCGATAACACGGGTCGTAGCCTTCTTCAAGGGGGCTGCATTGTCTAAATACAAAAATATATTAGGCCTCGTACAGACGAGCGGACATGTCCGCTGGGATCATTTGGTCTGATGGCCGAATTCCCCGCGGACAGACGACGCGGTGACGTGGCGGTGACGATGACGCGGCGACGTGCGCGAACCCGGAAGTTTAATGCTTCCACGCATGCGTCTAATCACTTTGACGCCATGCGTGGGTTCTCGGGCCAGCGGACATGTCCGACGGACAGGCTTCCAGCGGACATGTTTCTTAGCATGCTAAGAAACATTTGTCCGCTGGAAACCTGTCCGGTCGGCCCTACACACGACCGAACATGTCTGCTGGCCTTAGACTTTTTTCAGGGCTGAAATACTTACCATATAGTTGGTTGCAGATTGGATTTGATTTAAATCAAGTCGATTTAAATCGCTAGTAAAAAGTCTTGATTTTAATCTTTTTTTTTTTTTAACAATAGATAAATCATCGTTTTTAAAGAGCAACTGTCATCTCTGTCCTGCAGTGGCTCCTCCTCTGATCCACTGTTAACTCACCGAAATCTCATTCACTTTAATGGGATGGCTGGTGATGTGGCAGTGACACAACAAGGTGAGGGACGTGGTGGCAGCAGGCGAGTGGATGCCCACTAACAGGTGCTGCCATGATGGATCTGAAATGACAGGTGCTCTTTAAATGTACGGACTCATTCCTGCAGGTAGTTAGAATCTTTAATATTTGCAAACAAAATAAAGGTTTTCGTAATTAGAATAATAAGCTGTCAGGTTGAGAAAACAGCGATATCAGAACCGATTCAATCATACAGTTTGCAATGTACATAGATTTGCAAAACCATGGGATAAAGGAATATTCCTGAACTTTGTTTTATCTCATGGGTACTGTGGCATTGTGTGAATGCATCAATACAGTGCATGTTATCTCAGCTTACAGAGCTTAGATTCATTGAATGAGTTTACTAAAAATGTAAATATTGCAGAATATACAGCCTCATACTACATAACTAAGCTCCATTTCATGCTGAATAAACTAAATTAATAATGTATCTTAAATAGAAATCTATATTTGGATAGATTTTGACTCCAAAACATTTTATTAAAATTAACCGGTTAACGCCCGCCGCATGTACATATACGTCCACAGAATGGCACGTAGAGGCATATGGGCATGCATGTACGTCCCCGCCTTTCCGCGGGTCGGGGGTCCGATCGGAACCCCCCCGGTACATGCGGCGGTCGGTAACCCGCGGGGAGCGATCCGGGACGAGGGCGCGGCTATTCGTTTCTAGCCGCCCCCTCGCGATCGCTCCCTGGAGCTGAAGAACAGGGAGAGCCGTATGTAAACACGTCTTACCAGTGCTTCACTGTGGCGGCTGCATCGATCGAGTCATCCCTTTTATAGGGAGACCCGATCGATGACGTCAGACCTACAGCCACACCCCCCTACAGTTGTAAACACACACTAGGTGAACCCTAACTCCTACAGCGCCCCCTGTGGTTAACTCCCAAACTGCAACTGTCATTTTCACAATAAACAATGCAATTTAAATGCATTTTTTGCTGTGAAAATGACAATGGTCCCAAAAATGTGTCAAAATTGTCCGAAGTGTCCGCCATAATGTCGCAGTCACGAAAAAAATCGCTGATCGCCGCCATTAGTAGTAAAATAAAAAATAATAATAAAACTATGCCCTATTTTGTAAACGCTATAAATTTTGCGCAAACCAGTCGATAAATGCTTATTGCGAGGAAAAAAAATGTATATATGTTTTTGGGGGATAGTTATTATAGCAAAAAGTAAAAAATATTGCATTTATTTTAAAATTGTCGCTCTATTTTTGTTTATAGCGCAAAAAATAAAAACCGCAGAAGAAAGATCTCTATTTGTGGGGAAAAAAGGACGCCAATTTTGTTTGGGAGCCACGTCGCACGACCGCGCAATTGTCTGTTAAAGCGACGCAGTGCCGAATCGCAAAACCTGGCCTGGGCATTTAGCTGCCTAAAGGTCCGGGGCTTAAGTGGTTAATTTGATAAAAATTATTTGATCTGATTTAAATCCAAAAAATCCGATTTTTTTTTTTTTTTTTTTAAATCATTGATTTATATCCACCCTGGTTGGCTGAGTAGATTTGCTTATTCTGTATATCATTATACATGATATAAAGGAATATTTAACTCTTTGTGGATTTTAATATTTGTACAATAAAATACTTTTTTTCATACATATGACAATTTTATAATCTATCTGCTGCTGCAAAAAAACAAAAAAAAAACCTTGGGGAACCTTTTGCTCCTTTCTTGTAAAATAATTGATTCCCGCTCTCTTATATATTCTAGAAGAATATTGGGGGGAATAGGTTGTCATGGGGGGGGGGGGGGGAATGGACTCGGATATTGTCATCGTGTTGCTGTCTGTTGTAGAGCTTTCAACATTCCCATCGATAATCTGCCATCTGTCAAGTCTACAGTGTAATGTAATAGTGTTTCTACTTGCCAGGGAGTTGTGTTTCTATATAAATACATGATCTAACCCCATCAGAAGGAACTCATTCTGTGTACACAAACCAACAGAGAAGCCTTGTCCTCCCTCCTCCGGCACACAATAGACCGCTCCTTTATGGATTTAATGGAGAGCTGCAGGAGCCACAAAATCCCATATTATGCATAGAAAGTGCGCCTGTAAACCCGCAAGTTCCCCCGGCCAGCAGTAAACGTTATGGCGTCAAAAATTTTAAGTACAACTAAGGCCACATTCACACTAGACTACTGAGGCGCAATGAGCCCAGGTACCCCTTACTGCACGCAGAACATACAGCACCTTTTTGGATTGCAGCATGAAGCATTCAAAGCCATAATTCAGCACTTTTCAGCGTATTCATGCTTATTTGCGCGTTTGCATACAGCGTCGTCCGACGTTTTTGTACTTCGACGTTTTTTATTTTAGCCAATAGGAAAAATGATCATCTTTTCATCACTTGTTGCTATGTTGGTAGATTTTTTTTATCTTCTGCCTGGGTGAAATGTTCTATTGATTAAAGCGACAAAACGCCCGTAGCAAACGCTCGTTGTCGCACTAGTCGCTTGAACCGAGCGTTTCCATTACTTTCTATGGGAAATAGAAACGCTCGAACGCCCAAACCGCCCGATTCGTGCGACAAAAAAGGGTCCGGAACTTGTTTGAGCTTCAGGCGTTCGGCGTCAGGCGTTTTGGAGTGGAGATGTGAACCATGTCCATTGAGAATAATGTATTTTTTCCCCTCTAGCGTTTTGGAGCGTCGCGCTGCAGGCGACAAAACGCTCAGGTTTGAATGGGGTCTAAGGTTCACATCAAATGTTTTACAAATAATTTTCTTATTATAGGCTTTCCTATAGGTACAAATGATGCATGGGAGTTTACTTCCACTATAAGAGGAAGAATTTGCATCAGGGTCCTCATCAGAGCCCCCTTGCGTCAAAGCCTGTCCTAGGAGTGCCCCCTTCATCAGGGTAATCATCAGAGTCCCCCTTAAATTAGAGCTCACCTTATAAGTCCCCCCTTATATCAGGGTCTCTATCAGACCCCCCCCCCCCCCCCCTTACATCAGAGTACACCTTAGGAGCCCCCCTTACATTAGAGTCCGCATCAGTGTTTCTCCTTACATCATTGTCCCTATCTGAGCCGCTTACATCAGAGTCTGTGTTAAGAGGCCCCCCTCATGTCATAGTCCCCATCAATGTTCCCTAATACATCAGGGTTCCCATTAGCATTACTTACATCAGATTCCACCATAGGAGTTCCCCCTGCATCAGAGTTCCCAACATATTCCCCTATACATCAGGGTCCCCATCAGAGCCGCTTACATCAAAGTCTGCCTTAGGAGTCCCTCTTATATCAAGGTCCCCATCTCCATAGGGAATAGGGTTGTCCCGATACCACTTTTTTAGGACCGAGTACAAGTACCGATACTTTTTATCAAGTACTCGCCGATACCGATTACCAATACTTTTTTTAAATCTCATGTGACAGTGGCACATGTGTCAGTATTTTTTTTTATTTTTTTTACATTTTTTTTTTTTTTACAATTTGTTAAAAAACATTTTTTACAATGCTTCCTTCCCTGGGGGGGGGGGGGGCGGAGGGGTGGACAGTGTTAGTGTGTTTTTTATTTTATTTAGTTTTTACAATTAATTTTTTTTATTATTTATTGCAATTCCTTTTTTTTTTTTTTTTTTTTTATCAGCCCTGTTGGGGGCTTTGGTGAGATATCAGGGGTCTTAACAGACCTCTGACATCTCTCCTCTGTGACAGAGAAAGGGAAAGGGGACGCAGATTCCCCAGTCCCTTTCTTTGCAGCCTCAGCTGTACTGAAAAAGAGAAAAGACAGCGGCTTTCTCTTCATTCATAAACTGAAACATTGTAAACACAGTTTACGATGTTTCAGTTATGTGAATGTACAGAGTCATCACTGACTCTGTACATTCGGAAAAGGTAGGAGCCGGATTTATCGGCTCCTACCGCCGCTCTCCATCCTGACAGATCGTCTCCATCCAGGACACGGCGGCAGCACGAGAGGGGGGGGGGACACGGTGGCATCACAGGGGGGGGGGAAACACGGCGGCAGCACAGGGGGGAGAAACACGGCAGCAGCACGGGGGGGGGGGGGGAGAAACACGACGGCAGCACGGACGGAGTGAGGGGGGGGGAGAAACTCGGCGGCTGCATGGGGGGGGGGTAACACGGCAGCAGCACGGATGGAGAGAGAGAGGGGGGGGAGGAGGAGACACGGCGGCAGCAGCATGGAGGGAGATGGCAGTATGGAGTGGGACACAGAGGGGGGGCTGGAGGAGGATACGAGGACAGTCAGCGGTGATCGGTGCTTGTAACTCCCCCACCGCCCTGACTGTCCAGGTATCGGCTGAAGCATCGGTGCATTTGCCCGAGTACAAGTACTCGGGCAAATGCTTGGTATCGGTACCGATACTAGTATCGGTATCGGGACAACCCTAATAGGGAATAATGTATTTTTTCCCCTCTAGCGTTTTTGAGCGTCGCGCTTCAGGACGACAAAACGCTCAGGTGTGAATGCAGCCTAAAGTTATATGGACTAATTATTCATACTTCTATATATTTTTATTATTCTTTATTTATGCACTTGTGAATTTTACATTACACCTGCAAGCACTACATGTGCACTTATATAAGGGAGGACACATCACTTATCATTATTTTCAAGACATTTATTTTAATATTCGTGTCATAATATCGCATATATATGCGTCATATATAATTTTCTAATTTTATATACATTTGTGATATCATACAGGTAGGCGCCAACACCTACTAATTTTTTCCTTTCATTTCATATTCCATTTTGGTGGAATACACATGTAGGGGGGGCAGCCACTTTAGCTATTCTTCCTCTCTGTACACCATTGTACCAGAGATCTTTCTTGCAGCATATATACCTACTATCCTTTCTTGCAGCATATATATATATTAAACTATTTTCCGTAGCGCAGGTTAATTTTTTTCCTTTTTAAATTTTAAAGCAAGTTGGCTTTTTTTTAACCTATGGGCCCCCCACACACGATCGGTTTTGACCAATGAAAACGGTCCATCAGACCGTTGTCCTCTGGTTAACCTATCGTGTGTACGAGGCCTTACACACGGATACACCTTATACAGCGCGTTCGCAAACCACGCTGCGGGAAGACTGTCAGTGTTCACTTTTCAAAGAACTGGTTAATGAGTTATGGAAGTCGGGCTCTCCCCCTCCATATGGAATCATAAAACGGTTTTACGATGGGGAAGAAGCGCTATCATTGTTATTTCCTTCTTTTTTTTTTTTTTTTTTTCAGTTGGGTAAATAAAATCCCCGCCACCTGTTCACATTACATCATCCCTTCTCCAGAACTTCGCCTGTGTGCGATAAGCACTGAACTGAGGGGATCTTTGTATTGTGTGCGCTCCCAACACTGATGTCATGCCAGATGATGTCACTCTTGTATGGTTTCCATGGTGTCAGAGCAGGTGGGAATCCTGAAGATGATGTCATAGTAAAAAAAAAAATAAGAACAATGTAGTTGTTCTTTGTGCAACGATATTCTTCCAGCCGTCATTAGATGGGATTAATATGACACCAAACTCCATTCTATTCCAGTATGTATAGAACTAAAAAAAAGTCCCTTCTATTATTCTCAGCCTTCTTCAGATCTTTTTTTTTTTCTGCTACTGTGATCTGACTTCCTGTTAGAGGGTGGCTACGTTCATTCTCCATGATCCCAATATATATACACTATGGGCCAGATTCTCGTAGAATTACGTTGCTTCACGGCAGCGTAACATATGTGATTTACGTTACACCGCCGCAGGTTTACAGAGTAAGTGCCTGATTCTCAGAACTCTTACCTGTGAACTTGCGGCGGTGTAACGTAAAAGCGCTCGGCGCAAGCCCGCCCAATTCAAATGGGGCGGCACCATTTAAATTAGGCGCGTTCCCGCGCCGAACGTACTGCGCATGCTTCGTCGGGTAAATTACGTCATTTGTTTAGACGTGACGGACGTCATTTGTTTAGACGTGAACGTAAATGGCGTCCAGCGCCATTCACGGACGACTTAAGCAAACAACGACGTTGTTTTTAAAATTTTGACGCGGGAACGACGGCCATACTTAACATGGCTTAGGACAACTAGGGCTCAGCCATAATTTTACGTGGCGTAACTCAAATGAAACGACATAAAGTTAGATCGACGGGCAGCGCGGACGTTCGGGGATCGCCGTAACTATTCATTTGCATATTCTACGCCGACCGCAATGGCCTCGCCACCTCCATGGGGGGGGGGGTGATTTTTCTGTCTCCTCCATCTCATGTCCCACTCTCTGACCTGTTGTGTCCTGTACCATATATGCCTTTATAGAATTCCCCTTCCCACTTTCTATGGTTTTCGGGCCTTTCCTCCCCATTGTTTTATTTCGTAGCTCAATGTTTATTTCTTGAGTTATTACACTGGATTATAACTTTTATTGATTTTTTCCTGAACCAATCCAACCTCCCTAATATTTAGTTCCTTAAAGCGGGAGTTCACCCAATTAGTTTTTTTTTTCTCTTTTCCCCTTAGCTTCATGCTCGTTTTGTCTAGGGGAATCGGCTATTTGTTTTAAAATAGGAGCCGTACTTACCGTTTTCGAGATGCATGTTCTCCGTCGGCTTCCGGGTATGGGTCTTCGGGAGCGGGCGTTCCTTCTTGATTGACAGTCTTCCGAGAGGCTTCCGACGGTCGCATCCATCGCGTCACTCGAAGCCGAACGTCGGTGCGGCTCTATACTGCGCATGCGCACCGACGTTCGGCTTCTTTCGGAAAATCGTGAAGCGATGGATGCGACCGTCGGAAGCCTCTCGGAAGACTGTCAATCAAGAAGGAACGCCCAGTCCCGCAGCCCATACCCGGAAGCGACGAAGAAGATGCATCTCGTAAACGGTAAGTACAGCGTCGATTTTAAAACAACTAGCCGATTCCCCTAGACAAAACGAGCTTGAAGCTAAGGGGAAAATGTGTTCTTTATGGGTGAACCTCCGCTTTAATTAATTTAGTGAATTTGGTGAGTTTATTTATCAATCTTAATGTGCTTAATGTGCTCCAATGTTATATTATATAATTATTATATAATTTACTCTCTAGGGTACCTAAAACTTGTGATATCTAATCTACCTACCCTTTTATTTATCTGTCTGATACCTTTTACTTGACAGTGTTATCTGTTAATAAACCACTTATATCCCATAAAATACACAAATAAATGAATATAAATAAATAAATATATATATATATATACACACAAAAAAAAAAGTTTTTGTTTTTAACCCTTGTACGTGCAATTGTATCAGTGTTCAGTGATCGTCTTTATATATACAAAGAGAATGTTTGTTGCACAGCAATTTTTTTTTTTATATAAGGTGACCCCCAAGTCATTCTTCCGGTTTTTTATTATTGATTTACTTTTTTTACTTTCTGGGCCTTTTTTTTTTTTTTTTTTTTTTGCTATCCTAGGTTTTACATGAAATTATTTCCTCCTAGTTCAGAAATTGGTACGGGGTACAAAATCATTATCTGTTTCTGCTGTCCTTATTTTATACAGTGCGCAGAGATCGCTCGGGGTCTCCATGCTTGGCCAAAATTCCCAAATGTCTGTCTTCTATATTTTATTATTGTTCGTGTTGCTGGTGATTCATTTCTATTGTTCTCTTAGCAACGTGCTGTCATTATTACTGTTGACCTGTGTGTCTTGCAGTTCATATGTCAGTCTCACAGCTGTATAACCACAGCACACAAATCAATGACTAGTCCATGGAGACGAGACCAACAGCAAACTCTAACAAACCACCTCTGATACATTTCTCATTTAACTTCTAGGATGGGCGCCCCCTAATGATCAAAAAGAATAGCTGGTTGTCTTTTGTCCTGTACCCAGGGCCGGATTTGCTCTCCCTGCCGCCCCATGGCCAGGTTCCACAATGCACCCCCTGCCCGCCAACCGATCCCCCCCCCCCCCAAATCAACGGAGAATGTGCGGCACGGTTAGATCAAATATGTTTTGTTTGTTTTTTTACTTTTTTTATTTTTATTTATTTGTAGCTTGTCGCTTACTTTTTAAATTTTTTGTATAATTTTCTCATTATTTTTCTTATTTTTTTTTTTATTCTTTACTTTTTTATTTTATTAATTTAATTATTATTTCTTATTTTATTTATTTTTTATCAATTTTTTTTCACTTAACTTTTTTGCTTTCACACAGGAGAAAACAATTTCCTGTGTGATAGCAATTGGAGGTGACATGTTCTCTTTATTGACCCTGTCACCTCCAAAACAGAAGTCCTAGCACTGTGCTAGAACTCCTGTCACAGCTGAGATAGGAAGAGCACAGCTCTCCCCTCTCACTGTGTACATCGGCAGCAGGGACAGGAGACAGTCTCGGTGGCCGGGGGGGGGGGGACTGAGTCCCGAAGACAGAGCCAGCAGAGAGAAGTATGTGGGGTGGGGGGGGAGGGGAGAACTGACGGGAGCACATATTTTACATGTGATTTCGGTGACATTGCCGCAATCACTTGTTAACGAGCGAGCGGATCCCTCCATAACTTACCGCCCTAACTGTATGTTCCGGGCGTCGGGGGACTCCATGCCACTGCCGCCCCAAGGCCTGGCCTCAGTGGCCTTGTGGGAAATCCGGGCCTGCCTGTACCCAAGTGCAGCATTATACTCACCTACTCATAGGACAAAATGTTTGTTTTAGTTTTGGATGGTGGGAGGAATGGTTAGAAGCATTTTTAGTCCTCATGCACACGGGGCGTTTGCTGTTCTCCTCTGAACGCCAGAACTCCTGGTAGGTGAAAAGCTGCTTAGAAAAACGCACCTAAAGTCGTTAATTGCACATTCGTTTAGGCGTGTTAGGTGTTTGAGCATTAATGAATTTCATTGGTCAGAATATTAGTCTATTCTGCCCATTGCCATGCATTAACACTCAAATGTTTAGGTGTGTTTACACACATTGGGACACGTCTACCGTTTTTCAGCCTGTAAACCATTCTCTTCTAATATGCCTGTAAACCCCTATGTTTACATAGACCAGGGCTCGACAAACGCCAGGCGCCAGGTCGCATTTGCAGCTAGAATTAGCGACCTGTCGCCTGGGGTGGCACAGCTGGGGTATCCTGTCTCCGTGCGCCCCCACGGCGCGATCGCGTTGTGCCACACTGGCCGATAATTGAGGCCGCGGCTTTGCGGCCTTCTGCAGTCCTATGCTTCCTTCTGGAATCTGGCGCTCTCTTGTGGTGGCCGTTGGTATGACAAAACAACCAGCAATGCTAATGGAGCTTCCCCTGCCTGTTTTCACTGCCCGCCCATTTCCTTCCCTTTACTTAGAACCCCAAACATTATATATATTTTTTATTCCAACACCCTGGTGAAAAAAATGGCGGTCGTTGCAATGTTTTTTGTCACACCGTATTTGCGCAGAGGTCTTACAAGCACACTTTTTTGGGAAAAAATACACTTTTCTTTCATTAAAAAATAAGACAACAGTAAAGTTAGGTCAATTTTTTTTATATTGTGAAAGATAATGTTATGCCGAGTAAATTGATACCCAACATGTCACGCTTCAAAATTGCGAACGCTTGTGGAATAGCGACAAACTTTTACCCTTTAAAATCTCCATAGGCAACGTTTAAAAAATTCTACAGGTTGCATGTTTTGAGTTAGGCCCCTTTCACACAGGGCAGATCCGTGATGATCCGCCCCGTGAACCTCCGCTTGCTCAGCGGGATAGCTCCGTTGATCCCCGCTGAGCCGGCGGATGACAGGGCGGTCCCCGCACACTGTGCAGGGACCGCCCTGTCTTTTCTCCGCTCTCCTCTATGGGGGGATCGGATGATAATGGCTCATGATGAAATACTTACCTTAGGACCGTAAAGGTTTAGGAGATATTTGTTTTACCTACAGGTAAGTCTTATTATAGGCTTACCTGTAGGTAAAAGTAAAAAAAATCACTATATAACCGCTTTAATATCCACTTAATATTTTACTCATATTTATAAGATTATTGTATATTGTTGAATATAGGGTTTGTATGAATTGCATTCAGGATCTGTTTTAAATTTGTTTTATGGGGTAGAGTCATGTTTTGCAGCAGAGATGTCATCAATCAGGATTTTTTATTGTTTTTGTATTGTTTAATTCAGGGCTCGACAAATCCCGGGCGCCAGGTCGCCATGGCGACTAGAAATAGGGTCCTGGCGACTTGGCTTGGAAGGGGGGGCAAAAAAAAAATATTTTTTTTTTTTTTTTGAGCTGGCACCATCTGGTGGTGAGCCATTGGTATTACAAGTTATTACCACCAGATGTGTGAGCTGGCGCCATCTGGTGGTGGCCGTTGGTATTACAAGTTAAGCATTACAAGTTAAACAGCAATTCTAATGTAATTTTTCACTATTTTTACTGCCATCTTCTTCCCTCTAATTAGAACCCCCAAACATTATATATATTTTTTATCCTAACACCCTAGAGAATAAAATGGCGATCGTTGCAATACTTTCTGTCACGCCGTATTTGCGCAGCGGTCTTGCAAGCACACTTTTTTTGGGAAAAAATTACACTTTTTTTAATTAAAAATAAGACAACAGTAAAGTTATCCCCATTTTTTTTAATATTATGAAAGATAATGTTATGCCGAGTAAATTGATACCCAACATGTCACGCTTCAAAATTACGTCCGCTCGTGGAATGGCGACAAACTTTTACCCTTTAAAATCTCCATAGGCGACGTTTAAAAAAACTCTACAGGTTGCATGTTTTGAGTTACAGAGGAGGTCTAGGGCTAGAATTATTTCTCTCGCTCTACCAATCGCGACGATACCTTACATGTGTGGTTTGAACACCGTTTACATATGCGGTCGCTGCTCACATGTGTTTGCTTCTGCGCGCAAGCTCGTCGGGACGGGGCGCGTTTTCTGGCTCCTAACTATTTTAGCTGGCTCCTAGATTCCAAGCAAATTTGTCAACCCCTGGTTTAATTGAATTGTTTTCTAATAAACAAATATTTTCATATTTTTCTACATGGTGCAGTTGCTGTGCTTTGTAGAGGGAATTGGGAATCATAATTTATAGTTGTCCTTCAAAAACCTGCATGCACAGGTGGCTCAGCTCCAGTATTATTGTAGCAATTCTAATTATTCATTAACAAAAATCCGGAATGCCATTGTTTTTTATTATTTAGCTGTACCAACCACCACAGAGCTGAGCTGCATTTTCTTTTTTGTATTTCAGGTGGGCTCAGCAGTTTTAAACAGAACCACGAAAACCTGTGTGATAATTCCCTCCAACTCCAAGATTGCCCGGATGGAGGCGGGGCCTCAGCAGTGACCATCACACTACCTCAGTCCGTCCCTAGCACTCCGGATATAGAGAACGCAGAACTGACCCCCATCCTCCCTTTTCTCTTCTTGGGCAATGAGCACGATGCCCAGGACTTGGAGAAGATGCAGAGAATGAACATAGGGTATATCGTCAACGTAACCACTCACCTTCCTCTTTTCCACTATGAGAAAGGGATCTTTAACTACAAGCGTCTCCCAGCAACAGACAGCAACAAGCAGAATCTCAGGCAGTACTTTGAAGAGGCGTTTGAGTTCATAGGTAAGCTTCTTGGTTCTTTGAGTCTAACTTCAGTTAAATCAGTATAATGCCCTGTACACACGATTGGAAATTCCGACAGCAAAAGTCCGATGTGAGCTTTTGAATGGAAATTCGGACCCGTGTATGCTCCATCGGACTTTTGCTGCCTAAATTTCTGCCAGCAAAAGATTGAGAGCTGGTTCTCAAATTTTCCGACGGCAAGTTCAGAGAACTTTTGTGCCACCGTGTGTATGCAAGCCAAGCTTGAGCAGAATTTCATCGCAAAAACCATCCAAGCTTTTTCTGATGGAAAATCCGATCGTGTGTATGGGAAAAACTTTTCCAAAATTAGCACTTTGGCCAAACTCTTGTGGACACCTGACCATCACATCTATATGAGCTTTCTGGACTTCCTATTACAAAAACATGGATATTACTGTAGAGATGCAACCCTTCCACTCCTTGTGACCATCACAGCCTCCACTCTTGTGATAAGGCTCTTCACAAGAATTTGGAGTGTGTCTGTGGAAATTTGTACCCATTCAGCAAAATATTAATTTGTGAAACCAGGTTCTGATGTTGAGAAGACCATGCTCACAGTTCCAGTCCACCTCTAAGGTATTCAGTAGGGTTGAGGTCAGGACTTTGTGAAGGACACTCAAGTTACTCCACACCAAACTTGCCAAACCAGGTCTTTGTGGAGCTGGCTTTGAGCACAGGACCACAGTCATGATGGAATAGAAAAGGGTCTTCCCCAAACTGTTACGACAAAGCTGGAAGTGTACAACTGTCTAAAATGTCTTTGTAAGCTGTAGCGTTATTTATTTATTTATTTATTTATTAAAATTCTTAAAAGTACAAAATGGTACAAAACGCAGTCGGTTACCCGTAGGTAATACAGCAACAACCAAAAAAACACACAGGCAGCGAAACAGATCAAAAAAGTAGTAGGACTTGGCTCTTCACGGCGCTATACGGCGCCTGCGCACAGACTAGGAGCTGACTGCGCAGGCGCCGTGAAGAGCCATGTCCTATTTCGGCTATTTTCGGGAAGCGTGACGCGCCATAGCCGGCCGTCAATCATGTTCCCCTCTTCATAGGAACGCGGGAGTCTGAAACTTAACTAATGGATTAAACTGTGAGTACAGCGAAAAAAATAAAGGCATACTGTAGCTGACGCTAGTATGCTGGATGGCATGGTAGACAAAAACATTTTTTTTTTTTTTAGGGTGAACCCCCGCTTTAAGGAAACTGGGGGGTTTATTTACTAAAGGCAAATCCACTTGAAAGTGCACTTGGAATGTGGATCTGAGTGCGACATGAAAGGAAAATTAAAAACTGCATTTTTGCTTGATTGGATGATGGAAATCAGCAGAGCTTCCCCTCGTTTCAGATCTTCTCCTCAGATCTACAGCAACTGCACTTCCAAGTGCACTTGTAGTGCACAGTGAATTTTCTTTAGTAAATCAATCCCACAGCCTCCAACAGTAAAGCAGACCTTCAAGCTCTTAAGGACAATCCCATCTCTCCACCCCTCCTCCCGTCCTCTGCAGCAATAGGGCTCTTTTTTTTACCGTAGGCGAATGGCATGCACACTGCCCGCTGTGCCTCCTGGGATATGTATGGGGGGTGTGAAGGGTAAAATTCCTCTTTAACCACTTGCTGGCCGACCGCCCGCCGTCATTATACGTTGGCTGTTTGAAGAGGAATATTGTTGTTAAGGCAGCAGCTAGCTAACCCCTGTATCCTCTTCAAGAGTGGGCGGTCAGCTTTCAGATAAAAGTGATCTCTCCGGCAGATTGTAATATCACTTTTATCGGTGGAGGGAGAAGGCCCCCCCTCCCGCCGCTTACCGGACCCAGAGGAGGTGATCGGGTCCACTCTCCTGTGTTGTATGGAGCTGAGTTAGGGGAAGATGGCCCCCCACCCAGCTCAGTACCAGTGCAGGGCGGAAGCGACGTCAAAACTTCACTTTCGCCCATAGCTCTTAAAGGGACTTTTTTTTATTTATTTTTTATTGCATTTTAGAGTAAAAATTAGATCTGATGTCTTTTTGACCCCAGATCTCATATTTAAGAGGTCCTGTCATGCTTTTTTTCTATTTCAAGGGATGTTTACATGTATTTTATTAGGATTTTTATGTGATAGACCAGCACAAAGTGGCACATAATTGTGAAGTGGAAAGAAAATAATAAAAGGTTTTAAAATCTTTTTTACAAATAAATATGTGAAAAGTGTGTTGTGCATTTGTATTCAGCCCCCCTGAGTCAATACTTTGTAGAACCTCCTTTCTCTGCAATTATAGCTGCAAGTCTTTTTGGGGATGTTTCTACCATCTTTGCACATCTAGAGAGTGACATTTTTGCCCATTCTTCTTTGCCAAATAGCTCAAGTTCTGTCAGATTGTATGAAGAGTGTCTGTGAACAGCAATTTTCAAGTCTTGCCACAGATTCTCAATTGGATTTAGGTCTGGACTTCGACTGGGCCATTCTAACACATGAATATGTTTTGATCTAAACCAGTGGTCTCCAAACTGTGACCCAAGGGCCGGATGCGGCCCTTTGCTTGCTTTTATCCGGCCCTTGGGGCACTATTCCTCCCACTGATACGAGACACGATTCTGCCATCTGACACCTACAATGGAGCACCATTTCTCCCACTGACACTAATGGGGCACTATTCCTCCCTATGATACCGGCAATGGGGCACTATTCCTCCCCCTAATACCAGATGTTTACTCCCACTGATGCCAGGAAAATTTCCACTCCTGCTGGCCAAAGTCCGGCCCTCCAAGAGTCTGAAGGACAATAAACTGGCCCTTTGTTTAGAATGTTTGGAGACCCCTGATCTAAACCATTCTATTTCAGCTCCGGGTATATGTTTAGGGTCATTGTCCTGCTGGAAGGTGAACCTCCCCCAGTCTCAAGTTTTTGCAGGCTCTAACAGATTTTCTTCTAAGATTACCCTGTATTTGGCTCTATCCATCTTCCCATCAACTCTGACCAGCTTACCTGTTCCTGCTGAAGAAAAGCATCCCCACAGCATGATGCTGTCACCACCATGTTTCACGGTGGGGATGGTGTGTTCAGGGTGATGTGCAGTGTTAATTTTGCACCACACATAGCGTTTTGCTTTTAGACCAAAAAGTTCAATTCATGTTCTTTGTGTCCCCCACATGGCTTCTCGCAAACTGCAAACAGGACTTCTTATGGCTTTCTTTCAACAATGGCTTTCTTCTTGCCACTCTTCCATAAAGACCAGATTTGTGGAGTGCGCGACTAATAGTTGTCCTGTGGACAGATTCTTCCACCTGAGCTGCGGATCCCTGCAGTCTCCAATCACACCAGTTATCTTCTGCTATTTAACAACATTTTCAGTTTTCGATTTTGAGTTTGGAGGGTTAAAACCCCTGTTAGGTTTTTTTTTTCGGGTCTGTGCCCCCAGTGGAAGTGAAGTAAAACCTCTTCAGTGGGGACACAGACTGCCGTAAAATAGGAAAAACCACTACTTCAGTAGCAATCACTCCCGTTGTTTCTTGTTCTGATTTCGCACGGACAGAATGCAAAAGGAAATTTTCCAAGTGGGGTTTTGAAAAGTAATAAAATGTTGGCAATGTACTCTTACTCTGGTGATTCTATCCAAAACTTAAAAAATAGGTGCTTTTATATATGCTGCAGGTTGGTTTAACTCTTTGGTCTAACCATATTTTTTTTCTTATCTTCCAGAGGAAGCTCACCAATGCGGGAAAGGCCTGCTCATCCACTGTCAAGCAGGAGTCTCGCGCTCGGCCACCATCGTGATAGCCTACTTGATGAAGCACACGCGGATGACCATGACCGACGCCTACAAATTTGTTAAAGGAAAGCGACCAATCATATCCCCCAACCTAAACTTCATGGGCCAGTTATTGGAGTTTGAAGAAGACTTAAATAATGGTATCACACCACGGATTCTTACGCCAAAGTTAATCGGTGTGGAGACTGTGGTGTAACAAACATTTTATCAATTAAGCTTCAAGATTAAAAGAAAAAAAAATCAACTCATCCGGATTAAAGTAATTTTAAGATGGAGGGTTAGATCTCGAGTCGGAGAAGCTTGAAATTTTTATGTCTTTGGATACCCCTTTGTCACCTTGGCCAAAAAAAAAAAGCCAAGGCTAAAAGTTTTTTTGAGAAAAAAAAAAAATCCATGGTGATCAGGGGTCTGTGCGGGTTCATGGACTGAAGAAAAGAGTGTTGTTTATGCAATACAGCTATGAAAATATGCATTTTTCATGCATAATATGCCAGACCATAGCTCCAAGGAGATTAAAAAGAAAAAAAATGAAGAATCTGCCATAAACAGAATATATTTAAATGGCAAAAAAATTGAAACTGTTGACTCTGGGTGTGTTATGTTCTATTTTTATATTTGGGCTAAAAGGGTTTCATTGACACAGAACTTGACCATTTCTTGCCCTCAGTGGCTTCTTGTGCAATAATTTTGTTTTGAGTGTGAGAATTGTAAGAGCTGATTGAATGTTTTTGAGATTGCCTACATGCAGAGTAGGTAACCATTTTTGTGGGTTTAACAAATAGTGAGGTATTGATCTGCTGGTGGCATCTCCAAGGCACAAGGTATATTATTTCTCATGCCTCTGTGGTGTTACATGCAACCAGCTCAATATTGTACACTAGATTGTAAAAGTTTGTGGAAACCTGATCATCACGCCCACTATACGGGCAAAAGTATGCAAAAACCAATCCAGATTATTAAATTAAAGGGGTTGTAAAGGTTCGTTTTTTCTAAATAGGTTCCTTTAAGCTAGTGCATTGTTGGTTCACTTACCTTTTCCTTCGATTTCCCTTCTTTGGCCCTGTACACACGATCAGTCCAAACTGATGAAAACTAACTGAAGGTCCGTTTCATCGGTCCAAACCGACCGTGTGTGGGCGCCATCGGTCAGTTATCCTTTGGTCAAAAAAAATAGAACTTGCTTTAAAATTTGACCAATGGACGCCTGACCGATCGGTCAAAACCGACGGTTAGTATGAAAAAGCATCGGTTATAAGCCCGCGCATGCTCAGAATCAAGTCGACGCATGCTTGGAAGCATTGAACTTCATTTTTCTCAGCACGTCGTTGTGTTTTACGTCACCTCGTTGGACTCGATCGTTTTTTTAACTGATGGTGTGTAGGCACATCAGACCATCAGTCAGCTTCATCGGTTAACCTTCAGTCCGTTTTCATCAGTTTGGACTGATCGTGTGTACAGGGCCTAAATGCCTGAATTTCTCACTTCCTGTTTCTCCTCAGTAAGTTTTTTAAGTACAGGATACTGCTAATGCTACAGCATACAACGATTTTATAAGATATTACAACTGTGCACTTCAACCTTGCAGAGAGCCCTGACCTCAACCCTACTGAACACCTTTGGAATGAATTAGATCTCTGATTGCGAGCCAGATCTTCTCATCCAACGTTAGTACCTGACCTCGCAAATGCTCTTTTGGCTGAATGGTCCCCGTTTCCTATAGATACACGCCACAAAATTTTGTGGAAAGCCTTCCCAGAAGAGGTGCAAAAGAGGCCAATTCCATCTTTATGCCCATGGTTTTGGAATTGGATGTCTAACAAGGCGTGATGGTCAAGTGTCCACAAAAATTTGGTATTTAGTGTACCTCCCAATGTGCTCAATCCCAAACTTTTACACATTTGTTTACCTCTATAATATTTGATGTGTGTTTTTTATTATTTTATTTTTTTCTGAGTTATATCTAATTCATTTTGTAATACCCTGCCTGCTTTTTTTTTTGCTGGTTGCCATGGCTGATCTGTCAACACAAGGAGCCTCTATGTGTACAGAACAAAATGCCTGCAGGAACAACCCTATCCTCATTGTAACTGCCAACCAATAGGTCTACTTAAACCCAGGTCGCATAACATAACTCTCAGAGGAGTATTCGTGCATGCAGGGAATTTTTTTTATATGTCAATTATAATCAGTCACAATTGGACTTATGCAAGAGTCAAAATACTCAAACTTAAATTAATATAACTTCCTTTTTTTTTCCCCGAAGCACAGTTTTGATTCAGGCATAGAGTTGAAGCAATTTTTTTTGGGGGTGGGCAGAGCTCTCTAAAATACAAGGTTATTGGTTGGCTTCTTGGAGCTTTAGGTAAAAACCTTATAGGAAGAAGAGTGTCACGTGGCTTTTACAGACCAGAACAGATCGCCCCCCCCCCAAACAAAAAAAAAAAGCCAACATATTTCTGAAGCTCTAAAACAGTGGTCATCAACCCTGGGCCCACTAACAGGCCAGGTTTTGTGTATTACCTTGGGGAGATGCAGACTAGAATACTGCAATCACTGGGTAGAAAATGATATCACCTGTGATGTATTTCAGGTATCTTGAAAATCTGGCCTGTTAGTGGGCCCTGAGGACAGGCTTGATGACCACTAATCTAAAAGACCCCCTTTAGCCCAGGTTCACACTGGGTACGATTTCCTTCGATTTGAGATGCGATTTCACATGTAAAATCGCATCTCAAATCAGCGGCATTTGCCGGCAATTGTCGGCAATGACACTGTCCTAATCGGTGCGACACCGCACCGATTTCAAAATCTCCTGTACTACTTTTTGCGATTTACATAGACATCTGTGCAGAAACCTGCACAGATGTCTCTTAAATCGCGGCCGAAATCGGGACTGCCGGCGGGAGTGAAATCGTGCGAGTTCAGCTGAACTCGCACGGCTTCACTCCCGCAGCCCAGTGTGAACCAGGGCTCAAAGTGATTGTAAAGGCAGAAGTTTTTTTTTTTATCTTCATGCATTTTATGCATTAAGCCTTCTGTGTGCAGCCTTACCTGAGCCCCATCTAGATCCAGCGATGTTGTAGGATTGTCTCAGCTGCCCAGGACTCTCCTCCTCATTTGCTGAAACAGCAGCACAGCGCCATTGGCTCCCGCTGCTGTCAATCAAGGTCAGCCAGCCAATTAAGAGAGAAAGGGGGCAGGGCGTGGCTCCGTGTCTGAATGGACACAGGGAGCTGTGTCTCGGCTTGGGTGCCCCCATAGCAAGCTGCTTGCTGTGGGGGCACTCAACAGGAGGGAGGAGCCTGGAGAGCTGAGGAGAGACCTGAGAAGAGGAGGAAACGTGCTGCTCTGTGCGATACCACTGCACAGAGGAGATAAGTATAAAATGTTTGTTATTTTTAATTTAAAAAAAAAATCGAGACTTTACAATCATTTTAAAACATATTTTTTGCCTGGGGAGAATCTGAAAAGAGAATTGATATATAACTGCAATTGTGTCCAAGGTTTATAGACCATGTTAGATCTAGCCTCTAGGCCAGCAACCTGAGCAAACAAGCACATTGTGGTGGATTTACTAAAACCAAATAGACTGTGCACTTTGCAAATGCAATTGCACTTATTTTCCCCAGAGCTTAGCAAATGTAGTAAAGCTCTACTGATTTCCATCATCCAATCAGGTGCAAGGAAAAGTGCTTTTTAATTTTCCTTGCACCTGATTGGGTATTCTTTAGAAAGTGGTCTTCACAACATTACTTCTACTAAGGAAAATGAGTGCAACTTCACTTGCAAGGAGCACAGTCTACTTGCCTTTAGTAAATCAATCCCAATGTAAGTCATGCTAAGGAGAAGCAAATATTATTGGTTTAGAGCAGGGATCCTCAAACTACGGCCCTCCAGCTGTTGTAGAACTACACATCCCATGAGGCATTGTAACACACTGACATTCAAAGACATGACTAGGCATGATGGGAATTGTAGTTCCTGAACAACTGGAGGGCCGTAGTTTGAAGACCCATGGTTTAGAGGTAAACTAGAATGCTATAATAATTGAAGGCTAAATATTTTAAGTCTTGCCAGGATCAAATATGACTGGTTCTCTTTAGGCCTGCCAAAAACAATACTGAGAAAATTGTAAGCACTTAATTGTTAATTGATTAAAAATGTCACGAGGGAAGTATGGAGGCTATTACTACTAACCTTTCCATTTGCTCAAATGCTATCATTTTTGTATGTTAAATATTCAAATTCTTGCCAAAACCAAATGTGGTTTGCGGTATCACTGGTAGGCTTAATTAAATGTTTAGAGGGGGGGGGGGTAGTGGGGTGTTCTTTTACCCCTTAATGCAGGGAATTCATGAAGGTAAAAAACACCAAGGCTTTGGAATCATTTTAAATATTTTTATTCTTGCCAAGATCAAATGTGACTGGTTCTCTTTAGTCCTATCTACAAACCGACAAATCATTATAAGCACTTAATTATTTATTAATTGTAAATGTTATGGAAGAAGTATGAAAGCTACCAGGGCTAATCTCTCCTATAATTGAAACACTGTAATAATTGGAGGTTAAATATTTTAATTATTGCCAAGACCAAATGTAAATGAATTCTACAAGACAGACAAATCAAAGAAAACTGTAAGCACTTAATAGTTAATAAATTACAAATGTCATAAGAGAAGTATGGAGGCTGCCAAGGCTAACCTCTCTATCTTAAAATGCTAGTTGCCTGGCTGCCATGCTCACCCTTCATTTTCAATACTGTGGCTTCCTAACTTTCACAAGTATAGAGATAGGGACTTCCGACTTTCCTAATTTGCATATTTCTTCCAGGTCAGGGATAACCAGAAAATCGGCAAGAAAGATCTTTAATGGCAGCCACCGTATTTCAGTACTGATGACAGAGGTGGTGGGCGCTGTACATCAGAGAACTACAAGGGGGTTCACTGGCACACTTTGAGCCCTCCTTGGCGATGAGCCAGGAAATCTGGGTAGCACAATATAGTTGAATGCTCGCCAAAAATGACAAGGACATTAAAGGGGTGGTTCCCCCTAAAACACATTTCTAACAATAGATTCGTAAGACCCGTTACACTGCGGGTAGGCTGGCTTTTTTTTTTTTTTTTTTTTTGTACATACCGAGATCTCGGCGTTTCGTCCCTTGTCAGTGGGCGTTCCTAGTTGATTGACGTTCCTCGGACGGGCGCATACGTGACGTCACGACTTCCCGAAAGAAGCCGAACGTCGCTGCGCAGGTGCCGTATAGAGCCGACTATACGGCGCATGCGCAATGACGTTCGGCTTCTGTCGGAAAGTCGTGACGTCACGTATGCGCCCGTCCGAGGAACGTCAATCAAATAGGAACGCCCACCGCCAAGGGACGAGACGCCGAGATCTCGGTATGTACGAAAAAAAAAAAAAAAAAGCCAGCCTACCCGCAGTGTAACGGGTCTTACGAATCTATTGTTAGAAATGTGTTTTAGGGGGAACCACCGCTTTAAGGTGCCTTGGTGCAAAAATTCATTGAACTGCTCATTCCAGCAAACACCTAACTAGGGTGCATGATACAAAAACAGGGCCCTGGATGAGCATCTAAAGCCAACACCAATGTGTACACCATATGCCAAACATTTGTGGACACCTGACATCGCATCTGCTGTATGGCCAAAAGTATTTTTGCCCACATTGCGCACAGAAGTTTCCAGTGAATGCCACAGTATACAAGGAGATTTTAGACAATTTTGTCCTTCCAAGCTTGGGGTAACAGTTTGGGGAAGGCCTTTGTGTCTTCCAGTATGTCTATGCTCCTGTGCACAAAGCCTGCTCCATAAAGACATGGTGTGACCAGTCTGTGTGGAGGAAGTCAAGGGGCCTGAACAGCACCCTGACCTCAAACCCATCGATTTCCTTTTGGGAAGAATGGGAACCAGATCTTCTCATCCAAGATTAGCAATTGATCTAAATGGGGGAAAAAATCCTACAGAGACATTTTCAAAATCTTGTGAAGAGCCTTCTCAGAAGAGTGGATCAATGTAAAGCTCCATAATAATACCCATGGATTTGGGATGTCCAACATGATCCTACACGGGTGATGGTCAGGGTTTTGACATATTAGCACATGAAGCCTAAATAAATTAGATCGGCACACAGGATGAACCAAAAGTTTTTTTTGTTTTGTTTGAACTTTTAGCTGGCCACACATGTTACAGTGTACTATCATAGAAACGAGAGGCATGATCAGACATGCACCTTTAAGGCCGCGTACACACGGTCGTTCCAAACCGATGAGAATGGTCAGACGGGCCATTTCCATCGGTTCACCGCTGAAGTGGTCTGATGTGCGTACACACCATCGTTCCAAAAACCGATCGGGTCAGAACGCGGTGACGTCAAACACACGACGTGCTGAATAAAACGAAGTTCAATGCTTCCAAGCATGCGTCGACTTGATTCTGAGCATGCGCGGGATTTTGAACCGATGCTTTCTGTACTAACCATCAGTTTGGACCGATCGGGCAGCGGTCCATCGGTTCGATTTTAAAGCATGTTTTAAAATTTTGGACCGAAGGAAAACAGACTGATGGGCTATACACACAGTCGGTTTGGACCGATGAAACTGAACCTCGGTCCATTCTCATCGGTTTTGTCCGACCGTGTGTACGCGGCATAAGACCCCTTTCACACTGAGGGCATATTGCAGGCACTATAGTGTTAAAAATAGCGCCTGCAATCTGCCCTTAAAAAGCTGCTCCATTGTCTTCAGTGTAAAAGCCAGAGGGCTTTCACACTGGAGCATTGCGGTAGCAGGACGGTAAAAAAAAGTCCTGCTAGCCGCATCTTTGGAGCGAATGAATATATCGCTCCTCCACCGCTGCTGCCCAATGAAATCAATGGGACAGCGCGGCTATACCACTTGCAATGCACTGCTTCAGCAGCGCATTGCGGGTGGTTTTAACCCTTTCCCGACTGCTAGCGGGGGTTAAATGCACCCCGCTAGCGGCCGAAATGCACCGCAAATCCGCCCATAGCGGCGGTGGTAAAAATAGCGGTGTTTTACCGCTGACGCTATGGGCGCCTCAGTGTGAAAGGGGTCTAAAAACACAAAAGTGAATAAGTGTTTTGCCATCCCTAGCTATACAAAATCCCCATTCCTTTGGTCCCTTGCCATTGTGTGTAGCCTTTGGGAGCAAAGACTTGCTTAAAGCTAAGGACTTTACCCTTTTTAAAGTACCAGGCCAATCGCCAAAAACAGGAAAGAAATGACTGAGTCCCAGACTCCCCCCTACCAAAAATAAACTGGATGGGCAAAACACGGGTTCATTTTAAGTTGGCTAATGACGTTTTTTTGTTAGTCTGCCAAAACTATATAGTATGTAATGCTACCTAACTTGATATATATAAATAAGACTGTTGTGGGGACTTGCACTGCATATGATTAGGTAAATCTAAAGGAGATTTTACAGTCAGATTGCATTGCAACCTATGTGGCCAGCTAAACACAACACTATCAAAAAAGGTCATTCTATGCCAAAAAGTGATTGTTTAGGCACGGGGGGTGGGTAGCGTTGCCACATCATCCCTTTAATCCAGAACACATATTAATTACACAGGTTCTGAGGATGATTTTATGCAGATAAGGCACCAAGTGAGTTTAATTATCACCTTAACCACTTCCATACTGGGCACTTATGCACCTTCCTGCCCAAGCCAATTTTCAGCTTTCAGCACTGTCGCACTTTGAATGACAATTGCGCGGTCGTGCTACACTGTACCCAAACAATTTTTTTTATCATTTTGTTCCCACAAATAGAGCTTTCTTTTGGTGGTATTTGATCACCTCTGCGGTTTTTATTTTTTGCGCTATAAACAAGAGAAGAGTGACAATTTAAAAAAAAAACACTATTTTTTACTTTTTTATTTAATAAATATCACAATTTTTTTTAAAAAAACTTTTTTTTCCTCAGTTTAGGCCGATACGTATTCTTCTACATATTTTTGGTAAAACAAATCGCAATGATCATATATTGATTGGTTTGCGCAAAAGTTATAGCGTTTACAAAATAGGTGATAGATTTATGGCATTTTTATTTTATTAATTTTTTTACTAGTATTGGCGGCGATTTGCGTTTTTTTTTACTGTCACCGTGACATTGCGGCGAACACATCGGACACTTTTGACACGTTTTTGGCGCCATTCACATTTATACAGCGATTAATGCGATAAATATGCACTAATTACTGTATAAATGTGACTGGCATTCAAGGGGTTAACACTAGGGGGTGAGAGAGGGGTTAATATGTATACCTGTATTGTGTTCTAACTGTGGGGGAAGGGGGGTGACTGGGGGAGGTGACCGATCTATGTACAAGAGACACAGATCGGTCTCCTCTGTCCCCTGACAGGACGTGGAGCTCTGTGTTTACACACAGAGCTCCACGTCACTGCTCTGTCGTTACCGATTGCGGGTACCTGGCGGACATCGCGACCGCCAGGCACGCGCATCGGCATCTCGGGGACGCGCCGGGCGCGCGCGCCCCCCCCAGTGGCCGGAGGAATACAGGACGTCAAAAGACGTCCTGTTGAATATTCAGAGTCACCGTGAAGCCGTCATTTGACGATGGCCCGGTGCCTTAAGTGGTTAATTAGCCACAGAACCTGTGTACTTAATGCGTGTCCTGGATTAAAGGGATGATGTGGCAACTCTAGGGTGGGGAGGATAATGGTGGGTCACCCTGGTTTCTTCCATCTCCAGAAGCAGCATCTGCACATTTGATTATTTGGTTGTGCCCTATTCAACTATGGCTCTTTATTTTTACATAAAGAAAAAAAAATGCAGCAATAGTGAGACTTCTGTTTCTTGGGGAAGGAGGGTGGAGCTGGGACCCAACTATAGATAAATTCCTATCCTGAGCTTCCTAAACCCCACCCTGTTCAACCTAGCCATTCCTGTTGCTACAATAAAATGGAGCCTGTATCTCTACTAAACTACCCCCCCCCCCCCTCCCTCCTTCCCATTATGTCAAGAATTGGATGTGTCCCACAGCACGGCAGTTGGGGAGTGTACAGACTGGCCGCCCGATGTAGGCTGCAGGTGCACTTATATGGTGAAATATGCCAGCACTAAGATAGAAGTATACACAGAAGCAACTATCATATATATATTTTTTTGTTTAATTTGACTCTGGTTATGGTGCCATAAACCTTGTTCAATATGTATATCAGAATGTAAGGAAAATAAAAAAAATAAGAGGTTTTATTTTAAACTATTTTTTTGCACAAAATATAGGCGTGTTCCTGTTGTCTGTGTAAAATGTCATTTTGACTATAAAACCGTCAAAAACTCATTTGTATCATGTGTTTGGCTTTTTATTTGAAAGTTGGAGAACCTTTTACTTCTCTTTTTTTATGCAGTCACAAGACTGGGTCTGCTGCAAAACTATTGCAAGGAGTAGTATTGCCCAGGGCAAGCAGATCAGATACGGTGTTAAAGCGGGGGTTCACCCAAAAATACATGTTTAACATTACATTCAGCCGAGTTGTCATAATGACAATTGGCTGTTTTTTTTTTTTTATCCCCGTACATACCGTATTTTCACCGCCGCTTCCGGGTATGTCTTCTGCGGGACTGGGCGTTCCTATCTGATTGACAGGCTTCCGACCGTCGCATACTGCGCGTCACGAGTTGCCGAAAGAAGCCGAACGTCGGTGCGGCTCTTTACGGCGCCTGCGCACCGACGTTCGGCTTCTTTCGGCAACTCGTGACAGGCAGTATGCGACGGTCGGAAGCCTGTCAATCAGATAGGAACGCCCAGTCCTGCAGAAGACATACCATCTGATTGACAGGCTTCCGACCGTCGCATACTGCGCGTCACGAGTTGCCGAAAAAAGCCGAACGTCGGTGCGGCTCTTTACGGCTCCTGCGCACCGACGTTCGGCTTCTTTCGGCAACTCGTGACGCGCAGTATGCGACGGTCAGAAGCCTGTCAATCAGATAGGAACGCCCAGTCCCGCAGAAGACATACCCGGAAGCGGCGGTGAAAATACGGTATGTACGATTGTCATTATGACAACTCGGCTAAATGTAATGTTAAAAATTTATTTTTTGGGTGAACCTCCACTTTAAGGGGATCTCCCCGACATCAGTGATGGTCATAAAGAGACCACTCAACTGCTCCTCCCTTGCAGGCCAAATTGTTGCAGAATCTAGATTGTCAGTGTTCTGTCAGATTAGGCAACCCCTCAGAATTGGTAACAGAAGTGACGTTCCATCGCCACCCTTTTGCTACACCCCGCAACTCCCCCACAGTAAGCATACACCGAGAAGGGGGCAAGCGGACATCTTGTTACACCCACCAGAGTTTTGCATCTCACAGTTATTTTTAACAAGAAACGGAGCATATATGGTGAAATGCAGGATTTAGAAATCCGTCGGACTGTTTACATGTTGAATTGTAAAAGTAGAGGTGTTCTGTCAGATTAGCAAACCTGTGACATCAGCAGGTTTGCCCCTGCTTTTAAAATTCAACATCTAAACAGTCCGTAGGATTTCTAAATACTGTATTTCCCCTTATAAGCTCTGTTTCCTGTTAAAAATAAGTGTGAAATGCAAAAATCCGGTGGGTGTATCAAGATGTCCACTTGGCCCCTTCTCAAGGTATCGTTACTATGGAGGAACGCGGGGTTTAGCAAGATGTCGGCAACAGAACGTCACTTCTGTTACCAATTCTGGCAGGTCGCCATATCTGACGGAACACCAGCAAGGGAGAAGCAATGTAACGGCACTTCGCTGCTATGGCTAGTGGGGGAGTGACGTTTTAGGAGCACAAGAGAATTCAGGTATTTCTAGTGAAAACAGTTGTGCACTTCCAAACTTATGGTAACAGTTTGGGGAAGATCCTTCTCTGTTTCAGCATGACTGTGTCCCTTGTGCACAAAGCCAGCTCCATACGTTGGCTGAGTTTGGTGTGAAGAAACTTGAGGGTTCTGCATGGAGTTCTGACCTCAACCCTAGCAACACTTTTGATATCAATTGGAACTCCAATTGAAATCCAGGTCTTCTCATCCAATACAGTACTTGACCTCACATTTTTTTTTTTTTTTGGCCTCAATCAATGGGTACAAATTTCTGAAGACACAGTGCAAGATCTTGTAGATGTCCTTCCTAGAAGAGGGAGGCTGTAATGGCGTCTACAGACGTTCGGACATTCCGACAACAAAACCCTGGATTTTTTTCCGACGGATGTTGACTCAAACTTGTCTTGCATTTACACGGTCACACAAATGTTGTCGGAAATTCTGAACACCAAGAACACGGTCACGTACAACGGCACTATTAAAGGGAAGTTCAATACCAGTCATGTTAGAAGTTTGGTGAGCGATGATTCACGTTTTTAAGCCTCGTTGTCACGTACCTTACCAGAGGCCAAAGTGCTGAGAGGGCTTCCCTTGCGACTAAGTGCAGAACGCCCCCTGGAGGTGACACAGGGGGTGCTATGCCCAGAGATGCAGGAGTTGCCAGCTGCGACTTGCTGAGTAGATGTTGAAGATCCGCTGTAGACCAGGATACGCAGTCAGGCAGGGGTACCACGGAAGTAACAGATGAGGTAGACTGGCAGGAAACCCAGGGGCGGAGTCAGGAGCCAAGCCGGTAGTCATACACAGAAAGCAGGACGTGACTGGAACAGGTCAGAAGGCAAGCCGAGGTCATACACTGGATCCAGCAGACAGGAACAGGACAAGGGATAAGCCGAAAGACAAGCCAGGGGTCATGCACGGAGAAGTCTGGTCAGGCAAGCCGGGTCGTCAACAGGAATACAAGGAGAACAGGAACAAGAACTCAGGATCACTTCCAGGGCTGAAGATCATGCAGCAGTTGGTGACTGCTGCAGCAAGCTTTAAATAGGGCACTGACGGCAGGAGTCCCGCCCGCATTGTGTGCGTAATGGCGCACGCGCGTGCGCAGTAAAGAACACTGCATTTACGGTGTTGTTGCCCGCATGCGCACTATGCGCATGCGCACTGTACTCGTTGGTCCGTGCAAGACAGGTCTGCCAGTCCTTCCACGGTTGGCTCTCTGACACTCGTGCTTTTCAGTCTGTACAGCGCGACGAATGTGCTATCTCCATTACGAACGCTAGTTTTACCAGACTGAGCGCTTCCGTCTTGTACTTGGTTCAGAGCATGTGTGTAATTTTGTGTGTCGGAACTGTCCACACACGATCGGAATTTACGAGAACGGATTTTGTTGTCGGAAAATTTGAGAACCAGCTCTCAAATTTTTGTTGTCGGAAAATTCCGACAGAAAATGTCCGATGGAGCCTCGGTCAGAATTTCCGACAACAAGCTCCCATCGAACATTTGTTGTTGACAATTCTGAGCGTGTGTACGTGGCATAAGAGCCGCAAATGAGGGGTGCGGGCAACTCCATATTAATGCTCATGGTTTAACAAGGGGTTAAATGTCCCATATTGTCTGACTTTTGGGTGGGCTTCTGTACATTCATTAGAGGTTATAACTACTGTTCCTTGCCACATCAGACCCACATCTTTGTTAAAAGGCAGTTCCTGGCAAAATGCTTACGGTTTCTATCCATTTGGTTCCTTGGTCAGATCACAACCCATTCTTCACATCTTCTTTCTCATCACTAACCCTACCTCACACCTCTTCATGGGTAAAGTGGACTTTAGTGGGATTTTTAAGGTGCAAATAAGGTACAGTGATCTCAAGAAATAATATAAAAAGTTTTATTTAAACACATATTAAAAGTTGTTTAAAAACAATTATGGCAAGTACATTAAACACAGTTTTATGGGTACAGCACTTTTAGATGGAATTCTCCACAGGTTTCGCCCACATTCTTGGCTTCCTCGGGGGAAGCTGTCCATTTGAGGTACAAGCCTGTATACTATGATCAAACAAATATATGGGTCAAGATGTCTGCCAAAGTCACAGAGATCAAGAGCTATAGGTGACCATATGGAGCATTCAAGGGCCAGAAAAAAAAGATTTTGCAATAGACTGAGTATCCAGGGATACAGACATGACTGGCTATTTAGCACTGCATCATACAGGGAAGAGTAGAGAGTCACATGCTTCCCTATACATGGAAACAGTTTTGTCGCTTCACTTTGGTGGGCGAAGGGAGCTGCCAGCCGACGAGCGCAAGGTGATTATAAAATGGGGGTAGTGGCCAATTAAATTTCTTTTCTCTGTCTGATCAAAGCACAGATTCACTTTAAAGGGGTTGTAAAGGTTTGTGTTTTTTCACCTTAATGCATCCTATGTGTGAAGGATGCTTCAGTAATTCTCCCTGCTCGTTATGCTGTGTGTGTGTTAGAGGATTTCAGGTGACTCATTCCTCGGCTAACAGGCTGTTGATATGGTAATGACCTTTCCTCAGCCAGTCCTAGTTCAAAGGGTAAATGGTCTAGTGTGTTGTGTGAAGAAGCCCTGTGGTTACGGTTACTGTTATTAGAAGGGGCTCATGTTAATTATTCTGATTGCTTCATTGTGGTAATTATCGCTTCTACATGCAGGGCCGGGCTGTCTAGATATTGTATTCTTTACAACTAGTAATTACCTTCACTGATGTCATTATCTAAAGAAAATGTGTTTTCAGAATCGGCTCCGTCGTGTCTGCCTAATCATCTGTATGGAAGCCCCAGTGTGAGGGGGCGGAGATTTGTCATTGTAACAGTTTTGGAAATTACATATAAGCTCTGTGTTATACCATTAAAGTCTGTCTTGTTCTAGCAGTAAGCCTGGACTCATGTGTGGCTTAATGGGCGATCTCAGGAATATTCCTCCTAGTGGAATATTGGGTGATGTTCTTATGGAAGAAGGGAATCTTTGACGGGGATATCATACCAATACCGTCACAATTGGTTGGCAGCAGCGGGATTTTCCCTTCTACTCTCCTTTACACCCGGATTCCAAGCAGACACTGGAAGAACTACTGGAAGTTCGTGGAAGGATTGCTAGCAACAAAACCAAGCGGGTCATCATAGCAGAATCAATGGAGCTAGACCAGGAGGACGGGATTGCAGCAACGCCAGCAGTACAAGAGATGGAGACACCAGTGATTCAGGAGGAGGAATCGCCAGCCAACAAGCTAATGAGAGAGAAGCTAGCATGGTTCGGTCCGAACCCAACGGCGGATGTGGTGCTGAAAGTGATGGACCTGTTAGCGGAGGAGGCTAAACAAATAAGAGACGCAGAACTACAGAAGGATAAACAAATAAGAGACGCAGAACTACAGTTAAAACTGGCAGCAGTCCAACAAGCAGCCGCACATTCTCCAAACAGTGAGTACAGCACAGCAGACGCAAGGAAGATTCCGTTTAGCGCTTTTAAAGCTTTTGATGAAAAGTACTGTGAAATTGATAACTACCTGGCAGATTTTGAGAGACAATGTAACCTGCACCGAATAGCTAGAAGAGAGTGGGTTGCAATATTGTCAGGCAAACTGTCAGGCAAAGCTTCTGATGCTTTCCGGACCGTGCCAGATCAGGATATCCATAGCTACACCAGGGTTAAAGAAGCGCTCCTGGCTCGTTATGCAGTAACCCCAGAGTCCCACCGACAGAAGTTCAAGGACTCACGCAAAACCACGGAAGACTCTTAGGCGGAATGGGCATGCCAGTTATCCCTGTCGGCCTCTAACTGGGTTAACAGCAGCCAGGCCACCACCGCAGAGGACATTTTGCAACTAATGCTCCTGGAGCAATTTTACAATCACATCCAGACGGATGTCAAAGATTGGGTGAGAGATCGCAGGCCCATGACTCTACCAGAGGCCGCGAAGTTGGCGGATGAATATGCGGATACTCGCAAGACAAACCAGGTCACACCACGGGTACAACCTCCACGACCAACGGCGCCCTCACACCCACCAGCCGCTAGATACCAACCTCCTAACAGACCGATGACATCTAGCCCTCGCTATCCACGCCAGGAGGACAACGAACAACGCTGCTTCCGGTGCAAACAGCTGGGTCACTTCAAGCAGAATTGCCCCATGAATGACAACACCAGGTCAAATTGGTCTCAACCTGGGTACCGCCCACCAGCAGCAGCCCATTGTGTAGACTCGGCTTGGGATCCCCAGGAGCTGGGTCCGGAAGAACCATTGGACACCCTTTACGAAGTCCTCACGGTACAATCTGTTATTACGGACAATAGGGAACACCATTGTCAGCTGGTCATGGGCGACAGCCATGAGCCGGAGGGGCCCTGGAGGGAGCTGGGCAGAAAGAGGCACTGCCGGCCACCCTCCAAGAAGAAGAGGTCCTGGAAGCCGTATAACAAGCTGACCTGGGAAGAGAAGAAGCGACGGGAGGAGAGAGAGTCGCAGCGGGCGTCCCAGATGCGGGCCGAGATGTTCGCCAAGGGCCCACCGGTGGCCCCTTACACCACCACCCAGTTCCTGATGATGAAGGACCACGTGGAGAGCCTGCAGGACATGAGCAAGCAGGAGCTGATCCGTGAGTACATAGAGCTAGAGGAGTGCATAAGCCGCATGGAGGACCCTATGGGGCACTGACCCCCCCCCCCCCCCCCGGACTCTGAGCACCAGTGCTACAGCATTTCAACAAATATAACTTTTTCTTTTTATGAATCTCCTGTGATTGTCACTTCAGAGCGATAACCTGCCCCTCCCATAGCGGGACACCTAGACGGGCGGCGCACAGACCCATTCGCCGTCTTCACACTGACTTCTGGTGACTCTGCAGATCACACAAAGACTTGGGGACTGACCGGCGTGTGATCTGACGACCCGGTGACATACCTGAGTCTGAAGCAGTTGCCAAGGGAGGTCAGTCACGCCAAACGGAGTTAACCTCGGACTAAAAGCTCTGAACCCGTCAACCCTACTGGACCAGGGAAGGTCCAACCGGGTTTGCCGGAGCAGGGAGAAAAAGGGGGGCCATTGTGAAGGATGCTTCAGTAATTCTCCCTGCTCGTTATGCTGTGTGTGTGTTAGAGGATTTCAGGTGACTCTTTCTTCGGCTAACAGGCTGTTGATATGGTAATGACCTTTCCTCAGCCAGTCCTAGTTCAAAGGGTAAATGGTCTAGTGTGTTGTGTGAAGAAGCCCTGTGGTTACGGTTACTGTTATTAGAAGGGGCTCATGTTAATTATTCTGATTGCTTCATTGTGGTAATTATCGCTTCTACATGCGGGGCCGGGCTGTCTAGATATTGTATTCTTTACAACTAGTAATTACCTTCACTGATGTCATTATCTAAAGAAAATGTGTTTTCAGAATCGGCTCCGTCGTGTCTGCCTAATCATCTGTATGGAAGCCCCAGTGTGAGGGGGCGGAGATTTGTCATTGTAACAGTTTTGGAAATTACATATAAGCTCTGTGTTATACCATTAAAGTCTGTCTTGTTCTAGCAGTAAGCCTGGACTCATGTGTGGCTTAATGGGCGATCTCAGGAATATTCCTCCTAGTGGAATATTGGGTGATGTTCTTATGGAAGTAGGGAATCTTTGACGGTACCTTTTTCTTCGATTTCCCTTCTAAATGTTTTTTTTTCTTTGTCTGAATTTCTCACTTCCTGTTCCTCCTCAGTAAGCTGTTCTGGCTGACTAACCCCCAGGGGGTGATGGGGGCAAGCTTACAGGAAGTTTCAGAAATTCAGACAAAGAAAAAAAACATTTAGAAGGGAAATCGAAGGAAAAGGTAAGCGAACCAACAATGCACTAGCTTAAAGTGGATGTAAACCCAAATGTTTTATTATTTTTTTGCTGTCACAATGTAGAGTATAAGGTTTCCTATCATCTGTGCCCAGTCTTACCACAAAGAGTTAATCCAGCTCTAAACAATCCTCTTTTTTTTTTTTTGTGAGATAAACGGACAAACATTTGTCTGTTCTTCCCCCTTGCTGTGAATGACAGTTTATTTACAGATCTCATGCACTAGCCTGAGACAGGCATTATTTTTTAATTCCCACCCCCACTTCTTTTCTGAGGTCATGTGGTTAATTTTCTGGATTTTGACTGGATGCTAGTGATCATAGCAGAATTTAGTGTAAGGAATACACAGGAGAAAATTCATGTTGACAAGGGGAGTGTAGAGGAGGGCGGGGAGTCTATTGACATCACGACTCCACCCACTGAGCTCCAAACAACAGATCCACCCACAGAATCTGCAGTTTTTCAGTTCTTATAACAGAGGGGAGACATTTGACAGGTAAGGATACATGCAGGAGGCATCTATATCCTTATAGATCAGCACTATGGCAGTAGTTTAGTTTATTTTCCTCAGTTTAGACCGATACGTATTCTTCTACATATTTTTCGTAAAAAAAAAATCGCAATAAGCGTTTATTGATTGGTTTGCACAAAAGTTATAGCGTTTACAAAATAGGGGATATTTTTATGGCATTTTTATTAATATTTTTTTTTTACTAGTAATGGCGGCGATCAGCGATTTTTTTTCAGTACTGCGACATTATGGTGGACACTTTGGACACATTTTTGAGACCATTGGCATTTTTAATAGCGATCAGTGCTATAAAAATGCATTGGATTACTATAAAAATGCCACTGGCAGTGAAGGGGTTAACACTAGGGGGCGGGGGAAGGGGATAAGTATGTTCCCTGGGTGTGTTCTAACTGTAGGAGGGGTGGCCTCACTAGGGGAAATGACCGATCTTCTGTTCATACATTGTATGAACAGAAAATCAGCATTTCCCTCCCTGACAGGACCGGGAGCTCTGTGTGTTTACACACAGAGCTCCCGGTCCCCGCTCTGTAACGAGCGATCGCGTGTGCCCGGCGGCGATCGTGCCCGCCGGGCACACGCACGCACCCCTAGTGGCCAGCGCGAGAGCTGACGTAGAGCTACGGGCTCTTGCGCAGGGGAGCCAACCTACCGCCGTAAAACGACGGCGGCAGGTTGGCAAGTAGTTAAAGTCTGCATATTTTTCCATTCTTCAGAGATGCTGGCAAAAGCGAAAAAAAAAAAAAACAAGGCTTGTGATTACGCTGTTAAAGGTGATATTTTAATTACGGCTGAATGCACATTCCCGATTTGCGTTTTAAATCTTATAAAGCGCTCTAGGCGACACACTTTTCTCCACTCTGCGTTTCCTCAACATGCCCCATTTGTGTCATAGCACATTAGCAATGTTTTCCCTTCATTAGGAAGTTACAGAGGAAGTTCGAAGTTGTAAATGACACATTGAATTAGGATCCTTCGCCAGGCAGGTACAGAGAAAGCTTTCCTTGTTCTGCATCTTGTATGAACTGTCACTGAATTTATTCAGTCAAGCTCAGATGAATTTTGTTTCCACTACAGAATTTTTTTTAGTGATTTTTTTTTCTTAGATGTGACCTCTCTGGAACCTCAAAAAGATTTTCTTACATTTTTTGCTTGTCTGCCTACAACATTTCTGTTCCCTGCTTTTCTGGTGTCAAGCTGTCCCTGGTTTCAATCAGAGAAGAGTCAAACCACTTGACCTGAAAACTGAATTCTGGTTCAGTAATTCAGGAATTATTGAAGTTTTTGGATCATCCAGGGAACCAGCAATTTCAAAAAGTGAGGTCAGCAATGGCACCTTTTTACAATTTTATCAATACCATATATATTAAAGTGTTTGTTAACCTCAGACATGAAATATGAAGAAGGCATGTCCCTCTATCGCAGGGGTCTCCAAAGTACGGCCCGTGGGCCACATCAGGCCCGCTAGTATGTTTTTACCGGCTCGGAGATAGAGTCATTAGATTCGCTGTAGGGATAGTTTCTCTGACAAAGCTTTGTCAGGTTGTGAAACCCATGATGCATACTCACCCCACACCCTTGCAGTATGCAGCACAGGTCCCACAACCACTCCCGACATCTGGCCTCAACCAATGAGGTATTTCACTGCAGACCGTCTGCACCTCCCGGCTCCCACCCCACTGTTTACATCAGTGTTCTTTGGTCCTGTAGTTTTACTAACAGCGTGCCTGTGTAACAGTGGGGCAGGACCTGAGACCAGGAGGTACAGTGGTAAAGTACAGGGAGAGCTGGAGACCGATGGGGAGGAAACAAATGTGCAGCATGGGGATAGATTGGCTCTGTTAAATGGCAATGAAGGGGACACAGTAGTGGTGGAGAGGGGGGGTTGATGGTACTGAAGGGGACACAGTATTGGGGGGGTGTTGATGGTACTGAAGGGGATACAGTGGTGGAGGTGTGTTTATGGCACTGAAGGGGATACAGTGGTGGAGGTGTGTTGATGGCACTGAAGGGGACACAGTGGTGGTGGGCGGGTGATAGGACTGAAGGGGACAGTTTTTGGGGGGGTTGTGGCACTGATGGGGACACAGTGGTGGGGGGGTTGATGGCACTGAAGGGGATATAGTGGTGTTAGGGGGGTGATAGCACTGAAGGGGACACAGTTTTTGGTGGAGATTGTGGCACTGATGGGGACACAGTGGTGGAGGGTGGGGGGGGGGGGGGTTGCTGGCACTGAAGGGGACAAAGTGGTGGGGAGGGTTGATGGCACTGAAGGGGATACAGTGGTAGTTATGGGGGGGGGGGGGTTGATGTCACTATAGGGACACAGTAGAGGGGTGATGGCACTAGGGTGAACACATTTCCAAACTACCATTCAAGGACACCCTCCCTTCACAAAAATCAGCTTGTGCTGTAATGAATCACAGCACAGTGATTGGACATTAGAGGCGTGATTTACGATTTCTCCAATCACAAGCCGAGGGCAGGACTGTGCTCCTCCAGGCATTCCCGGCCAGGACAAGTACTGTCAGTGAGTACAGCGGTGATGTGGCGGCCTCTTTTGGGGGCATAAGATTGGCCCGGGGGGGGGGGGGGGCTGTGTCAGTTTCATTCCGGGACACTGTATTGTCCTGGAATGAATGTGCCCGGGACAGACCTGCAAAATGCCTGGCAATCCGGGACACGTAGACACCCTAGATGGCACAGAAGGGGACACAGTTTTTGGGTGGGGTTGGTTTTGGTACTGAAGGGTCACAGTTGTGGGGGGGGGGGTGTTATGGCACTAAATGGGACACAATTGTGGGAGTTTGATGGCTGTGATGAGGACACAGTCGTGAGGCGGGATGTGATGGCACTGAGGATGACACAAATGTTCAGGAAGACACTGATGGGCACCCAAATGTGCAGAGGTGCACTTAAGGAGACACCAACTTGCGGGGATCCTCTGATGAGTGATGGGGACATAAATGTGTAGGGAGACTATGATGGGGACACAGATGTAAGGTCCTGAATGCACACTGGAATTTGAACCAGCTGCATGAGGCTGCAGCATTTAGCTGCAAGAGGAGGGTACAGGTGCACCATCCAGCCCAGCTTCCAGCACCCTGGCACATTTTATTATATACCATTGCTGCGGATTTATTCATAAATTATTTTTTCCGGCCCGCGAGAATGTGTAAAATATACGATGTGGCCCTCAAAATAAAAAGTTTGGAGACCCCTGCTCTATCAGCATGAATTACTTCTGACATTTTTTCCTGACACCAAGAAAAAAAAGTGACAGGGGAGGGACCTCCAGCAGAGTGACAGCCTTAGCTCTGTTCCTGTGTGAAGGGGGTGTGTCCCTTCCCTCCAATCAGCTCTCAGAGCTCTTTGCCTGAGCTCTGCAGAGTGTAACTTCAGATAGTGAATGCAGGTCCTGGGTTAAGTAATACTTGAAAATATTATTTTGAATGGCTGAAAGGGCTGTGGTGTTTTATTAGTGTAGCACTACCCCTGGAGGAGCTGCAGGATTTTTTTTGGGTGGCATGTTACCTCTATTTCCTCACCGTCCAGGGTGATGGATGAGAGTACAGAAAGTTCAATGTCCACACTTTGCACTTCCTTTTTAAAGATTTATTTTCTGAACTTGGTAAAAGAATAAAAGAAGTGGTTGAAGGGGTGGAAGGGTAATAGGTAAATAGATTCAGGTGCAATATTTCAATCCGGAAACACTCCTGCTTCCTGCGACACAGCTTTTTTTGCTGCTCTAGCCAGAGTGGGTATTGCGCACCCGGATAGGTTTCTCTCACTAGCCTAGCAGCCGGAATTGTTAGGGTGCAGTCTCTGCCACAGACCTTCCCACAAATGGAGACACTTTCGGTCCAAAATCCTCGTAGCACAGGATTCAGCACCCGGATCTCTCCAGACTAACTTCTTTCAGAGTGACGGAACTGACAGGCGATCCCCATCAAGCCTTTCAGTAAACGGTGCATCCTTCAATGAAGTTCAAGGCCTCTCTTGAGACGCCAGCCTTGTGCTTGGTCCTCTCCAAGATAGATCCTTCATCAAGCGGCTTCCTCCCTCCAGGATGGACAGCACAGGATCACCCTTGAAAAGGTAGACCCAATCTGCTTACTGGGCCTACTTAACAGATCACAACCCCGAACCAATGTGATCCAGAGCCACGATTACAGGAACACGCACCCCCGGCCAGGAGGGCCACATACAGGGTGGTGGGACGACAGACCCAGGATCGACGAACCAGGTCCAATGACGTCTGCCCCTTAAGTACCCTTCCCAGCATGCACAGCGGGATGATCAACCCCCACTGATTGGCTGCCGAGGGGAAATACCCAAATCACCTTGACCTAGCTGCTGCCACCCTTGGCCTGGAGTAACAATTACACCCCAGGCAAACAATAGGGGTCACTCACAGCACAGCCATGGCTGAAACAGAAGCCAAATTTGCTCAAAATCATACATGTCTGAGTCAATTAACTCTCAGACTTCCCCCTAAATTTAAAACAGCGCCAGCCCAACAGGAGCAGGCCGCTACATTAGGGTAACCCAAAATTGTACACATACCCAACCCGTTAAAATCCAACTCAAACTAAAAATTGACAGACAAATAATATTCAACTAAGATCAAACTGGAAGCGTTTAGGTCATACTCCATGTAGGGAGTATAATAGGACCAGACTAATAACTCCATTCATGGGAAAATTCCCTTTAAAACACTATAACAATAAGAGGAAGGAGGGCTTTAGAGAAGATGCAAAGATGATGACCTTGATTGACCAGACTACTTTCACAGCCATTCTAACATGGCAAAGTCCATTTAAACCAGCCAATCAAGACCTAGGCCACTCTGTCCTATCTTATGTGGTCCTTCCTTAAGTCCCTTTCATTAGGTAGGGAGGGATAATAATGTAAGCAGGTATCAGGGACCTCAGCACCCAAACCCAAAGCAGCAATGTATCAGGGCCCCTGTATTGTAGAGATGCTCTGGATCATACGTCCTACTTCAGGTCATGTAACCTAGAACCGCCACAGCTCCTAGTTTTTGCATACTTCATTTCCCCTACCTTCCATTTCTAATGCCTGATGAGTGAGCAATGTGAAACTGGCTTAACAGTTTAGATGCACTTTAGAAGAAGACATCATTTTGGTAAATGTGAGGGACACTGAAACTTTTACATGAGACAAGTGATTTGGGGTCAACCTTGTCAAAAAAGCCATATGGCCCAAATAAAAGTGTTTATTATCAGGGTCAATTTCAATGTAAACAGCCTCAAAGACTATTTTTGAAGCCAAAGAATTTGTGCTTAGTTTGATGGACAGGCTTAAGCCAGCCTGAAAGCCAAGCCAAAGCTTTTAAAAGAAAATCTTGTGCACTCCATTCTAAAAGAAGGCTAGCTGGGGATTGAGTTACAGTTTTTTTGCAGCTATATTTAATATAGTCTCTATTGCACATACAGATTATGCCTTGGCCTTGCATGAAACCGGCACCTTATGTCATGTTTTCAAAAATAGCAAAAATAGGAGGTGTTGTATATTATACAGGTGGTGTTAGGCCAATATATTTTTAAGCTGTGGTCTTTCTGAACCGCAAATAGCGGCTGAGGATCAACCAGCATTCTTTGTGCTTCTAAAATTGTCCTTTTGGCGGGCCCCAAAATATTACTGGCTACGGCCAGGAGCTTATTTTAATGGGGTTAACTTATGGTCCTTGTATTTAGTAACTTTAAGAGCCTCCTATAGCTACACAAATATTTTTTGGAATGGGTGATCAGACCTACATAAAGAATTTTTGGACCATTCTACATTAGAAAATCCAATCTTGCATTAGCAGGTCCCTGTAGGTCACGCTATAGCACATCACATGGACTGAGACCTGTGGTTTGATGAAGTTCAGTGGTCCAAATCCTTTCTTGATTAGGATCAATGGGTTTTATAATTTTTTTATACCCCTTATGGGGTCCTGAGCCCAGGTAAGACCTAACATTTTTTAAGCTTAAAATCTTTGACAGTAACACATTTCCTCATTGTGACTGCATTTGAGCGGCTGTTGGCTCTCAATCTTGGCTATCACTGACAACCCTGGTCCACGTTGACAATGGAAGTCAAAAAAAGAGATGCCCTGTCATGTGATCAGTATAGCAGATATGACATGGTGATCACATGCAGTCTGGAGACATCAGTGACAGAAAAAGCCTAAAGCCAACAGATGTCACGGCAACCTGAAGGTGGCTGTGTTCACCTGTTTAATACTGTAATAGTCAGATACAATTACAGTATTAAAAAAAAAAAAAAGGCAGGAAGCTGTGAACCAAATAAAAGCTTTATTTAGGACATCCAGGTATACTGATAAAAGAAGTCCTTTCTAAACTATTTTCCAACCAGAAAATCTTAAAGCTAGATTGCTAGAAGCACAAGAAATGTTTTAATGTATCAAACCTTCTGACAGAATCCATCTAATAGGAGCCCTAAATATATTGATTATTTATCCAAACCTGGGACAGTTAAAGCAGATCTATACCCTATCACTAAAATCTCCTAAAAAGTGAAAAGGAGGACTAACAACCTACACCTTCCCCACCCCCGGTCCCTCCGTGAGTGATAAGCTGTCAGTCCCCATGCAGCCAATGTAGCAGTCTGGGAATTTGAAAGCCCTGCTCTTCTTCCACTTCTTTCTGTAGGGCTTCTGAGATAGATCAGAGCAATTTCAATCAGTCAAATGTTGGTGCTGACCAATTAGAATAGCTTTGATCCGACTTGAAATCCTCCCAGGGGGTGGGGAAGGTATAGGGTGTTATTTCACCTTTTCATTTTTCTGAAAATTAAACAAACACTTTACCATGTTCATGCTACTTTAATAACTGATGATCCTTCCAAAAGGTCCTTGTTCAGGTTCTGTACTTTCTGTTATGTCTCCCAATCGTCGCATACTGTCCAGGCATGGCCCACCATTGTCACTTTCAGAAAACCAGTCCAGGAGAATGATGTGCATCTAAAGCAGGAGAATGATGTGCATGTAGACATGAAGTGGCTATAAGAGGCTGTATGAAATAACTGAGCTGTAGCAAAGCATAAAAAGGTAAAAAAAGTGTTTTATGGAAGGAAAAAAAAAAAACATAGACATTGTTTAAGATACACAGTGCTATGGCAAAGAAAATTCCCATTTTGGGTTTACATCTAGTTTGAAAACCTGATGGCCAGAGCTAATTTTACATTCACAATATAATGTGTAATGAAAAACACTTCTGATCAATCATATAGTAACCTCTATACACATTCAATGATGCTGAAACATAGTAAGTGTACCCCAGTGTAAGAACCACTGACTTAGCCATTCCACAACATAAATCTTGTGTTTAGGTCGTTCAGTTGATTGATCGCTGTGCTTTCTGTCATTGTCTGTATAAGAAAAAACTTTCCTTATACTCAAGATGATGAACTGCTACTCTTACATTCCCCTGAAAAATTGCTTACTACAGTTTTGAATGAATTGTTTCCTCTATGACATTATGCCATAAAGATCCTAAGACAGCAAATAAGTGCAATACTGTTTGTTCCTCTACCATCTTTTGCAATATGGATGGATGGGAAAAAAGGCTTATAACTTGTTTGGCCACTGGATGAGGCTTCAGCATTGCATACTAGCACATTATGAAAGACTTACCTTGAAACTAAGCCTTCCAGCGGCGCGCTGTCACTGCTACAGAGGCTTCCATCTTCACCTTGTATTCCTTCCGGGTTCGTGGGCTGCAGCCGCTTGAATGGCCAAGCTACGGTGACGTCACTCCCACACATGCATGCAGAAGTCACTGCATGGCACAGAGCTCTGAAAGAATAGCACGGGTATTCCGTTTTTTCTTCAGAGCAAATGAGCTGGTGACGTCACCGGATGCCAACCAAGTCAATATCTCTTAAACTGTAAGAGAAGTTCACATGTTGGAACGAGAAGGCTGGCTCATGCTCATACTTATGTGCATGCTCATAATTCTAAGCAAATGCTCAATGCAATACAGCCATTGTCACACAAATGCAAATGTATCAGCGTGTTTAGAAACCATATGTGCATGCGCACGTGCACACACACAGGTACGTGCAATGGCGCCAAATGACCTATTTAAGCCGTTCCTGCTTTTCCTGAGCCTTGTCCTGCCATACCTGCTTACTTGTGTATGACTTGGCTTACCCCTGACCTGTCCTTGGATTTTTGCCTGCCTGCTGTGACCTCAGCCTGTATTCTGACTCTGCTCCTGTCTTGCGTTCCTGCACCTCGTTGCCCGGCTTTGTAGCGTTCCCAGCTTGTGTCCTGACTCTGTCTCTGCTTGATGTTCCTGTACCTCACTGCCCAGCTGTGAAGCGTTCCCAGCTTGTGTCCTGACTTTTCTCTGCTTGATGTTCCTGTACCTCGCTGCCCGGCTGTGTAGCATTCCCTGCTTGTGTTCTGACTGTCTCTGCTTGATGTTCCTGTACCTCGCTGCCCAGCTGTGTAACGTTCCCAGCTTGTGTCCTGACTCTGTCTTTGCTTGATGTTCCTGTACCTTGCTGCCCGGCTGTGTAGCGTTCCCAGCTTATGTCCTGACTCTGTCTATGCTTGATGTTCCTGTACCTCACTACCCGGCTGTGTAGCATTCCCATCTTGTATGCTGACTCTGTCTCTGCTTGATGTTCCTGTACCTCACTGCCCGGCTGTGTAGCGTTCCCAGCTTGTGTCCTGACTGTCTCTGCTTGATGTTCCTGTACCTCGCTACCCTGCTGTGTAGCATTCCCAGCTTGTGTCCTGGCTCTGTCTCTGCTTGATGTTTCTGTACTTCGTTGCCCATCTGTGTAGCATTCCCAGCTTGTGTCCTGACTCTGTCTCTGCTTGATGTTCCTGTACCTCACTGCCCGGCTGTGTAGCGTTCCCTGCTTGTATCCTGACTCTGTCTCTGCTTGATGTTCCTGTACCTCGCTGCCCAGCTGTGTAGCGTTCCCAGATTGTGTACTGACTGTCTCTGCTTGATGTTCCTGTACCTCACTGCCCGGCTGTGTAGCGTTCCCAGCTTGTGTCCTGACTCTTTCTCTGCCTCATGTTCCTGTACCCCGCTCCCCAGCTGTGTAGTGTTCCCAGCTTGTGTCCTGACTCTGTCTCTGTTTGATGTTCTTGTACCTCACTGCCCAGCTGTGTAGCATTCCCAGCTTGTGTCCTGACTCTGTCTCTGCTTGATGTTCCTGTACCTCACTGCCCGTCTGTGTAGCGTTCCCGGCTTGTGTCCTGACTCTGTCTTTGCTTGATGTTCCTGTGCCTCGCTGCCCGGCTGTGTAGCATTCCCAGCTTGTCGTCTGACTCTGTCTCTGGTTTATGCTCCTGCACCATGCTGCCCAACTGTTGATGGCCTTTTGGCTTGTGTCCTGGCTATGGACATTGAATTACACTAGGAAATTTAACTTTAAATGGCACATGGGTAGTTCATGTAAAAATCTAAAGGTTTTTTATTATTATAGAATTTGATAAAATACAATAATACAAGCAAAAAATATTTTGTATAATAATAGACAATACACGGCCCAAGATAGTGCTCTAATATCACATCCAAAAACGATATTAACATTGGTACACTCAAATGAGAGAAATACACAACCAGTAAACAATAATGGTTGGATAGTATAAATATGGAGTGAATAGCCTTAAATATGGGTCCGATATGCAGAAGAATTTTCTTGCTCTGCTCTACATGTTTCGCATCTTATAATGCTTCTTCAGGAGCATGGTGATACACAGGTCGTATTGAATAGTATAATACAAACCTGGTTACCAACACACTGGCAATATAGCTAAACCAGATAGCCAGTTAGGGTTGTAGAAATTATAGTAAATACAGCAAAGTAGTAAGTGGACCACAGTCTGCTGGTAAGTAGAAAAGGAGGTTCCATACAGGTATGATTGGAAAAAAACACCAAGGTATACACACCAAAAACAAAGCTGGTGTATAGTTTAGGCAGGAAACAGACTGTCCACCGTGATGCCCAGTAGTAATGACGTAGTCAGATTCTTAGCACCAAGCTAATCGGTGTGGTGACGGACTTGTGAGGAACCTCTCCTGTGAGCTGTTGTGAGTTGTTGTGTCCTGGCTACACTCAGGTCTTCCAATCAAGTGTCACCGGGTTCCAGTTCCTGATTCCTGCCTGGTGATCTGTGGTCTTCTGGTTCCTGCAAACCACAGCTGCCGCTGTCTGCTACACTGGCCCTCGTGCCAATCTGCCCTCACACTTCCTGTCCCCTGTCATCACTACAGGACAAAAGGTGCAAGAGATGCCTCCCTCTCCAGCTCTATAAGCTAACCTGAGGGTAGAAATAAAATTAAGGGCCCAGATTCACGAAGCAGATACGACGGTGTATCTCAGATACACCATCGTATCTCGGATTTTTTCTGGTCCTATCTATGCGCCTGATTCATAGAATCAGATACGCATAGATAGGGCTGAGATCCGACAGTGTCACACTGTGTTACACTGTCGGATCTTTTTTTTGAAATAAAAATGGCGCCGGGGGCGTTCCCGCTGATTTACAATGAATAATATGTAAATCAGCGAGATACGCGAAATTCACGAACGTACGCGGACCCGACGCTGTGTTCTTACGTCGTTTCCGTAGCGCGGTACCCGTCGTATACTTACCCATGCTAAAAGCAGGGGTAAGTATTGTTAAGTATGGCCGTCGTTCCCGCGTCGATTTGTATTTTTTTACGTAGTTTCCGTAAGTCGTTCTCGAATACGGAACTACGTAGTTTGCGTACGCATCGAAACCACTGACGTCCTATTGACGTCAGTGGGAGCAATGCACGCCGGGAAATTCCCCGGACGACGCATGCGTATTTAAATCGGCGCGGGAGCGCGCCTGATTTAAATATGACACTCCCCTAGCCGCGGAATTTGAATTCCGCTGGGGGATTTAGGATCCGCCGTCGCAAGTTTGGAGGTAAGTGGTTTGTGAATTAGCCACTTGCCTCCTAAACTTGCGGGAGCGGATCTTAATTCACGTAGAACGAGCGGATCTATAGATCCGCTGATCTACGTGAATCTGGCCCAAGGAGTTTACTACAGCTTTAAGGGATTTTCTTTAAAACTTGTATGCCCTAGCAGGTTCCTCCTAGAGCCGCAGTTAATGTAGTATGGGTTCGTACTGCGGCCACAAGTAGTTCAAACTCTCAGAAGAGTCCAAAGAAGGATTAATCACGTCTTGACAGAACTTCTCACTGCTGAAAGATCCACCAGATACAGGTGGGCTCTCAGCCGCTCTTCATCTCCACTTTCTAGGCTGTCTTAAAATACAGCTCTTTAATAGTAGTGAGTCATGTTAATAGTATAGGGTTTCACAGGTCATCTGTGGACTAATTAGAATCGGGCCGGTTGGAGAGCCATACAGAGATTTAGTCACCTTCCCATTGGTGCTATTTTAAGGAGCCTGCACTTTCATCTGTCATCAGCAGACTCAAAGCACAAATCTTATTTATGCTACTCTTCTATGACACTGTCAGCTCCGCATCTTAGCCTGAGCCGTGATGAAGGTCACGTCTCTTGCAATTTTTGTCATTTTTTCGCAAGTGATCTCTCTTCAGCACCCTGATTTATTTTGACTCCATTTCTGTTTCACAGTTCTGGGGTTTCTTATGTATAAAGTGCTGGGGATTTAAATCAATTAGGCTTAAAGTGACAGAATGCTCATTGTCAAATGACATTTCTTGGTATCCAGTTACAGCTAAAGCACTGCATTCCGTACGCTTCACAAAAAGAGTATGATACAAAAAAGGAACATTGATGATTTTAACGACGTCTCTTATATTAAAAAAAACATTTTAGCTCTATTGATGAAGGAAAATATGTAAAAGAAACAATGTTTAGTTAAAGTGATTGTAAATGATCACCTTGTAAGACAATACATTGGCCCGGATTCACAAAGCACTTACGCCGACGTATCTCGAGATACGCCGCGTAAGTGTAAACATGCGCCGTCGTATCTATGCGCCGTGCCTAAAAACTGAGATACGCCTAAAAATAGGCTTCATCCGACCGGCGTAACTTGCCTACGCCGGCGTATCGTGGGCGCATATTTACGCTGGACGCATCTGGCGCTCCCATTGATTTCCTATTCAAATATGGAAATGAGGGAGATACGTCGATTCACAAACGTACTTGCGCCCGGCGCATTATATACGCGGTTTGCGTAAGTCGTGCGTCCGGTGTAAAGTTATTCCCCATATATGAGGCGCAACCCATGCAAAGGTATGGACAAGGGAACTCAAGGCGTTGTATTTTACGTCGTTTACGTTGAACGTAAATATGGCTGGGCGTAGGTTATGTTCACGCCGTAGGCAGTGTTCCGTCGTATCTTAGGCATTCATTCCAACGTGATTCTGAGCATGCACACTGGGATGCGTCCACGGGACGGTGCATGCGCCGTTCGTTATTCGTATCTGGCTGAGACTCTGCCCATCATTTGCATGGCTCACGCCCACTTCCACTTACGACGACTTACGCCTAAGAAACCCAGTGCAGATTTGGTGGCAAGTGCTTTGTGAATTCGGTGCTTGCTTCTCTGCGCTACGTCGGCGTAGCGTATATGAGATACGCTACGGCGGCATAAATATGCGCCGATGTCTGTGAATCCGGGCCAATCAGTTTAAAATAGAAATGAAAGGCAAAACATTTGTGTATAGATATAAAAAATATTTTATATGTGATCACATTCCCTCTCTTCTCTGCTGCATAAGAGCTGGGAGAGGTGAAACAGCAGCACACTGATCTTCCCCGTGGATAGCTGTGCAGGGGGGGGGGGGGGGGGGGGTAGGTTGCAACATCATCACTTTAATCCAGGACACATATGAATTACACAGGTTCTGAGGCTGATTTAATGCAGACAAGGCACCCAGTGAGTTTAATTACCACCTTAATCATCCACAGAACCTGTGTAATTAATGTGTGTCCTGGATTAAAGGGATGGTGTGGCAACCCTAGGAGCGGGGTGTCGGGACAAGTCTGATCATTGGAGGAGGGCAGTCTGAGTTCCCAGAATAGCTAGAGAACTGACTGTGTTCTCCTGCTTAGTGTGGTCAGATTTCAATAGGAAAGCAGAAGAACTGGCAGGAACATAAAGAAAGTAATACACAGAGAAGAGTATACTTTCTCATACAAGTACAGGATACAGCAGGCACATATCAGGAATATGAAATGTTTTATTTACATACTTGCCACCCGTAGGATGTTCATGGATGTCCTCGGGTTTAAGTAGTTATACCAGGATGATGCCTGCACCTACAGGCATCCTCCCGGTGTGGATCTTTTCAGCCGCTGATTCCCTTTCTATTAGAAGCAGGCCCGGACTGGGACAAAAAATAGGCCCGGGCATTTTAGACTGAGCTGCTAACTTTTCCAAGGACCGGGGGGTTGCGGTCGGTAGACATTCGCGGGGGTGGCTGGTGTCGGGCCTCCACACTGTAATGTGCAGGGACACTGTGATATAAAGGGAACTGCACTGTAAAGGGGCACTGCAATGATTACAGTGCCCCTTTACAGTGCAGTCCCCTTTATGTTACAGTGTCCCAGTCCTATTGTGGCCATACAATGCTAGTACTGTCTGTCTCCTATTGTGCCCACACTACCCACTGACACTGACCTGCTCTCTTTTTGGTGGTGCGGGTACAGCGTGGCTCTCTCTCTGGTGGTGCAGGAACAGCATGGCTCCCTCTGTGGTGGTGCGGGTACAGCGTGGCTCTCTTGCTGGTGTTGCGGGTACAGCATGACTGTCTCGCTGGTGGTGCGGGTACAGTGTAGCTCTCTCGCTGTTGGTGCCGGTACAGCGTGGCTCTCTCTCTGGTGGTGCGGGTACAGCGTGGCTCTCTCGCTGGTGGTGCGGGTACAGCGTGGCTCTCTCTATGGTGGTGCGGGTACAGCGTGGCTCTCTCTCTGGTGGTGCGGGTACAGCGTGGTTCTCTCTCTGGTGGTTCAGGTACAGCGTGGCTCTCTCTCTGGTGGTGCGGTACAGTGTGGCTCTCTGGTGGTGTGATTGTGCCCACACTACCCACTGACCTGCTCTCTTTTTAGTGGTGCGGGTACAGCGTGTCTTTCTTTCTCTGGTGGTGCAGGAACAGCATGGCTCCCTCTCTGGTGGTGCGGGTACAGCGTGGCTCTCTCGCTGTTGGTGCCGGTACAGTGTGGCTCTCTCTCTGGTGGTGCGGGTACAGCGTGGCACTCTCGCTGGTTGTGCAGGTACAGCCTGGCACTCTCGCTGGTTGTGCAGGTACAGCGTGGCACTCTCGCTGGTTGTGCAGGTACAGCGTGGCTCTCTGGTGGTGCAGTGCAGCGTGGCTCTCTGGTGGTGCTGTACAGCGTGGCTCTCTGGTGGTGCTGTACAGCGTGGCTCTCTGGTGGTGCTGTACAGCGTGGCTCTCTGGTGGTGCAGTGCAGCGTGGCTCTCTGGTGGTGCTGTACAGCGTGGCTCTCTGGTGGTGCTGTACATTGTGGCTCTCTGGTGGTGCGGTACAGCGTGGCTCTTTGGTGGTGTGGTACAGCACAGCGTGACTCTCTCCAGTGGTGTGGTACAGCATTTCTCCATCAGGTGGTTCTGGGGCTATTAGTTCCCCCAGCACAGTCCTCTCTTTTGTTTTTCATGTCTCCTGTAGTGCTGCTACAAGCACTCCTCAGCTTGTTTTCGCTATTCTCTCTGCCCCCCCCCCCCCTCTGCCCCAGCAGAGTGCATGCTGGGGAGTGTAGTCAGCTTCCTGCTGAGAACAATTGGGCCTATCTCTGGGACTACATTTCCCATAATGCCCCTCTAGTTACTTCCGATTGGCCCTCTGTTGTGGCCAATGGTGAGGGAAGAATAGGCAGGAAACTTTCTCGAGTCCTCGCATGTGCTGCCGACAAGAGAAGGGGAGGGGGAAACGTCCTGACAGCAGCCCGCAAGCTCTCCCCCTTGCTCCACCGTGTGGACACCTTGGCTGGAGGAGGAGCAGTCCCTGGGAGCAGAGAGCGGAACTGTCTAACAGACCCTATATCTCTCCATAAAGAAGACCCGTCACGGACCATGTTGTCACAAGGGACGTTGTCCATCCCTTGTGATAGCAATACAGTTGATCAAAAAAAAAGTATAAAAAAAAATTTTGTTGAAATAAAAAGTAAAGCGCCCACGTCCCACCGTGCTTACATGCAAATGACAACGCATACGTTACTCCCACACGCATATGTAAACGGTGATCATACCACACATGTAAGTATTCTTGAGTATTTTTTAAGGTATGTGTCAAAACAAAACATTTACTTAGTTTTTTGGACAGAGTTGAAGAGATCTCTCTGGCCATGTTGGAGCGATTTCCCATAATTTCCTGTATTGCTAACAACCTCTACTGAAAAAAGTATTTTTATTTCTGCCTGTGATGCCGCGTTCACACGATCAGTCCATCCGATGAGAACGCACCGATGGACCGTTTTCATTGATTTTCAAAAAACCGATCGTGTCAGAACGCGGTGACGTAAAACACAACTACGTGCTGAAAAAAAAACAAAGTTCAATGCTTCCAAGCATGCGTTGACTTGATTCGGGGCATGCATTGATTTTTAACCGATGGTTGTGCCTACAAACAATCGTTTTTTTCCCATTGGTTAGGAATCCATTGGTTAAATTTAAAGCAAGTTGGCTTTTTTTTTAACCTATGGGGCCCACACACGATCGGTTTTGACCGATGAAAATGGTCCATCAGACCGTTGTCCTATGTTTAACCTATCGTGTGTACGAGGCCTTACACTGTTCCTAGGGTGACCACATTACCAAACGGCCATTCAGGGACCCCCTACCCAAAAATCAGCTTGTGCTGTAATGAATCACAGAACAGCTGGGGCAGCGGATGCGTGCTCTACCCAGAAGAACTGATCATGCCCCCAAAAAAGGCAGCTGCATTGCCACTTTACTCATTGACAGCACTTGTCCTGACTGGCCATGACCCATTTTACCTTGTTCCACCGCTGGCTCTACACTGCCCTGCTGTGATTGGACACAAGAGGTGGGATTTATGATTTCTCCAATCACAAGCAGGGGACGGGGATTGTGCCTCTCCAGACATTCCCGACCAGAACAAGGGGGGTGGCTGTGTCGGCTTCATTCCGGGACACTGTATTGTCCTGGAATGAAGGTGCCCGGGACCTGGGACAGACCTGCAAAATGCGGGACTGTCCCGGGCAATCCGGGACACGTGGTCACCCTAACTGTTGCACGTTCCCCTCAGATCCTGTCTGGTAAAACTGTTGTCATTGGGGCAGAAAGTGGGGAAAAACGGAGCTCCAAATAGCAGTAAAAACAAGAGGTGAGAAAACTGTTACAGGGAAACCCAGAAAGCATTATTAAAGCGGAGTTCCGGACACAATTTCACTTTTTAAGTATAAATACCCCTGTAATACACAAGCTTAATGTATTCTAGTAAAGTTAGTCTGTAAACTAAGGTCCGTTTTGTTAGGTTGTTACAGCATTTAGACACTTTATAAAATAGAAATTGACTGGGGCCATCTTAAGTGTGGGCATCATGAAGCCAGACTGTATGACTTCCTGGATTTCAGCCTTGCAGATCTCGCACATGCTGCACAGTGCTGCACAAGCAGTGTCAGATCAGGTTTCAGCACCTGTGCTGTCCAAGTCACATGATTCTTTGAGACTGGGGAGTGCACAGACTCCTGGAAAGTTACACCCACTACATTCCCAGGAGTCTGTGCGGTGCATTAAGCACCTAGGTGCAGGAAGTGGGAAGATTAACTATTCTGCCTAGCAACAACACTTTAAAGGCATCCAAAAAAAAAAAAAAATTCGTAAAGGACTAATGACATTTTTTTAAAACTACTGATGTAATGTTATATTTATGGGTGGAACTCCACTTTAATAATGAAAGACTGCATCACATTTATGAATAATTTTGCTCATATTGCTACAGGTAAATATTGTGAAAAATGTGCTGATTGAAAATACAATGTACTTTTACTTCAACACCAATCATAATCCATTTTCTTCTATTATTCCACTGCTTCCTCTCCAGCAATATAGTAGATACCTTTTATTGGTACCCTCTTACTTAGAAAGAACGTGGCCGGCTTCATTGAGGGAGTACTGTGCAGAAGCGCCATCTCAGCACTATCATGAAATAGCCGTAGAAATGGCTTACCACGGAAATAAATGAAAGGCCTGCGCTTCTAGACGCCTTGATTTATCAGAAAATTACTGGAGCATTTGTCAAATTGTAGTTCTTCACATCAGCAACAGTAAGGTAAAGTGAATAAATTCTTAAAGAGGCACGGTGCAGTGTATTTGAACCGCGGTTGTAGCGCGTTACCTGCTTTTGCGGTGATGAAAAATGCAGCATGCTCTATTTTTTGTAACTGCGCTGAACTGCACTGCAATGATGTAAAATATGTCCATAGGATTACATTTATTTTTGTCTGTCTATGCAGTTGGAGTACAGCTCAAAAAGCATCTAACAGCGTGCGGAGTGAAAGAACCCTCATGCCGCGTACACACGATCGGAGTATCCGATGGTCTAAAATCCAATGGATTTTTTCATCGTAATTCTGTTCAAGCTGTCTTGCATACACACTGTCAGACTAAATTCCGAGCATGCGTCGACTTGATTCTGAGCATGCGTGGATTTTTCTCCGACAGAATTCCACACAGACGATTAAAATTTCCCATCGGATTTTTTTTTCATCTGAAGAATTTAAAACATGTTCTATTTTTTTTACTCCAAAGGAATTAGTCTGGAGTTAGGCTTTAGTCTGGAGTTATGCCGCGTACACACGACCGTTTTTCGGGTTGTGGAAAATTACATTTTTTTTTCTATGTCATTAAAAACAATCGTGTGTGGGCTCCAGAGCATTTTTCACGATGTAAAAAATGGGCATTAAAAATTTCGAACATGCTCTAATTTTTCACGTTGTTTTTAACATTGTCGTTTTTTACGTCGTGTGTGGGCTTTAATGACGTGAAAAAAACGTGCATGCTTAGAAGCAAGTTATGAGACGGGAGCGCTCGTTCTGGTAAAACTAGCGTTCGTAATGGAGTAAGCACATTCATCACGCTGTAACAGACAGAAAAGCGCGAATCGTCTTTTACTAACACTAAATCAGCAAAAGCAGCCCAAAGGGTGGCGCCATCCTCATGGAACTTCCCCTTTGTAGTGCCGTCGTACGTGTTGTATGTCACCACGCTTTGCTAGAGCATTTTTTCTCACGATCGTGTTTAGGCAAGGACCTAAAAACATCATTTTTTACAACACGAAAAACACGTGTGCACGCAGCGTTAGGCTTTAACCACCTGTGGACTTTTCACAGTAAATAGACTCGCGTGCGGGAGGTACAGGCAAAAGCAACATACATGTACGTTACAAACCTTCCTTCGGGTTTGCATGCGCCCCCTGCTGACCCTTGCTGGTATTGGACACAGCACAAGTTTGGCAGCAGATTTCAGCCGGTGATTTCATCTAAAACCTGTTGTCCAATCATAAAAACAGTGAACAGTGATCTGGCTGTTTCTTCTCCCTGAAAAGCAGGGAGAAAAAACAGCCAGATTAGTAAGTAAGCAGCATTCATTACACATTGGTAGGCACATAGTTAACCCCTTGATTGTCCTTTGATGTTAACTCCTTCCCAGTGTCATAGTACCGTGGCAGTGTATAGTATTATCACTAATAACTGTATTAGTGTCAGTAGTGGTATCAGTGTCAGTTAGTGACCCTCCCAGCCAGTGCCTGTTAGCGCCAGATTTCCCACCACCCTATCACAGTCACACTAAAAGTCGCTGATCACCACCATTACAGTATTGCCATAGCTCCCAACTGTCTCTGATTGCAAAGGACTGTGCCTGAATTGGAACAATGTTCCTCTGTCCCTCTTTCCTCTTCATTTGTCTCTCATTTTTGTCTGATCCATATAGTTGTATAAAAAATGCAAAATGTATCTTTCAAAACGTGTTTCCCCTGTGCTAAACCTTTAATCCAATTTCTAAATTGCTGCATTTGTAAATGTCAAATGCCAATATAAAGGAATAATAGTGGTAAAAAAAGCACTTGTGGGTATAACTAATGTTCATTTTTTTGTACAATTCTCTATACAGGACACAGGGTGTGTCCTATGCCTATATACTATTGCTAATAAGCGTCCCTCGTTCCGTCTCAAAAAGTTGGAAGGTTGTATATAGCATTTAAATTCCAGTATACATATCATAGTTTGTAGACGCTATAACTTTCACACAGACCAATTAATATACACTTATTAAGATTTTTTTTTTTACCAATGACATGTAGCAAAATATATTTTGGCATATCTTTTTGAAGAAAGTTGAATTTATCTTTTATAACAGAAAGTAGAAAATATAATTTTTATTCAAAATGTTCTGTGTTTTTTCGTGTACATCGCAAAAATTCAAAAACCCAGTGGTGATCAAATACCACCAAAAGGAAGCTCTATGTGTTGGGGGTACAGTTTTGCATGACCACACAATTGCCAGATAAATCAGCACAATGCTGAAGAGCAAAACAAAATCCTGGTCATAAAGGGATTAAAACCTTCTGGTGGTTAAAGCTGAACTTAAAGCGGTAGTTCACCCTCACCCACATGATTTTACCATCGAGACAGGCATTGTAGCGCGAGCTACAGTATGCCTGTCCCGATTTTTTTAACCCCGTACTCACCTTGTAATCGTACATTGTAGATTTCGGCTCCCGCGGGGAATGGGCGTGCCTATGGAGAGGGAGGATGATTGACGGCCGGCCCTGGCACGTCACTCTCCCCGAAGACAGCCGGAGTAGGTCTCGGCTCTTCACGGCGCCTGCGCACAGGCTATGCGCAGGCGCCGTGAAGAGCCAAGCCTATTTCGGCTATTTCCGGAGAAGCGTGACGCGCCAGAGCCGGCCGTCAATCATCCTCCGTCTCCATAGGCACGCCCATTCCCCGGTATCTTCGATGTACGACTACAAGGTGAGTACGGGGGTAAAAAAATCGGGACAGGCATATTGTAGCTCGCGCTACAATGCCTGATTTTATGGTAGTAGAAAAAAAAAAAAAATTTCCGTTCATAGGGTGAACCCCCGCTTTAAAGGAAACATCTAAATACATGGCAGAAATATACCGTATTTTCCGGCGTATAAGACGACTTTCTAACCCCTTAAAATCTTCTTAAAAGTCGGGGGTCGTCTTATACGCCGGTAACCTAACATCTTACCTTACCAGAATCGCGGCCGTACGATTTTTCAAAAGCCGCGCCTCCGACGTCTTCTGTTCCGTGATAGGCGGAAACAATCAGCTTCCCAGGAGGCACTGTGTTCAGTGTCCGCCTATCACGGAGGGCCTCTCGTCCTGTGTTTAGTGTCCGCCTATCACGGAGGGCCTCTCGTCCTGTGTTTAGTGTCCGCCTATCACGGAGGGCCTCTCGTCCTGTGTTTAGTGTCCGCCTATCACGGAGGGCCTCTCGTCCTGTGTTTAGTGTCCGCCTATCACGGAGGCCCTCTCGTCCTCGGACGAGAGGGCCTCCGTGATAGGCGAACACTGAACGCAGTGCCTCCTGGGAAGCTGAATGTTCCGCATATCACGGAACAGAAGACGTCGGAGGCGCGGCTTTTGAAAAATCGTACGGCCGCGATTCTGGTAAGGTAAGATGTTAGGTTACACGGCCGCGATTCGCATGGGATAAGGTAAGGGCACAGTCTGGTCATGTAATGGGGCAGGTCTGGTCATGTAGAGGGGCACGGTCTGGTCATGTAATGGGGCAGGTCTGGTCATGTAATGGGGCAGGTCTGGCATGTAATGGGGCACAGTCTGGTCATGTAATGGGGCAGGTCTGGCATGTAATGGGGCACAGTCTGGTCATGTAATGGGGCAGGTCTGGCATGTAATGGGGCACAGTCTGGTCATGTAATGGGGCAGGTCTGGTCATGTAATGAGGCAGGTCTGGTCATGTAATGGGGCACAGTCTGGCATTTAATGGGGCACAGTCTGGCATGTAATGGGGCACAGTCTGGCATGTAATGGGGCACAGTCTGGCATGTAATGGGGCACAGTCTGGCATGTAATGGGGCACAGTCTGGCATGTAGTGGCATAGTCTGGCATGTAATGGTGGCACAGTGAGGCGAGGCATGACTAGTAGGAAAGGGGGTAGTCTTATACGGTGAGTATATCCCAAAACCAACATTTTGGCTGGAAAATTAGGGGGTCGTCTTATACGCCGAGTCGTCTTATACGCCGAGTCGTCTTATACGCCGGAAAATACGGTATATATGTGAGTTGTTCTATCTGCCAAATGATTTTTATTTCTACCCCTCCATTCAGTCATGAAAGACCTGATTTTTTCCTTCAGTAACACTTATGACCGTGCAAAAGTGCGCCGTGACCCGTCGGAAGTTTAACGGACAAAAAGAGAACAGGTTCTCTATCTAAGGTCCGTCGGACTTCCGACAAAAAAAGTCTGATGGAAGCTACACACGGCCGGACTTTCCGTGAAAAAAAGCCCGTCTGACTTTTTTTGTCGGAAAGTCTGGCCGTGTGTACGAGGCATAAGGCCGCTTCACATGAGCATCGTTATGTGGCAAAAGCAAGCGGTTGAGGTACGTTTTTAACTTACCTCAGCCACCTGTCAAAACCAGGCATGCTGGAGAGCCCCATATGCTTTGCTGTGCAGCAACAAAATAGGGCATGATGCTTTTGGCGGATGATGACACTTGCCACCACACCCCATAGAGGTAAACGGGCCCAAACCACAACAGTGATGCACACAATACCAATGGACATGGTTGTTGTGATGCTGTTAAAAGGGATTTCAGTGTGAAATATCTCACTTTATGGGTAGCCCCACCCCTGGGTGCGTACTATGGGTTGGGCTATGTCTTTCCCATATAAATGTTGGGCCTGGGTGAGGGAGCATCAGAAGGTTGGTGGGAAGTGGTAGCCTGTTGTGAGCTACCATAAAATTACAGTCCATTGCTGAGATATGCCCTTTTGGGGTTGACCTGGAGCAGGGATAGGGAAAGAGCCAATTTCAGTAAAAACTACTAGAAGATTAAGCAGAAAAGCTGGTTGGCATACGACCCCAAAGCTTCCCGGGTGTGTTGGAGGTGTCGGGATGACGTTGGCTTCCACTTCCACATTTTCTGGGAATGTCCCATGATACAGCCTTTCTGGTCCTCCATCCAAACCCATCTATAAGAGCTCTTTGAAACTATTCTCCCTCTAGACCCGATCCAATATCTTTTGGCGACCTGTGCTTCCTACCAGTAAGATGGGCAAGTGGAGGAAGGCTAACGTTTTTTTGCTATTGGAGGGCTGAATGGAAGAGCGCCGTCTTACTAGTAGGAAGCGCAGGTCGCTTTCATAACTACATGCCTGCTTTTAATATTTTACATGTGAGTGCATCCTTACACCATTTAAAATAAACCTTTGTTTAATGGGATGTCTGCGCAATGAGCTGTGTTTTTGTTTTCATTTCCTACACATGTGTTCATGCTATTGGAGCCTATTGGGTTATATGCCTTGCTGATCTCCAAGCTCACAATGAAATTACAAGTCAACAGAAAGAGGAGTGGTGGATGGTTTTTCTTTGAATGATCTATTATCCTGTGAATCAAGAGTTCCATCTGTTCCTTGGGTTGGAATATCCTACATGTGCATTTTATATGTAGGCTTGAGGAAAGAAGGCTAGGACAGCCGCACTCCAAAGAAATCCTGGTTTATTAAAAGTTGATCACAAAACAACATGCCACGGCCAAAAAACAGAAAAAGCTGACGTTTCGCACTATAACTCAGTGCTTATTCATAGCATTTTATATGTACTGACGGTAAGGGTCAGTGTGTTTGGGTGTTGGTGGAGGCTCGGCTATTATCCTTGCACTTGATTCCTCCTCTCTTCTGGATTTCGTTTGGATTGGATCAATATTTCAGATTGTCATCTATTGGAGTGATATATATGAACTTTGGATTGGATCCACATTTCAATTGTCATTTATTGGAATGTTCCATATGAACTTTTTATTATTATTTTAGCATTACACCACAACTTTCAAAATTACATTATAGCTGGTCTGGATGAACATATGCAGCACAGCTAAATGTATTGTTAGGGATACCCTAATGTCCATGGTAGACCAATATAATCCGGCCTGTTATTTATTGGGAAAAGTGTGGATGAACAAGCCTATCTGATTTCAACATGATGGTGGCCCCAGTGGATGTGTGCTGTCCCCTCCCCATGTCAATACAGGGATATAACGTATCTTCCTCAAGGGGATTGAAGATATGTCATATCCCTGTATCGACACGCGTTGGGGAGGACAGGACGTGTTGGAGACAGCTGTCTGTCTCAAGGTGGAGGGACATACTATTTCAGCGTTTTGGCTTGCTGTAGGGTGGTGCACTGAAGCTCCAGTACAATGTGAGTACCCAGGAGAGGGCTATTGTTTAATAAATATTTTTATACTTAAAACAATATCACACTATCCAGCATTTTATACTGTATATCCCATATGTATGTGGATACAGTGCTATTGGGCATTCCAGGATCCCACAGCATTCACAGAACCCAGAGGTGGTTCACATGCGTGTTTTGACTGAACATAATTGTGAGGTCACACGCTCTAAGGTGAGCAAATTCACTTAGGGGGGAGTGTGGACACGTGAACACGTTTGGATCACCATGTCAAGATTTAATTATGATTATGTTTGAAATGGACTTTATGATTTAATCATGTTACATTGATTTATGAGATTCATTATCAGTGCAGTATATACTTGTGCACTATAGCATTTTTCACATTGTCACTTTATTTATACGTTTGGATTACCATAATATGTTTGTAATGGACTTTTTGATGTAATTATGTTGTTTTGATTCACGAGTGTCATTAATAGTATATTGTTCAGTAGCCAGGTCTCCCACATTCCCTCTGTAAGACTATTTGGTATATGGAACTTCCAGGTGTGTCGGATGACATTGTTCCCAGCTCTGTGTTGTGGTTTCATCCTCTGTCCTATGTCATTACAGGGCACAAGGAACAATGACGCGGAAAATTATTTCACCTGGAAAAGAGACAACAGTGGACTGAGATTTAGCAGCCGGGGGTGCTTTTTTATATTTATGAGCTGCTGAATGATTATTATTATTATTATTATTATACAGGATTTATATAGCGCCAACATGAAATCATCAGTAACCAGAAGTTACTTTACCACTCCTATGCAGACGACACACAACTGTATTTCCGCATCTGCAACAAAAAGGATCATTCTCTTGGACTAGAGAAATGCCTCACTATAATAGATAACTGGATGACAAACAGTTATCTTAAACTCAATGGTTCGAAAACAGAACTTCTCCTGTTTCACGCTAACCGGAAAAATCACCCCGCGTCAACATGGACTCCCCCACCCATTCTGGGTAAAACTATCACCCCTAGCACCAAAGTCAAAAGTCTCGGAGTCATTTTCGATACCTACATGACAATGGATGCACAAATAGGGTCAGTAGTCAGCGGATCCCACCATCTGCTGCGCCTACTACGCAGACTCACGCCCTTTATCCCGAAAGAGGACATTGCAGTCGTGGTGGGAACAATCATCAATTCCAGACTCGACTACGCAAATGCCCTCTATCTAGGACTCCCCAAATACCAAATCACTCGCCTGCAAGTCGTTCAAAATACGGCCGCTCGACTAGTGACTGGGGAAAAACCATGGGAATCAATCTCACCTTCACTGAGATCCCTTCATTGGTTGCCAGTAAAAGACAGAATCACTTTCAAGGCACTCTGCCTAATACATAAGTGTATTCAAGGCAACGCCCCCCAATATCTATGCGAAAAAATAAAAGCCCATAACCCCAATCGCATTCTGCGATCCACCAATCAAAACCTCCTCCAGATACCCAAGGCCAGATACAAGTCCAAAGGAGATCGAAGATTTGCAGTCCAGGGACCTCGCCTGTGGAATGCACTACCAACCACCATCCGACTGGAGTCGGACCACTTGGCCTTCAGGAGAAAGATTAAAACCCATCTCTTCCGAGGTCAAGGGGTTCCTTACCCATGAAATGGATACAGCGCCCAGAGGCGATTCAGTTCGCATGTGTTGCGCTTTACAAGTCTCTCTCTCTCTCTCTCTCTCTACGTGGAGGCAGGATAGGCTTCTCTGAAGAGAAAAGTTTTCAGGGATCGCCTAAATGTGGATAGATTTGGAGATAGTCTGACAGATTAGGATAGGGAATTCCAGAGGATGGGAGAGACTCAGGATAAGTCCTGGAGGCGAGTATGGGAAGAGGTGATGAGAGAGCTAGAGAGCAGGAGGTCTTGGGAGGAACGAAGGGCGATTAGGTTTGTATTTTGAGACTAGGCTAGTGATGTAGCTGGGGGCAGAGTTGTGGATGGCTTTGTAAGTTATTGTTAGTATTTTGAATTTTATTAATTGGGTAAGTTGCAGCCAATGTAGGGATTGGCAGAGAGGGGTAGCAGATGCTGAGTGGTTTGTAAGTAGATGAGTCTGGGAGCAGCATTCACGATGGACTGAAGGGAAGATAGCCTATTTAAAGGTAAGCCAATCAGGAGTGAGTTCCAGTAGTCGAGGCGAGAGATAACCAGGGATTTAATCAGGAGCTTTGTAGTTTCATTGGTTAGAAAGGGACGTCGTTTTGAGATGTTGCGGAGGTTGAGGCGACAAGCTTTGGAAAGGGATTGGATGTGGGGCCAAAATGAGAGTTTAGAAATCAGGAAAACACCTAACGCCCTGGCATGTGGGAATGGGTGGATGGTTGTGCCTTTGCTCTTGACAGAGAAGTCAGGGGAAGAGGCACGTGGGGGAGGAAATATTATGAGGTCAGTTTTGGACAAGTTGAGTTTGAGGAAGTGGTGTGACATCCATACAGATATGTCTATTTGTAAGTTAGTGATGTGTGAGGAGACTGATGGAGTGAGCTGAGGGGTGGAGAGATAGATTTGGGTGTCACCAGCGTAGAAATGATATTGGAAGCCATGGGAAGCTGACCCAGGGAGGAGGTATAGATTGAAAATAGGAGCAGTCCAAGAACAGAACCTTGGGGGACCCCCGATGGAGAAAAGAAACTGGAGAGGAGGAAGTAGAATTGTAAGTGACACTGAACCAGTGAAGAGCACAGTCACGGAGACCAAGGGAGTAAAGTTTATTGGAGGAGGGGGTGGTCAACCACATCAAAGGCAGCCGAAAAGGTCCAGAAGTAGGAGTACAGAATAGTGTCCATTGGTGTTTGCTGTTAGTAAGTAATTTGTGAGTTTTAGAAGAGCAGTTTCTGTTGAGTGTTGAGGGCGAAATCCAGACCGAAGGGGATCAAGAAGGTTATTCTTAATGAAGTGGTCATTCAATTGGTTGTAGACCAGGCATTCAAGGAGTTTAGAGGAAAACGGGAGCAAGGAAATAGGTCATAGATTGTTAAGATTGGTACAGTCCAAGGATGGCTTTTTAAGTATGGGGGTGACCAGTGCATGTTTTAGAGCTTTGGGGAAGAAGAGATTGAAGATTTGGGTTAAATAGTTTAGAATAGAGTCAGAGGGTGGCCGTAGTATTTGAGAGGTAATGGGGGACAGGTGGTTAGGTGGGCATTGGAAATGAGTTTAGCAACTTCGTCTATAGTAGCAGTTTTGAATAAGGGTTGCTAATTGTACCTGTTGACATGGGGTGTTATATGGGAGAGATACCTGTAGAGTGGAGATTTCATCACAAATTGAAACAATCTTATTTTTAACCACTTAAGCCCCGGACCAAAATGCAGGTAAAGGACCAAAACCCTTTTTGCAATTCGGGACTGCGTCGCTTTAAGTGACAATTGCGTGGTCGTGCGACGTGGCTCCCAAACAAAATTAGCATCCTTTTTTCCCACAAATAGAGCTTTCTTTTGGTGGTATTTGATCACCTCTGCAGTTTTTATTTTTTGTGCTATAAACAAAAATAGAGCGACAATTTACACGCGGCTCTCCCCGTTCTTCAGCTTCGGGGACCGATCGCGGGACCCCAGCGGCGATCGGGCCCGCGACCCACGGCTGGGTAGATGTACAGGACGTGCCGATACGTCCATCTGCCCAGCCGTGCCATTCTGTGGACGTATATCTGCAGGCGGCGGTCCTTAAGTGGTTAAAGTGACTAGAAATCTCCTGGGCTGTGAGTGAGTTAGTGGGTGGAGACAGTGGAGAACAAAGTAGAGCGTTAAAGGTAGAGAAGAGTTGACAGGGACTGGATGATAAGGAGTTAATGAGAGTGATAAAATAGATATGCTTGGTGGTGTGGAGGCAAAATTTTTATTTTTGGAGTGCAGATTTGTATTGGTTGAAGTCTTTGAGAGACTTAATCTTATACCATAGATGCTTAAGAGCACGGCTACGTTTTTTGAGACTTCTGGTGTCATATGTTTGCCAGGATTGTAGGGGTTGAGGCCTGATTCTGTGTGTAGTGAGGGGGGCGAGCTCATCCAGGGTTGAAGACAGGGATTTGTTGTAGGCAGACATGGCTAGGTTGGGACAGGGCAGGGGTGAGATTTTGTCATAGGGGTGGTCAGTAGCAGAATAGAGAAGAGAAGGATTGAAGTGGTGAAGGTTTCTACAGGTGATGGTACGGCGATTGGAGGGAAAGGTGGTGGAAGGCAGGAGGAGAGAGAAACTAATAAGGTGGTGATCAAAGAGAGGAAAAGAATTGTTGGAGAGGTTGCATGGAGTGCATAGGTAGCATAATACAAGGTCAAGGGTGTTGCCATAAGAGTGAGTAGAAGCCTGTACCCATTGCCTCAGGTCAAATGAGGAGGTTAGACTAAGATGTTTTTGTAATAACAGGGATGTTAAAGTCGCAGAGAAGGATTGTGCCAGACAGAAAAGTCATTGAGGAAAGTCGATAATGATCCAGGGGGCCAATAGATCACAGCTATTCTTAATGAAGTTGGCGAGAATAGACGTATACAGTGAGCTTCAAATGAGGAGAGGGACAGAGAGGGAGGTGAGTGAAGATCCTGGAAGATGCTCTGTGGGGATAGAAGGATTCCCACTCCATCCCTTGCGCCCATTAGGTCTAGGGGAGCGAGTCCAGAGCAGGCCGACATGGGAGAGGGAAGCAGGAGAAAGAGTGTTGGTATCATGAAGCCAGGTTTCGGTGACAGCGAGTAGATTAAAGACGTAAGTGACAAAGAGGTCAACAGCGGTGAGTTTCTAGCGGGCATTCCAGTGGGCACAGGAGAAGGGGAGGATGGTCTTGGGATAAAGAGGAATGGAGACTACATTGCATAGATTATGGCTTCTGCCAGAGGATGCGGGGTGTGTTGGATACAGGTAAATAAGAGAGTAAGGGAGGTAATATGAGAATATGATTTATAGGAGTGGATATGTCTCAGAATCCCAGGGGTTTTATTAGCATGTGGAATTCGAATTAGAAGGAGGTGATGAGTGCAATAATAAGGAGAGAGTAGAATTGAGGGTGATATGTACAGATTGTGGGATGGAGAAGAGGGGTGAAGGAAAGAGAGTTTTAGGGAGACTGCAACTGTGAAAATGAGAGGTAAGAAGTGCATGTTTCAGAGAGGAGAGGAAGGAGAAATGATTAGGAAATGTGGTCACCTGCAGTCTGGTGTTTTTTTAAAGTAGTTTGCTTTGTGCAAACCACTGAAGTGCAAGAGCGAAAGTGCCACTTATTTAAAAAAAAATAACTTTTTGGGAAGAACCCCAACATGCCCTCCCAGCATGTGCCTCCCCATAAAGAAGGTCTTGTTTCATACTGTGATAGGTGTGGATGGAATTTAGCAATTAATCTATCAGGAGGTAATAATAGGCACACAGCTAGCACAGCACATTTTTTTACACCCCAATCAAACTGCAAGAGGACCTAAAGGCCAGAATTGTAAAGTTAAGGGAACCCATAAGTTAGGTAAGACTTAAAGTGGATGTAAACCCACTCTCATCCTTTCTAAACTACTGCCATAGTGCTGATCTATAAGGATATAGATGCCTGACTCAAGCTACTGCATGAAATATGTAAATAACCTATCATTCACAGCAAGGGGGAAGAACGGACGAAAGTTGTCTCCTGCTTGTCCGTTTATCTCACTGAAAAAAGAAAAGAGGATTGCTCAGAGCTGAATTAACTCTTTGTGGCAGGACTGGGCACAGATGATAGGAAATCGAATACTCTACATTGTGACAGAATTTTTTTTTTAAATATTCGGGTTTACATCCACTTTAAACAAAATGAACATACATCACAATAATGTGAACATGGCTACAGATAGATGTGAAACAGCAACAACATAAGTGCAAGTTTACCAAAGAGACATTTGAAATGGAAGATCCATTCTATTGTATTTCATTCAAGTTGAAATTGGTATTCCAATGTATTTTCATGTTTAACCAGAGTGTTTGAAATGTCGGTATCACTTCAAATATATAAATGAATAAACAATGTAAGCGAAGGCTTAAGATCCCTAATTTCTTTGGTCAGTTTATTGCTGTCTTTGATTGGCTTCTGAATCAGATTAAGGAGCTAAACGGCAGCAACTGAGGTCTGTGTGGTCGGCGGAGATAGCGTTGTTATCTCAGCCAACTATTTTATACTCCATGCGGAACGCTAAACATAATCTTTCTTTGTGACTGGAGGCTGGCAGGCTATTTGTCATGGAACTGTCCTGTACAGCAGCTGCACTGCCTCCCTCCTGACAGCCAGGGAAACCCAATATCTCCAATGGACTTTACCACCGAGAATACAGCCATGACTTCCTGACCAGGGGTGATCTCCTATGGGAGGCCTGAATACTAGGTGCCATTATATAAAATACACATACTCGGGCTGACGTCGCCCTGAATGTATTAATGTAGCACTAACCCGCAAAGGGACATTTGGAAAAAAATCAGGTCTCCCTTACCTTTGCAGAGGCTGCAAGGGGCAAGTCCCCCCCTGGAATCAGGTATCAGCAAGGTGTCCGCCATAGGGGTGCGCACAGGTTGTGCCCAGGCACACCCTAATCACCTGAGCGCAGCGCGCAGACTGTTAGCGGGTGCCAGGTGCTGGAACGCTTTCTGTGTAACATCACCTGGCACAGGAAGGAAGATTGCACTGTGGGCGGCAACCGGCAGGGCTTTTTATCAACCAGAGCTTCTGCCGCCTCCAGCGCTGGCCTCTAGCATCAGGAGTCAGCACACACAAAACCCTTCCTGCTCTCCCAGCTCTGTATATACAACAGAGGAGGGGGTGGGGTATCCACACAGCCGCTCAAGTCCACAGCATGTATCAACAGAAGCCCGTACCAGGAGCCTGACCTTCTACTGGGAGTTATAGAGGATTCTCTTCTGTGAGGGGAAGAGAGCTCTATGGGGGGGGGGGGGGGATTGGGTATGCATACTGGCATAGCACACACCTGGAATCTGCACCCTGTACATAGTACATGTCTGGAATCTGCACCCTGTACATAGCACACGCCTGGAATCTGCACCCTGTACATAGCACATGCTTGGATACTGCACCCTGTACATAGCACACGCCGTTTTCCCTTTAAAAATAAATACTTGGGAGTTGTGGCTAAGCACCTCCCCTTCATGACATTGTCAAAAGGAGGCGGAGCATGGGTGACCTTAAAATGATGCCCCCCCCCCACAAAAAAAGTTCTGTGGACGCCCATGTCCCCATCTCCAGAGGCACACAGACACAATTCGGGCTGAGTCTAGGAGTGTCTTTTGAAGTTGAAGGCATGAAGGAGTGATGAGAATTGCAGAATACCTAAACATACACACAGGTATTCTGTCTCAGCAGTATTCGGGCCCTATAGTAATAGCCTCACAATAATTCTGATGCTGGAGGGGACAGCCAGTCAATCTAAGATCCTATGCGAGCAGTCACAGTCCTTGGCAGTAACTTTTAGGGCCAGATTCACGTAGCTGCGCGGCGGCGTAACGTATCTCATTTACGTTACACCGCCACAAGTTTTACGGGCAAGTGCTTGATTCACAAAGCACTTGCCTGTAAACTTGCTGGGGCGTAGCGTAAATCCGTCCGGCGCAAGCCCGCCTAATTCAAATGGGGCGTGGATCATTTAAATTAGGCGCGTTCCTGCGCCGAACGTACTGCGCATGCTCCGTTTTGAAATTTCCCACCGTGCTTTTGAACGGCGACGTGCATTACGTCCTTTCCTATTCCTGGACTTCTTACGCAAAAATAAATAATTTAAAATTTGACGCGGGAACGACGGCCATACTTTAACACGGCCTGTCTATTTTTACACCACCTAAATAGCAGCCGTAACTATACACCAGGAAAAGCCGACTAGCGACGACGTAAGAGAATGCGACGAACTTGCGTACCTTCGTGGATCGCCGTAAACAGCTAATTTGCATACCCGACGCGGAAAACTACGCGAACTCCTACCAGCGGGCGCCGAAGAATTACACCTACGATCCGAAGGCGTTCGAAGCCGTACGCCTGTCGGATCGATGCCAAAAGCCGTCGTATCTTGGTTTGAGAATTCAAACTAAAGATACGACGCGGCAAATTTGAAAGTACGCCGGAGTATCAGCAGATACTCTGGCGTACTTTTTCTGTGAATCTGGCCCTTAGTGTCTAACGCTGAAACACTTCCCCAGCTGGAGCTATAGGTAAAAGGGCCTACTCGCAATGTCCAGGGGCTACGTCTGCCCTGCTCCCTTGGAAAACACTTTTCACTGAAAGGGTTTCTTTATCCAGCCCAGCTTCTACAAGAAGCATCTTTTAGGCCTTCAGCCCATACCGCATTCTGAACCCTAGCAGCAGTAGCTCTTCTGAAACACACACATGCTTCATCCTGGGGTAGCAGAGAGAGCTCTGATCAGCACAAACAAATGGCAACTACCCCAATTTGTAACTGGCCTATGCAGCAAGGAGCACATGGAACGGTGACGCATGTCAAAAAACAAAACAAAAACAAATTTCCAGCTTCCTTGCAAGCCAGCCTACAACAAATCAAATTATCCTGTCCAAAAGTTCACATTAAAACAAGGGGTTTCATTTGCATACATTTGCAAATACGCTATATGTGCTCTTTGAAGGGCAAATTCCCTTAACTGGCCTTACCTCTGGGTCAGTTCCAATCAGGATAATGGCCAGTGTCTTTGGGCTTGTGTTGATGACAACATTTTGAGATTCTTTTGAGATCACTCAGAATTCATTGACAGGTACATTTGACTTACAATTATCCTCCTTTTGACATACATTTGACCTGCTTTAGCAGGTTTTGAATTCATATAGACTTGCATGGGAATGCAAAACGAATTTGAAGTGAAGAAAAAAAGGGGGGGGGGGAACAAGCCTGGGGACTTTTAAGGTGTCAAACCAAAAAATAGATTACAATTGATAAAATGTAACACATTTCAGTACAACAAAAAAAAACATGATAAAAGATTTTTTCCTTGTTAATATTATTTGTTCTATTAAAGGCATATACAGATACTACTATTTGACATGTTTTGCTTTGAAAAGCTTCTTCAGGAGATTCAGGTGTACTGTATTATATGCTATAGATTACAAAGAAACAGGAATACATTTCATGATATTTTCGGTTCAATACATTTTTATTGTATTTTTTTTTTTTAGACAAGTATAAACAGAAAGTAAACAAAGTCTGACCAAGCGCCCGACAAAGGGCAGCCCGATCCGCAAAATATAGAACACATACATTCCGTGACATAGAAATAAGTGGGCACAAACAGTTACCACATTGGGAAGTAGGTAGTGCAAATATAAGCATATAAGGCCAATCTGCGACCCATGATGACCTTCCCTGACCTGGAAGCCCCTATGGGATCCTGCTGCGTCCACGGCCCAGGGAAGTAAGGGAGAGAAAACCAAAACGGACAGGCAGATGGCTTCAGTACCCAAACATGCTCGTACCTCACTCAATTATATATAAAAAAAATATATTTTAGACAGAGTATTGCATCTATCACATTATTGGCATGCATATGAAATTTTTTAAAAATTTCAATATTATCAGAGTATAATATTTTAATTAATAAGAGGATCTGAGATAGAGATGAACCTACCGGATAGGTTTGTAATCTAGATTTGATAAAAGTGGACAAAGTATGTCTTAAATAGTTTCAATGGACGCCTTGTTTTATCATGTTTATTTGTTATAATAAAATGTATTCAATTTTATCAATTGTAATCTATTTTTTGGTTTGACACCTTAAAAGTCTCCAGGCTTGTCCCCCCCCCCCCCTTTTTCCTACGATTTATTGGGATGTGGTGTCTTCTCTGATCTTTTTGCCCTTACTTTCAATTATTTCAAGTGAACAAAATCCTCTTGACTAAAAATTTCAGCTTGTGTTCATTTTGTTTTGTACTGGCTAGAAGGACTGGGTTCAGTGGAGTTTTGTACTTTAGGTGTCGTTCACTCCATTGCGTTGCCTTAACACATGCACACTGAAGGCATGTTACTGTGCATTTTACGCATGTTGTATTAGCAAGCCCACTGATTTTGAATGAGATGCAACACATCAAAAATGTTGCATGCCACACTTTTTCTAAATATAATACACTGTTACACAGATCATTTACGTCTGGGTGCTTTCCAACGCAACGTTCACTGCAGTGCATTGTGTTAGTGCATTGAGGGGCTATTCAAAATGAATTGCAACACAATGCATTGCAGCACATGTCTACAATTGTGCACAGTAAAATGTAAGTTGAGTGTTTCAGTGTGTCAATACGATGCATTGGAGTGTACAGGCCGGAATTTAAAGCGGTAGTTCACCCCCCCCCGACACATTTTACCATCGAGACAGGCATTGTAGTGCGAGCTACAGTATGCCTGTCCCGATTTTTTTAACCCCGTACTCACCTTGTAGTCGTCCATCGTAGATTCCGGCTCCCGCGGGGAATGGGCGTGCCTATGGAGAGGGAGGATGATTGACGGCCGGCCCTGGCACGTCACTCTCCCCGAAGACAGCCGGAGTAGGTCTCGGCTCTTCACGGCGCCTGCGCACAGGCTATGCGCACGCGCCGTGAAGACCAAGCCTATTTCGGCTATTTCCGGAGAAGCGTGAAGCGGCAGAGCCGGCCGTCAATCATCCTCCGTCTCCATAGGCACGCCCATTCCCCGGAATCTTCGATGGACGACTACAAGGTGAGTACGGCGGTAAAAAATTCAGGACAGGCATACTGTAGCTCGCGCTACAATGCCTGATTTTAAGGTAAAATAAATTTTTTTTTTTTTTTCCCGTCGATAGGGTGAACCCCCGCTTTAAAAAACGTGTCAGCCACAGTGATACAGCCAGTCCCTGCTACCCCACAACCCAAATACTGAATCGCAATCCAGAGGAACTTTGAATAAGAATTTATTCTGTGATCATCAGATGAGGCTCATTCAAGCTAATTCATATCGATCACATATCTATGAGTCTTCTTGTTTTACACATTGAAGCAGGGGAACAACCATTGGTTCCTGTTGAAAGCATAGACTATTCCACACCAATGTTGTCTTTATATACACTGTATTACTCTGTGTGACAATTGCCTTGAAGTGTACCTGCACCTTTGGTGATTTTTGCATAAACTAAAACTTCCACTGCCCGCAGTTTTCCTGCCTTTTGCCTCCTTTTTTATTTACTCCTGTCCCCAATCCAGGGAGGCATTATCTTTGAAGTTAGATAACTTTGTGCTTTGTACTCATTCCAATGGAGGGTTTGATTCTGTGCTCCAGAGAGACTTGAGAGGACTGAATGGAGTGTACGCAGACCATGCACAGGCCCTGCTCAGACAAGCAGCTTTGACCGAAAATCTCACCTGATTGGGGATAGGTTAGTAAAAGACTAGCAGAGATGATGGGCTGGAACTCGTGCAAGGGAACTGCAGTATAAGTATAGCTCTATTAAAGGCCTAATTCAGCAATTCTCAACCAAAGTTCCATGGAACTCTAAAGTTTCTCTACAGGTTGCTAGAGATTCCTTAAGCTGTGGCTGTTTGACCTCCCAATTGATGGTGCTTGCATAGTTACATGGTCAACGCCGCTTGGTAAACAACATGACAAAAAATATCTTTTTAGCTTTCTATAGTGTGGCATTCTGAACACCAATGTATGGGAAGCATGCTTCCAACTGACCACCACTGTAAACGTAGTCATAGACAGGGCTGGACTGGGACAAAAATTTGGCCCTGGACTTCATCCAGACCAGCCCACTTTAATTCAATAAAATGCTGCCCCCACCCAACCCCCCGCCCCCGAAAAATCACGCCCACCAAAAGGCCCCTACATCCATTATTGTATATCATGAGAGGGTGAGAGAGAGGGGAATGAGAGAGAGAGGGAGGGTTGAGGGAAAGGGGGTGAGAGAGGGGGGTGAGTGTAAGAAAAAGAGAGTAAGTGTAAAAGAGAGGAGGTGAGTGTAGGACCCCTTTTTACACTGAGGCGTTTTTTAGGCACTTTTGGGCTAAAAATAGCGCCTGTAAAGCGACTGAAAAACGCTTCCGCTGCAGTCCCAATGTGCACACTGGGGTGCTGCCAGGGCATTAGAAAAAGTCCTCCAAGCAGCATCTCTGTTTTTAAAAACGGCCCACTGAGCCATCGGCCCACCGGGAAACTCCCTGTCCCTGTAGTCCCTATGGCCAGTCCATCCCTGGTCATAGATGACTAGTTTTTTTCAGCCAGAGGGTTAAAAACCAATGGATTCCTCCAAGCACACAAGCAAAGTGGATGGAAGAGGACACCACACTTATGCCGCGTACACACGATAATTTTTCAGCATGAAAAAAAACGATGTTTTTCGGCATGTAGAAAAAACAAAGTTTTTCCAACTTCATCATTAAAACGACGTTGCCCACACACCATCGATTTTAAAAAATGCTCTAGCAAAGCGCGGTGATGTACAACACGTACAACGGCACTATAAAGGGGAAGTTCCATGCGGATGACACCACCCTTGGGGCTGCTTTAGCTGATTCTGTGTTAGTAAAAGACAATTCACACTTTTCTGTCTGTTACAGCGTGATGAATGTGCTTACTCCATTATGAACGGTAGTTTTACTAGAACGAGCGCTCCCATCTCATAACTTGCTTTTGAGCATGCTCGAGTTTTTAACAACCTGAAAAACGACATCATTTAAAACATCGTTAAAAAATGCAGCATGCTCGAAAAAATTTGTTGTCGTTTTTCAGAAGCCGAAAAATGATGTGAAGCCCACACACGATCATTTTAATTTTTTTAAAACAACGTTTTTTTCATGTCGAAAAATGATCGTGTGTACACGGCATTAGACATTGTATTTTGTCAGAGGGACTCCTCCGCTGTCAGAATATACTAATTAGTGGCATGCAGCCGCCGATCAAGAAAAGTTTTGTAACATTCCTGTTCCACAGAAGATGATTTAATGAGGACAGTCATACATGGTTCAAAATGTAGCCAGTCCCTGCTGAACTGGATGAATTTCAAACCATCTAAAGCCAGCTCAAGGGTTGCATTGTTCCTACTGTAATAAAAATGCCATAAATCTATCCCCTATTTTGTAGACGCTATAACTTTTGCGCAAACCAATCAATATACGCTTATTGCGATTTTTTTACCAAAAATATGTAGAAGAATACATATTGACCTAAACTGATGAAGAAATTTTATTGCCATTTTTTTGGGGGGGGATATTTATTATAGCAAAAAGTAAAAAATATATATATTTTCAAAATTGTCGTTCTTTTTTTGTTTATAGTGCAAAACATAAAAACCGCAGAGGTGATCAAATACCACCAAAAGAAAGCTCTATTTGTGGGGGAAAAAAAACATGGGTTTTGTTTCTGTACAACGTCGCATGGCCTGGCAATTGTCAGTTAAAACGATGCTGTGTCGTATCGCAAAAAATGGCCTGGTCGGGAAGTGGGTAAATCCTTCCGGGGGTGAAGTGGTTAACAAAAAAAACTGCCTTTAATATCCTTTTAAGTGTGTGATAGTTAACGTCTTTTCTATGCTTCATCTGAATCACCAATCAAATTCTTTCTTTAAGCAAGGTTTAATCTGAGCCTACAGTGGGTGTTTGTGGGAATAGGTCTTCTGCATCACATGGCTTGAAGGCTACAGCAATACCTGGATAAGAAAACTAAGCACTGGACCGGTAAACTATATTCACAATATACATGACTGCTGAGAAACTTAGGCTTATCTTAACTTCTACTTATTTAAACCATAACAACACCTTGCCCCCCCCCCCAAAAGTGGAAGTAGGGAAATAGTGGAAGTAGGGAAAGGTCACAGCTTTATTGAACATCGGTATAACAACCTTCAAAATACCAATAACCATGCTGGTCACGGTTATACCATGAGCATCTATAAACAAAGGCCCAGATTCACAAAGCACTTACGCCGACGTATCTCGAGATACGCCGCGTAAGTCTAAATATGCGCCGTTGTATCTGTGCGCCGTGCCCACAAACTGAGATACGCCTAAAAATAGGCTTCATCCGACCGACGTAACTTGCCTACGCCGGGGTATCGTAGGCGCATATGTACGGTGGGCGCATTTCCCGCTCCCATGGATTTTCTATGCACATATGCAAATGAGGGAGATACGCCGATTCACAAACGTACTTGCGCCCGGCGCATAATATACGCGGTTTGCGTAAGTCGTACGTCCAGCGTAAAGTTATTCCCCATATATGAGGCGCAACTCATGCTAAGCTATGGACCAGGGAACACAGCCATCATATTTTACGTTGTTTACGTAGTACGTGAATAGGGCTGGGCGTAGGTTACGTTCACGTCGTAGGCAGTGATCCGTCGTATCTTAGGGAGTAGTTCCGACGTGATTCTGAGCATGTGCACTGGGATACGTCCACGGGACGGAGCATGCGCCGTTCGTTTTAAGTACTTGTATGGCACTCGGCCCATCATTTGCATGGGGTCACGCCTCATTAGCATGGCTCACGCCCACTTCCACCTACGACGGCTTACGCCGAGGGAACCCAGCGCAGTTTGGGAGGCAAGTGCTTTGTGAATTCGGTGCTTGCCTTTCTGCGCTACGTCGGCGTAGCGTATCTAATATACGCTACGCCGGCATAAATATGCACCAATGTATGTGAATCCGGGCCAAACTGTCTAGTCTTATGCCTCGTACACACGACCGGTTTTTCCCGACGTGATTCCTCTCCAGCCTGTTCATGTCAAATCCCGCCCGACCAAAGAGCAGTGACTTACAACACGTACAACGGGACTATAAAGGGGAAGTTCCATTCAAATGGTGCCACCCTTTGGGCTGCTTTTGCTGATCTTTGTGTTAGTAAAAGTTTGGTGAGAGACGATTCGCGCTTTTCAGTCTTCGTGCTTTTCAGTCCTTTAAAGTGTGACAAATGGGCTATCTCCATTACGAGTGCTAGTTTTACCAGAACGAGCACTCCCGTCTCATACTTGATTCTGAGCATGCACGTTTATTTCCCCTCGGAAAAGCATACACATGAGCGGTTTTCACAACGGGATAAAGACCGCCGGGAATCACGACAGGAAAAAAGAGAGCTGGTTCTATTTTTTTTGCGGGCAGTTTTCTCGTCTGGAAAACTGCTATGGAGCATACACACGGCTGTTTTTTCCGTCGGGAAAACCGGTCGTGTGTATGAGGCATAAGAGGTGTGTCTCCACCATTAGTGCGAGACAGGCATTAAACTGACCTCGTAATTCAATTTGAGGGCTTAGCCCGTAAAGTAATACCAATAGCTGGCAAGGTAAAACTGCCAAGGAAGATGTGACAAAACAAACGGGCGGGTGGGTGGGTAACTCTTGTGACGTCAGATTCTACAGAGAATAGTGGGACGTGCCCAGGCCCGTCGCTACAGTACAGGCAAAACAAAAAATTGCTTGGGGCCCCGAGCTGGCCTGGGGCCCCCTACTTCCCCTTCCCAGGCTGTAGCGTGGCTGAGCTCCTCTTCCTTCCACCTGGAGTCCTGTCAGTCTGAGCGGGTACCACGCGTGGTACAGGAGATTCAGTTCCCGGCCGGACTGACAGGAAGTGCACACTGAGTGCTCACTTCTTTTCAGTCCGGCCGGGAAGACAGAAAACGGAATCTTCTGTACCACGCAGGGTACCCGGCACTATCTGATAGGGGACTGGGGAAGAGGCAGGGGGAAGAGGAGCTTGGCCACGCTACAGCAGCAGCCTACAGGGAAGAACAGGAGGTAAGAATAGAAAAAAAAATAGTGTATCGTTAACGTAGGCGGGGGGAGTGCTTGGGGGCTCTCATTTAGCTTGGGGCCCCCAAATTCCTTCAAACGGCCCTGGACGTGCCCCTGCGTAGCTTTTTCTAGAGTTTAGGCTCCACCCTGTCACCTTGTGCTATTGCAGCCAATCCCAATGGAGCCACCCCGAGTCCCTGATTAGGTTGATGCCCCGCTTGGTTGCCAATCGTCCAGCAGTCAAGTCTCCCTTTCCTTAGTGTGGGGCGGATCGAGGGGCCTTAATTTCAAGGTTTAATTTCCACCTTTGACTGTAGTGTCTCTTTCACTGCATCGCAGATCCAGGCCTGAACCTTAACTTCCTTTACAGCTGAAAGAATGCAGGTTGTTTGTATTTGGAAAATGTTGAAAAAGTTTCATTAGCAACTTTAAGCTGTAATAATACTCTCGAGTGCCCTTTTAACTGACATAAAAACAATAACTTCAGACTGGGGTGAAAACGTTGGAACTTCCAAATGATTTTTTTTTTTTGTGTAAAACTTGTACTGTAAATTATCGATATTTTCCTTGAGTTGTCATTAACGGTGATGCAGCATAGGTGTCTATGAAAGGTCAACATGTCTGCAAATGCCAAACGTGTTTAATAAAAGAGCAGGAGCCGCTGAACCGTGAAAATATGTACACTACAACTTCTGGGTTTTAAAAACAGCAAAATAATAGCCCATCTGTATCTGCAGAAAGAGAACGGCATTCATTTGGTGCAGCTGTCTGCTTCACTTGCTGAATTCCTGTTGTTGCCGGTGACTTGTCGGTATGGTTCCCCTATCGAGATGGTTCCTGTAAGGACTGCGCAGACGCAATCCCTGCCGACGAAAATCTCCGAACCTCGGCCGGCATCCAGGCTCATTCCTTAACATCCCTGTGGCCACTTACCTCAAATTCCACGTCGCCCTGGAGGTTCGGTGATTTCCGTCGGCAAGGATTGCGCCGAAACCATATAGCCGGAACCATATTGTCAGATCACCGGTATCCTCATACAGTGTTTTGAATAGACCTGTATCTAAGACACAAATTCATTAAAGAGGAAGACAGACACATTTGATTTGCTGAAATTTATAAAACATTCACTGCCATTTACTAAACATCTAATGCAGGGTGAATACCTAGTCTGGAAAATGCTGGTCAATGTACAATTTACATTAGGGGTCATTTTGGTAGAAATTGTGGTGAATGTGCGGGGAGTGTGACACCATGAATGATCACTACATTGTTTGTAATATGATTTTTTTCCTATAAATTTCAGCTCCACCTAGGGGCAAGAGTGCTGTACAGTGGAACCTTGGATTACAAGCATAATCTGTTCCAGGAGAATGCTTGTAATCCAAAGCACTCGCATATCAAAGCGAGTTTCCCCATAGAAGTCAATGGAAACTAAGATAATTTGTTCCACGTTGACTTCTATGGCATGCAATACCGCATGTGGACAGAGGGGGGGGCTTGAGACACTCGGAAATACTCGAAGAATGCTCGGCTGCACTCGAAAACCCTTGCAAAGGCTCGAAAACACTCAGGAACTGAGTATTTCTGGCTGTTTCCTAGTATTTTCAAGTATAAACGAACGTCTCAGAACAGCTCCGAGTGCCACCGGTGCCCCCGCACCTCTGGCCAAATGCGGTACTGCACACCGAAGAGGCTTGAATCCTGCTCGTGTTGCGAGACAACACTCGCAAAGTGAGTAAGGATTTAAAAAAAGGAAATTACTTGTATTGAGAAATGCTTGTTAACCTCGTTACTCGCAATCCGTGGTTCTACTGTATTTTTTTTACTATGCTATTTCCAGAAAATACAGCATTGTGACCACTAGAGCTGACTTTAAAGCTGAACTCTAGTTTGAAGTGACCTCTGTGATAAAACAACATTTTTAACATTTTTAACTCCCTAGTTAGGACTTATTCTTGCTGGTAGAATCTATTTGCAAACAAAATGAAGGTTTCCTATAAACTGTCAGGTTAATAAAACAGCGATATCAGAACCGATTCAATCATACAGTTTGTAGTGTACATAGATTTGCAAAACAATGGGATAAAGGAATATTCCTGAACTTTGTTTTATCTCATGGGTACTGTGGCAGTGGTGGTTATTTACTAAAGGCAAATCCATTTTGCACTACAAGTGCAAACTACAAGTGCAAAGTAGAAGTGCAGTTGCTGTAGATCCGAGGGGGACATGCAAGGAAAATAAAAAACAGCATATTAGCTTGAACATGTTTGGATGATAAAATCAGCAGAGCTTCCCCTCATTTCAGGTCTACCCCTCAGATTTACAGTGACTGCACTTCCAAATGCATTTTCAGTGCAATTTCAAGTACACTTGTAGTTTGCACTTGTAGTGCAAAGTGGATTTGCCGTTCGTAAATAACCCCCATTGTGTGAATGCATCAATGCAGTGCATGTTATCTCAGCTTGCAGAGCTTGGATTCATTGAATGAGTTTACCAGAAATTTTAATATTGCAGAATATACAGCCTCATGCTACATAACTAATCTCCATTTCCTGCTGAATAAACTAAATTATTAATGTATCTTAAATAGAAAACTATCTTTAAATAAATGTTTACTCCAAAAGCATTTTATTAAAATAAAATAAATAAAAATCCCCCCAAAAAATCAGATTTGTATTTAAAAAAAATAATAATAAAAAAAAAGATTTTTATCCACCCTGAGCAAACCCCATCTCTACCATCAGGAGCTCTGGTGAGTACTGGTTAATGCTTAGACCCAGCACCTCAAGTGAGCCCACATCATGTGCCAGGATGATCTGCTTGTGGAGCTATAGCTACTGTTCTCCGAGCCTGACCCCTGACCATGACACCTAACTAGACCCTCCCACTTCTCCCATGCTTCCTCAGTCAGTGTTAGTTCATCACAGAGACAGGACTTAGGCCTCGTACACACCAGCGGATCTGTCCGCTGAAAACGGTCCGCCGCCGGATTTCTGTCTGATGGTTGTACACACCATTAGACAGAAATTCGTGCGGACACGATATGCGGTGACGTGGCCACGCCGTCGCCGCGACAATGACGCGGCGACGTGCGCGGCCCTGGAAGGTCAATGCTTCCACGCATGCGTCGAATCACTTCGACACATGCGAGGGCTTTCGGCCGATCGGACATGTTCGGTGAGTCTGTACAGACGACCGAACATGTCCGACGGACAGGCTTCCAGAGGACATGTTTCTTAGGAATGCTAAGAAACATTTGTCTGCCGGAAACTGTCCGATCCGCCGGACAATTGTCCGGTCGGCCGTACACACGACCGAACATGTCTGCTGAAACTGGTCTGTCGGACCAGTTTCAGCGGACATGTTCGGTCGTGTGTACGGGGCCTCAGGGAAACTGTTGTCTTCTTTACACTTCTTTACACTGACAAACATCCGCTGTACTTCTCTGATGTAAACTTGCGTTGGATTTAACTTTTGAACATTATTGAAGAGTTCTACTGCCTGTAGATGGTGTCAAGTCAGCAAGTGACTATACTGTCCAGAGAGACTGGGTCTATGGAGGTATAAAAAGCAAAAAGTGGAGTTTGAATAAGCACTGAGGAACATGTTGTCACGTCATACTTATGGGAAATATACATTAGTCTGCAGACTTTGAAGAGCTTTGCAAGGACGTGGAAGTTTCGTCCTGGAAATGCGGAGTGCAGTTATCCTTTTGCTTTCTTTAATTAAGAGGCAGCTGGATACAATTTGGGATTACAGGGGAAGGTTTCAAGGCGAGCCTGTGCTGTATTCAAATGATTAAGATTTTATGTTAATAAAAGGTTTGCTGTGGTATCGTTGCAAGCAGCTGCTGAAGATTATAATGTAGCAGCAGGTGGAGGAATTCCCTTCGGTGGATAGATCAGGCAACTGGCACAGCTGTGCCCATAGCAGAGGCCGGCACACACAGAGGGTCACTGTACCAGGCTGCCTGTGCTTGAAGGATGCCAGTAACATTCTACAATCAACAACATTTGTATATATATTGTATCAGAGACACAGCGAACAGGCCCCCGGGAAAAACGTATCTCATACAGAAAACCTTGAGTGACCCATTCAAACTTTGAGATGCTGTTTTACATAAAGTTGGGTAAAAGTCTAACTTTATACATCCTTTCATGACTAACAGAGACCAAAACACTACAAAAGACAGAACGGAGGAGTATGAAGTGAATGTAAATCTCATAGACTCTTTAACATGTTGTCAATGGGGTTGATTTACTAAAGGCAAATAGTAAATGAAGGGAAGCTCTGCTGACTTCCATCATCTAATCATGTGCAAGCAAAAAAGCATTTTATTTTTAATTTTCCTTGTATGTGATTGGATATTTTTTGTAAAGTAAAGCTTTACAACATTTACTAAGCTCTGGTGCAACTGCACTTGCAATGTGCACAGTCTATTGTCTTTAGTAAATTAACCCCAATATAATTTCAAAAGTCGCTTTTATTATTTTGAAATCTGCAGCTTTCATTATTATAATATCTTTGGGTCCTGCCATAAAGTTCCTTGTTTAGCATACAGAATGCATTTATGGTCCACTCCAGTCACCATAAAGAAACTGATCCTAAGAAACAACATGTAGCCATGGCTGGAGTGCATGAGTAGCACCCTCCTCCAGGCCTCCTCAGACTACCATCCAGAGCACTGTGTGCATCACAAGTCTCTTCAGATGTTCCGGAGGACTGTGTGCATTACAGGCCTCCTCAGACCACTGTACAATGCATTGTGCAGCATTACAGGCCTCCTCAGACCACTGTACAATGCATTGTGCAGCATTACAGGTCTCCTCAGACTACCATCCAAAGCACTGCGCAGCATTACAGGCCTCCTCAGACCACCGCCCGTCACTGTGCATTACAGGCCTCCTCAGACCACCATCCAGAGCACTGTGCAGAATTATATGCCTCCTCAGACCACCGCCCGTCACTGTGCATTCAAGGCCTCCTCAGACTACCATCCAGAGCACTGTGTGCATCACAAGTCTCTTCAGATGTTCCAGAGGACTGTGTGTATTACAGGCCTCCTCAGACCACTGTACAATGCATTGTGCAGCATTACAGGTCTCCTCAGACTACCATCCAAAGCACTGCGCAGCATTACAGGCCTCCCCAGACCACCGTCCTTCACTGTGCATTACAGGCCTCCTCAGACCACCATCCAGAGCACTGTGCAGCATTATATGCCTCCTCAGACCACCGACCGTCACTGTGCATTCAAGGCCTCCTCAGACCACTGTCCGTCACTGTGCGTTACAGGCCTTCTCAGACCACCATCCAGAGCATTGTGCAGCATTACAGGCCTCCTCAGACCACCGTCCGTCACTGTGCATTACAGGCCTTCTCAGATCATCATCCAGAGCACTGTGCATTACAGGCCTCCTCAGACCATTGTCCATCACTGTGAGTTACAGGCCTTCTCAGATCATTGTCCAGAGCACTGTGCAGCATTACAGTCCTCCTCAGACCATGTCCGTCACTGTGCGTTACAGGCCTTCTCAGATCATTGTCCAGAGCACTGTGCAGCATTACAGGCCTCCTCAGAACACCGTCCGTCACTTTGCGTTGCAGGCCTTCTCAGATCATCGTCCAGAGCACTGTGCAGCATTACAGGCCTCCTCAGATCACCGTCCATCACTGTGCATTACAGGCCTTCTCAGATCATTGTCCAGAGCACTGTGCAGCATTACAAGCCTCCTCAGACCACCGTCCATCACTGTGCGTTACAGGCCTTCTCAGATCATCGTCCAGAGCACTGTGCAGCATTACAAGCCTCCTCAGACCACTGTCCATCACTGTGCTTTACAGGCCTTCTCAGATCATCATCCAGAGCACTGTGCAGCATTACAGGCCTCCTCAGACCGTCCAGAGCGGCAAAATCTGTATCTGTGAGTTTGTTCAAACCTTAATACCATGAATAATAACATGATATTCGATTTTTTTTACTCCAGGAGTATATGAGTTTGGAAATTGTAGAGAAATGCTTAAATGCATTACAATTTAACTAATCTCATTTGATTTTAGTCTACTAAAATGATTTTAGTCTACTAAAATGATTTTAGTCTACTAAAATGATTTTAGTAGACTAAAATGTACTGCGGATTTTAGTTGACTAAATACGATTAAAACTAAAACAATTGCAGATGACTAAAATGGGACTAAAACTAAAATGGCATTTTAGTCAAAAGAGTATAACTAAAAATAAATGAAGATTTGATGCCAAAATTAACACTGATCAAGGGAGCCTGCAGTGCATTTAGTTTCCCATTACCTATCAAAAGTATTATACTACAGTAAACAAATAGTTAACAGCCACAACCTAAATAGAAGAGCCTTTACCCTGCCAGCATGCTGCAAAGAAGGAGCCTTGCTCTCTATGTGAAACATTACAGAATAGTTCCAGTTGAATGAGACTAAGGCTGCATTCACAACTTAGCGCAGCATTTTGTACCGCGATTTGCCGCGACAAATTGCGGCGTTTTGTACCGCGATTTGCCGCGACAAATTCGGCGTTTTTAACCGCGTTTTTTTAACAGGTCATTGTCGGCTATGCCGAACGCCGAAGCCGCCTGAAAAAGGGTCCGGGACTTGTTTGAGCTTCACGCGATCGGCGTGGAGATGTGAACCATTTCCATAGAGATTAATGTTATTTCTCCCCTCCAGCGTATCTGAGCATCGCGCTTCAGGCGTTTTGGCCTTTCACACTGGGGCGGTTTGCAGGCGCTATTGCGCTTAAAATAGCGCCTGAAAACCGACCCTAAACAGCGGCTGCTGTTTCTCCAGTGTGAAAGCCCCGAGGGCTTTCACACTGGAGCGGTGCGCTCCAAAAGTCCTGCTAGCAGCATCTTTGGAGCGGTGAAAGGAGCGGTGTGTTTACCGCTCCTCCACCACTCCTGCCCATTGAAAGCAATGGGAAACCACGGCTATACTGCTGGCTATGCGCCTCTGCAGAGGCACTTTGCCGACGGGTATTTACCTTTTTTCGGGCGCTAGCGGGGGTTGAAACTGCACCGCTAGCGGCCGAATACCGCCGTAATTCTGATGGTATAGCGCCGCTAAAAATAGCAGCGCTATACCGCCACCGCACCTCCCGCCCCAGTGTGAAAGGGGCCTAACTACTACCATAGCTCCCAACTGTCCCAGCTTTCAAGGGACTGTCCCTGATTTGGAGCAATGTCCCTCTGTCCCTCTTTGCCCCTCATTTGTCCATCATTTTGGTCGGATCTATATAGTTGTATATAAAATGCACTTTTAATCTTTCAAAAAGTGTTTCTCAGTGCCAAATCTTTCACCCAAATTCTAAATGGCTGCATTTGTAAATTTTAAAAGCCATTATAAAGGAATAGGAGCAGTAAAAAAAAAAAAAAGTCCATGTAGATTTAATTAAACCTTTTTTGGTTAATTCTCCTTTAAGGGTGTGTCAGGGGGCGTGTCCTATGCCTACATACATTTGCAAGTAGGTGTCCCTCATTCCCATCTCAGAATGTTTGGAGGTATGTACTACTAACAATTTCTCTTATTATATAATCTTCTTCTTATATTCCTCTAATGCCACTACCTTCTTTTCAAAGGCCACTATTTGTTTTCTAACACTGCAGGCTCCCTGCTACCCATGCCAAGAACAAATCAATTATCTTCAGAATAAAGTCTGCAACTGCGTGTTCCAAATAAGTATTACCAATGAATCTACCTTTCCATCTCCATGACCATTTTTAAACGGTCCACAAAGCAAATGCCATCACTTACCCTGCAATGCTAGCAGGCCTCTTACAAAGCAAGTCATGGACCCACCTCATCGTCGGCATCCACCAAGACTGTAAATATGTGTTCCGAATGACTAATCCATACCATGCTGTGGGTCTGCCAGGACGAGCGATTAAACATAGGGCTCCAGTGATAAATTCTACAGTCTGGAAACAAATATCTGAGTATATTCCCGGCTAACACATGACGAGTGAAGTCTTCCTGTTGATGTATAAAATTATATATTATTTTTCCCGGCAGGGTTCCTGCATTGTAATGAATACCCTGCTGTGTGCAGGCTCTGCTCTGGAAATGTCATTCAGAATACTGATGAAAATCTCAATTTTTGATGAGAGCGGGTCTCGGGAAAAGTGCATTTATCATTTTATGCATAAAAGCCACAGGAGGTGTTTTGCCATTATATTTGTTGTACCCAGAGATTGCAAACAAAATCAAAATACATTTAGCTTTTAAAGGCAAACCCCAGGTGTGTATAGTAGTAGTTAGTCAAATGGATTCGCTCTGTTGAGCCAAAGTTGTTCCACTGTTCTAATGAGTATTAGGAAGGAACATACCCCAGCATTTACTGCCTGCCACATAGAGAAAGCTGGCTATAGATGGATCGAAACTTGATGGTGCAACAGGGACTGACCGAGATTCGATCCATCTATGGGCAGGCTGCTTGTACCCAAGTTGATCCATTGATCATTGACCATTGATCATTTTGATCAACTTGGGTACAACCAGCACGTCCGATTTCTAGCATGTGATTATTGCCAGTGACTACAGCCATGGGTGTTCGCAGAACTTTTTTCGGGGGGGGGGGGGGGTGGGCATGGTACGCCTGGCCAGGGATGGACTGGGACAGAAATTTGGCCCTGGAATTCATCCAGACTGGCCCACTTTGACAGGTCTCTCCCATGGCGGCCGGCAGGGCCGGCGCTAGCGCAAGGCAACAATGGCCCTTGCCTTACGGCGCCAACGCTGCCAGAGGAACAGGGCGGAAAACTCAGGGAAGATCCGAGACGTTTGCGTGGGGTGCAGTTCACCCAGGCGCCACAGAGGTGAGGGCGCTCAAGCGCCAGAGTGGTCACTTCTTCCCTCCATCCTCCTCATTCTCTCCTTGTTGGTGTCTCTCCAAGCCAGTCACCGTGTCACGATATTCTTCTCCACCCGGGCGGTGCGGCTCCACACATTCCTCAGGCTCTCCTCACAGTAAGGACAGCTCTTAGCTTTCACATGCTTTCATAGCAGCAATCATTCTTGCTAACGTTTTGGAACAGAGTGTCAGAGTCAGATAGTTTGAACTGGGAGCTGACCTGTTGGCTCATAAATCTTCAGTGGAGTAAAGCAGAGAGGTACTGAACAGCAAATGCACTTCACTTAAAGCGGGGGTTCACCCGTACAATATACTTTTTCCCCTTAGCTTCATGCTCGTTTTGTCTAGGGGAATCGGCTAGTTGTTTTAAAATATGATCCGTACTTACCGTTTACGAGATGCATCTTCTCCGTCGCTTCCGGCTATGGGCTGCGGGACTGGGCGTTCCTATTTTGATTGACAGTCTTCTGAGAGGCTTCCGACGGTCACATCCATCGCGTCACGATTTTCCGAAAGAAGCCGAACGTCGGTGCGCAGTATAGAGCCGCACTGACGTTCGGCTTCTTTGGGCTACTAGTGACGCGATGGATGCGACCGTCGGAAGCCTCTCGGAAGACTGTCAATCAAGAAGGAACGCCCGCTCCCGAAGACCTATACCCGGAAGCGACGGAGAAGATGCATCTCGAAAACGGTAAGTACAGCTCATATTTTAAAACAACTAGCCGATTCCCCTAGACAAAACGAGCATCCATCTAAGGCTGGGTTCACACTACGGTTTTCCCGTCCGTCAGCCGCATACGATTTATATGTAAAACCGTATGCGGCTGAAACGGACGGGAACGTATGGAACCGCACATATGTACGTTTTCCATTGACATTAATGTTAAAGGAAAACGTATGCGGTTGCCATACTGTTTTAAAAACGACCGCAAAACCGTGGTTGAACACGATTTTGCGTACGTTTAAAAAACGTTTTGCCAGCAAATCGTACGCACCCGGATGCATCTGAGTGCATACGATTTGCAATGCATTCTCTATCTATACGTTTTCCCGTCCGTGCCCGTACGTTTTCAATACTGAAATCGTATGCGGCTGACGGACGGGAAAACCGTAGTGTGAACCCAGCCTAAGGGGATTCTTTAAAAAAATTGTTTTATGGGTGAACTCCCGCTTTAAAATGATTTTGCACACATTTATAAAAACAGCATTTCCAATGTCAGAGAAGAATGGAACACCATTTAGACTACTATGAGACATCTTTCTACCTAACTTATGTTTTTGATATTACACATCATTCTGCAGAAACCGTCAGTCTGTCTTTTCTGAAATTCTGCACTGCAAATTGCTAGGTATGGTCTGTTGTGGAGAAAGTTATTGAATCTAAAGCCATTAAAGCTGTGAAAAAGCACCAAAAATGTATAGAAACATCAAATACATATACTCATTAGCTGTGTCAATCATTTTTTCCAATACAAAATACATAGTATGGCCATTTTTCTTGTTAGAATTGTTGAAATATTTATAAAAGAAAGGACATAGCTGTCTTTATAAATTCTGATGTCCCTTACAATAAAATCCACAGTAATCTACAAATCTGTCAATTATCTGCAATCATACCACCCACTGCCAGAAAAAAAACTTGTATAAGGGGTGGTTTGTCCTGGGGGGCAGTGTGTGTGGGGCTGCCGCTGCGGGCGGCATCTGAAGGACGAGTCCACACCACGCTCACCACACAGGCCGGACACACGCCCGCAGAGCCGCCGCCGTGACTTGCAAGGCTTCAGAAACAGGTAAGGGGGACCTGTTTTAAAGTTGCCTGTTTAAAAAAAACACCAAATCCCTGCAATAATATATTAAGCAGCCTGTATAATGTATTATTGCTGGGATTTGTAGTCTTCGTAACTGCTGGTATTCTGCATTGCGTTTTATATAATGTATTATTGCTGGGATTTGTAGTCAGGCCCGGATTTCCCACAAGGCCACTGAGGCCAGGCCTTGGGGCGGCAGGGCTCCAAGGGGCGGCAGTGGCATGGATTCCCCCGACGCCCAGAACATACAGTTAAGGGCCATAAGTTATAAGGGAATCCGCTCGCTCGTTAACAAGTGATTGCGGCGATGTCGCCGAAATCACTTGTAAAATATGTGCTCCCGTCTGTCCTCCCCCCCACCCCACATACCTCTCTCTGCTGGCTCTGTCTTCGGGACTCTGTCCTTGCCCCGGCCCCCGAGTCTGTCTCCTGTCCCTGCTGCCAATGTACACAGTAAGAGGGGAGAGCTGTGCTCTTCCCATCTCAGCTGTGACAGGAGTTCTAGCACAGTGCTAGGACTCCTGTTTTGGAGATGTCAGGGTCAATAAAGAGAACATGTCACCTCCAATTGCTATCACACAGGAAATTGTTTTCTCCTGTGTGATAGCAAAAAGGTTAAGTGAAAAAAAATTGATAAAAAATAAATAAATAATAAGAAAAATAATAAGAAAATTATACAAAAATTAAAAAAAGTAAGTGACAAGCTACAAATAAATAAAAATAAAAAAAGTGATAAAAAAGTAAAAAAACAAACAAAACATATTTGAACTAACCGTGCCGCACATTCTCCGTTGATTTTAATGGGTTCGGTTGGTGGGGAGGGGGTGCATTTTGGAACCTGGCCTTGGGGCGGCAGGGAGAGCAAATCCGGCCCTGTTTGTAGTCCTCTGTATCTGCTGGCATTCTGCATTGCATTTTATATAATGTATTGCTGGGATTTGTTGTTCCTCTCTAGCTGCTGGTATTCTCCATTGCGCTGTATAATGTATTATTGCTGGGATTTGTAGTTCCTCTATAACTGGTCAGTGGTAATCTGCATTGGGCTGGACTGGCCAGGAGGAGACTCACTCTCACACTGATCTGCCTTCACAGGCTGTCCGTGACCCACCGAGTGCGATGCCACGGCCCAGGGCCTCCTGGGATTGATGACAAACATCTCCCAGGAGGCATAGCAGTACATAGATGAGAAGACAAGGCTGCTGCGACCGCAACCAGAGACATACACAGATAAGAACACAACAGTGAGTTTTTAAAATAAAAATAAAAAATATGCCAAATATATTTAAAGTGGAGTTCCACCCATAAATATAACATTACATCAGTAGTTTTAAAAAAATTTCATTAGTCCTTTACACATTTTTTTTTTTTTTTTAGATGACTTCAAAGTGTTGTTGCTAGGCAGAATAGTTAATCTTCCCACTTCCTGCACCTAGGTGCTTAATGCTTCCTAACCTACACTGCACAGACTCCAGGGAATGTAGTGGGTGTAACTTTCCAGGAGTCTGTGCATTCCCCAGTCTCAAAGAATCATGTAGACAATTAAGTACAATAAAGCGCATGTGGTATAACATGTAAAGAAAAAGAGTCCTTGGTGCAAAGTCCTGTAAGCTAGGTGAGCTTGTAACATGAGTTTACAGTCTGTTAAAACCAGGCAGCCATGCAGAAGGAGCTGAAGCGACACTCAGGTACATATGATGAAAGAAACAATCAAAGAGGAGCAGGCGCCATTGGTTAAACTGTACAGCTATTTATTTTTATTGGAGATAGAAATAAAAGTACTCACTGTATTTGTAAAGTTTCAGGCATGTGGTTTGTTGTCCTGTGATTCCGTCAGGGCCCAACCGATAGATTTGAGTGTCCTTGGGTCTCTGTCACAGCGCTGGTATTTGGCTGTGTTGCTGATGTTGTCTAGCTGGGTCCATGCGCTTGGTTGTGAGGATGTGGGCGCACAGATGTGCCAGAGGAGCCGCCGGAGCGCACGTTGAAGCGCACGCTTGTGGACGCTATGGTTGCGGGGGGAATGATGACGTCATCGACCGGAGACAGCAATGTGCGACGCGTTTCCGTGCATGTGCTGTGGTTCGATAGGGGAACGTACACACAGCGCGCACCTTTGTCAAGCTGGCTGTAGGGGTCACTACAGCACATTTTTATATGCCTCTCATAGGTTGCCATCTTGTGGCCAAATAGTATAATGTCCTCTATATAGAGGAATTGATACTATAAGAGATCTTTATTAAGCCAAAGAAGGAAAAAGATGGGGAGGGAATGCCGGATATTGGAAATACTATACATGCATACATAACGCGCCAAAAATACAAAAAATATGGATAGAAATTATATATATAAAAATAAATTTTAATTATATATATAAAAAAATATATTGGTCTATATTAAAAGTGAGGGTAACATTTTTAAATTTTAAATTTTTTTATTATGGTGGTGAAGTGTGGATATATGGAACAAAAAAAGGGGGGGGATGAATGTGGTAACATAAAAATAATTGTAAAAGTAAAAATAAAAATAAAAATAAGGACAAAAATAAAAATAAAAATAAAAATGGAAAATAAAAATAAAAAACAATAATAAAAACGAAAATAAAAATAAAATTAAATATAAAGATGAACATAAAAGCAAAAATAAAAATAAAAATAAAAATGAGGATGAGGAAAGGTGTTATGGAAATAAATTTTATTGGTGTAGTTGAAAATAGATTATGTTATATGAAATTATATGAAAATTATATAAAATATATGTAAGGGGGGTGTGTAATATAAGATATATTGTATTATATGTTTAGAAATGTAAATGTGGATAAAATTTGGGTATATTTATATGCATATATATATATATACATATAAAAAAACTCATATATATATAAAATGAAAAAATGAACGGAACAGGACGGAAAGATGATGGATAAAAAATGATGGATAAAAAAATTCTAAAGGATAGTGGAGACTTCAAGCTCTTCATTAAGGCCTCCTGGCCTAAGGGCATCGAGAGTATATATCCAGAAAGTTTCTCTTTCGCATAGTCGATGGAATCTTTCAGCTTCAGTTAGTTTGTTGGGTATTTGCTCTATTATCCACACTCTCAGACCATCAGTCGATTTGTTATGGTGTTCTAGAAAATGACGTGGGACACTATGTTTGTCCCTGCCTCCCTCTACCTTTCTTCTGTGTTCACCAAAACGTTGGCGCAGAGGCCTTATGGTTCGACCAACGTAAAGAAGTTCACAAGGACAGCGTAGGGCATAGATCACGAATTCAGACCCACAGTTGTAGAATTCTTTGAATGTATATGTTTTTCCTTTGCTGCAAAAACTCTTTTGCCCATGTTCAACAAATTTGCAAGTTTTGAGGACATTATACTATTTGGCCACAAGATGGCAACCTATGAGAGGCATATAAAAATGTGCTGTAGTGACCCCTACAGCCAGCTTGACAAAGGTGCGCGCTGTGTGTACGTTCCCCTATCGAACCACAGCACATGCACGGAAACGCGTCGCACATTGCTGTCTCCGGTCGATGACGTCATCATTCCCCCCGCAACCATAGCGTCCACAAGCGTGCGCTTCAACGTGCGCTCCGGCGGCTCCTCTGGCACATCTGTGCGCCCACATCCTCACAACCAAGCGCATGGACCCAGCTAGACAACATCAGCAACACAGCCAAATACCAGCGCTGTGACAGAGACCCAAGGACACTCAAATCTATCGGTTGGGCCCTGACGGAATCACAGGACAACAAACCACATGCCTGAAACTTTACAAATACAGTGAGTACTTTTATTTCTATCTCCAATAAAAATAAATAGCTGTACAGTTTAACCAATGGCGCCTGCTCCTCTTTGATTGTTTCTTTCATCAAAGAATCATGTGACTTGGACAGCACAGGTGCTGAAACCTGATCTGACACTGCTTGTGCAGTACTGAGCATGTGCGAGATCTGCAAGGCTGAAATCCAGGAAGTCATACAGTCTGGCTTCATGATGCCACACTTAAGATGGCCCCAGTCAATTTCTATTTTATAAAGTGTCTAAATGCTGTAACAACCTAACAAAATGGACCTTAGTTTACAGACTAACTTTACTAGAATACATTAAGCTTGTGTATTACAGGGGTATTTATATTTAAAAAGTGAAATTGTGGCCGGAACTCCGCTTTAAGGGGGCAGAAATAAAGAGGATGCAAGAAAGTAGTAAAAGAGGGTGGAGCTCCACTTTAACTACACCCATTCGATTTTAGTCTAAAATTAGTTTTAGTCAAAACTAAAATGATTTTAGTTGACTAAAATGTACTGGACATTTTAGTCATACTAGAGATTTAGTCGACTAAATAAGACTAAAACTAAAACAATTTCAGAAGTCTAAGGCCGCGTACACACGATCGGTCAAAACCGATGAAAAGGGACTAAAGGACCGTTTTATAGGTGAACCGATGAAGCTGACTGATGGTCTGATTTGCCTACACACCATAGTTTAATTAACCGATCGTGTCAGAACGCGGTGACGTAAAACACACAACGTGCTGAAAAAAACTAAGTTCAATGCTTCCAAGCATGCGTCGACTTGATTCTGAGCATGCGCCGGTTTTTGACCGATGCTTTTGCATACTAACGATCGATTTTGACCTATCGGTTAGGCGTCCATCGGTTCAATTTTAAAGCAAGTTCTCTTTTTTTTGACCGAAGGACAACTGACCGATGGTGCCCACACACGATCGGTTTGGACCGATGAAACGGACCTTCAGTCCGTTTTCATTGGTTTTGACCGATCGTGTGTACGCGGCCTAAAATGTGACTAAAACTAAAATGCCATTTTAGTCAAAAGACTATGACTAAAACTAAATTGAAATTTGCTGCCAAAATTAATACTGCTCAAAATCCACACCAGACTCTTATCCAAGCATGGAGCTTGGCTAGCCAGGAAAAAATGTCTGAATAGGAAAAGTATGGACCGAACCTGTGTTCAGGCTGAACCTAAAGCTTATCCCTAGTCAAGGTAAAATAAAAAAAATTATATTCAGTACCTCTCTGCAATACATGAAAGTTTCCCTGTGTTTTCCTCTGCTCCTTACTTCCCTAGTGGGGAGCAATAAAAAACTAAATTTTAAAAGTATTGAATGTTTTATGTTTATTTTTTTCATTTATTGTATTGTATTGTAATTTATAATAAAGTTATTTTCCTTTTTTTTCTGTTTAAAGTGGCTTCCACCCAAAAGTGGAACTTCCGCTTATCTTATTCCCCCCCCCCCTCCGGTGCCACAATTGGCACCTTTCGGGGGGGGGGGGGGGTACAGGATCCTTTCCCACTTCCGAGAGTCCCTGCCGCGGAGCTGTGATGTTACCGCGGGGCTCCCTCCTTCTCCCCTGGCTGCCGGACCAATAGGAAGGAGGAGCAGGACCTCGTGCATGCGCAGTAGTGTTCCCCGGCGTGAAGCCGAAAGGCTACATTGCCGGGTTCCCCTACCCGCAATGGCGCCGGTGCACCCGACAGCTGATGTAAACACCAGCTGCGGGTGCCAACATCGCTGGACTCCAGGACAGGTAAGTGTCCATTTATTAAAAGCCAGCAGTATATGTAGCTGCTGGCTTTTAATTTTTTTTTAAGGCCGGAACACTCCTTTAATCTTTGTGGTGTGGGCATTCTTTTCAAGGCCACTTTTAAGCAATACATACCTGATGGGGGTTCTAACTTTTCCACACTTTCAAAAAAAGGGGAATTATATACACTTAAAATGGTGTTGTAAACGCCTCTGAATATAGGGTTAGGTAGGAAATGGGACAACACCTGACAGTGCCGGCCCAAGACATTGGGCTGCCTGGGACCAAGAATGAAATGCTGCCCCCCCCCAAGAAAAAAAATCACGCCAACCAAAAGGCCCCCACATTCATTATTTTATATCATGATAACTAAAGGGGACCCGTCATGGCTCTATACATGTATAAAGGAGTATAAAGAGGACCTGTCATTGCTCTATACATGTATAGGAGTATAAAGAGGACCTGTCATGGCTCTATGCATGTATATAGAGGACCTGTCATTACTCTTTACATGTAAAGGAATATCAAGAGGACTTGTCATGGCTCTATAAATGTATATAGGACTATAAAGAGTACTTGACATGGCTCTATACATGTATAAAGGAGTATAACGAGGGCCTGTCATGGCTCTATAGATGTATAAAGAGAACCTGTCATGGCTCTATACATGTATAAAGAAGTATAAAGAGGACCTGTCATGGTTCTATACATGTATAAAGAAGTATAAAGAGGACCTGTCATGGTTCTATACATGTATATAGAGGACCTGTCGAGACTCTTTACATGTAAAGGAATATAAAGAGGACCTGCCATGGCTCTATAAATGTATATAGGAGTATAAAGAGGACCTGTCATGGCTCTATACATGTATAAAGGAGTATAACGAGGGCCTGTCATGGCTCTATAGATGTATAAAGAGGGCCTGTCATGGCTCTATACATGCATATAGGCGTATAAAAGGACCTGCCATGGCTCTATACATGTATCCAGGAGTATAAAGGGATCTGTGAATTGCCGGCAGCCACAATGTCTTTTGCGCAAACTAATCAATGTACGCTAATTGTGTTTTTTGTTGGTGCCAAAAATATGTAGAAGAATACATATTGGCCTAAACTGAAGAAAATAGTTTATTGTTCTAAATTTTGGGGATATTTATTATAGCAAAAAGTTAAAAAATATATATATTTATAGCACAAAAAATAAAAACCGCAGAGGTGATCAAATATCACCAAAAGAAAGCTCTATTTGTGGGCAAAAAAGGACATCAATTTTATTTCGGTAGCGGAGCTGGCGGAACGGGCTGGTGGGCATTAGTATGCTGCCCCCCTAAAAGTGCTGCCTGGTACCCATGGTACCACCCGGTCCCATCATAGGGCCTGCCCTGACACCTGAACAGGGATAGGATTGTACACTCAGGACATGTAATCACAACCTAAAGCAAAAGCACAGCGCAAGCCGCACTGACAGAAGAGTCTGCTTGCACAGAACAAGAACAGATTGGCCGTTGTGCCTGCAGTATAAGAAGTTTGATTTTCTTTTTTTTGGTTTGGACGGTTATTTCACTTCTTTAAAATTGCCGTAGGTCTGTGCTGTACCTCTCTAACCCGATATACACTTATATTTGTTGTCTCTTCAAAAAGAGATTTATTTTTCTGCGTTTTTAAAGGAAATTTCTACCGAGAAAATATAAAGCAACCAGTTTCTGAGCTCCTTCCAAAGATGCTAGTTGCCCATTTGCCATGTCAATAAATTTTTTTTTAATGCGCTGACCAGAAACAAGTATACAGATCAGTTCTGATCCCACTGACTTTCTAAATTGCATTTTTCCTTGAGGTCAGTGTAAAAAAATACTGAATCCAGAGACAAGCAAGCAGTTAGCATTTTCACAATGTTTTTGTTACCCAGTTTTATTTTTCTTATTTCTTTACTCAGCAATCCTTAAAACAGACCTTCTCTCTCCCTGTTGCCATTATTGCACCATAAATTTAAAAGGCTCATTTACACCACAATCTCTGCGGTCACAGTGCATTTCCACATGCATGTTTGCAGTGTGTTTATATGCATCTGCAGTGCACTTCTTGGAATCATTTTTTAATTTATACTTTTTTTTTTACTAAGTTGCATTTACATGTGCACTTGTGGTGCATTTGCTTGTTTCTTTGTGTGTAGCACCCTCTAGTGTGTGCTACTAGAAGTGTAGTACAGGTAAATGCATTTCCTAAATTGGGCAGTGGCGGCCCGCCCATTAGGGGAGCAGGGGCGTCGCCTCCCTAATCCATGCGTCTGGCTCCTAATCTACATGCAGGGAGCTGAATGCATGGATTCCACATTTTTTTTTCTTTAGAAGCACATGATTAAAGCCAGAGGCTCCAATGGGCTTAAAAAAAAGTGAGGGGCTTGAGGGAGCCCATCCAGTTGTGTGACAATAGCGATTGGCTCAGAGGAGAAGCGATCATATTGGCCGTCTAGGGAAGGAGGGGAGAAGCCACAGAGGATGAAGCCCTCACTATGGAGGAGGAGAAGATGCAAGAAGGGGCCAAAGCTGCTAGATAGGGTAAGTTCAGGACTGGTGGGGGGACGGACGAGCAACCGACTGATGGAGGGGTTAGGGGTGTGACACCAGCTGCCACTTTTTTAGGACCAAGTACAAGTAGCGATACGTTTTTCATGTTCTCGCTGATACCGATTACCAATACTTTTTTTAATGCCATGTGACAGTTTGACTGATGGGCACTGATAGGTGGCACTGACTGATGGGGACTGATAGATGGCACTGACTGATGGGCACTGATAGGTGGCACCTATAGGCACTGGCACTGACAGGTGGCTGGCACTGATGGGCGGCACTGATGGCACTGATAGGCGGCACTTACGGGCACTGATGGCACTGACAGGTGGCTGGCACTGATAGGCGGCAGTTATAGGCACTGATGGCACTGACAGGTGGCTGGCACTGATAGGCGACAGTTATGGGCACTGATAGGTGGCTGGCACTGTTAGATGGCACTGATAGGCGGCAGTTATAAGCACTAATGGCACTGACAGGTGGCTGGCACTGACAGGTGTCTGGCACTTATGGGCAGGCACTGAAATGCAGCAATAAATGACATAAGGAAATGCTATGCTGCAGCGCCCATCTTGGTAAACCCTGCACTCGGCATCAGTAAGTATCAGCAGACATCTTGTTACACCCAGCCTGAACTATATGGGCTGGGTGTAACAAGATGTCAGCTGCTGGCTTACTGTGGCCAAGTGCAAGGTGTGCCAAGATGAGCGTTGGGATGTCCAAGCTGACGGCGACCGCTCCGCCCACTGAGGCCGCCCCGTCCTCCCCACCTACTGAGGCAGTCCGATCTGCCTACTGACACCCGCCCACCCTCTCCGCCCAGAGTCCGCTCACCGCCGACCAACTATCGGGTCAGGCAAGTACTCGCAAAAATGCTCGGTATCGGTCCTGATACCGATACTAGTATCGGTATCGGGACAACCCTAGTTATGACTTATCCTGGCAGCTCTTTGGCGCCTCCTCTTGGTATATGGAGAGTTGGAGAACTTTCTAAAACTAGTTTGTGGAGGAGCTGCCATGAATATTTATGGGCTCTCAGCCAATCCCCAGAAGTGGGCTGGCAGGGAACTAGAATAACCCATAAATAGACATTGGCCATGCCAGCACGGGGAGTTGGGTGGAAGACAATGCTGTATCATGGCCTAGGCCAACAAGGCCCAGGCCTAGGGCAGCACTTTGCAGGGGGGCAGCACGGAAAGTGTCCCCGCCGGCTTGTTCTACACTTAATGTAGCGCCGTCTTATGGGGCGGACTGGGCTGAGAGGAAAATTAGTCTAGCGCCCCCATAAAGCGGCCGCACTGCTTCCGGTATGCGGGTAGCCAGCATTCCGCAACTGTGTGGGGGGCGTCTCTTCTAATTTTGACTGTCCTATCATCCTGGTCCACAAACCTTCCTGTGCTATTTGTTTTCTGCTGCACCATTGGCATGACTATATCTTCTTAGTCCTCTCCATAAAATTATCAGAAATTTGTGCTGAAAGTAGAACTATAGGCAACACTTTTTGGAGGGATATAGCCCCTGTCAGTTTATTTTTTACCATCCCTGTCCCATTGCAGAGATTTCCCTTCACTTCCTGCCCCATAGTCAAACAGGAAGTGAGAGGAAATCTATGTAAGTTAAGGGAATTCATTGCCCACCCCCAGGCCCTCAGAACTTGAAAATTTCAGAGCGGGTCTTAAACAGAAAGGGGTGTGGCCTTGACAGGAAGGGATGGGTCATATTTAAATTAGGGGGTACACAAGAAAACCTAAATACACTACTGGTGGAAGATGGAGAAGCAGTGCTGAGGAGAGGCTGTCGTGGCTATTAAAGCGGTGGTTCACCCTCAGTGACACGATTTTACTATCGAGACAGGCATTGTAGCGCGAGCTACAGTATGCCTGTCCCGATTTTTTTACCCCCGTACTCACTGTGTACTCGTACATTATAGATTTCGGCTCCCGCGGGGAATGGGGCATGCCTATGGAGAGGGAGGATGATTGACGGCCGGCCCTGGCACGTCACTCTCCCCGAAGACAGCCGGAGTAGGTCTCGGCTCTTCACGGCGCCTGCGCACAGGCTATGCGCAGGCGCCGTGAAGAGCCAAGCCTATTTCGGCTATTTCCGGAGAAGCGTGACGCGCCAGAGCCGGCCGTCAATCATCCTCCGTCTCCATAGGCACGCCCATTCCCCGAGGGGAGTCGGTATCTTCGATGTACGAGTACACGGTGAGTACGGGGATAAAAAAATCGGGACAGGCATACTGTAGCTCGCGCTACAATGCCTGATTTTATGGTAGAAGACATTTTTTTTTTTTTTTTGGGGTTTATAGGGTGAACCCCCACTTTAAGGGGCCCCTGCCAGGGAGGAGTTTCACCTGGAGCTGGAGCTCGGGTGGCTGGCCTAGAAGGGTATATTGCTGATGGCTGTGAGGGGCATATTTTACTGCTTTTCTTGTTATCATTCACAAATACAATACAAGTTACAAGTATCTTAAAATGGATGTAAAGCCACTCTCATCCTTTCTAAACTACTACCATAGTGCTGATCTACAAGGATATAGATGCCTCCTGCATGTATCCTTACCTGTCAAATGTCTCCCCTCTGTCTGTTATGAGACCATCCAGTCAAAACACAGTAAATGCAGCCAATTCTGGGAGAGCTGGAAGGGAGAGAAGGGGAGGGAAGGGGAGGGGAGAGGGATGTGAATTGTGAACTTTTTACACAGGATGTGCCTCTGTCTCAGGCTAGTGCATGCGATATGTAAATAACCTGTCACTCACAGCAAGGGGGCAGAACGGACTAAGGTTTTTCTCTGTAAGTCCGTTTTATTTCACTGAACAATAAAAGAGGATTGCTCAGAGCTGGATTAACTCTGTGTGGCAAGACTGGGCACAGATGATAGGAAATCTTATACCCTACATCGTGACATCAAAAAAATAAATAAATTGGGTTTACATCCACTTTAAAGGGCTAAAACGAGGCTAGCTCTGTATTCTCTGAGGCCCCTTTCACACTGGGGCGGGAGGTGCGGTGGCGGTAAAGCACCACTATTTTTAGTGACGCTTTAGCGTCTGAATTGTGGCTGTATATGGCCGCTAGCGGGGCGTTTTTACCCCCGCTAGTGGACGAAAAAGGGTTAATACAGCCCGCAATGCGCCTCTGCAGAGTATAGCCGTGGTTTCCCATTGCTTTTAATGGAAAGAAGCGGTGGAGGAGCGGTAAACACACCGCTCCTTCACCGCTTCAAAGATGCGACCAGCAGGACTTTTGGATCGGTCCTGCTTGCGCACCGCTCCAGTGTGAAAGCCCTTAAACAGCAGCCACTGTTTCAGGTTGATTTGCGGGTGCTATTTTTTGCGCAATAGCGCCTGCAAACCGCCCCAGTTTGAAAGGGGCCTAAATGAGGTGGGCAGGGGGTGGAACCAAGGGACGATTCTCAACTTCTCAGAGGTGGGTAGGGGGCGGAGACAAGAAATTACTCAGAAGGGGGTGTCTCAGCACCTATTCTCAGAGAAAAAGAGCCCTGGAACTAGCAGCTGTATTGCATTGGTGATAGTTCTATTACTAATGCAATACGGCTGCTATGCCTTCTTTGTTTTCATTTGGCTGGAGTTCCTCTTTAATGACTGTTTTGTCATGACACATCGCACCGCTAATTCACAGTCAATAAGCTCCTGAGATGCCGTGCATGCTGGGTAATCCAGCACTCATAGTAATGTGTATATAATGCAGTTACATCTCATGCTGGTAAGAGGCTCCCAGTGTCAGCTCCGTAATCTTGTTTTGCATATTGAGATTATGGAGGGAAATCTAATTGCTTCTCATAGGAAGGAAGAATCTCCTTCAGAACTATGGATGTCTCTATTCAAGTGTTTGATTTTCAGCATTCAATATATCATCCTGGCAGAACCGCTTTTCAGCCTGCTGCAGATGGATTCAATCTGATTGATAATTTATGTTTTTGTTGCATCTCCCAATCCAATAACAGAACCTGTTGTAACCCTGTAGATAATATCCACTTGAAGACCGTGGGCTAGATTCAGGTAGCTGGGCGCGCATTGTTACGGCGGTGCAGCGTATCGTATTTACGCTACGCCGCCGTAAGTCAGAGAGGCAATTGCTGTATTCACAAGGCACTTGCCTCCTAAGTTACGGCGGCGTAGCGTAAATGGGGCCGGCGTAAGCGCGCGTAATTCAAATGAGGATGAGGGGGCGTGTTTTATGCTAATTCTTGGTGACCCGACGTGATTGACGTTTTTCCCGAACGGCGCATGCGCTGTCCGTGGAATTTCCCAGTGTGCATTGCTCCAAAGTACGCCGCAAGGACGTCATTGGTTTTCGACGTGAACGTAAATTACGTTCAGTCCTATTCGCGAACGACTTACGCAAACGACGTAAAAAATTCAAAATTCGACGCGGGAACGACGTCCATACTTAACATTGCATACGCCTCATAATAGCAGGAGCAACCTTATGCTGAAAAAGCCTAACGTAAACGACTTAAAAAAATAGCGCCGGGCGTACGTAAATTTGTGAATCGGCGTATCTAGGTCATTTGCATATTCTATGCCGAAAACTACGGAAGCACCACCTAGCGGCCAGCGTAAATATGCATCCTAAGATACGACGGCGTAAGAGACTTACACCAGTCGGATCTTAGGCTAATGTCGGCGTATCTTGCTTTCTGAATACAGAAAGTAGATACGCCGGCGCAGCTTTGAATTTACGCGGCGTATCTCAATGCTGAATCTAGCCCCAGGCCTTTTCTGTCACTTTTTGTTGACATGTAAAAAATCTGTATTTCTTGCTAGAATATTACTTAGAACCCGTAAACATTATTTTTATATATATATATATATATATATTTTAGCCGAGAATAAAATGACAATTGTTGCAATTTTTTTTACATATATTTACATGTATACATTTTTTCACATATATTTGTATTTGTATTTGTGCAGCAGTTTTTCAAGCACATTAAAAAAACAAAAATTTTTTTTTTTTTTTTTTTTCAAATAACAATTTTATTGTTTTTTTGTTTTATTTTAAGGTATATAATTAAGGTCACAATTTTTTAAATATCTAAAGAATCTTTTTTTTTTCCTTTTGGATTGGCTTGGATTGGATTGGAGTGCAGTGGAGTTACAACCCCAGACAGGTTTTTGTAAATGTGTGTATTCCAGGGTTGCCAACCGTCAGTAAATTCACAAACAGTTTGTAAAATCCGTAATTTTTGCATCTGTTCATAAATGTACATTAGGCCCTGTACACACGAGCGGATATCCAATGAAAACGGTCCGCCGGACCGTTTCCATCGGACATTTCTGCTCCGGATTTTGATCTGATGGGCTGTACACACCATCAGATCAAAATCCCAGCGGAAAACATCCGCGGTGACGTGGCCGCGCCGTCGCCGCGACGATGACGCGGCGACGTGCACGACCCTGGAAGGTAAATACTTCCACGCATGTGTCGAATCACTTCGACGCATGCGAGGGATGGGGATCGGTCGGACTTATCCGGTGAGTCTGTACAGACGACCGGATAAGTCCGACGGACAGGTTTCAGCGGATAGATTTCTTAGCATGATAAGAAATTTTTATCCGCTTGAAAACGGTCGGCTGGACAAATGTCGGCCGAAAAATGTCCGCTAGGCCGTACACACGACCGGATTTGTCTGCTGGAACTGATCCGCGGATAAATCCCAACGGACAGATCCGGTCGTGTGTACGGGGCCTTACGGAAATACAGACTACACGTCCATGATGGACATTCATGGACAGATGCAAAAATTACAGATTTTACAAACTGTTTGTAAATTTACTGAAAGTTGGCAACCCTGGTGTATTCTGAAAAGGGAGATTCACTCTTCGTATGTGTATTGGTGACCGTTTTCACAGAAAATTTAAGTAGCACTAAAGAGAAAACTTTTTTTTCATTTTGGATAAACAAGTCTTCATATTGGGGAAATTTTCCTTCACTTCCTGCCCCACAGCTGAAACAGGAAGTGAGAAGAAATCAGTCCATAATTAGGGAATCCCTGGTTGTCATCAGAACTAGTGTCCCGATTGGAAGAATTTACTCTATTACTGTTCTGAGAGTAACCCAGAATTTGGGATTTTTTTTTCACTCTCTGTGATAATGGTAAGCATGACAAATGGAAAGAGTGTCCAACAGGCAAAGACAGAAAAATTGTGTTCTAATCCCTCTCCACTCTTTCCAAAACTAAAATAAAGTTTTTTCTTAAGGGCTCATGCACACAGGGTGTTTTTACAGCTGCTCTTAGGGGCATTTGACTTTTTTTTTTTAACTCTAAACGCCCCTTCGTGTTAGGCTATGTGTCTATGCACATATAAACTGTCAGAGGCGTTTGGAGGCATAAGCGTTTAGGGGCATTAGAAAAAAAACGACAGCCTGTGCGTCCAGGAGCAGAGGTTGTTAAGCTGTAATAACAAACAACGGCAATAAATGCTGCTAAATGCTTCTAAACACTGTAACAAGCTGTTAGCCGCGTTTAGCTGCGTTTGTCGTTTTTAGGCGTTTTTTTAATTATAGGTAGTGTTTTTACTGAAAAAAGCACAAAAAACGCTGATAAGCGCTATTCAAAAACGTGGCTAACCGTGCGTTTTTATTGCTGCTTTTTCCTGGCAGCAGCGTTGGCATTTTTAAACATCTTGTGTGCATGAGGCCTTAGTTGTACTTTATCTGCTTCCCGCTTCCCGGGAAATGATGGATACCAGGAGCACTCTCGTTCTGGGAGGATGTCTTATGACGTCCTCCTATTCTTGCCGCACCTGCGGAGGCGTGTGGTGCTTTGTGTCCCGCATCACCGATCACGGTAAAGAGCCTATAGCAAGGCTCTTTATCATGTGATCAGCTGTGTCCAATTACAGCCGATCAAAAAAGAAAACAGGAAATGCCAATTATCGCCATTCCTCTCCTCAGCGGAGACTTCTGCACTGACAATCAGGGCACTGATGATCAGTATAGCCCTTCAGTGCTGCCAATTAGTGCCCATTAAGGATGTCAGTCAGTGCACATCAGTGCCTCTTATTTGTTCCATCTATCAGGGGTGCCCATTAGTGCCACCTATCAGTGTCCATCAGTGCCAAATATCTGTGCCCATCAATGTCACCTATCTGTGCTGCCTATCAGTGCCCATAACTGCTGCCTTAGTGCCGCTCTTCAGTTCTGATCTTCGGTGCCACCTATCAGTGCTCATCAGTGCCACCTATCTATGCTGCCTATCAGTGCCCATCAGTGCTGCATATTAGTGCCACCTTATCAGTGCTGCCTTATCAGTGCAGCCTCATCAGTACCCATCAGTGCAGCCTATTAGTGCCCATCAGTACAATCTCATTAGCGCACATCAGTGAAGGGGAACATTTTTATTTTTTTACTACAACATTTTATAAGAGGAACTAAGAAACTTTTTTTCCCCAAAATGTTTGGTCCTTTTTCGTTAAAAAACAAAACAAACCAGTGGTGACTAAATACCACCAAAAGAAAGCTCTGTTTAAAAAAAATGAAAATTCTTTTGTTTGAATACAGTGTTGCATTACCGTGCAATTGTCCTTCAGCGCTGAAAGTTGAAAACTGGCCTGGGCAGGAATGGGGTGAAAGTGCTCGGTATTGAAGTGGTTAAAAACAGGAATAAAAGGGGAATCTTCCAGCAAGTTTCAATGGCAACCATCTAAAAGATTTTCCTCCCCATTGAGAGATTTCCCATCACTTCCTGTTGTATTTTGAGACTGAAAATGAAGGAAAGTCTCCCAAAAAAGAAAACAGACAACAAAAAGCAAAAATAAATAAATACAAAATTACGGGGTGATAACCATTCCCTACTTTACCAAGAAAATTTGGTTTAGATCGACTTTAAAGCAGAGTTCCACCCAAAAACGGAACTTCCACTTTTAGGAACCCTCCCCCCTCTCCGGTGTCACAGTTGGCACCTTTCAGGGGGGGAGGGAGGTGCAGATACCTGGAAGTGGGGGGCAGGTATTTGCCCCCACTTCCGGGAATACACTACTACGGCAGACACGCCCCTACCAGCACCCCCCGCGGTGTTCTGGGAAACACACTGTTTACAGGGGAGAGCGGGGACCAGTGACGGCGCGCATGCTGCGCAGTAGGGAACCGGGTAGTCCTTCAGTTTATCATCCATATAAAAAGATTATAGCAATGTGATAAGTTGTGTAACCATACAATTTCCATCCACAAATAGAAGCCTCCACAAGGGGATTAGAAGCAAAATCCAGCAGGAGCTACAGAGTATAAAAGAGAAGAGAGGCGCCTCTAAGTGTAGCAATATGTTGCTAAATGTTGTACCTTCATTAAATGTAACCATATTGCTACACTTAAAAGTTCTTCTCTTCTCTTTTATACTCAGTTGTGACATAGCTTGTATATCAAATCAAACTTTATGTAAAAGTTTGCTTGTCTTGAAAAACGCTCTCAAACCAAGGTTCCACTGTACTGTATATTTTTCATCCTGCTAAATAATCAGAATCATGGGACGCGGGAAAGTTTACAGTGTTGTCACTAGTCTATACTGCCATCTAGTGGACATTTGTCAGATTCGATTTACAAGAACATCAGAGTAAGGGCTCATTTACACGGATGTCTGTGTGGCCGTCCAGCTTTTTCTTCAATTCCTCTTATAATGTAAATTAAATGGTAATCAAATAGACGCGCCCTCTTGATTTCCCACCGCTACGCTGGTTGGAAGAAAAATAGGAGAAATAGCTGCCACTTTTAAATGTATGAATAATGTGAATGAATATAATGACCACTAAACCCAAAATAAGTGTCCAAAATAAGCAGCGCATAAAAATATTCCAAACAGTGAATATATGTGTAAATAACTATCAAACAGATTAATCAGAAATACTAACGAAAGTATTATAAATTATATGTAGAACCCGTGAAAATAGTGACAAAAGTGATCCAAACGTAAAGTTCATAAATGATATGTGTTCCTTGAATCTTCAAATCTTCCACCACACCAAAGTGTTCAGTGAATCCTTCTCCCATCCAATAAAACAGTCTCCAGAACTCACGTGCTTCGGCATACAAGCATAAACAAGACCTCTCAGGTAGGTTTAACAGAAATTCCACTTCCAAACAGTGAAATCCAAATTGCTCCGCATATAAGTAATGAAAAAAAGGTGCACAACAGTGTAATACTGAATGGTCAGTTTTAATAAAACACTGTGCAAAAGTCTTCAAACATTACACTCACATAATTCCTTAAAATCAAGCAGCAAATCACAGCAAATCATCCCCAATTTCCTCAACCGGTGAAGGATGGTCACGGCGGACCCAAGATCAGCAGGATGTTCTCTCACCACTCACTCGCCTTGTATGGAATCTCCGTTTCCTGGTTCAGCCTGGTGCGTCACGCGTCTCACGTTGGTTCAAATGCTCGCTGTGTAACCCCCCCCCCCACCAGTTTAGTCACAAGGGACTTAATCATGGGATCCCATGATTAAGTCCCTCGTGACGAAACATGTCGGGGCATGGTTACACAGCGAGCATCTGAACCGACGTGAGACTACAAAGGGGCCCCAGTGACTTACTGGGTCCTCACACTTTGAGAGAAAGATCCCAAGCTGGCTGTGCTGTTCGGTGGGGAGTCGGTCTGAGGTGAGCCCGGAGGCAGGTGATCCAATAGGGCTTGGTCGAACCATCGGGCATCTGGGTGACCAAATACTGGCAGGTTGTATGATGCAAACTGTCAGTCAGTGGCCCAAAATTATTGACTGGGAGGATTCGCTCTACTTTCATGTTCCTGAGTACTGGGCCTGTGGCAGAGACCCTTTACTAACTAAGAATCTAATAGAGTCAAGTCGGTGGCAGAGACTCGTTTCTTCCCAGCAGTTCCGAGTGACGCCCTGGCTGCCAGGTCTGTGAGAGGGACCTGTCCAGGGGCACTATACCCACTCCGGCTGGAGTGGCGACGAAACAAACATAATTATTGGAGGCAGGACTGCTTCTTCTATCCAAATCCTGAATCTTCAAAGTTTACTCTTCTTCACCAACCTATTCTATCTACCTCGAGTTGACTGTTGGTTTTGTTGGACCAGAAATAAAAGCATTGAAAACGTCAACCTGCTGTTTGGACATTCCTTCACTGCTCTCAGCATCACCATCAACCCTAGACACATCACAGAGGTAACATAATTATGCCGTCCCAAATCTAACCAGCGGCTCCTGAGGGGGTAGCGCTACAAACATAAGCCGTAGTTAATACCATAGTCATGGGCGAGCTGAGTGTGTACAGAGCGCAGTGTGCAGAGCAGTCAGTGGGATGGATGTGCTGCAATGTAAAGCTTTGCTCGGGGTCAGTGCTCAGTGGTGATAGGGCGGAATTTATAAGCACCAGTCTCTGTATTTTCCTCCACTGGTGTCTCCCTATACAAGGGATCTGCGGCTATTCCCAGCTAGGACTTTATGTGTGTGTCAGTGCTCAGGATGAGTGTCGGGAGCTGGGCGGAAGACACTTCCAGGCTGCTCTGTGTACACTTGTACTGCAGAGCGTCCGTCACTGAACCCTGCCGTCTCCGCACTCCTCCCCTCCTCCTCGCGCTTGTCTGTACTGTTATGCCGCGTACACACGGCGTTTTTTTGTGATGAAATAAAACAACGTTTTTCATCATGAAAAAAAACGACGTTTTTCTAACTTCATCATAAAAAACGACGTTGCCCACACACCATCGTTTTCTGAAAATGCTCTAGCGAAGCGCGGTTACGTACAACACGTACGACGGCACTCTGTTCCACTCAAGCTCACGTCATAACTTGCTTCTGAGCATGCGCGGGTTTAAAACGTTGTTTAAAACATCGTTTTAGCCCACACACGATAATTTTTTATGACACAAAAAACGTCATTTTGAAAAACGACATAAAAAATTGAAGCATGTTCAAATTTTTTTTGGGTCGTTTTTTAGAAGACAAAAAAACGATGTAAAACCCACACACGATCATTTAAAAAAAAGTTTTTAAAAACCGTGTGTACGCGGCATAATACTGACACCCAGGGCCATCTTAATAGCCTCATGGGCCCCTGGGCAAAGTAATCCTATGGGCCCCAACTCTCAAGAATGGAAGTGACTTGTCACCGTCCCCTGTCACCAGATTCAGCGTGTCACTTTCCACCAAATTCAGTGTGTCACTTGCCACCAAATTCAGCTTGTCACCTGCCACCAGATTCGGCGTGTCACTTGCCACTGTCACCTGCCACAAAATTCAGCGTGCCACTGTCACCTGCCACAAAATTCAGTGTGTCACTTGCCACTGTCACCAGATTGAGAGTGTCACTTGCCACCAAATTCAGCGTGTCACTTGCCACCAAATTCAGCGTGTCACTTGCCACCAAATTCAGCTTGTCACTTGCCACCAAATTCAGCGTGTCACTTGCCACCAAATTCAGCTTGTCACTTGCCACCAAATTCAGCGTGTCACTTGCCATTGTCACCTGACACCAGATTCGGTGTGTCACTTGCCACTGTCACCTGCCACAAAATTCAGCGTGTTACTTGCCACTGTCACCTGCCACAAAATTCAGCGTGTCACTTGCCACTGTCACCTGCCACAAAATTCAGCGTGTCACTTGCCATTGTCACCTGACACCAGATTCGGTGTGTCACTTGCCACTGTCACCTGCCACAAAATTCAGCGTGTTACTTGCCACTGTCACCTGCCACAAAATTCAGCGTGTCACTTGCCACTGTCACCTGCCACAAAATTCAGTGTGTCACTTGCCACTGTCACCAGATTCAGCGTGTCACTTGCCACCAAATTCAGTGTGTCACTTGCCACCAAATTCAGTGTGTCACTTGCCACCAAATTCAGCATGTCACTTGCCATTGTCACCTGCCACCAGATTCGGTGTGTCACTTGCCACTGTCACCAGATTCAGCATGTCTGGAAGGGGGGGAGAAGGAAGGGAGAGAAGGATGGGGGGAGGGTGAAGGAAAGCGGGAAAAAAAAGAGGAGCGAGGAGTAGGGTGGAGAGAGAGGAGGAGGGGGGAGAGAAGTAAGGCGAGGGAGAAGGAAGAGGGGAGGTGGAGGAGAGAAATGGGGGGGGGGGAGAGAAGGAAGGAGAGGGAGAAGGAAGGAGGGAGAAAGAAGGGGAGGGGGGAGAAGGAAAGCGGGAAAAAAAGAGGAGCGAGGAGAAGGGAGGAGAGAGAGGAGGAGGGGGGAGAGAAGGAGGGGGGAGAGAGAAGGAGGGGGAGAGAGAAGGAGGGGGAGAGAGAATGAGGGTGAGGGAGAAGGAAGAGGGAGGTGGGGAGAAGGAGGGGGGACAAAAGCAAGGGGGGCAGAGAGAGAGAGAGAAGGAAGGGGGGAGAGAAGGAAGGGGGGAGAGAGAAGGAAGGGGGGGGGAGAGAAGGAAGGGGGGGAGAGAGAAGGAAGGGGGGGAGAGAGAAGAAGGGGGGGGGAGAGAGAAGGAAGGGGGGGAGAGAGAAGGAAGGGGGTCTGGTCACAGTGCTCACTTACTTGAATGGTCCCCGGGGGCTCTTAGTGACTTGTGATCTTTGACTTTTTATTCTTCCCGCCCACAGTCACTCATCTCCTTCACAGACGTAGCTAGCAGCACACATTCAGGGAGAGAGGGGCGGGAGAAGGGATGTGGAAGGGTACAGGACGGAGCGGCGTGTCACTGCACATTGAGCAGGGAGGGACCGGGTGGAGCAGCTCAGCAGCCATCAAGGGAGGAGAGGAGAAGCTACAGGTTTCATGGCCATTGCCGGTTGTGCTGCGGATGTTCCGCGGGCGACGGAAGGTGTTTCTGAACTTTCTGGTTCTGTGGAGAGCCTTAGTTAGCTGGTATCTTCGGCGGTGATGTGGAGCTGTGCACCGCCGAAGATACCAGCTAACTAAGGCTCTCCACAGCACCAGAAACACCTTCCTCCGCTCGCGGAACATCCGCAGCACAGACAGGAATGGCCAGGAAGAAATGCACCTAATACCAAGCTCCCTCCCTCACTTCTTTCCTCCTATAGATAGAGCGCCGCCGCTTCCGACTACTCATTCAGCTCACCTTGAGCGCAACCACCACCTGACACTCCTCCGGGGCCCCGGCTAGTATTCCAGCTCTGATGGGGAGCTATTTGTCCAGCTCTGATGGGGCCCCAGGTCACGTGGGGCCCCGGGGCTGTGCCCAGGGGTGCCCGCTCAGTAAGACGGCCCTGCTGACACCCGACTTTACACACAAGGCTGTCATCTCCACACCAGAGAGCTGTGTATACACAGCAGCCACATTTGCGCCCCAAGGTGGCAGTGCGCCCTAGGCGGCTGCCTAATCCACCTAGTGGTAGCACCGGCCCTGGGTGTGACAAGATATTGTGTTCTCCAATAAGTTATTGGGGTTCACAATTCCCACTATACCAGTTGTGCCAAGGGAGGGTTTGAGCCAATTTCAGGGGTTGCTAGCCAGAGCGTAGGCCCAAAACAAATCAGCAGCTCCTTTGGGGGTAGTGCTGCATATAATTTATAATGCTTTCGTTAGTTTTTCTGATTAATCTGTTTGATAGTTATTTACACATATATTCACTGTTTGGAATATTTTTATGCGCTGCTTATTTTGGACACTTATTTTGGGTTTAGTGGTCATTATATTCATTCCTCTTATAATGTGTATACAGCCATAGCCAAAGGTTTTGAAAATGACACAAATAATAATTTTCACAAAGTATGCTGCTTCAGTGTTTTTTTTTTTTTTAAATCAGAAATGCTTCAGTGTTTTTAGATGTTACATAGTTACAGAGAAGGTGAGGTTGAAAAAAGACACAAGTCCATCAAGTCCAACCTATTGCCTGTGGAAGGCAATTTCACATCCTGCCCGCTCTTACAGTAAAGAACCGTCTACGTAGTAGATGTCTACGTCTATGGTTAAACCTCTTTACATCTAGATTTATTGAGTGGCCACGTGTCTTGTTAAACTCCCTTCCAGGAAAAAGTTTTATTCCTATTGTGGGATCACCACCAGTACGGTATTTGTAAATTGAAATCATATCCCCTCTCAAGCGTCTCTTCTCCAGAGAGAATAAGTTCAGTGCCACTACCCTACCTGCCCCTACCCCCACTACCTATAACTGGTCTTCACAGCAAGGAGCACTGGAAGGGCAGACGCATGTCAGATAAAACCAAAGAATTTCCGTGGTCAACTTACCAACCAGGCAGCGACCAACCAAATTAACCTGTCTAACAGTATGCGTTAAAAACAGAGGTTTAGTTGCACACATTTGCAAATACATGCATAAGCTGCAGGCCCCATCAAGGCACCCTGTATCCTGCAAACCTAAATTTAAAGACTCTATATTTAAAGAGTCTCCATATTCTCCAGACCCTTTATTAGCTTTGTTGCCATTCTTTGTACTTACTCCATTTCCAATACATCCTTCCTGAGGACTTGTGCCCAGAACTGGACAGCATACTCTAGGTGCGGCTGGACCAGAGTCTCGCAGAGCGGGAGAATTATCATTTTCTCTGTGAAGTTAATCCCTTTTTTAATCCATGCCAATATTCTGTTTGCTTTGTTAGCAGCAGCTTGCCATTGCTGAGCCTATCATCCAGGGCCGGACTGGGCTACCGCGATACCGGGAAATTTGCCGGTGGGCCGGCTGCCCCTGGGGCTACTGTGTGGGCAGCGGCGCCTGAAAAAAATATGGCTGCGGGGGCCGGGCCGACAAACAACTACACATGTGCCAGCTCAGTTCCGAAGCTAGCCATGCTCCGGAAAACCCGTACACACTCTGCAATTTTCGGAAGGGCGGGAGCATGCACAGTGACACGATGGCGCTGAACAGTTCCATTCTTAAAAATAAAGCAGTAGCGCGCCGCTCAGTGAGGTCTCGTCTGGCGCACGTGTGCCTCTTCCTACGTCCCCCCCACAGCCATTGAACTCCTGTCCACCCCCACAGTCTCGGACCTCCTGTCCACCCCCCGCCACAGAGCCTCTAACCTCCTGTCTCCCCCCCAGCCTCTACCCCCCTGCCCCCCCGCAGCCTCTGTTCCCAGTCCCCCCTCTGCAGCCTCTAACCTCCTATCCCCCCTCTGCAGACTCTGACCTCCTGTCCCCCCCTCCACAGCCTCTGAACTCCTGTCCCCCCTCCTCTGAACTCTCCTGTACCATCCGCAGCCTCTGACCTCTCCTGTACCATCCGCAGCCTCTGACCTCCCATGTACCATCCGCAGCCTCTGACCTCCCCTGCACAATCGGCAGCATCTGACCTCCCCTGTACCATCCGCAGCCTTTGACCTCCCCTGTACCATCCGCAGCCTCTGATCTCCCCTGTACCATCCGCAGCCTCTGACCTCTCCTGTACCATACGCAGCCTCTGACCTCTCCTGTACCATACGCAGCCTCTGACCTCTCCTGTACCATCCTCAGCCTCTGACCTCCCCTGTACCATCTGTAGCCTAAACCTCACCTAAAGCGGGCGGGCGTAAGGGCGCGTTGTACGTGACCGATTTTTGCCGATCGGAATTTGTGTGACCGTGTGTATGCAAGACAAGTTTGAGCCAACATCCGTCTGAAAAAAATCAATGATTTTGTTGTCGGTATGTCCGATCGTCTTTACGCGGCATAAGACTGAAACTACATCAAATTTTGCTGCCAAAATGAATACTGGTGGGGTGAGGGGGGCACTGCATGGGCCTAAATTCTTCATCTGCCCGGAGATCAGCCTTATAGCGAATCTTGGTCTGCAGTCCGCACCATGACCTCTAATGAGTGTCTTTGGAAGGACAGATATTGCATATGGAAAAAGATGTCAGCGTGGGAGGAAAGAGATAGAAGGTAGAGTTTTCACGGGAGTGTAATTCAGACAAGGGGAACATTAAGTATTCAATTGAGAGGAACACAAGGGCGACCCGGTGAGGGGAGGTGTTGGAGGAGAAGATCGCTCATTATATCAGATGTTCAGGGGGGATAGGCAGGAAACTGTCCCACTGCCAGGTAATTTGCTGCTGGTCCCTCTAGATGAACAATTAGGACGGTTTATTAAGACAAGCTGTAAATCATATTCTGGATCTGGCGTTTTTTAGTGAAAGGAGCAATTTAACAAGAGAAGTCCCAAACTCTCAGATGTGTTTGTACATTGATTACAACATTTTCCCTGTGTTTTAAAGGGAAGATAAGTTGTATATTTATATTTAGAGTTCAGTCTGCAGCCTGCAACACCATTTATATTTTTTATTTCTCCATGAAATATTTTACTACCGTATTTTCCGGCGTATAAGACGACTAAGCGTATAAGACGACCCCCTACTTTTCCAGTGAAAACTTGGGTTTTGGGCTATACTCGCCGTATAAGACTACCCCCTTCTAAAACAACACCACCATTTAAAAAAAAAAATCAGAAACATAAAAAAAAAAACATCAGATTTGATTTAAAGGTACCATAAAACTTTTGATGAAGGGTTTTATACTTGTAGTAGAAGACTGCAGTATATGATAATAATGATTTTGTAGTAGAAGACTGCAGTATATTATGTTGACACCCTAATAATTTTTAGATCCAGTTCAGACTACTGTGTGCATACAGTGTGCACCGCTGAGCCAATCACGGCAGGCAATGCATTTGACTAGATGGTTGATGGATGCAAAGCCTGCTCGGATTGGCAGAGGCTGTGACATCATCAGTCTGCGCCGCACCAATCCGAGCAGGCTTCATTCAGCAACAGAGTGCATCGCCGCCAGGATTGGCTGAGCGGCGTGCACTATATACACAGCATTGCCGAGCACCCGACGGCCACAATAGCAGTACCAAGGCACCAGGCATTTAAACATGGGTTTGGCGGCGTCTTCACCTGGTAACGAGCACCCGGCGGGCTTCTCCTCGATCCGATGGCCTCCTTAACAGGTACCGATCACCCTGCCGGCCTCTGCACCTGGCGTATAAGACGACCCCCCTATTTTGGCAGCATGATTTAGGTGTAGAAAGTCGTCTTATACGCCGGAAAATACGGTATGTTCATTTTTATTTGGCAAACCCAGCTGGATCTTTTCTTAAAGAATATCTAAAAACACTAATACTGCGGACACACGATTGGAAATTCCAACAAGAAAACCGTGGATTTTTTTCTGACGGAATTTTGCCTCAAACTTGTGTTGCATACATACGGTCACACAAAATTCCGACCATTAAGAACACAGTGACGTACAACACTACAACGAGCCAAGAAAAATTAAGTTCAATGATTCCCGAGCATGCGTTGAATTGATTTTTTTTTGCGCGTCGGAATTGCATAGAGACAATCGGAATTTCGGACAAGAACTTTTCCTGTCGGAAAATTTGAGAACCAGCTCTTAAATTTTTGCTGTTGGAAATTCCGACAGAAAAAGTCAGATGGGGCCTACACACGGTCGGAATTTCCGATCAAAAGCTCACATCGAACATAAGGCCCCGTACACACGACCGAACATGTTTGCTGAAACTGGTCCGCGGACCAGTTTCAGTAGACATGTTCGGTCGTCTGTACAGCCGAGCGGACAGGATTCCAGTGTACATTTGCCCGCCGGGCCTTTTTAGAGTGGGCAAATGTTTCTAAACTTGTTTAGAAACATGCCCGCTGGAATCCTGTCCGTCGGACATGTTCGGTCGTCTGTACAGACTTACCGTACATGTCCGAGCGGCCGCCATCCCTCGCATGCGTCGAATGACTTTGACGCATGCGTGGAAGCATTAAACTGCCAGGGCCGCGCACGTCGCCGCGTCATCTTCGCGGCGACGGCGCGGCCTCGTCGCCGCGTATCGTGTACGCGCGGATTTCTGTATGATGGTGTGTACAGCCATCGTACAGAAAGCCCCGGGCAGACATGTACGCTGAAAACGGTCCGGCGGTCTCCTTGGTGGACATTACACTTGCGTTATAACTGTCCCCCTTCCTTTTTTGGGGGTTTACTGGTCCTTTTAATGACTGTGGGTACATTTTGATAATTGCCCACTAGGTGGCAGAATGATTCTTAGTTTTTACATGCAACAAATGTAGCTAAAATCACACAATATGCCCGATAGATTAAAGTTCAATAATCTTTGAATGATAATTATGACTTTTGGAAAAATATTTTGTGAAGAACAGCTGTATAAATAAATTTATAAGAGTATGTAGTCCTCCATGGATGTTCTGTGCATGACAAGCATAAATACAAAATATTGTAATTATTTTAAAACATTTTAAAATCATGACTAGTCAGCTAAAAATACATAAACCTCCCAGGATAGCCTGCTAGCCCCTTAATATATTGTGTTACTTCAGAAGGCAAACTGCTGCTTGTTGTAACTAGATGTGGAATGGCGACCAATTACAGTATTTACAAATCTATAGGCGACAGTTTAATTTTTAATGTTTAAAGTTACAGAGAGGTCTAGTGCTAAAATTATTGATCTCGCTCTAAAGTTTACCACCATTTACATGTGCGCACGACTTACAGAGGGATGGGGGTTCTTTGATTTTTTTTTATTATTTTTTTTTTTACATTGTCCCTGTTTTTTTATTTGTTTTTTGATTACTGTAACTCCTATTACAGGGAATGTAAACATCCCTTGTAATATAAATACGATGACAGGTTCTCTTTATGGAGAGATCTGGGGTCAGAAAGACTCCACGTCTCTTCTTTAGCTTTAAAAGCAGAAGATAAAAAATAAAAATAAATGTTTTTGATCTTTTGCTTTAAAAAAAATAGTTTACTTCCAGACTGAAAGTGACGTTATAAAAAGAATGTTGCATCGTACGTACTGTGTGGCTGATTACTCCCAAAGTAATACTTTTTTTTCATTTTGAATAGAGTAAGATAGGGCTATAACCCCTGTAAGGTTTATTTTTCCCATCTGTGTCCAATTGCAGAGATTTCCCTTTATTTCTTATCCCATAGCCATGACAGGAAGTGAAAGGAAATCCTGAATATTAAAGTGTTACAAACCCCACAGCAGTAAAATCAGTCTGTATATGCAGTAAAGCATGTTTGTTGTGGAACCTAAGGGGTTAATCCTCCACATTGGCCCCCACTGCTGTCAATCAAAGTCAGCTAGCCAATCAGAGGAGAAAGGGGGCAAGGCCAGACCAGGGCACAGTGTCTGAATGGACACAGGGAGCTGTGACCCCTAGCAAGCTGCTTGATGTGAGGGCACTGAATAGGAGGGAGGGGCCAGGATCACAGAAGAGGTAAGTATAATAAGTTTATTATTTTTCTAGGGGAAAAAAACAAAACTTTACAATCACTTTGAGGCCTAGTACACACGAGAGGATCGATCCGCGGAAACGGTCCGGAGGTCCGTTTCCGCGGATAAATCCTCTGGCGGATTTTGATTTCATGGTTGTACTAACCATGAGATCAAAATCCCCGCGGAATTCCCTCCGCGGTGACGTGTCGCGCCGTCGCCGCGATGATGACGCAGCGACGTGCGCGACGCTGTAATATAAGGACTTCCACGCATGCGTCGAATCATTACGACGCATGCGAGGGATGGATTCGGACGGATTGATCCGGTGAGTTTGTACAGACCATCGGATCAATCCGCTGGACTGGATTCCAGCGGATCGATTTCTTAGCATGTTAAGAAATTTTGATCCGCTGGAAATCCATCGCCGGGAAAAATATCCGCTGGATCGTACACACCAGGGGATCTATCCGCTGAAACCGGTCCGCGGATAAATTCCAGCGGATAGATCCTCTCGTGTGTACGGGCCTAAGAAGAAGTCTTGGTGATGTAGCAACACTTCCCACTAGTTTTTACATCTATGCTCCACACACCGGAGCACCTGCAATGTCCCAGGAACCTGCCGTGAACTGTCCCTACCCCCCCAGTGACCTTTCCCTATGCTCCCTATGCATTCTCCCTCGAAAGTGGGTTCCTGTCCTTGGCCACACCTTTGCCAGAAGCACACCAAAATGATGTGGGTTCCCAGGGGCGGACTGACAACTCATGGGGCCCCCGGGCAATAGGAGATTATGGGGGACAAATAAGGAGGAAAGAGGGACAGACAGGGCCGGATTAACAAAGGGGCTATCCTCAAGATAGGCCCATTTGCCCAAAAAAAAGATCGACTTTGAGGATTGTAGCTCGGCGACCAGGGGTCAAAGAGACCCCACCACTGGTCAAAATATGGGGCTCCTATTATTCATGGTTCCGGAGATACGGGGCTGCTTGCACAGTCTGTCAGAAGCTACATACAGAGCGGCCAGTTTATATACAAGCTGACACACTCTGTAGCAGCAGACTGAGAGGATGAGATCAAAGTGCTTATAATAATTATTTGTATATTACTTATGGTAAATAACCCCTTGCCACCCAGGCCGATTTTGACACTTCTCTCCTACATGTAAAATTCATCATTTGTTTTTTGCTAGAAAATTACTCAGATCCCTCAAACATTATATATATATATCTGGATGACGCGGCGCCTCACTGATTCCAGTGTGTTGTGCACCTTGTTGCGCACACACCTGTACCCCGCTGCGCCTGACGACAGTGAGGGGAAGGAGGGGTTTACAATCTGGAACGAGGACAGGTGAGTATAAAAGGAACGCCAAGGAGGATGTTTGGCGTCATTCCCTTTCCATTCTCTGGAGACAGAGGAGGCATCCTTGGGTGTTACAGTGAATGCACCTTTGGCCAAATAGGTCTTTTTTTATTACAAACCCGAAGGTCCTGAATACATGGCGGTTTCCTTTCTATCCTTCCTTTGGTGAGTTTATACTCTGGGAAATCTATCCACTTTGTCTTTAGATATTCCCCCTTCTGGTTTATCTATCCCATTTACCCATCTATTGTTGGGGGTTTATTTTTTCTTTTCTCCCGATATACAGGGCCGGATTCCAGACAAGGCCAGGCTTCGGGGCGGCAGTGGGTACAGGGGCGGCACTGCAGCTGAGAGGAGAGGACACTTTCACTTTCATTTCGAGAGTTCCCCCCTGTCATGTCACGGATGGTGAGAGGAGAGAAAACAGAGGGAGATGGTTCTCAATGTAATTTTCGGCAGCAGCACCCCCCCCTCAGTGTCATATTCGGCAGGGGCACACCCCCCCCCCCGCTTCCCAGTGTCCGGCGGAGGCGGCATTGAAGGACCCGGCCTTGGGGCGGCCAAGGGAGTAAATCCGGGCCTGCCGATATAGTGATATGGTGAGGATTTTCAATGCCATTCCTTGAATCCATTGATTCTGTCCCCCTATGGGTTATAGGGATGAGGAGTTCCTTTGAGCTTTCTATACAAAAGGGAAGGCACCTGCATCTTGGGACATCGGGAGAGGCATACCCCTATATCAGGGATATGCAATTAGCGGACCTCCAGCTGTTGCAAAACTACAAGTTCCATCATGCCTCTGCCTCTGGGTGTCATGCTTGTGGCTGTCAGTCTTGCTATGCCTCATGGGACTTGTAGTTCTGCAACAGCTGGAGGTCCGCTAATTGCATATCCCGGCCCTATATTTTTGGCACAGGTTTTTAAAGGAGAAGTGAGTTTTGCTGTTCACATTGTCTGTCTAATGTGGTATGGTGATTTATTTCTCTGTTCTATATATGCTTAATATTTATTTGTATTTTGATTCGTTTTAGATGTGATACTGTTAAATACCTTGAAGAAGAATGTTTTCATTCGAAACGCGTCGGTTTATCTGCCCTATTTTGCCATCAGTCTTCTGGTGATTCCATGACGGACAGTATCTATGTCACATTTCTAATCCATTCTTATCATATATTCTTCATTTATTTTGCATTGTCAATTTTGTAATATATTTATATTTTGTAATAAATTTATATATTTTTTGTAAATTTTTGAGTTTACTATTTGTTGCCTTTAAAATCCCAATCCTTTTTGAGGTTTTTCCAATTTTTTCATTAATTAAGGGATGATGGCAACCACATGCCGCCTTGCATGAGTTGATTTTTTTTCTACATTATATATATATATATAAAAAACACTAAAGTTAGCACAATTTTTTTTGTATACCGTAAGCGAAGCTTGATTTTTTTTTTTTACAGGTTACATGAGGAGGTCTAGTGCTAGAATTATTGCTCTCGCTCTTACGATCGTGGCGTATGTTACCTGAGTGTATCTGGCTCTGATACCAGCCAGGGCCTTCCCAGGGACTGACTAGTATCTCTCCCCAGCCTGTCCCCACACACCCTCTCACCTGCTGGCCTGTGGATGGGGGAATCACTTCTGCAGTGTTATTGTGTTCTGCCAGTGAATACAATGATCAGTGTTGCTAACTATAGTTGGCAGCACTGATTGTTTTGGGAAAAACCTGACAGGCTGGTTGTACTCAGATAACTTGTGTAAAACCAGCTAGCCCATACATAGATCGACTATGGCTGATCTCTGCTTAATTGGCGTAATTTCAATCCATGTATGTACCGCTTAACCTCTACGCATTTCCTAAACATCCTTCCACAAACCTTTACATTTCCCTTCCCAGATTCCTTCATCCTTCTCTCCTGTACATACTGCTCACTGTCATACCCTCCACACATCTCTCCTATACATAGTGCTTACTGTCAACTAACTTTCTCTCCACATTCCTCTCCTGTACATACCGCCCCCCATCATACCCTCCACACTCCTCTCCTGTACATACTGCCCACTGTCATACCCTCCACACTCCTCTCTGGTACATATTACCCTCTGTCATACCTTCCACACTTCTCTTCTGTGCATAGTGCCCACTGTTAGACCCTCCACATTCCTGTCCATCACCTGCACATACTTCCCAGTTTTATACCGTCCATACTCCTCTCCTATGCCTCTTACCCACAAAAACAGTTATAAAATTATACTGAATATCCTCAATGTTAATAGCTCTAGAATGGACACACTTTTGTTAGTTCAACTAAAGGAAATCTTCTCAGTCCTCATATTTGTTCTGCCCTTTATTAGTACTTATTTAATTTTGTGATTACTACTGTGATGTATAGAGCAACATAGGGGATCTCAGCTACTCTAAATATAGCACTTGTAAAAAAAAGTGTCCCTTAAAAATATTTTTGAAATGTTGGCAACTATGCACTTAGGCACTGCCCAAGCGCCCCCGGGTCAGTAGGGGGCCCCATGAGAGGCTCCTGGGATCCTGTGATAATAAAGCGGTAGTAAACTTCACTAACATTACTACTTTTTAGAGGCCCTGTGGTAGGTTATGCCATAGTGTACAAATATGCACAGCATATTAGCACATTAGGGTACACTTAAGTTGTCAGACTGAGCCCTCCAGTGCTGGGCTGTGATCAGTCCGGCGGGTCCCGGGTGCTACCATCTTCACCCGGTCTTCCTTCTGGGCTCTGTGCCTTCGGTCACTTTCCTTGGCTGGGCTGTGTTGATGTCATTCCCATGCATGCTCATGCGCATCCTATCTCTCTCATCCCCCCTTTCTCTCTCATCCTCCCTCCCTTACCCCTCACCCAGTACCGATCCTGACCTCCCTGGGGCCCTAAGCAAAATGATATGTCACATTAAAGTTGAGAAGCGGATGGGGGGGATGCTGCCGAAAATGACATGTCACATTAAAGTTGAGAAGCGGATGGGGGGGGGGGGGGGGATGCTGCCGAAAATGACATGTCACATTAAAGTTTAGAAGGGGGGGGGGGGGTGACATGTCACATTAAAGATTATTAGAGTTGAGAAGCTGTCGGAAATGACATCTTACGTTAAAGTGAGAAGCGGGGGTGCGGACTTCTTACCTCTTCTCCCATGCAGCCAGCGAGTTGAGAAGCGGAGTGAGGGGCCGAAAATGACTTCTTACCAGGCGGGGCCTCTAGTAATTTGAGGGGCCCTCCGCAGCTTTGCGGGGCCCTAAGCGGCTTGCATAGTGAGCCTATAGGGCGGATCGGCCCTGCCCTCTCCCCTCTCTCATCCTCTCTCTCTCTCATCCTCCCTCCCTTACCCCTCACCCCTCTCTCATTCTCTCTCTTTCTCATCCTCCCTCTCTCGCTTTAATTTAATTTGTTATAACAAAAAAAAATGTGTATATTTATTTATTTATTATTTATAAAAGGCTCACCAAAATCCTCAGCACCAGGCCCACGATGTTCTTAATCTGGCCCTGGGGACAGAGGGACATTGCTCCAAATCAGAGACAGTCCCTCGAAATCAGGGACAGTTGGGAGCTATGCCAACTCTCCTCTTAAGGAACTTGTATGGAAAAACTCCAAGCATTCGATTCCCTTTTGAGTCTCCCCTTTCCATGTAATAATGGCACAGAGCCACCTACTGGCAGGAAAGCTAACTGCTCCTGCTCACAGACCTAAAAGCAAACTGAGGCAGCAGCTCCAGCCATTGATCTGTGCAGAGCATAAATCTGGTCATTCACAGAGTGTAACATTTAGTACCGCCAGCAATTGCTGTTCTTTCTGCAGCACCAACAACCATCGGGGTAATGGAAATGAAGGGGTTAATGGGAGGAAACGCTCACTTGAAGGATCATAGTGTAAGAATAACCATCGTTTTTTTTAATATATTGAATCAGTTTAACTGCAACTGCTCACTGCAACACTAATACGTTAACGATATTACATTTTAAGCTGCGGCTGGAGGTTTTATAGCACGGTCCTCTCCGCTCCATGCCAAGAATATTACCGTCCCTGAATAAACACAAGATATGTAACAGGAAAAGAAGGAATAATCTTGATTTTTTTTCTTTTTTTCGAGCTGGGAATGTCTGCATTGTTCACAAGTGGAAAATCTATTAACATGTAATAGTCGGACTGCCCCAGCACGTGGAAATCATCACTAGGAATAAAATTTCATTTCAGAAAAGGTTATTATCCCATTACCGTTTTATTTTAGCCTATATTTTATTAATTACTCCAGGCTGTATTATTAAATGAGCAGTCTCCTTTAATGAATGGACTTTTATTCAGTTAGCGCAGTTTAAAGGGAACTAAGCTACTTTCATTGCGTTATTTTTGTCAAATTTACCGGAAAGCATTTAACATGATTTTTATGTTTTTGTGCTTTTTCGCAGTTCCGATTTCTGAATGAGCACATTTCAAACGAAACTCTGGGCAGAAAGAAATAACACCAATTAATTCAGTTCTGTATTTATTAATACATCATTAAATGTATGGAGTTTTAAATGCAAGCTGTGTAAGTACCTGGATTTGACCTGGTTTCAGCTTCCTGCAGTCCTTGTACAGCAGAGCTCAGGCTGAGAGAAGGAGAGGCAGTACAAGGAGCCAGTCACGTTGTAATAAGGAGCATGCTGATAGGAGGAAAAAGCAGAGTGTTGGAAAAAAATGAACTTATCATGGTACTGCTACTCCTTCACTAAATACTCACTAGGCTGGGGGAGGGTCCACGGCAGCCTGGACTCAGAGAAAATAGATTTTATGATGCTGGACATCATTAAACTCAAAAGACTGAGGAAACCTAGTGAAGGAAGAGGACAGGGGGACAGCTAAAGATTGAAAATGAGTATTACAGCAAAAGCTACTCTTTTATTTTTTAATGGGCTACTTTTTTTTTTATACCAGAGTTCTACACAGGGGAGGGCTGACAGGGGGGGGGGGCAGGGTGGAAATCTCCCCCCTGGGCTGGTGACAATGTGCACAGCCACCGGCCGCCCCTACCAAATGCTGTTTTTGCAGAGCAGGAATATGCCTGCTGGATCTCTGTTAACACAGTTCACGGCCGCTGCTTACCTCCCACTGTGCAGCCGTGCCTGTGTCAGCTCCGAGGTAGATGGCTGCAGGGCTGAGCTATGTCTTGTCTCACACATAGCTCAGCCTCAGCGCACACCAGCAATGACATCCCCTTCTCTCTCTGCACAGACACGAAGAGAGATAGAGCTCATCTGCTCCTCCTCCTTCTGAGTCTGCCCCGCCCACACTCCCCGGGCATGTGTGGGCACTGGACAGGAAGTTTGAACCCAAAAAAGCATCAGACAGCCTGCCTGTATATGGGGTCTGTGCGGACTCTGATGTAAGTGGAGGCTCTGTGCGAACTCTGATGTAAGGGGAGGCTCTTGTGCAGACTCTGGTGTAAGGGGAGGCCTCTGTGCAGACTCTGATGTAAGGGGAGGCCTCTGTGCAGACTCTGATGTAAGGGGAGGCCTCTGTGCCGACTCTGATGTAAGGGGAGGCCTCTGTGCGGACTCTGATGTAAGGGGCACCTCTGTGCGAACTCTGATGTAAGGGGTACCTCTTTTCGGACTCTGATGTAAAGGGAGACTCTGTGCGGACTCTGAGGTAAGGGGGGCCTCTGTGTGGACTCTTGTGATCATGAAAAATCTTAGACTGTTTTCCACGATCCATCACTTTTCCACGCTCTATGGGCCACTTGACTGGACTTGCCCCCCAGGCCTAAGGCTGCCAGCCCTCCCCTGGTTCTACATAAAAACCCAACACCATTCGAATTCCTTCCCCACTATTCTAAGTCCTGTCCCTGAGCTACTTGCTTACTATATCGAAAATAAAATAAGAAATATGTTTTTTGCTTTAATATCTACTTTAACCACCTCAATACCGGGCACTTTCACCCCCTTCATGTCCAAACTATTTTTAAGCTTTTAGCGCTCTCACACTTTGACTGACAATTGCGCGGTCATGCAACACTGTAACCAAATCATTTTTAATCATTTTCTTTACACAAATAAAGCTTTATTTTGGTGGTATTTAAAGGAGTTGTAAAGAAAACATTTTTTTTCACCTTAATGCAATCTATGCATTACGGTGAAAAAACATCTGTTGATGCCGGGCCCCCCCCCCCGAGCCCCCGTTTTACTTACCTGACCCCTCGAAAGTCCCGCGATCCTCTTCGCCACTCAGCCTGGCCGCTGATTGGCTAGAGCGGATGGATTGAGAGCAGCGCAGCCATTGGCTGGCGCTGCTGTCAATCACATCCAGTGACACGGCGTGCCAAGGGGCGGGGCTGAGTGATCGGGGCCACTCTGTGCAAAACGAACTGCACAGTGGAGGTAAGTATGACATGTTTGTTATTTTAAATAATTTTTTTTACCTATAGTAACCCTTTAATCACTGCTTTTTTTTTATTATTTAAAAAAGAAAAAAGACCAAAATTAAAAAAAAAGTTTTCTAGTTTCTGTCAGTAAATTTTGTAAATAAGTAATTTTTCTCCTTCACTGGTATGCGCTTATGAGACAGCACTGGTGGGCACTGATAGGTTGCACTGATGAGGTGGCACTTATAGGCACTGATTAGGTGGCACTGACAAGGATTATGCACTGATAGGTGGCATTGGTGGGTATGAATAGGCAGCACTGATGGGAACTGATGGGCAGCACTGATGGAGGTGAAGTGGTTAAGCACAAAGTACATATGTAGAGGACTCCCCCCCCCACCCCCACCCCATCAGAACACTTATGCCACATACACACGATCAGATTTTCCGTCAGAAAAGCCTTGTATGTTTTTTCCGACGAAATTCCGCTCAAGCTTGGTCACACAAAAGTTCTCTGAACTTTCGACCGTTAAGAACACGGTGACGTACAACACTACGATGAGCCAAGAAAATGAAGTTCAATGCTTCCGAGCATGCGTCAAATCATTCCCGAGCATGCGCCGGAATTTTGCATGTCTGAATTTTGCTCGTCGGAATTGCTACAGACGATCGGATTTTCCGATAGGAATTCTTTCCGTCGGACAATTTGAGAACCGGCTTTCAATCTTTTGTTGGCAGAAATTCCGACAGCAAAAGTCCGATGGAGCATACACACGGCCGGAATTTCCGTTCAAAAGCTCACATCGGACTTTTGCTGTCGGAATGTCCGATCGTGTGTACGGGGCATAAGATGAATTAATAAACAAATACAGACTGGTTAAACACACAGCTTTTTTTTTATCTGTACTACTTCTTTATTCTGGCTTTTTGAAAAAACAAAAGCAATATATCGGAGGTTGGGGGAAAGGTTTATTTTAGCATTGCATTTAAAAAACATTACAGTAAAACCTTGGTTTGAGAGTAACTTGGTTTGAGAGCGTTTTGCAGACAAGCAAAATGTTTTAATACATTTTGACCTGATATACAAGCAATGTCTTGATATAAGAGTAGCGCCATGTCACAACTGAGTATAAAAAAGAAGAGTGGAGCCTCAAAGTGTAGCAATATGGTTACATTTAACCACTTAAGACCCGGACCAAAATGCAGCTAAAGGACCAGGGCAGGTTTTGCGATTCAGGACTGCGTTGCTTTAACAGACAATTGTGCGGTCGTGCAACGTGGCTCCCAAACAAAATTGACGTCCTTTTTTTCCCACAAATAGAGCTTTCTTTTGGTGGTATTTGATCACCTCTGCGGTTTTTATTTTTTGCGCTATAAACAAAAATAGAGTGGCAATTTTGAAAAAAATGCAATATTTTTTACTTTTTGCTATAATAAATATCCCCCAAAAATATATAAAAAAACATTTTTTTTCCTCAGTTTAGGCCGATACGTATTCATCTACCTATTTTTGGTAAAAAAAATCGCAATAAGCGTTTATCGGTTGGTTTGCGCAAAATCTATAGCGTTTACAAAATAGGGGATAGTTTTATTGCATTTTTATTAATTATTTTTTTTGTTATTACTAATGGCGGCGATCAGCGATTTTTTTTGTGACTGCGACATTATGGCGGACACTTCGGACAATTTTGACACATTTTTGGAACCATTGTCATTTTCACAGCAAAAAATGCATTTAAATTGCATTGTTTACTGTGGAAATGACTGTTGCAGGGGGCGCTGTAGGGGTTATGTGTCACCTAATGTGTGTTTACAACTGTAGGGGGGCGTGGCTGTAGGTGTGACGTCATCAATCGTGGATCCCTATAAAAGAGATCACACGATCGATGACACCGCCACAGTGAAGAACGGGGAAGCCGTGTTTACACACGACTCTCCCTGTTCTTCAGCTCCGGGGACCGATCGCGGGACTCCAGCGCCGATCGTGTCTGCTGGTCCCGCGGTCCCGGTCACGGAGCTTAGGACCGGGTTGCGGGAGACCGGCTTGGCTTAAAGATCAACGTACATATACGTTGATGTGCCCAGCTGTGCCATTCTGCCGACGTATATGTGCAGGAGGCGGTCCTTAAGTGGTTAATGAAGGTACAACATTTAGCAACTTATTGCTACACTTAGAGGTTCCTCTCTTCTCTTGTAAACGCTGTAAAAAAAAAGCTTTGATATACAAGTGCTTTGGATTACAAGCATGTTTCTGGAATGAATTATGCTCGCAATCCAAGGTTTTACTGTATATACAGAAGACCAAAACAAAGGGAAGCTAAGGATTAAAGAGGTTACAAAGGGATTTAGTTCCAAAAGAGGCACATTCCCTCCAAATTAGGGATGGCTCAGAGCCATGGACCAGGGCGACAACGCTACCCCACCATAGATACAGTACAGTGAGCGTTGTCACCCTAGGACAGGAAGTGTGATACAGGCAGGATCATCAGGAGAAATTGAAAGGAGAATAAAGAAAATTATTGCAATCACCACATGTAAAGACTAGTAATCTGCAAAATGTTACATTTTTATTCTTGGGTTTAAATACACTTTAGTAAAAAAAGACATATATCAATTGTAAGTTGTAGATACACATTTGTCTTAAATGTGTCTTTTTCAATAAGTGGCCCGTGAGCCAATCCCTGCGCTTTGATTCTCGTTGTAACCAATCTTTAGCCTCCCGGTGACCCAAATTGTCCTCATTTTACTACAATTCACCATCAGATATCCACTGCCCTCATACACCCTTTACTTCCACAGCCCTCCCCCGTGTCACGTCCCCTTTTCACTTTGACTAAACTGCAACATACGAATGTAATTTGCTCACAAAGCGCGTTAGCTCTGTTACAGCGAGCCGGGTTCACCGTGAAAACAATACCTCACACGAGACCTTTCACAGCATTAGAATGTCAAATCTCTGGGATTGAGGGATTAAAGGTAAACAAGCCTGGAAGAGTACCATACCGAAAGTGTATCAAGGGAGCCCGCGGCGGAGGATTTCGCTGATGTTGCGCTTATTTCATATTTAGTAGGAAAAATGATGAAAGCAAGGCATAAGTTGCCTAAATGCTGTCAGGCATCAGAAGCCAGCAGGCAGAACTGTAGGCCGATAAAATCGATAGAAATAAGTCTGATAAAATTATAAACTAAAATAAATCTGTCATCGGGGAAATGCAGAAGCTGCCGACGCGAGTGACCTGGCTGTTAGGTTGACCCTCTGGGTTCCACACATTGGGCTAGATTCACATAGATCAGCGGATCTTTTTGTGTATTTTGTGCGTGTACTCGAGAGAGGAGCCGGACTGCAGGAGTTGGGAGCAATTGTCACCACTGTGCCATGCAACACAGCTACTGTGCCATCAATTGTCACCACTGTGCCATGCCATCAAACGCAGCCACTGTGCCATCAATTGTCACCACTGTGCCATACCATCAAACGCAGTCACTGTGCCATCAGTTGTCACCACTGTGCCATGCCATCAAACGCAGCCACTGTGCCCCTCAACTGTTGCCACTGTGCCAATTGTCACCACTGTGCCCCATGATGCCACTGTGCCCTTTGTCACCACTGTGCCCCATGATGCCACTGTGCCCTTTGTCACCACTGTGCCCCATGATGCCACTGTGCCCCATGATGCCACTGTGCCCCATGATGCCACTGTGCCAATTGTCACCTCTGTGCCCCATGATGTCACTGTGCCCCTTTCCCTGTAAAAAGCACTTACCTGAGGATTCCATGTGCTCCCTCGATGTCTTCTGCCGCTGTGGTGAAGCTTCAGCCAATCAGGTTCCTGATAACCAGAATCCGGGAACCTGATTGGCTGAAACGGCCGTTTGTCTTATACAATGAGCGCAGATTGCCTGCGCTCAGAGTATAGACAGCTGAGAGCCGGAGAAAAGCCTATCAGAGCCGCTGGCTTTGATAGGCAGTTCCCCTCAGCCAACCAGCTGCCGCTATTCGGGTAACCGGCGTCCCACGTCCGGTTATATGAATAGACAAGGCAGCTGGCAACAACCAATAACATACATTCGTGCATTAATGCACGAATGTATGTTATTTGTTTGCGAGAGGGGGTGGCGTTGGAGCGCCCTCTATAGACGGCCGCCAGAACTGCGGCTAAAATGTCAAAATGACATTTTAGCCGAATAAAAGTTCTTAAAGGGCCCGTTTTTTTTTTATTTTTTTTATTTTTGGTGACTGTGGGAGGGGGGGCGGCGCCCGTGCGTCCCTATGGACGGGCCGCCACTGAATGCCTCTTCTTTTAGAGCATACAGAACCAAGTATCATTTTGTGGTGCTAAGAATTTTTTTTGAAATTTGTTAATGATAACAAGAAAAGCAGTAAAATAGATCTCCTGCAGCCAGCAACAATAGATCCCCCAGCAACAATAGATCTCCTGGCAGCCAGCATCAATAGACCCTCCAGCAGCCATCAACAGTAGATCTTTCCCAGCAACAATTGCCCCCCCCCCTTATAATAGGTGCTAGGATGTAAATTGTCAGGTTAGTGTAATTTGCCCCTTCACCTAATGAGGGAGCTAGAGGCAAATTTATCTCTTTATCTAGTCAGGACTGCTCATGATTTTCTGGTGCTGTTAGGTTTGCCCGGGCTCCTCCCGCCTCCTGGAAACTAGTAAAGCTTTCCAGAATATAGGTGGGCAGCATAAATATGTACGCAGCTCTGGCCAATTATAGGACATTCTTAGGCTGGCATATATATTCTGGGAACACATGGGCTGTGGGTCCTAAAACTGGAATGGAAGAGTGGCCCTGGTTCTTCTAAAGCTCTCCCTCTGTTGTTCTCTATTCAACTAATGGCTCAGCTAAAAGGATCACTGGCTAGAGATCTGAAGAGCTCTGTCTACCTGCCACTTAAAGTGATTCTAAACCCTTTACAACCACTTTATCCTACAGGTAAGCCTATATTAAAGGGTTTGTAAAGCTTCAGGTTTTTTCACCCTAATGCATCCTATGCAGTAAGGCCGCGTACACACGATCGGTTAAACCGTTGAGAACGGTCTGATGGACCGTTTTCATCGGTCCAAACCGATCGTGTGTGGGCGCCATTGGTTATTTAACCATCGGTTAAAAAAAAGCCAACTTGTTTTAAATGTAACCGATAGAAAAAAAACGATCGTCTGTGGGCACGACCATCGGTTAAAAACCTGCGCATGCTCAGAATCAAGTCGACGCATGCTTGGAAGCATTGAACTTCGTTTTTTTCAGCACGTCGTTGTGTTTTACGTCACCATGTTCTGACACAATCGTTTTTTTAACTGATGGTGTGTAGGCACGACTGATCATCAGTCAGCTTTACCGGATAACTGATGGAAAAATCTATCAGACCGTTTTCATCAGACTAACCTATTGTGTGTACAGGGCATAAGATGAAAAAACATCCAATGCTTACAAGAACGGGGGTTAGCTCTTGCAGGGAGGAGCCGAGACAGCCACCAATGGACCCCAGAAGACCAGGATCGGGCCACTCTGTGCAAAACAAACTGCACAGAGGAGGTAAGTATGGTATGTTTGTTATTTAAAAATAAAAAATTAACCCTTACAACCCCCTTAAGGCTTACCTGTAGCTACCCAGGATATCGTCTAAACCTGAACAGTTTAGGAGATATCCCCTGTCCCCTGCACGTGCTGATGTTATCGGCACATGCACACTGGCGAAAATTTAAGCAATGGCACCTATGTGCCGTTGTTTCAGTCGGTGTGTCGTTACCGGCATCTCCCGCACGAACGCGCGGGAGTGACGTCATTGCGTCTCCTGCCAATCACAGTGCCTGAGCCACGATAACCGGAAGTAAGCGCCAGGAGAAATGTCGTCGGCCGGAGGGGGAGACGTGGACCACTGCAGGGGGCTTCGATCTGAGGTAAGTAATACATACTGAGCTAGTATGCATAGCATACTAGCTCATTATGCCTTTGTCTTGCAGGTTTTTTTTTCTCTTTCTTTAGGGTTTACTTCCTCTTTAATGCAAGGAACTTTGCTCAAGTTTCTTTACCTCTACACTGTTAAATCTGGAGAATTCTCTTCCATATGCTCCCAGGAAGAGACTTTACCTAAGGCTCCATCTTAGAACAGCTCTTCAAGTTGTGAAAAGTTTTGTATCGGAGTATCCTACTGTAACGGTATGGCCCGTGGGACCCAGAAGGGTGTGGGGTACTCCTGTTTCAGCTTTACCAATGACTCTTGTGTCTAGGGCCATCCTATGTCCACTAGGGGCATAGGATGACTGAGAACTGATATGAGATGGGACAGTATTGATAATTCACAATGTATTCAAGAATGTCTAGAAGAACTAATTACAACCGGTCAATAGAGTGACTCATTCAATATGGAACATAGTCTGTCAAGGGGGTAATTAAGTCTGCTACTGTCATGTAAATTAACCTTAGTTTGGCTTCTAAAGACCTGTTCATTGTGTGATGCTAATTAACACTGTATTGTGTGAAAGTTCTATTGATGATAGATGTGGAATGTGAATTAACACAATCTAAAAGGTCAGATGTCTGACTTATGTTTACTAAAGGAATGTGTGATGTATTGAGGTGAAAAGAGCTTATCTCAGACTGACCTCGTCTGGGTAAATGATTAGTAATTAGCTCATGTAGATTATCTGAATGTCATTATCTAAACGATGTGTATTGAGCTCCTAGTGTCATGTTATGGGTGGAGTTAAGCCATTGTTTCTTGGGACTTCTAACTGCATAAGAAGAGCTTGAGTTTACCATTAAAGTCTATCCGTTTGGAGCCAGAGAACAGAGCTGTGTCTCGTTTGTCTGGGGAATTTTTCTGGGTCCTGTCTGCTGGATTGTGGAGTGTTGAGAAGCTGTCGTGGGTTGGAGAAATGGAATATTGTAAACGGCGTTAACCCATGACCGTTACACCTACTACAACCCCTTACCCTGTCCAAGTTCCTCTACAATAAAACTACAAAACAACACTCCTAGATTGCCTTTTCCAATGAGTGGAAGTGTGTGTGTGCACCTGGCTACGGAAATTCCTTGTGCCTGGCTGCCAGCACTGAAGTGGGGGAATACCTCAGCAATACTCTAGCAGCTCCTACTGGGGTAGTGCTACAAATAGATCACCCACCAGCAGAAATAGTCCGACCAAGCCACAATATACCCCCTGCAACAATAGATCACCCCCAGCACCAATATATCCCCCAGCAGCTAGCAACAATAGACCCTCCAGTAGTGGCGTATCTAGGGTATGGCAGCCATTGTAAGTGCCATGGGCACCATGGGGGGGCGACAAAAAAGTCGCCCCCGCACAAAAAAAAACACCCGTCCTGCGGCCACCTCTCGGCTCTCGCGGTCCCTCTGTCTGTCCCCAGTATCCTTCTCTGTCCCTGTCACACTGTGTCCCTCTCTGTCCTTGTCACACTGCGCCCCTCTCTGTCCTTGTCACACTGTGTCCCTCTCTGTCCTTGTCACACTGTGTCCCTCTCTGTCCTTGTCACTCTGCGCCCCTCTCTGTCCTTGTCACACTGCATCCCTCTCTGTCCCCGGCGTCCCTCTCTGTCCTCATCACACTGGGTCCCTCTCTGTCTTTCCCCAGTGTCCCTCCCTGTCCCTGGTGTCCCTCCCTGTCCCTTGATTGTGTGTTAGTGTGTCATTGATTTTGTATGAGTTACTGTGTGCACCAATGTATTTTGACAAGTGTGAGGTGTGCCAGTGTGTTGGCATCATCAGTGATTTTTGTATCAGTGTGTGCCCGGGGGCCATTGTTAGCTGTTTTTTTTGTTAAGGTAACGGTTATCTGAAAAATGGGTTTTGAATGTTTTGACAAGGGCGCAGTTTAAGTGCTTGCCATAGGCGCCATTTTGACTAGAAACGCCTCTGCCCTCCAGCACACTCCAGTGCCCATTGTCATTGCATACATTCAGTGCTGGAGATGCTGAAACTGCGTTCTCCGGCGATCACGATGGAAAAAAAGCCATGCCGTTATGTATTCACTACATAAAAGTATTGTTTCTAATTGAAGACAGTTTAGATACCTGAATCTATCTTTATATTAGATTTCTATAAACCAATGTACTCCCTAGAAAGGATTCAGATTGGGAGTGAGCAAGGGGGAGCAGCACTGTGACCCTATCAGGCTTTATTGCATTGCATGTTGTTGGTAAGCCATGACTGGGAACCAGTTTACAAGAAGGGAAAGCAGAGGAGCAGTATGATTGCTCAGTCAGTGAAGTTCTGCTCCTTCATTGTACTGCCTAAATGCAATAGAGGACAATGAGCTGTAGGTTTCCCTCCTTTCCTCTACCACTTGTTCTGCAAGACTATTGAGTACCTGTGGAGCTCCCACTATTCAAAAGCTGAATACAGTAGAAGGCAGCTCAGGTTTGGAGACCTAACCATTTCCAGTGGCCTTTTGGGCAGCATCTGGATGTCTTAGCCCATGCAGGAGTGAGTTTGCTGAAACGGCATTGCACTGCAAATGAATTATATTAGAGATGAAGAAATGTCAGCATTGTGGAAACATCCATATTCACACACTGAGCTACTAATTTCCTTTAACCACTTAAGACACGGACCAAAATGCAGCTAAAGGACCTTGCCCCTTTTTGCGATTTGGCACTGCGTCGTTTTAACTGACAATTGCGCGGTCGTGCGACGTGGCTCCCAAACAAAATTGGCGTCCTTTTTTCCCCACAAATAGAGCTTTCTTTTTATGGTACTTGATCACCTCTGCGGTTTTTATTTTTTGCGCTATAAACAAAAATAGAGCGACAATTTTGAAAAAAATTCAATATTTTTTACTTTTTGCTATAATAAATATCCCCCAAAAATATATAAAAAAAATATTTTTTGCTCAGTTTAGGCCGATACGTATTCTTCTACCTATTTTTGGTAAAAAATCGCAATAAGTGTTTATCGGTTGGTTTGCGCAAAATTTATAGCGTTTACAAAATAGGGGATAGTTTTATTGCATTTTTATAAATTATTATTTTTTTACTACTAATGGCGGCGATCAGCGATTTTTTTCGTGACTGCGACATTATGGGGGACACTTCGGACAATTTTGACACATTTTTGGGACCATTGTCATTTTCACAGCAAAAAAGGCATTTAAAATGCATTGTTTATTGTGAAAATACCAAATGCAGTTTGGGAGTTAACCACAGGGGGCGCTGATGGGGTTATGTGTGACCTAATATGTGTTTACAACTGTAGGGGGGTGTGGCTGTAGATGTGACATCATTGATTGTGTCCCCCTATAAAAGGGATGACACGATCGATGCTGCCGCCACAGTGAAGAACGGGGAAGCCCGATCGTGGGACTCCAGCGGCGATCGGGTCCGCGGGTCACGCGGTCCCGGAGCTTCGGACCGGTTTGAGGGAGCGTGCCGTGGGCACGCGCCGCGACCCCGCGGCTGGGCTTAAAGGACAACGTACATATACGTTGATGTGCCCAGCCGTGACATTCTGCCAACGTATATCGGCGTGAAGGGGTCCTTAAGTGGTTAAAAAAACAGGAAGATTGGTGTTAGGGTTACAGGGAGGGTTAGGATTAGTGATAGGGCTAGAAGGAACGTTGGGGTGAGGTTTACAGGGAGGGTTAGTGTTAGGGTTACACCAAGGGTTAGGGTTAGTGAGAGGTTACAGGGAAGGTTGGGGTGAGGATTACAGGAATGTAAATTGTTAAGGTTATGAAGAGGGTTAGTGTAAGGGTTAAGGCCCATACACAAGATCTGACTTTTCGACAACAATAGTCCAACGGACGTGTTTTAATCGGACAATTCAACCGTGTGTATGCTCCATCGGACAATTGTTTTCGGTTTTTCAACGGACAAATGTTCGCTGTGCATGCGCTCAAAATTTCCGGCAACAAATGTCCGATGGAGACTAATCTGATCGTGTGTACACAAGTCCATCGGACTAAAGTACAAACACGCATGCTCCGAACCAATGCTAAAGATCAGACAACAATTGCAGAAGTTACCCAAAGGGTGGTGGTAAAGAGCTGAAAAATTACGTGATTTGGTGAATGTTGGCTGAAAAAGTTCTGCCGTGTGTATGCAGAACAAGTTCACGGGCCAATGCCCCCTTGGACAAAAATCCACGGAAAAGTCAGATGGAAGTCTGATCGTGTGTATGAGGCTTTACAGGGAGGGATAAAGTGAAGGTTATAGAAAAGTATAGTGTAAAAGTTACAGGGTGGGTTAGATTTAGGGTTACAGGAAAGTAAATTGTTATTGTTACAGGGAGGGTTGGTATTAGGGTTACAGGGAGGGTTGGTGTTAGGGTTACAGGGAGGGTAAGTGTTAGGGTTACAGGGAGGGTTGGTGTTAGGGTTACAGGGAGGGTTGGTGTTAGAGTTACAGGGAGGGTTGGTGTTAGGGTTACAGGGAGGGTTGGTGTAAGGCCGGGTACACACGAACAAACATGTATGGTGAAAGCGGTCCGTCGGACCGTTTTCACCATACATGTCTGCCAGAGGGCTTCTGTACGATGGTTGTACACACCATCGTACAGAAGTCCGCGCGTAAACAATACGCGGGGCGTGTCCGCGGTGTCGCCGCGTCGATGACGCGGTGTCGCCGCGACAATGACGCAGCGACGTGGGCGGCCCGCCTTTAAAATGCTTCCACGCATGCGTCGAAGTCATTCGACGCATGCGAGGGACGGCGGGCGCCTGGACATGTACGGTAGGTCTGTACTGACGACCGTACATGTCCGAGCGGGCAGGATTCCAGCGGACTGTTTTAAAACAAGTCCAGGAATATTTGTCTGCTGGGAAAAGGCCCGGCGGGCAAATGTTTGCTGGAATTCGGCCCGCTCGCGCCCACACACGACCGAACATGTCTGCTGAAACTGGCCCGCGGACCAGTTTCAGCAGACATGTTTGGTCGTGAGTATGGGGCCTTAGGGTTACAGGGAGGGTTGGTGTTAGGGTTACAGGGAGGGTTGGTGTTAGGGTTACAGGGAGGGTAAGTGTTAGGTTTACAGTGAAGGTTAGTGTTAGGTTTACTGGGCGGGATATAATGAAGGTTACAGTTGTGCTCATAAGTTTACATACCCTGGCAGAATGAATGATTTCTTGGCAATTTATCAGAGAATATGAATGATAATACAAAAACGTTTCTTTCACGCATGGTTAGTGTTTGGCTGAAGCCATTTATTATTAATAAACTGTGGTTACTCTTTTTAAATCATAATCACAACAGAAACTACCCAAATTACCCTGATCAAAAGTTTACATACCCCAGTTCTTAATATCGTGTATTGCCCCCTTTAACATCAATGACAGCTTGAAGTCTTTTGTGGTATTTGTGGATGAGGCTCTTTATCTAGTCAGCTGGTAAAGCTGCCCATTCTTCTTGGCAAAAAGCCCCCAGTTCCTGTAAATTCTTGGGCTGTCTTCCATGAACGGCACGTTTGAGATCTCCCCAGAGTGGCTCAATGATATCCACATCTCTCCCATAATGTCCACATCTCCCCTCATACTGTAATATCCACATCTCCCCCCATACTGTAATATCCACATCTCCCCACATACTGTAATATCCACATCTCCCCACATACTGTAATGTCCACTTCTCCCCCCATACTGTAATGTCCACATCTCCTCCCATACTGTAATATCCACATCTCCTCCCATACTGTAATATCCACATCTCCCCCCATACTGTAATATCCACATCTCCCCCCATACTGTAATATCCACATCTCCCCCCATACTGTAATATCCACATCTCGCCCCATACTGTAATATCCACATCTCCCCACATACTCTAATGTCCATATCTCCCCCCATACTGTAATATCCACATCTCCCCTCATACTGTAATATCCACATCTCCCCCCATACTGTAATATCCACATCTCCCCCCATACTGTAATATCCACATCTCCCCACATACTGTAATGTCCACATCTCCCCCCATACTGTAATATCCACATCTCCCCTCATACTGTAATATCCACATCTCCCCCCATACTGTAATATCCACATCTCCCCCCATACTGTAATATCCACATCTCCCCACATACTGTAATGTCCACCTCTCCCCCCATACTGTAATATCCACATCTCGCCCCATACTGTAATATCCACATCTCCCCCATACTGTAATATCCACATCTCCGCACATACTGTAATGTCCACATCTCCCCCATACTGTAATATCCACATCTCCCCCCATACTGTAATGTCCACATCTCCCCACATACTGTAATGTCCACATCTCCCCCATACTGTAATGTCCACATCTCCTCCCATACTGTAATGTCCACATCTCTCCCATAATGTCCACATCTCCCCCCATACTGTAATATCCACATCTCCCCCCATACTGTAATGTCCACATCTCCCCCCATACTGTAATATCCACATCTCCCCCACATACTGTAATATCCACATCTCCCCCGTAATGTCCACATCTCCCCCCACTGTAATATCCACATCTCCCCCCCAAACTGTAATATCCACATCTCCCCCCCATACTGTAATATCCACATCTCCCCCACATACTGTAATATCCACATCTCCCCCCATACTGTAATATCCACATCTCCCCCCATACTGTAATATCCACATCTCCCCCACATACTGTAATATCCACATCTCCCCCCCACTGTAATATCCACATCTCCCCCCCAAACTGTAATATCCACATCTCCCCCCCATACTGTAATATCCACATCTCCCCCCCATACTGTAATATCCACATCTCCCCTGTAATGTCCACATCTCCCCCATACTGTAATGTCCACATTCCCTGCTCGCGCCGCTACTAGGCCGCCGCCGGGTTAACCAAGATGGCCGCAGCTCTTGAGCTAGGCTGAAGCCGCAGCCTTTCCTATGAGCGAGACCGCAGAGCTCAATCCGCGGATCGTCCCGATCAAAATTATTTTGATCGATCAAAGAAATTAACGATTAATCGAGGAATTAATCGTTCATTTCCGCAGCCCTAATATAGATAGATGATTATTCATTTAATTACATTTTTCCATAGAGATTATTATTATTATTATATAGAATTTAAATAGCGCCAACAGTTTGCGCAGCACTTTACAACGTGAGGACAGACAGGACAGTTACAATACAATTCTTGTCAAATTTGTTTATTGAATTTCAATAAATAACAACAAAGGTGCAATTGATAAGTAACATACAAGAGATACAATTGATGGTAGTGGGAGTAAAGATCACATACAAGTATATAGTATCAATCTGAAGTTCCAAAAATATTTTAAGAAATTTTGACTTAACCTATTCAGTTAGAAATCTAACATCTCACAAAAAATATGTTTTATGTTGAAAATGAGAGGTTAAAACTCAGAGAACGTATTTATAATATAATCTCAAGTGCTAGAGAGAAAAAATAAGGATTCTGAATATTATCTTACTTAAATAATTTGAGTACAATATAGAAGATATTAAAGATTGGATTTGTGTAGGAACAATAGATTTGCGTTGTATTATGGAATAATTATAACATTTGTTTAATGTTCTTTAAGAAAATAAAGAGATAAGAAATCCGCTACCAACTTTGTGTATAAAGAAAAATTGAAGAAGGGAGAAAAAGGGTAATGACTTGAAAAATGCAATTTTTTAAAATGGTCATTAAAAACGATCGTGTGTAGGCTCTAGAGCATTTTTCTCTACGTGAAAAATGGCAATTTTTTTTGTTGTGGCCCATATTTTATCCCATCCAGTTGCTTCTAACTGAAATACAGAAAAAACAAGAATGACCCCCTAAGGGTGGGACTTTGAAAGTGACCACAAACCAAAATGTATAAAAAGTATATACATTTATTATAGAGTACAAAATATATAAAACAGTACAGTGGAATACATTATATCCAGAAAAATGTTGTTGCTGAGAATAAACAAGAAACTGCTCAAAGTCATACCGACAGCTGTTTCGGTATATAGAAACCTTCTTCAAGGGTTTTATGGACATTTAAGGTCAAGATCAGAAAAGTGTCTAGGAAAGAAACACACATTGTATTAATTTAAATACCCTGAACAAATCAAGCATTGATATTACAACAAATGAATAAAGACATATTAAAAAAAAAAAAAGCACTAATTGTGAAATAAATAAAAAATTGTAAAATAATATATTGCTTACATAATCAAACAAATAAATAAATTAGTATTCCAAGTGTCTGAAAATATGCACAGCACGAGTTGTCATTTGGAGAAGGAGCACACAAGTATGTCTCCCCGATGAGGTTCCAGACCAAAAACAAGCCTCCTAAAGGGGTCCCCTCCAACAATGAGCAAGTCGGGTTGGACACCATCAAATCCTCTCTTGGTCTAGATATAGACACATAAAAAAAAGAAAAGAAGAGACAGGGCAGAACAATAGTATTAAGTGTCGTTTCCTTTGCAAATGATTAAACAAAAATGCAAAGTGAAAAGTATACATAAATCTATAGGGCTAGATCCACGTACATCGGGGCATTAATCTGCCGGGCGTAGCGTATCTAAGATACACTACGCCGCCGTAACTTTTTTTGAATCCTCAAAGAATTCACGCCGTAAGTTAAGGCAGGGTAGTGTATCTTTGGCGGCGTAATGGCGCGGCATTCAAATCTCTGTGATGGGGGCGTGTTTTATGTAAATACGTCGTGACCGGACGTAAACAACATTTTTTTTAACTGCGCATGTGCCGTCCGTAGGGGGTATTCCAGTGTGCATGCTCGAAATGAAACCGGAACCAGCCAATGCTTACGACGGTGACGTCATTCTACGCAAATTCCTATTCGCGAACGACTTATGCAAACAACGTAAAAAATTCAAAATTGGACGCGGGAACGACGACCATACTTAACATTGAGTACGCCACCATATAGCAGGTTTAACTATATGCCGGAAAAAGCTGAACGCAAACGACGTAAAAAAAATGCGCCGGCCGGACGTACGTTCTTGGATCGCCGTAACTAGCTAATTTCCATACTCAACGCGGAATTCGACGGAAAGGCCATCTAGCGGCCGGCGGAAAAAATGCACCTAAGATCCGACGGCGTACTAAGACGTATGCCTGTCGGATCGACCCGAGATGCCGTCGTATCTTGTTTTGTAGATACAAAACAAAGTTACGACGCGGGAATTTTAAAATTACGCGGCGTATCAATAGATACGCCGGCGTAATTCTTTTGTGGATCTGGCCCATAATCTATAGCACTTTACAGGTAGAAAGTTTTATTGATATAAATCTCTTTTCTCATGTGAACAGATCCCCTTCCCCACCATTTTTTGGACCAATTTAGGGTACTTACCCCTTTCCAACTACCATTCTAATATTGGTACTTGCTTTTTATTTATTTTTTTCAGATGCACTAATTAGTGCGCTTCTTAGGAAGGGCTGTACACCTCTTGGTCATTGTGAATCTAGCTCTGTTTGGAAGATCTTTTGAATCTGGAGTTGCTGGTTTTGATACCTGAATCTTAGGTGGGAGTTTGCCCTGTTCACATTTATTTATTATCCATTATGTATACTTTTTACTTTTCATTTTTGTTTAATCATTTGCAAAGGAAACAACACTTAATACTATTGTTCTGCCCTGTCTCTTCTTTTCCTTTTCATGTGTCTATATATAGACCAAGAGAGGATTTGATGGTGTCCAACCCGACCTTGCTCATTGTTGGAGGGGACCCCTTTAGGAGGCTTGTTTTTGGTCTGGAACCTCATCGGGGAGACATACTTGTGTGCTCCTTCTCCAAATGACAACTCCAGCTGCGCATATTTTCAGACACTTGGAATACTAATTTATTTATTTGTTTAATTATGTAAGCAATATATTATTTTACAATTTTTTATTTATTTCACAATTAGTGTTTTTTTTTTTTTTTATGTGTCTTTATTTATTTGTTGTAACATCAATGCTTGATTTGTTTAGGGTATTTAAATTAATACAATGTGTGTTTGTTTCTTAGACACTTCTGATCTTGACCTTAAATGTCCATAAAACCCTTGAAGAAGGATTCTATATACCGAAACAGTTGTCGGGTGTGACTTTGAGCAGTTTCTTGTTTATTCTCAGCAATTTCTGGATATAATGTGTTCTACTGTACTGTTTTATATATTTTGTACTCTATAATAAATGTATATACTTTTTATACATTTTGGGCCAGATCCTCAAAAGAGATACGCAGACTTAACTGCTGTTCAGTCTGTGTCTAACTTTGGAAACGATCCTCAAAAGGCTTTTTCCAAAGTTAGGCAGAAGATCAGGCATGTGTAATTGAATTACACTGCCGAATCTTAGGATGCAGTACCGCATCCGCCGCTGGGGGCATTTCGAGTGGAAATGCCGTTGCTAGTATGCAAATTAGCATTTCAGGCGATCCACAAAGCTTTCCAGCTTCGTTTTTTCGCCGTAAGTGTTATTTTGCAAGTGTAAAACTAGGGCTGATGTTACAAAGTGTAAACTAGTCACACCATGTAAAAGCCCATTCCAGCGACGGCATTTGGTATGCATTCCCGAGGGAGAACTCCACGGCAATTTGTAAAGACAAAACCGGCATGGGTTCCCCCCCAGGAGCATACCAGGCCCTTAGGTCTGGTATGGGTTGTAAGGGGACCCCCCTACGCCGAAAAATCGACGTAGGGGGTCCCCCTACAATCCATACCAGACCCGTATCCAAAGCACGCTACCCGGCCGGTCAGGAAGGGAGTGGGGACGAGCGAGCGGCCCCCCCCCTCCTGAGCCGTGCCAGGCCGCATGCCCTCAACATGGGGGGGTTGGGTGCTCTGGGGCAGGGGGGCGCACTGCGGGCCCCCCCACCCCAGAGCACCCTGTCCCCATGTTGATGAGGACAGGACCTCTTCCCGACAACCCTTGCCATTGGTTGTCGGGGTCTGCGGGCGGGGGCTTATCGGAATCTGGGAGTCCCCTCAAATAAGGGGGCCCCCAGATACCGGCCCCCCACCCTAAGTGAATGGATATGGGGTACATCGTACCCCTATCCATTCACCTGTAGGCAAAAAGTTAGTTAGTAAACACACCACACAAGGCTTTTTAAAATAATTTATTATTCTGCTCCGGATGCCCCCCCTGTCTTCGTTATTAGCTCAATTACCAGGGGGGGCTTCTTCTTCCACTCTCCGGGGGTCTTCTCCGCTCTCCGGGGGTCTTCCGCTCTCCGGGGGCCTACCCACGTGCACCCACCACGTGGGTACCTGCCGGAGCATGATGGGACGGTGATGCCTATATAAATGGGATGGAAGGCGCGCTTCCATCATTACAGCGACAACAGGCGACGAGGCAACATCGGAAGAGGGGAGAAGAACAGAAGACCCTGACGTCACAGAAGACCGCGCCGGCTGCCTGCTAGTAATTGAGCTAACACACAAACATAGCAGGCAGCCAGCGCTGAAGGAGAAGGCACCGGACATCTGCAGAAGAACCGGGGTTCGCCGAGTCAACAGCGGAAGAGGGGAGAAGATGGAAGAAGCCCCCCGGAGTCCGGAGAAGCCCCCCCCGGAGAGCGGAGAAGACCCCCGGAGAGCGGAAGACCCCCGGAGAGCGGAGAAGACCCCCGGAGAGTGGAAGAAGAAGCCCCCCCTGGTAATTGAGCTAATAACGAAGACAGGGGGGGCATCCGGAGCAGAATAATAAATTATTTTAAAAAGCCTTGTGTGGTGTGTTTACTAACTAACTTTTTGCCTACAGGTGAATGGATAGGGGTACGATGTACCCCATATCCATTCACTTAGGGTGGGGGGCCGGTATCTGGGGGCCCCCTTATTTGAGGGGACTCCCAGATTCCGATAAGACCCCGCCCGCAGACCCCGACAACCAATGGCAAGGGTTGTCGGGAAGAGGTCCTGTCCTCATCAACATGGGGACAGGGTGCTCTGGGGTGGGGGGGCCCGCAGTGCGCCCCCCTGCCCCAGAGCACCCAACCCCCCCATGTTGAGGGCATGCGGCCTGGCACGGCTCAGGAGGGGGGGGGCCGCTCGCTCGTCCCCACTCCCTTCCTGACCGGCCGGGTAGCGTGCTTTGGATACGGGTCTTGTATGGATTGTAGGGGGACCCCCTACGTCGATTTTTCGGCGTAGGGGGGTCCCCTTACAACCCATACCAGACCTAAGGGCCTGGTATGCTCCTGGGGGGTGAACCCATGCCGGTTTTTTCTTTGAAAATTGGCATGGAGTTCTCCCTCAGGAATGCATGCCGAGCGACGCTGTCATTTTTTTTTTTTTTTTCCCGACGCAACATTTTAAGCCGTCGCGATCCTCAAAACTCGGCGTAACGTAAATTCGCGCATGCGCAGTACGGCCGGCGCGGGAGCGCGCCTCATTTAAATGGGACTCGCCCCATTTGAATAGGAACGCCTTGCGCCGGCGGAATTTTAGTTACACAGCCTGAAATTTCTAGATAAGTGCTTTGTGGATCGGGCACTTAGGTAGAAACTTTAAGGCAGTGTAACTTAAATGGGATTTTTTAAGTTACGCCAGGTTTTTGTGGATCTGGCCCTTTGTGTTTTTGTCACTTTCAAAGTCCCACCCTTAGGGGGTCATTCTTGTTGTTTTAGTATCAATAGGGATGTGGTGACCTATAAACCCATACAAGTCTGTGAGTGCCGGGTTTTTCTTCTAACTGAAATCCAAGGCCCCTCTCCCATTTTTCTACATATGATGGTGATTCAATAATAGGTAAAGTAATAAGATGGTTGTGGTATAAGACCTTTTGAATTAGGATTACATTTGCATATTCTTTCAAAACTCATAAGTTTATCTAGATTACTTTTCCCTTGTATACATGGCATAAACAAGTTTTTAATGTGCAGATACCGAAAAAGTTCTGATTGAGGGAGTTTGTGTCTTTCACATAATTCAGGAAAAGTTTTAAACGAAGTGGGTGATAACTCAAAAAGTTGGGTTAGGTTAGAGGAGGTCCATTCTTTAAAAGATTTAGGAACTAAACATGCAATGTAGAAAAGTGGATTTCTAATAAATGATAATAGAGGTAAATGGGGTTACTGAAATCCATTAACTTTTTTAAATGTATCCAAGATAGCCACTGTATGTTACAATACAATCAGTGCCGGCCCAAGACATTGTGCTGCCTGGTACCAAGAATGAAATGCTGCCCCCCCAAAAAAATTATGCCCACCAAAATGCCCCCACATCCATTATTTTATATCATGATAACTAAAGTGGACCTATCATGGCTCTATACATGTATATAGGAGTATAAAAAGGACCTGTTATGGCTCTATTCATGCAATTAACCCCACAGTGGAGCAGAGAGCGTAATGGTGGAGTGGAGATTGGAGCTGGCGGAATGGGATGGTGTGCAGGCAGGAAATTTGCTGCCCCCCTGAAAGTGCTGCCTGGTACAATGGTACCATCGGGTCCCATGGTAGGGCCGGCCCTGAATACAATTTAATACAGGAAGAATCAGAGGGCCCTGCTTATTAGAGCTTACAAGATACATTTATGTCCATGTTTTCATCTGTTAACAGATGGATTTAAAACGGACAGACGGTCCACATGTATGAAAGGGGCCTTAAGCCTAGTACATACAATGAGATGATTGGACGAATGATCGTCCGTTTTTTTTTTTTGGATGCTAGTCTCCATATCGAAAACGAATAGGTTACTAAAGTACGACAATAAAAATTCGGAAGTGATGTCATGTGTTGTAATGTATTGTATTGTATTTTCGGACGACAACTGTACTGATTGAAAGAAAATCGTATGATCTGGTATCGTACGAGGAAAATTTATCGTGTTTGTTCCTTTGGAAAATTTCTGACGACAGCTGTGTACTAGCGCTCAGATTATTGTACAATCACATCAAAAGCGGTATTTTTTTTACTCTTTTGATGAACAATGTCCTCTTCACATCCAACACATTTCAAGGTGTTCCCTGCTGTGCTCTGTGCCCCCTCCCTATCCTTACAGGACACAGAAGTGGCATAGGGGTCAGCAGAAAGAACCACAGTGTGCGGCAGGGGACGACAAACAAATGTGAAGCAGGTAGCCATAGGTTATTAAAAGATCAAAGAATGGTGGAAGGGACATGTGGGTCCGAACCTTCTTTTTTTGCAGATTATGCTTTTTGACATTTTTTTTTTTACTCAACAAAAGTGAGTTTAAGGCCCTTCTTAGAAAAATGTATGCAGCACTTTTTCTCCAAAATTCCTCCCCTGCCACTTTTGGAACTGATACAAAATGTGCAACCCCTTAATATTTCTGCCCTGTTTGAGCGCTCGATGGGACGTAACTCCATCTGCTTTGGGAAGGTCATTATGAGAACTGATCTGTGCAACAGGAAAGCAACCCAGAAACTTGCACTTGGTTTTCTTTTCAGCGCAGATCCGGACAGAGCAACTGACATGACAGCAGTTGGTATATATCAGCCATTAGCATTGCCGAACAGTCACCAGTGGAGGGATTACCATTACAAAGAAACGTCAGCTGTTATCACACAGGCCTTTCGGTTAAGTGTATTTTGTAATTTAGTAGCATATCAGATGTAAAAAAACAAACATCCTCCATCCTCCTCTTTGCAGGATCTCTCGTTGACATAGCTATCAGGAGTATTAGATTCTGAAAGGGTATTTTGCACCTCATTGTAAAACCACTAAACCGGAGTCATTATCCACCGCAGACTGATGTCTTTACCATCTGAGCAAAATAAAACGTCTTCAGCAAATACGTTTTCAAGGCCCGATATTTCCCTGCAAGGTTTCATTTTCTGGCTCGCATACAGAGGCCTGTCCATACTTTTTCTGCCCGTGGATCCCTACTGTTCCTAAAGAGCGTTAAATACGGAACGGCAAGCCGCAGAGTATTAACTGAGACCACAGGAATATAACATTGATATGGTATGGATAACAAATCAGATACAACTAGAAATTCACAAAAGTCACTAGAAAGCCAAAAAAATAAATAGTTTTATCAAAATGGAAATTAGAATGGTCTTGAGTGCATTTTATTTTACATTTGTTAGACAAATAAAATTGTATGTTATGGGCTATCAAAATAGATATAAAACATTAGTTCCAAACATATATTTTATTTAAAATATAATCAATCTATATAATTCATATAATCCACAAAGTGTACTAGCAAGATTCTGGAGAGCTCAGAATCTGAAATTCCCAGCTCTGTAATGGAGCACATTCTCCTGGGATTTAGGATCAGTGGGCCAGATTCACAGCTGAAATACGCCGGAGTATCTACTGATACGCCGGCTTATTTTCAAATTTGCCACGTCGTATCTTTAGTTTGAATCCTCAAACCAAGATACGACGGCTTCTGGCTTCGATCCGACAGGCGTACGGCTTTGTACGCCTTCGGATCGTAGGTGCAATACTTTGGCGCCCGCTGGGTGGAGTTTGCGTCGTTTTCCACATCGGGTATGCTAATTAGCTGTTTACGGCGATCCACGAAGGTATGCGCGTTCGTCGCATTCTCTTACGTCATCGCTAGTCGGCTTTTCCCGGCGTATAGTTACGGCTGCTATTTCTTGGCTTATATTTAGACTTGCCATGTTAAAGTATGGCCGTCGTTCCCGCGTCGAATTTTAAAACATTTTTTGCGTAAGTCGTCCGTGAATAGGAAAGGACGTAACGCACGTCGCCGTTCAAAAAATTATGTCTGTGCGACGTCATTTCGCGCAAAGCACAGCGGGAAATTTCAAAACATGGCATGCGCAGTACGTTCGGTGCAGGAACGCGCCTAATTTAAATGATACACGCCCCATTTGAATTAGGCGGGCTTGCGCCGGACGGATTTACGCTACGCCGCCGCAAGTTTACAGGCAAGTGCTTTGTGAATCAAGCACTTGCCCGTAAAACTTGCGGCGGTGTAACGTAAATCTGATACGTTACGCCGCCGCGGATTTACGCAATTCTACCTGAATCTGGCCCTCTATATCTCCCAGGAGCTCACCAGTAATCACCAGAGTGATGCCTAGATGGGGACACTGGAAGAGAATGTAAGGTAAGTCATTTTTTCATTGTTCTCCTAATGGCTTTCCTCCCAATGTTTAGACCTCATGCATGTCGGTCATAAAAAATGCTGCTTAACCAGTTCCCATCCAGGCCAATTCTTGCATTTCTCTCCTACATGTAAAAATCATCATTATTTTGCAAGAAAATTACTCAGAACCCCCAAACATTATGTATATATTTTTTTAGCAGATAATAAAATGGGGGTCATTGCAATTTGTTATGTCACACGATATTTGCGCAGCAATTGTTCAAATGCAATTTTTTGGGAAAACATACACTTTAAAGCATTTTAATGCAAAAAAACACAATATTCAACCAAATTTTTGGTAAAATATAAAAGATGATGTTACGCTGAGCAAAAAGATACCTAGCATGTAATGCTTTAAAATTGCGCTCACTCGTGGAATGGCACCAAGACTTTGGTACTTAAATATCTCCATAGGCTACGCTTACATTTTTTTTTTTTACAGGTTACCAGTTTAGAGTTACAGAGTATGGGCCAGATTCACAAAGGTTTCACGCCGGCGTATCTATTGATACGTCGCGTAAGTTAAAAGATGCGCCGTCGTATCTATGCGCGGTGTTCTGGAACCTAGATAGGCCTGAAATCTGGCTTTAGCCGACCGACGTAAGTCTTAATACGCCGTCGTATCTTGGGTGCATATTTACGCTGGCCGCAAGGCGTGCTTCCGTACATTTTCACGAACGTACTTGCGCCCGCTACGCCGTTTACGTAAGGCTTACGTCCGGCGTAACGTTACCCCTGGTATATGAGGCGCAGGTAATGCAAAGTATGGACGTCGGCACAAGCGTATCTTTTTACATCGTTTACGTAAGTCGTACGTGAATGGGGCTGTGCGTATGTTACGTTCACGTCACAGGCATTGAGCCGGCGTTACTTAGGGAGAAAATTCGATGTGATACTGAGTTCGACCGCCCATTAATTTACATGGGGTCACGCTTAATTTAAATAGATGACGTCCACCTGCTTCCTACTTTGAATTACGCTGGCTTACGCCAGCAAATTAACGCTACGCCGCCGCAACTTACGGAGCAAGTGCTTTGTGAATACTGCACTTGCCTCTCTAAGTTGCAGGGGCGTAGCGTAAATAAGATACGCTACGCCCACACAAAGATGCGCCCAGGTACGTGAATCTGGCCCGAGGTCTATTGCTAGAATTATGGCTCTCCTTATAACATTTAGCTGCAATACCTCACATGTGGTGTGGTGCAAACGCCGTTTACATATGGGGGCTTCTGCGTGCGAGCACAAGGGGACGGAGGTGCTTAAATTTTTTGTTTTATTATTATTGTTGTGTATTTTTTATTTATTTTTTGTTTTTAACACTTTATTTATTTTTTCCCTTTTATTTATTTTTTTGATCACTTTTATTCCTATTAAAATAAATGTAAATACCCCCTGTAATAGGAATCAGGAAAAATAGGAATGCGGCTTGACAGGTCCTCTTTATGGAGACATAAAGTCAATAAGACCCCAGATATAATCTCTACCTTCTATCTCCTCTACCCTGGAAAGCATAAAAAAAAAAAAAACATTGATATCTGTTTTTCAGCGAAAACAATTGTTTACACCTGCCAGAGTCGGAAGTGACATCATGACATTGTTTCCTGCCTCCCAGGGTCATAGAGCTCTATGGTAACCTACCGCCGCCGCCAGATTGGATCCTCGGCTTAATGATCGAACAGAAGAGCCCGGGGTGCAGCTGCTAGGAGGGCTTTTACAAGTGAGGGAATCACCAGATGAAAACAAAGATATCTGGATAATGCCTGTAGCTGCAGGCATCATCTAGATATTACAGCTTCAACCCAAGGATGCCATATGATGTCCTATGGGAGGGACCTGGTTGAACAGGCTTTTGGAGTTGTTTTCTTCACCCTGTATAAGCAACCCTAAGTTAGCCTATGTGTCCCCGGCTATAGATCCACAGTCCATCATGATGAACGCCGGCCGCCAGCCATGTATTTCTGGAGTGCTGTTTATGACCAGTTCTTTAGAAAACACGCTCAGGTGGTCAGTGTTTTCAGGATTTCTGTGATCTGAGCTGCTATTTGACAGCTCAGACCACAATCATGATGTAGTGAGCCAATCTGAATAACTCTGCAGCTTGTGATGGCTGTGAAACCATCACAGCCATCACAAGTAAAAACTTTTAGGCCCCATACACACGGGAGGATTTATCCGCGGATACGGTCCAGCGGACTGTTTCCGCGGATAAATCCTCTCAAGGATTTCAGCGGATTTCCAATGCGATGGAGTGTACTCACCATCGCATTGAAATCCGCGCCGAAATCCTCTGGCGATGACGTGTCGCGCCGTTGCCGCGATTATGACGCGGCGACGTGCGCGACGCTGTTATATAAGGAATTCCACGCATGCGTCGAATCATTACGACGCATGCGGGGGATCCCTTCAGACAAATGGATCCGGTGAGTCTATACAGACCAGCGGATCCATCCGTTGGGATGGATTCCAGCAGATAGATTTGTTTAGCATGTCAGCAAATATTCGATCTGCTGGAATCCATCCCAGGGGATAAATATCCGCGGAAACAGATCCGCTGGAGTGTACACACCATAGGATCTATCTGCTGAAACCCATTTGCTGGGATTTTTCAGCGGATGGATTATATCGTGTGTATGGGGCCTTACAAACAGCCCATTCACAATGCAGAAAGTTCCTCTTTCTCTTTGTAAATGGGCTGAATGTTTGTAAACAGGAAGGAGGATTGGCAAATCAAAGGTGAAGGTGGTGGGGGGTCTTAAAGGGCCAATGACCACCAATGATGATGGGATTTTTTTAATGCCATGGTGGTGGTTGTGGCAGCAGGGGTTAAAGTGCCACTGGCCACCAATCATAGTGTGATCTTTTTTTTTGGGGGGGGGGGTGTATTTGAAGTGTCACTGGCCACCGAATATAAATGACAAAGATTTTTTATTTTTTTTCTTTAGGAAGAAAGGGTTAAAACTTAATTTTCCTTTGGGGAGATTTCCTTTCACCTCCTGTCCCGTAAGCAAGAGCGAAAAGTTTGAGAAATCTCGTTGTCACCGCGACAAGTAACAAGTGTCCCTGTTGGAGTATTTCCCATCTCTCCTGTCCTGGTGACAACCTCAAATTTGAAAAGTTTCCCATAATTTTCAGATCCGGTGTCAATAGACATCAGGACAAGGGAGGGTGAATATCCCAAGCGGAGACACCACCATGGTCAAAACATATATTTTTTTTAAATTGGCTTTCGATCCACTAGAAGTCCTCCTTCCTCTAAACAACTGTTACTATCTGAGCCTTTCAGAATAATAACTCTGCCTGTCCAGGCTTTGTGTAGGACCGGTTGCCTAGCGAGCGGTGAGGTTCTCAGAGCAGCTGGCCGGCACATAATATTTGTACGACTCAATAAATGAAGCAGTCATATCATGCTGAAGAGTATATTAGAGAGGAATTTCCATATTACAGCATCTGATACTCCCACCTTGGTTCCTCGTTCCTGCAGAGACGGCCAGTTTAGCAGAGAAGATAGTAATTCGATATCAAGCGAGGTCTCTATTAAGCTTTTGCATGGGGAGCAGTTTTATGTTGTGTGAACCCGGGTTACAGTCTTGGCTATCACTCATTAAGCCGGGGATAACTCAATGGGCCCACTTCATTAGCCCAAACATGACCTTTGGAGGCATGAAAATGATGTGCTTATGAGACCTGAATCTAGTCTAGACCACACACAGGATACACTGAGGCATCAGACATAGAGATGATGATAATCTTTTTCTTTTTTCTTTTTGAAAGGTCAAGGGTGTCAGGATAATAATAATAATACAATTTGTAGAGTCTTCATTACCCGTCTAATTGCAGATATTACAAGGATATGTGAAAGCAGGAAGTATTTAATGCAGAACTTTACTCTCTCAATTAACATTGACTATTTTTAATCCTTATGCTGCTAGCATCAGTAAATAGATAGGAAAGTATATTATATTTACTTGTTTTAACCAGTTTTTGCCAGTACCATGTGATCGCTGTAACCAATCACAGCAGGTAACATGACAGTTGCACACAATGGGTGACCATCCATTGTATAAAATTGTGTTGCTAGCTGTGATTGGTCAATTTGATCACATGGTACAGACCAAGCCAATCACAGCCCATCTGTACAATGTGATTAGCTCTGGCCAATCACAGCTAATCACAACTAAACAAACTTAAAGGGGTTGTAACTAGGGTTGTCCCAATACCGATACTAGTATCGGTATCTGGACCGATACCAAGTATTTCCCACAGTACTTGTACTCAGGGAAAATGCTCCGATACTTTACCGATACCTGACTTTCCCTGTATCCTCTTCCAGTTCCTCCATCTGTTCTGCTCTCTCCCTCTATGCTCCTGTGTCCCCCCCTCCATGCCGCTGTCATTCTGTTCTTCCCCCTCCGTGTCACTGCTGTCCTCCGTTCTGCTCTCCCCCCTCCGTGCCGCTGTCGTTCTGCTCTCCCCACTTCGTGCCGCTGCTATTCTGCTGCTGTCCTCCATTCTTCTTTCCCCCTCCATACCCCCCCTCCGAGCTGTTGCTTCCCCCCTCCGTGCTCTGTGTCCCCCTCCATGTCCTCCTCTGCCCCCTCTGTCAGGATGGAGAGCGGTGGTAGGAGCCGCTAAACCCGGCTCCTACCTTTTCCGAATGAACAGAGTCCGTGATTACTGACTCTGTCCATTCATATGACTGAGCATCGTAAATACTGACACATGACATAAAAAAAAAAGTATCGGTAATCGGTATCGGCGAGTACTTGAAAAAAAGAATCGGTACTTGTACTCGGTCCTAAAAAAGTGGTATCGGGACAACCCTAGTTGTAACGTTTTTTTTCCCCTAAATAGCTTCCTTTACCTTAGTGCAGTCCTCCTTCACTTACCTCATCCTTCCATTTTGTTTTAAATGTCCTTATTTCTTCTGTGAAATCCTCACTTCCTGTCCCTGTTCTCCCTGGTGTGGAGAAAGCCTCTTGAGGGGGGAGGGGGCGAGCAGGCAAGTCAGGACACTCTCTACTTTGCAGATAGAGAAAGGAGCTGTGTGTTAGTGGGCGTCCTGACACTCCTGCTCGCCCCCTCAAGAGGCTTTCTCCACACCAAGGAGAAAGCCTTGCATTAATGTGTGGAGTTACAGACAGAAGAACAGGAAGTGAGGATTTCTCAGAAGAAATAAGGACATTTAAAAGCAAAATGGAAGGATGAGGTAAGTGAAGGAGGACTGCACTACGGTAAAGGCAGCTAATTAGGGAAACTTTTTTTTACCTTTACAACCCCTTTAATCAATTTTATTCAGTAAAATGCAAAGAAATTCATTGCTATATACAAACATAATGTGTAAAAAAATAAATAAAATACTGATCCCATCCCCGGAGTAGTACAATGTTACTATGGTAACATTATATTGCTCTGGTCAAAGTGTGTCAAAAAATTGTGAAAGAAATATTATATGAATAATTAAAAAGCCCCAAAAAAAATTTTTTTTAACCACTTCAGCCCCGAACCATTTGGCTGCCAAATGACCGGACCACTTTTTGTGATTTGGCACTGCGTCGCTTTAACTGACAATTGCGCGGTGGTGTGACATGGCTCCCAAACAAAATTAACGTCCTTTTCCCCCTAAAAATAGAGCTTTCTTTTGGTGGTATTTGATAACCCCTGCGGTTTAAGTTTTTTTGCGCAATAAACGAAAAAATAGCGTTAACTTTTTGCCATAATAAATACCCCCCAAAAATCAGTTTAGGCCGATACGTATTCTTCCACATATTTTTTGTAAAACAAAAATCACAATAAGCGTATATTGATTGGTTTGCGCAAAAGTTAAAGTGTCTACAAAATAGGGGATAGTTCTATGCCATTTTTATTAATATATATTTTTTTACTAATAATGACGGCGATCTGCGATTTTTATCGTGACTGTGACATTGCGGCAGACATATTGGGACACTTTTGACACTATTTTGGGACCAGTGACATTTATACAGCGATCAGTGCTATAAAAATGCACTGATTAATGTGTAAATGACACTGTCAGGGAAGGGGTTAAACACTAGGGGGCGATGAAGGGGTTAAGTGTGTCCTAGGGAGTGATTCTAACTGTAGGGGGGATTGTCCCACTACAAAATGACAGAGATCACTGCTCCTGATAACAGGGAGCAGTAGATCCCTGTCATGTTGCTAGGCAGAACAGGGAAATGCCTTGTTTCCCCGTTCTGCCTCTCCGTGTCACGATCGCTGGCCACCAATGGACATCGAGTCCGCTGGCCCTGCGGGCACACTCACGTGGTGGGATTTAAAGGGGATGTACAGGTACCCCAATTTGCGCAGCCGTGCCATTGTACCAACGTACATCGTCGTGCACTGGTTGGCAATCGGTTAAGCCTTGCAATGTGGGGGCAAACCCACTGCAAGGAAGGATTTTTAAGCTTTAAACTCAATGGGGCAGATCCACAAAAGGATTTTAAAATTTGAAAAATTTGAATCCTCAAAACAAGATACGACGGCATCTGGGATCGATCCGACAGGCATACGTCTTAGTACGCTGTCGGATCTAAGCTGCAATTTTTCCGCGGCCGCTAGGTGGCGTTCCCGTTGAAATCCACGTTGAGTATGCAAATTAGCTAGTTACGGCGATCCACGAACGTACGTCGGCCCGGCGCATTTTTTAACGTCGTTTGCGTTTGGCTTTTTCCGGCGTATAGTTAAAGCTGCTGTTCTGAGGCGTACTCAATGTTAAGTATGGCCATCGTTCCCGCGTACAATTTTGAATTTTTTACGTTGTTTGTGTAAGTCATTCGCGAATAGGAATTTGCGTAGAATGACGTCACCGTCGTAAGCATTGGCTTGTTCCGGGTTAATTTCGAGCATGCGCACTGGGATACTCCCACGGACGGCGCATGCGCAGTTTTAAAAAACCGTTGTTTAAGTCGGGTCACTACGTATTTACATAAAACACGCCCCCATCACTTCCATTTGAATTCCGCGCCCTTACGCCGCAACAGATACACTACGCCGCCGTAACTTATGGCGCAAATTCGTTGAGGATTCAAACAAAAAAAAAGTAAGTTACAGCGGCGTAGTGTATCTTAGATGCGCTACGCCCGGCGCAATAACGCGCCGTTGTATGTGGATCTACCCCAATGGTTTCAATTCTTTCTGAGTACATGATCTGGAACACCGATCAGGAGTTCCAATTTCCCTGTGACTATCCAATCTGCTTTCTTGTTTCTGGGTCAGTAATTCAGAAATGATTGAAGCCATCGGATTAGCATAACAGCCAGGAAACTAGCACTGTTAGAAGGAGGTTTGCAACGACAGTTCCTGGTTCCTGGCGGTTCATGGACTCAGGACAAGTACACAGGTCAGGAACACTGAATAAAACCAAGAAGTCCTCATGCATGCACTTGTCCTGGGTTGGGGACTGAAAGTATTGAAGCCAGAATTTCAGCATGGCCGACAGGCAAATCTCACTTACAGACAGGTTTCCTTTAATGTTATATTTTGCTCCGTAAAAACAATAATAATTGCACAGCACTGGCAAACCTTCCACATGACGTTTATTGGCACATGTAAATAACATGACTGTATCTTTATGAGTGAGAAATAATTTGATATAAATTGAGCGTGTAAATCACGTATATTCCCACTAAACACATAATAAAATGCAAAGCTGTAGAGAAAAATCAGACGGAGCCCAAGATAAATTCAAGAGGCCAAAATGAAATTATTTTCAGGGTGGATACGCTCCACCAACAATATACGATAGTGTAATAATTAACGGGACTAAAATTGTTGTAATTTAGCATATGCATTGTAATACTTTTCTTTATATTTCTTTATTAATTTTTTTTTCATGAAAGACATCTTTACTTTAAACTTTAAACAAGTTTCTCTTCTCATCTAAAACATACATAATTGAAAAACGTCAACCACAATATAAAACCAAACGCCCCCCCCCCCCCCCCCAAAGGATAATAATATAAGAAATAATAAATGCACCAATGTATTAGGTTTTTGCTATGGGATAATTGATCAAAAAAGTGTGGAACTCAAAAAAAACTATACACTTGTACAAACCCTATTATTGATATTATTGCTGACACACCTATAAAAATATGTGACATCAATCATTCATGCATATAAGTAGGTGCAACATCATAGCTCCCAACTGTCCCTGATTTCGAGGGACTGTCCCTGATTGGGAACAATGGGCCAGATTCACAGAGGAAATACGCCAGAGTATCAACTGATACTCCGGCGTATTTTCAAATTTGCCGCGTCGTATCTTTATTTGTAATTCACAAAAAAGATTTGACGGCTTTTGGCTAAGATCCGACAGGCGTACGGCTTCGTACGCCTTCAGATCCTAGGTGTAATTTTCCGGCGGCCGCTGGGTGGAGTTCGCGTCGTTTTCCAGCGTCGGGTATGCAAATTAGCTGATTACGGCGATCCACGAAGATACGCACGTTCGTCGCAATCTCTTACGTCGTCGCTAATCGGTTTTTCCCGTCGCAAACTTAGGCCTGCTTTTTCATGGCTTATCTTTAGAACAGCCATGGCTTATCTTTAGAACAGCCATGTTAAAGTATGGCCGTCGTTCCCGCGTCGAATTTAAATTTTTTTTTTGCGTAAGACGTCCGGGAATACGAAACGACGTAACGCACGTCGCCGTTCAAAAAATACGTTGGGGCGCCGTAATTTCGCGCAAAGCACGTCGGGAAATTTTCACACGGAGCATGCGCAGAACGTTTGGCGCGGGAACGCGCCTAATTTAAATGGTACACGCCCCATTTGAATTAGGCGGGCTTGCGCCGGACGGCTTTACGTTACACCGCCGTAAGTTTATACGCAAGTGCTTGGTGAATCAGGCACTTGCGCTGAAAACTTGCGGCGGTGTAATGTAAAGGGGATACGCTACGCCGTCGCAGATATTCATGAATCTGGCCATCTGTCCCTCTTTCCTCCTCATTTGTCCCTCATTTTGGTCTGATCTATATAGTTGTATATAAAATGCACTTTTTATCTTTCAAAAAGTTTTTCCCAGTGCCAAACCTTTCATCCAATTTCTAAATTGCTGCATTTGTAAATTTTAAAAGCCAATATAAAGGAATAGTAGTGGTAAAAAAAAAGCCCTTGTGGATTTAAAGCGGAGGTCCACTAAAAAAAATAAAAAAAAATATTAAAAGCCAGCAGCTACAAATACTGCAGCTGCTGACTTTTAATAAATGGACACTTACCTGTCCAGGGTGCCCGCGATATCGGCAGCCAAAGACGAGCAATCGCTCATTTCTCGGCTGCCCCCGCCACCATCCTCGTGAGGGAATCAGGAATTGAATCGTTGCGGCATCACTGCCCGGTTCCCTACATCTGCACTGGTCCCTGCCTGTCTGCTGGGACCTGTGTGTTTCACAGAAGACAGTGGGGGGGGGGGGGGGTGCGTGACTCACGCAGGAGTCTATTCCCGGAAGTGGGTGCAAATACCTGTATTGGACAGGTATCTGAAAGGTGCCAAATGTGACACCGGAGGGGGGAGGGTTCCCAAAAGCAGAGGTTCACTTTTTGTGTGAACCTCCGCTTTAATTAACCTTTTTTTTTGGTTAAAGGGTCACTAAAGGAATTTTTTTTTTTAGCTAAATAGCTTCCTTTACCTTACTGCAGTCCTGGTTTCATGTCCTCATTGTTCGTTTTTGCTTTCATGTTGCTGTAAATCCTCTCTGTTTTGGACACTTCCTGGTTGCCTGTTTCCTGATAACCACAGTACTGGGAGATTTCTCACGGTGGTCACTAATGTGATTATTGTGTGTAAAACGAAACTGGATTGGTGCTGAGGAGTTTTAGACAAAGTATCACTGCTCTCTATTGGCTGACTGCCCTCTAGTGGCTCTCTGTACATCAGAGAACCAGGAAACAACAACAAAAACGAAACTACACTGCAGGCACATTATATGATTGTTTTTTATCTATTTTTTAATCATATTTAAAAGGAATCAGTTAACTATTATGTCTCTATGCCCTGTAAACAATCATTTCAGCTAAAAAAAAAAATTCCTTTAGTGACCCTTTAATTATCCTTTAAGGGGGTGTGGCAGGGGGGCGTGTCCTATGCCTACATATGTTTGTTAATAGGTGTCCTTCATTCCTATCTCAAAATGTTGGGAGATATGCCAACATGCATTTAAAATATGAATCAGCAACACAATATTCAACATAAACGTGTATAACATATAATAATAAAAGAATGTCCTTCCATCCAAATAAAACAAATATACGAAATGTGAGAAATAAACTGTGTGCACCAATAGTGAATGTTCCCAAAAATAAAAATATACTACATTGTATCAATAAGTCCTCTGGATGTTCTTCTTTTCCACACACAAATCCAGTGCCGCTACAAACTGTCCTCTTCTTCACCTCGTACAAGACAAGCTGCTCACCTCAGAATTAGACATCACAAACTATGAGAGGTCTAAAAGCGCTTGACATATGAAAGGGTTAATAATGTTTTGCAGCAGTATTCAGAAACAATGAATCACAATCACCCTGGCAGCAAAGGATATCTAATCCCATTGCTAGGATCCAAATATACATATAAAGAAACAGAGACCAAAAACAATAGTGCTCACTGTTGTAATTTTTAATATATCACTATAGTGCCATATATTACACTTACATAATGATATTAAAACTGACAGTGTTTGTGATAATTGAATGTCATCTGGGAAACTGTGACCCTTCTTTGCGGTCACTTTACACATACTGGCCGTGGTTTGGGCTAATTATGTATATATGCCTTTTTTAGCATTTACCATATTATGTATGTCTGTATATGTGTTATTTTTTTCTACTTTCATGTGTAAATAAAATATGTTATTTTTAAAATAATTTTGCTGGTCCAATCTGCCTTCAAAATCCAACCTAGTGGCTTTTTCTCTCTTTTGTTTTATAAACTATTAATTCAAACTTTGTTTGCGTTGTTCATTAATATTTTGACACTTTTAACCACTTCAATACAGGGCATTTTCATCCCCTTCCTGCCCAGTCCAATTTTCAGCTTTCATCTGTGTAACATTTTGAATGACAATTGCGCAGTCATGCTACACTGTACCCATTTAACATTTTTATAATGTTTGGTGGTATTTGCTCATCTCTGCGGTTTTATTTTTTTTGCGCTATATAAAAGAAAAGCGACAAGTTTGAAAAAAAAAACACAATATTTTTTACTTTTTGCTCTAATAAATATCCCCATTTAAAAAAAAATATTTTTTTTCCTCACTGTAGGGCAATATGTATTCTACATATTTTTGGTAATAAAAATTGCAATAAGTGTATATTGATTGGTTTGAGCAAAAGTTATAGCGTCTATATAATAGGGGTTAGATTTATGGTATTTTTATTATTATCATTTTTTTTTACTAGTAATGGTGGCGATCTGCGATTTTTATTGTGACTGACATTGCGACAGACAGATTAGACACTTTTGACACTATTTTGGACCAGTGACATTATTACAGCGATCCGTGCTATAAAAATGCACTGATTGCTGTGTAAATGTCACTGGCAGGGAAGGGGTTAACACTAGGGAGGCGAACAAGGGGCTAACTGTGTTACCTAGGGAGTGATTCTAACTGTGGGGGGAGGGGACTGACTTGGGGAGAAGACCGATCTGTGTTCCTCGCACGCGCGACCCCTATAACGCCAGGAAGTCGTGGACGTCATATGACGCCTGCTCAGGATAGGAGATCCCACCTGCGGATGTCATATGACTATGAGCGGGTAGGGAAGTGGTTGACATATAATTGCACGTTTCAGATAAAAAAAAACACAAAAAAAAAAATACTTAGGCCCGGATTCACAGACACTGACGCATATTTATGCTGCCGTAGCGTATCACCTTTACGCTACGCCGACGCAGCGCAGAGAGGCAAGCACTGAATTCACAAAGCACTTCCTCCCAAATCTGCGCTGGGTTTCTCAGGCGTAAGTCGGCGTAAGTGGAAGTGGGCGTGAGCCATGCTAATGAGGCGTGACCCCATGCAAATGATGGGCCGAACGCCAGACAGATACGTATAGCTAACTGCGCATGCGCTGTCCCGTGGGTGCATCTCAGTGCGCATGCTGACAAAAACGTCGGAACAACTGCCTAAGATACGTCGGATCACTGCCTACGGCGTGAACGTAACCTACGTCATATTCACGTCCTACGTAAAATACGTAAAATACGTCGGCTTGTGTTCCCTGGTGCAGCCCTTTGCATGGATGCTGCTGAGTTTCACCTCCTTTATGGGGCATAACTTTATGCCGGACGTATGACTTTACGCGCACTGCGTTGGACGGATGTACGTTCGTGAATCGCCGTATCTCCCTCATTTGCATATGTGAATATAAAATCAATGGGAGCGCCAAATACGTCCAGCATAAATATACGCCCACTCTACACCGGCTTAGGCAAGTTACGTTGGTCGGATAAAGCCTATTTTCAGGCGTATCTTCGTTTCTGAGTCCGGCACATAGATACGACGGCACATATTTGCACTAACGCGGCGTATCTCGAGATACGTCTGCGCAAGTGCTTTGTGAATCCGGGCCTTAATTTGTAAATAACTTTTCAATGCTTTGTACCACTGCTGATAGCTAAAGTGTAAATAAAACAGTTGCGGTAGGTATCGGTAATTAGTATCAGTCATTATAAAAAAAAAAAAGAGTATCAGTATTCGTTCTAAAAAAAATAAAAAATGGTATCGGTGCATCCTTAGTTAAAATGGTCTAGTTTTGTAAAATGCCACTAGACCCTAATGACGGAATTTTAATAAGCTGATTGAGGTTTAAACATTTATAGATAAATACTGGGTCATATTCCCGTAGATTGTAGGCGGGCGGCGCGTAAGCCATTTACACTACGCCGCCCCAACCTACAGGAGCAAGTGCTGTATTCCCCAAACACTTGCTCCGTAGTTTGGGGCGGCGTAGTGTATTTGGCCCGGCGTATCCCCGCGTAAATCCAAGGGGACGGCTTCTATTTAAATTAAGAGCGCCACCGATTCTAACAAACTGCGCATGCGCCGGGCTTAAAATAGCCCAGTGCGCATGCTCCAGTTCTCGGTGTAAAACGTCAATGACGCCGACGTGTGCGTCATTGACGTAAAGTCGTATTCGCGGACGACTTAGTAAAACGACGTACCCGACGGGAAAACACGACGCGGACCCGACGCCATACTTAACATGGCCTACGTGGGACTGGCGTAAGGTTACCCCTCATATAGCAGGGGTAACCTTACGCCTACGCAAACGACATTAGCGACGGTTACGCGAAGCGATTTTGTTCGTGAATCGGCGTATCAGGCTCATTTGCATAAACAAATGAGACCTGAACGTAAACGCCACCTAGCGGCCGGCGGAGTAATTACATTTAAGATCCGACAGTGTAAGTGACTTACACATAATGGGCCAGATTCACAAAGAGATACGATGGTGTATCTCCTGATACACCATCGTATCTCTGACTTAAACTGGTCCTATCTATGCGTCTGATTCATAGAATCAGATACGCATAGATAGGGCTAGATCCGACAGTGTTACACTGTGTTACACTGTCGGATCTTATTTTCAATTTGAAAATGGCGCCGGGGGCGTTCCCGCTGATTTACGTTGAATAATATGTAAATCAGCGAGATATGCACATTCACGAACGTACGCGGACCCGACGCAGTGTTCTTACGTCGTTTCCGTAGCGGCTTTCCCGGCGTATACTTACCCCTGCTTCTATGACGCGCAGCCAATGTTATGTATAGCCGGCGTTTCCGCGTCGAATTTGAATTTTTTTAACGTCGTTTGCGTAAGTCGTTCTGGAATACGGATGGACGTCATTTACGTAAGCGTCGAAACCACTGACGTCCTAGCGACGACAGTGGGGGCAATGCACGCCGGGAAATTTAGCGGACGGCGCATGCGCATTTAAATTGGCGCGGGAACGCGCCTGATTTAAATAGTACACTCCCCCTAGCCGCGGAATTTAAATTCCGCCGGGGGTTTTACGATCCGCCGCCGCAAGTTTGGAGGTAAGTGGTTTGTGAATAACCCATTTGCCTCGCAAACTTGCGGGAGCGGATCTTAAATCAGGTAGATCGAGCGGATCTAAAGATCCGCTGATCTACGTGAATCTGGCCCGTCGGATCTTAAGCGTATCTATGTGAAAATGATTCTAAGAATCACTTGCATAGATACACGGGCCAAAAAAGAGAGATACGATGGAGTATCCTGAGATACTTCATCGTAACTATACTCAGAATATGACCCTCTGTATGTAAATTTGTCAGCATATTAAAACTAAGGTGGCATAGTGTGGAATGAAGTTTTTTGGGATACGGTGATTTCCTATCTGGTAATATTTTGTTGCCTCCTTTTGGGAGCCTGTGAATCCATGTCACTTCCTGTATAGGTATGGGTACTATGACTGCCAAAGTGGAATTCCAGCCAAAACCCTTTATTTCAGTTTTGGAGAAGGGTTCCAGTCACTTTTGCAGCGCTTATAAATAAGCCCTAATTAAGGGGGAGTGTTTTAACCCCCGAAACTCATTGGGTCTCTGATTTCACATATTAGTTAATAATGTTTAATACATTTATTTAATATTAATAATAATACATTTATTTAATAATACATTATTTTAAATGAATAAAAATAAAAGACAGACTCTGTGACCATTGGTGTTGTGTCCTTACTGTTTCTCACATATTTAGCCATAAAAACCTGACAGAGGATCAAACTCTTCCTTCCCTACTCCACAAATAAAAGGCCTTGGCTAAGGTTCCGCTTTAGTACTATAAATGGCTCTTTCACATAAAATTAATAATGATAGCTTTATTTTTGTTTTAGGATATAATTAGCCTAAATGTGTCTGCTTCGGTGACAGTCAATTCTTCTACATCCAGTACATTTAGAATCCCCAAATCCTTGTCACTAGAACAGGCTGGAACTCATCTGGAAATGTACAAGGATCTAAATGTCTCGGAATCTTCTGAACATAATACATCTAACTCCCTAATTGCTTCAGACTGTCTGATGCAGTTTATAAGTGGGTGCAATGACATCGGCTGCAATTCCCAGGATAAAAATAGTGCTCACTGATAACTATGCTGTATGAAATGCTTGTTAATCCAAAAACTAACAGCCCCAAAGAATAAAGTGAATGTTGTTTTTTTTCTTTTCCAAGAGTCACGTCTTTATTAATGCTGTTGACTCTTGAGGGTCAGTCCAAATAAGAGTGATGCCAGTTGTAGGTTATCAATATTAATTTATTTAAAATAAAAAAAATGCAGCATTTGGCCACTAGATGACACTAAGTACCATAGGAAATCTCTTCTGCCACTTATCGCCACCTAGTGGCAGCATTTAATAATTTTTATTTTAGGTAAACCCTCCTGATTTTTCACTCTAATGCATTCTATGAAAACCCTTTTTTAGTGCTGCAGCTCCCCAAAATGCCTCCCCCCCCCGTTTTACTTATCTGGATGCTGTAATCCTCCGTTCAGGAACAAGCACACCATCTGTAGCTGGTGTCTCATGTCCTGATTGAATAGATTGATAGCAGCGCAGCCATTGGCTCCCGCTGCTGTCAATCAAATTCAATGACACGGCACCATGGGGCGGGGCCGAGTCCTGCATTCTGTGTGGATGGACACAGATGCAGGATTCAGGAGCGGAGAGCACTTCTCCAACGTGGCCACTCGATGCGGGGAGGAGTCACCAGCGCCGCTGGGGGACCCCAGAAGAGGAGGATCGGGGCCACTCTGTGCAAAACAAACTGCACAGTGGAGGTAAGTATGACATATTTGTTATTTTTTTTAACCACTTAAGACCCGGATCATTATGCAGGTTAAGGACCTTGCCCCTTTTTGCAATTCGGCACTGCGTCGCTTTAACTGACAATTGCGCGGTTGTGCGACTTGGCTCCCAAACAAAATTGGCGTCCTTTTTTTCCGACAAATAGAGCTTTCTTTTGGTGGTTTTTGATCACCTCTGTGGTTTTAATTTTTTTTTGCGCTATAAACAAAAAAAGAGCGTCAATTTAAAAAAAAAATCAATATTTTTAACTTTTTGCTATAATAAATACCCCCCACAAATATATATATATATATATATATAAAAAAAAATGTTTTCCTCAGTTTAGGCCAATACGTATTCTTCTACCTATTTTTGGTAAAAAAAATCGCAATGAGTGTTTATCAATTGGTTTGCGCAAAATTTATAGCGTTTACAAAATAGGGGAAAGTTTTATGGCATTTTTATTAATAATTAATTTTTTTACTACTAATGGCGGCGATCAGCGATTTTTTTCGTGACTGCGACATTATGACGGACACATCAAACAATTTTGACACATTTTTGGGACAATTATCATTTTCACAGCGAAAAGTGCTATAAAAATGCACTGATTACTGTGAAAATGACAATTGCAGTTTAGGAGTTAACCACTAGGGGGCGCTGAAGGGGTTAAGTGTGACCTCACATGTGTTTCTAACTGTAGGGGGGTGGGGCTGGACGTGTGACGTCAGTGATCATCTTTCCCTATATTAGGGAACAGACGATCACTGACATTGCCACAGAGAAGAACGGGGAAGTTGTGTTTACACACACCTCTCCCCGTTGTTCAGCTCCAGTGACCGATCGCGGGACACCAGCGGCGATCGGGTCCGTGGGTCCCGCGGGCGTGATCACGGAGCTTCGGACCGGGCCGCGAGGGCGCCGCCGGCGGCGCGCTCGCGACCCCACGGCTGGGCCTTAAAGAGACACGTACAGGTACGTGCTTGTGCCCAGCCGTGCCATTCTGCCGACGTATATCGGCGTGAAGGGGTCCTTAAGTGGTTAAACTAGGGTTTACAACCCCTTTAAAGTGTTACTAAACCCACAATAGTAAACTCAGTCTGTATATGCAGCATAGCATGCTTGTTATACTCACTGTGGAACTTAAGGGGTTAATCCTCTGCATTGTGTAAGAAGGCTGTTTTATTCTGTATGTACAGATCCCCCCCCCCCCCCTCCTGCAATATCTACCTTGGAAAGAACAGGCAAGGTAGCCAACCTCAACCTGCACATGCTCAGTTGTGTCTTTTATGCTGGAGAGAACAGTTTCTTGTTCTCAGAGCTAGCCAGGTCACATGATATTGACATCACACATGTAGTGAAAATCTCCTCCTTCCTGGACTCCCAGCACTAGAGAAACTGTGCAGTTTATCACTGAATGTGGTATACAGATCATCCAAAAAGGTATATAGTGGCAGTATATATAAAAAGAAGATTTATAAGCTGTGGGCACTGTGGGGGGGGGGGGGGGGGACTATTTTCATATTACTGGGTTTAGTAACATCTTAAGGAAACAACATTTGTCCAGCATAGGAAATGGCCTTATAGCAATTTTTTGCACCATTCGCATTTTTTATTTTTTAAATAAATACACCCCCTAGTGTCTTTGCTTAAAAAAAGGCTCTATGGGCCAGATTCACAGAAAAAGTACGCCAGAGTATCTGCTGATACTCTGGCGTACTTTCAAATTTGCCGCGTCGTATCTTTATTTGTAATTCACAAACAAAGATACGACGGCTTTTGGCTAAGATCCGACAGGCGTACGGCTTCGTACGCCTTCGGATCGTAGGTGTAATTCTCCGGCGACCGCTGGGCGGAGTTTGCTTCGTTTTCCAGCGTCGGGTATGCAAATTAGCTGTTTACGGCGATCCACGAAGGTACACGCGTTCTTCGCAATTGCTTACGTCGTCGCTCGTCGGCTTTTCCCGTCGCAATGTTACGAGTCCTCTTTAGGTGGTGTAAAATTACACCATCCATGTTAAAGTATGGCCGTCGTTCCCGCGTCAAATTTTTTTTTTTTTTTGAGTAAGACTTTCGGGAATACGAAACGACGTAACGCACGTTGGCGTTCAAAAAATCCGTTGGGGCGCCGTAATTTCGCGTAAAGCACGTCGGGAAATTTCCTAACGGAGCATGCGCAGAACATTCGGTGCAGGAGTGCACCTAATTTAAATGGTACACGCCTCATTTGAATTAGGCGGGCTTGCGCCGGACGGCTTTACGCTACGCCACCGCAAGTTTACACGCAAGTGCTTTGCGAATCAAGCACTTACGTGGAAAACTTGCGGCGGTGTAACGTAAAGGGGATACGTTACGCCGCCGGAAATTTTCGGGAATCTGGCCCTATAAATACATTTGCACACGTCAAAATTGGATGCGCAAAGATCAGTTCAATGAGATGGATAAGCTGTTTTCTTCATAAAAGTTCAGTTTACCAACATAAATATCACTTATGTGAATAACTGGTACTTCAGTGCATGACATGTTATTTTACCTGCAAAATGTTATTTAGTCATTGTCTCAAACTCATCAGCTCATTTTTCTGCTGTCCTTAAATAACCCCTCCTGAAACCCCCAGTTCATATCCCTAATAGACCACACATTTACCGTCAGCTAGCAAATATGACTTTTTTGATGCTATACATATATTCACAAATATTAAAATCACATAAAAGAGCAGAAAGTTACCCATACTATTTTATGTTTCTGCCCATGTTTCATGGTCCATAAAACATGGTGCCATTCTGCAGCTCTCCACCCTCAATCTGCCCCCCCCCCCCCTCTGCTGGCCTCTATCTGGCCCCTGGGACATTGGGCCAAATCCTCAAAAGGGATACGACGGAGTAACTACTGATACGCCGTCGTATCCCTGGTCCTAACTATGGAACTGATCCACAGAATCAGTTTCCCATAGTTAGGACGAAGATCCGACATGTGTAATTGAATTACACTGTCGGATCTTAGGATGCAGTACCGCATCCGCCGCTGGGGGCATTTTGTGTCGAAATGCCGCCTCGGGTATGCAAATTAGGACTTACGGAGATCCACAAAGCTTTTCAGCTTCGTTTTTTCTTGCAAACGCAAAATTAGGGCTGCTTTTACAAAGTGTAAACTGTTTACACCTTGTAAAAACAGACCTTTCTTGCTAGCGACGCAATTTTTTTTTAATTTAAAAATTTTTTTTTGGCGCCGTATCTTTTTTTTTACCCGACGCAACTTTATTGTCCTGTCGCGATCCACAAAGCCTGACGTAACGGAATTTCGCGCTATGCACGTCGGGAAAATGACGTCACGAGCATGCGCAGTACGGCCGGCGTGGGAGCGCGCCTCATTTAAATGGGAATCGCCCCCTGGAGAAGAGGAACACCTTGCGCCGGCCGGATTTAAGTTACACCGCTCAAAATTTCTAGGTAAGTGCTTTGTGGATCGGGCACTTAGGTAGAAATTTTGCGGTGGTGTAACTTAAATAGGAAAAATTACGTTGCGCCGCTTATTTGTGGATTACCCCCATTATTCCTCCAACTGACACCAAGGATAAACCACCATTTCTACCACTGACACCATTAACGGGGCACTATTCCTCCTGCTAAGACCAATGATGGGGCACTATTCTTCCCACTGACACTGTTGATGGGACACTATTCCTTCCATTTATACCAACCATAGGGCACTACACCTCCTGCTAACACCAACGATGGGACACTATTCCTTCCACTGACACTGTCGATTGCACTATCCCTTTCATTGATACCACCCATAGGGCACTACACCTCCTGCCAAGACCAACAATGGGGCACCATTCCTCTTACTGACACTGTTGATTGGGCAATATTCCTTCCATTGATACCAACCATGGGGCACGTTTCCTCCTCTTAAAACTAATGATGGGGCATTGTTTACTCCCACTGATGCCAAAACATTTTCTACTCACACTGGCCACAGTCTGCCCCCAGTGAAGTCTGAGGAACAGTAAATTGGCCCTTTGTTTAAAAAGTTTGGAGACCCTTGCTCTATAACATATATTGGTGGAGTTCTGTAGTCCTCCCAGAACAATGTAATTGATAGGGCTCAGCACAGGCAGAGAGCACGGAAATGATCAGCTAACACAAGCTCTGGCATGATCAATAGGATGCTTTTTGTACTTATTGAACAAATATAACAAAAGACTAGAAGGCGCAAATAAGAGAATCTCTTAGATAGAGTTTACATACTGTACACTTTATCACCATACCAAAGCTGCCAGTAGAGAAAAATGCATTTATATTCTTTATTATTAATTTGTTCAGTTCCATTTGCTTAGAGGCGGCATTCGTTATTTCGGATAAATTCATATTCGTTATGTTCACTAACAGCCAAATTTGAAATTAAATTCCAATACTTATAATTTAATAGTTCGTTATTTTAAGTTATTATTTGTAATTTTCTTTCCGATTTTTAGATTTTCGAATATTCGGATTTACAAATTTTCAAATTTCCGATTTTCGAATTTCCACATTTTTTTATTTAAAATTTTCGAATTTGCAAATTTTCAGATTTTCGAAATTTTCGAATTCCGAATTTCTGAAATTTCAAATTCTGAATTTATCAAATTTCCGAATTTTTGAATTTTTGAAATTATGAATTTACAAAAAAAATAAAAACAAATGAAATGAAAAATTACACATTTTTCGGAAGTGCACATGTTTAAATCCAGGTAACAGCATGTGGTGAAATTTGTGTTTTTTAGATATTTCTATATGTTCAAAAAAATCAGAACATTTCCCCCCCTCAAAAACGCTAATAAGCGCAAACGTGCATAAACACAGTTTATTGTGGTTACAAGCATTTGGCTTTTGAAATGCCAATAAACGACAGTTCTGAACGCGATTTTTCCGCTTTTAAAAAAAATGCCTGGAACCTCAACTGCCTCTAAACTACTATAAACGACTGAGGGTACATGTACACGTGAGATAACATAGAGGAGAGTTCAGGGGCTGCTAAAAAAAAATCAATTTAGCACCTGTAGTGTACATAAGGCCTCATGCCGCGTACACACAACCGTTTTTTGCTTTGTAAAAAATGAAGTTTTTTTTTATGTCATTAAAAACAATCGTTTGTGGGCTCCAGAGCATTTTTCACAACGTAAAAAATGGGCATTAAAAATTTAGAACATGCTCTAATTTTTCACGTAGTTTTTAACGTTGTCGTTTTTAACGTCGTAAAAAAAAATGGTCGTGTTGGGGGCGGGTTTCATTTAAATGAAGCGTGTCCCCGCGCCGAATGAACTGCGCATGCGTCGTTCAGAAATTTCCCGCCGTGCTTTGCGCGAAATGACGTTGCAACAACGTCATTTTTTTAACTTAGACGTGAGTTACGTCCATCCCTATTCACGGACGACTTACGCAAAAAAAAAAAAAAATCAAATTTCGATGCGGGAATGACGGCCATACTTAACATGGCAAGTCTATCTATACGCCGCAAAATACCAGCTTTAACTATACGCCGGAAAAAAGCCGACTACAGACGACGTTAGAAAATGCGACGGCCGCGTGTACGTTCGTGGATCGTCATAAATCGCTAATTTGCATACCCGACACGGAAAACGACGCAAACTCCACCCAGCGGGCGCCAAAGTATTGCATCTAAGATCCGAAGGCGTACGAAGCCGTACGCCTGTCAGATCTTACCCAAATGCCGTCGTATCTTGGTTTGAGGATTCAAACTAAAGATACGACGCGGGAAATTTGAAAGTACGCCAGCGTATCAGTAGATACGCCGGCGTACTTCGTCTGTGGATCTGGCCCATTGTTTTTTCTAGACCATTAAAAATTTCATTTTTTACATCCCGAAAAACGGTCTTGTGTACGCGGCATCAGACTCCTGACCCCTGGTTTAGAGTTTTTGCCAGATCTGTGTCCCTTCAGTGGAGATTTCCCCTCACTTCCTGTCCCAATCTCAGGGGCTCAAAGGAGCAGGAAGTGATAAGAAATCTCTGCAGAAAGGACACAAATAAAAACACCTCGTTAGTAGAGTGGGGAACGATTAGAACTTCCAAAAAAAACATTTAATTTTTCTCTGTCACTTTCTGTAATGGTGACAATTGCACAGGGGCAGGAAGTGGGGGAAATTTCCCCAGAGGTCATAAATAGAGGTCGGCAAGTCTCCATTTTCAGGACACGAACCTGACAAATAGTTTAACTCTTCCCTGCTTTATCCAAAACTAAATATTTGGTGTTTAAAGATTTGCTATAAAATTGTTATATGCAGCGAAAGTATTAATCCCAAAGCATTGGAAGTCAAAGAAAATACAGAGGATAAAGGACTGGTTCAGGGAGATAGGTAAAACCAGATTAATGGAAGAACTAATAGGTTCCCAAAAAGATTTAGAGGCGAGATTTTACATCTGAGGGTTAAGAAAATAGAAAGGGGATGGAAAGGAGAAGGGAAGTGGGAGAAAGGCAAACAAAGGGAAGGGAGAAGGGTAAAAGTTTTTTCTTTCCTTTTGGGGCATGGGGGGGCGAGATGGTGGGGTGATTTTGATCTCTGCCACCCTCGTTGTGTTTTTGATGTTGTTACTCCTGCTCTATGGTTCTTCTTCCTTTCTTATCCTGAGAAACTAAAAAGGAGTATATGCTATGGGATGGATTCATTTTTGTGATTTTGTGTATTTGTGTTTTTTATGTTTGTTTTTTATGTTTGTTTTTTGATGAATGAAATGTATAATTGTCTTTTCGTTTATTTGTACAATAAATGAATAAAAATTATTTAAAATAAAAAAAAATATTGTTATATATTATTATATTATATATGATTATATTATATAGATAGATAAATAGATTATAATATTACAATATTAACATATTATATGTTTTTATTGGTATATTTATTTGTATACAATTTTTGGGGTACTTTGAGTGTAAAAAACAGTTTAAAAATATTATAGAAAGGTTATACCAATATACAGTGTATACATATGTACCGTGTATATATACTATATATATATATATATATATATATATATATATATATATATATATATATATATTTATATATATATTTATATATATATATATATATATATATATATATATATATATATATATATATATATATATATATACTGTATATTGGTATAACTTTTCTATAATATTTTTTAACTGGTTTTTACACTCAAAGTTCCCCAAAAATTAAATACAAATAAAATGCGTAAAATACCGCCTTTAGTATAATGAAGAGCCCATTTCGACCATAAAAAGGCTTTCAGAAATGAGAATATCACATGCGTTATGTGTTTGTGATCTGAACCTACAGTGATTGTGGCCCTCTGAGACATTACTAAGCTTTTGAAGTGTCCCTGAAAAATATTTTGCAACTATGCACAGCCTGCACGTAGGGAGTATAAATTCCCAGCTACACCTCGACCGCTAATCTATCAAACAAAAAGCACCTAATAGCTTTTAATAAAACTGTTAGTGCATTACTCAGCTGTAAATATTTACCGCAACGCCTAGCAGGCCATCCTGGAGTTCATACAACCGTCAAGGAAGGCTCAGGAATCATGAAAGAAAACTGCTGCACGTACAGCTGGCTTGCATTGATTGTCAAGTGCAATCTGAACAAAAAAAATAAAATTTGTCTGAAAATTTGCAAAGGTGTAATACTACCAGTCTGCCAGCAGGTGGCACTCACTCCATGAACAATAGCATTCTTTTGCTTTAACTAACAGTTGCTTCCATTACTCATTCTGGTCCCTGTCTTGCAGAAAGCAAAGCCGTGTAGTTGTGTCATTAAGTTAAACTATGTCTGTAAGTCCAATTGCCAAGTTTTTTAAAGTCTATTATGGAATAATAATAGGACCTCCCAATAATCTAATTCCTTGATAGGGTTCATGTTTGGGGTAAGCTGATTTTGAAATGTGTCAGAGGTCGCATTTTCTGGAGATGTTTGTTGGAATTTTTTTTTTTTTAGCTGTACAGTCTGGATGGGCTCCTCTGAATTTCTCTTTTGGGAGATCCGGTTGTATTATTTATTTCATATATTTTGCGTAACATCGGCTGTTAATGAACTAATGCCTTGGTGTGGTCATAGAATTGAATAGAATCATATTTTGCCTGACATACAGGGGAAAATAAATTTTCATGATAGAAATAGACAGTGAAGAGTCAATTTTTATGTACCGTATTTGTTAAGCTGGTGGCAGAAGTAGATACTGTTCAAGGCCCCATTACATTTGTGTGTTCTGCCTTAAGCATTAGGCTCTTTATTGCAAGTTGCATTAAGAAAACCCATTTGGTTAGTATGGATGTCCAATGCACAGCTCACAGCTATATAAAAAAAATAATAAAATGTATTGTTTTTAGTGCTATAGGCAGTGCACCAATACTCTAGTACTTTAGGCGTGCACAATGGGTGTGGTTGTGCCAGGTGTTTTCCCCATGACTCAGAATCCAGAAACGTCAGCGCAGAAGTGGATGAAAGATGCAAGGGTCTGTCAGGAGTCCAGAAACTCATTGACCTTTAATACACACACACTACCGTATTTATCGGCGTATACCGCGCACTTTTTTGCCCTGAAAATCAGGGCAAAATCGTGGGTGCGCGGTATACGCCGATACCCGCTTTCCCGCGCCGAGTTTTGAATACTGTGCCGACATATACCGAGCGCAGTACACTCGGGTATAGTCGGGCACTCTCGTCTCCTTCCACGCTCACGTCCTGGACGTACAGGACGTCAGCGCGGGTAGCCGAGCATTGCCGACAATACACGAGTGTACTGCGCTCTGTATATGTCGGCGCAGTATTCAAAACTCGGCGCGGGAAACGAGCGGGGAGGACGCAAGGACGCCGCAGAAGGACGCCGGACCCGACGAAGAGGACACCTGAAGCCTCAGAAGGACGCCGGACCCGACGAAGAGGACACCCGAAGCCGCAGACGAACGCCGGACCCGACGAGGCCGCCGATGGACGCCGCGCAAGACACCAAAACTGTAAGTACAAAAAAAACTTTTTTTCCACAGGATTGGGGGCAACTTTAGGGGTGCGCGGTATACGCGGGAGCGCGTTATACCGCGATAAATACGGTATTTACAAGCAAACTGATCACAGGTGAGGATGTTTACCTTTAATAGCCATTCAAACCCCTTTATGTCAACTTGTGTGCATGTTATGAGGCCAAAATTACCAAGGTATGTAAATTTGCTGTCCCCTCAAAATAAAGCAACACACAGCTATTAATGTTTAAACTGCTGGAAACAAAAGTGAGTACACCCCTAATTGAAAATGTCCAAATTGGGCCCAATTAGCCATTTTCCCTCCCCGTTGTAATGTGACTTGTTAGTGTTACAAGTTCTCAGGTGTGAATAGGGAGCAGGTGTGTTAAATTTGGTGTTATCGCTCTCACTCTCTCATACTGGTCACTGGAAGTTCAACATGGCACCTCATGAAAAAGAACTCATGGCAAAATTATTATTGCTCTACATAAAGATGGCCTAGACTATAAGAAGATTGCCAAGAACCTGAAACTGAGCTGCAGCATGGTGGCCAAGACCATACTGCGGTTTAACAGGACAGGTGAGCCACCATTTTACCACCCCCTGGACAATCACCTAAGCTGTAACATAACAGGGCTGTACACATGCCCCACTCGCAATGCTTTTCTTTGTGGAAAAAGCATTTTTAACTCAGGGTGCATAATATGACAAGCAGTATTGTCTGTCAAAACCACACACTGAGTTTAATGGGGCCGCATTGTGACCATACATATCCGTCCTGCAATGCAAAATTTGGGTATTAAAAAAAGAAAGAGGTTTCTCACAATACGAAAATTTTCGTACCACAGAATACAACGCCAGAAGTGAAAAAAAAAATTGTATGTATTCTTTCGTTTCTGAGCATGCGTAGTCTTGCTCTTACGATTTTTTCTGTACAAATATTGCACTAATGAAATGAAAATTGGACGTTGAGTTCACAATCAACAACATTTTTATAGTCTGCACATCTAACGAAAAAGCAAAATCGGCTGTCGAAAGCACCGTTCTAACGATCCGAAAATCGTCAGACAGCTCGTCGTATGAATATTTCCATCCGATTTTTGTATCGTGTGTACGGGCCTTAAAGGGGTTGCAAAGGTTTGTTTTTTATTTTCTAAATATACGTAAAAATATGTACTTTTGTAGGGACCCGTTCTTGGTTTGGCTCCCATTATTATGGTTGGTGGTATCTGTGTGTAGTGGTTTGTCTCTGAGGCCCCGTACGTGCCAAACACATCGAGTTCCTCGGCGTGTTCAGTGTGGAAGCCGCCGAGGAGCTCGGCGGGCCGAGTTCTCCCATAGAACAACGAGGAAATAGAGAACATGTTCTCTATTTCCTCGCCGAGGTCCTCGTCGGCTTCCTCGGCCGAAAGTGTACACACGGCCGGGTTTCTCGGCAGAATTCAGCTCTGAACCGAGTTTCTGGCTGAATTCTGCCGAGAAACTCGGTCGTGTGTACAGGGCCTCAGACGGTGTTTGTTGTGGCTGGAGGTCTAAAAATTGTTCAGTGGTTACGCAGGTATTGATGCCCACAAGGACCTTGTGACTCCTGTTCTTTGACAATGTACTGGATGATCATATGTTGAATTGTTGATATGCTTATAATGTTATTTATTATTGGGTAATAAAAGGCTGCTATGGCCATTGTACTCCATCTTTAAACTTGTGTGGTTATTTTTTAAAAGGTTGGTGGAGAAGTGGTGGTCTAGCAGTTTTTCTGGAAAACAAAGCATCTTTTATACCCTGGTGATGTCGTTTGGTTGGTTATCTGCCCTGCGAAGGTCTTGTGTTCAGTTATGACATCCTGATAACTCCAAATTAGGTGTCCAAAAGAAGATTTCTTTTTTAACAAACGATCTGGCTCAGCAAACACAGTCAGGATGATGTTTAAGCTTCCTTTCAAACGAAATGTTTGTGTTATTTCCTATCTCCGATGATAAAACAATACGCTTTTTACGATGTTGATAAAATGCTAAGAATACCCTTATCATGACTGCATGGTTTACGCAGACGGATGAAGAAATGCATCACATATTTAGACAGCATTCTGTAGTACTAAGGAATTCCAACAAATATCACTTATTCTCTTTTTGGTTTATTTATAGAATGATTTTTGGCTGTGGAACATCAATTATAGTAAAATTAGCATGAAATGACAGGGGCTGTCATCGCATCTTCTTGAAAAATGATAGTTGCCTGGCTCTTATGTTGCTGATGTGACTTTCGATGCTTTATGAGTCTGAGAAAAGTACATAGATCAGGAGATTTGACCCAAAAGTGGAACTTCCGCTCATCGGATTCCTCCCCCCCTCCGGTGTCACAATTGGCACCTTTCAGGGGGGACAGAATACCTGTTTTTGACAGGTATCTTTTCCCACGTCCGGGCCGCGGCCTGTGACCTCAGCGTGGGGCTCCTTCCTCCGCCCTCCCCCGGCCGCCGGGCCAGTAGGAGCGAATCTTGCGCATGTGCAGTAGGGTTCCCGGCATGAAGCTGAAAGGCTACACTGCCGGGTAACCTTACCCGCAATGGCGGGCGCCATCAGCAGTCGGGTGCTGACATCGCTGAGCTCCAGGACACTGAGGAGTTTTTCAGGTGGTTTAGCGCTAAAAAGTAACCCCATCAATACTGCCTGAAAAACTCCTTCCCTGCAGTCTCAATTTGAAAGCCCAAGGGCTTTCACACTGAGGCGATGCGCTTGCGGGACCACTCCAAAAGTCCTGCCAGCAGCATCTTTGGAGCGATGAGAGGAGCGGTGTGTCTACCGCTCCTTCCCATTGAAAGCAATGGGCACCGCGGTAATACCGCTGGCAATGCGCCTCTGCAGAGGCGCATTGCCGGCGGTATTAACCCTTTTTTGTCCGTTAGCGGGGGTTAATACCACACTGCTAGCGGCCGAATCCCGCACATCGAGCCCCAGTGTGAAAGGAGCCTCATGCCGCATACACATTATTGGTCCATCCCATGAGAACGGTCTGATGGACCGTTTTCATCGCTTAACCGATGAAGCTGACTGATGGTCAGTCGTGCCTACACACCATCGGTTAAAAAAACAATCGTGTCAGAACGCGGTGACGTAAAACACAACAACATGCTGAGAAAAATGAAGTTCAATGCTTCCAAGCATGCGTCGACTTGATTCTGAGCATGCGTGTATTTTTAACCGATGGTCGTGCCTAATAACGATAGTTTTTTTCCTATCGGTTAGGTATCCATCGGTTACATTTAAAACAAGTTGGCTTTTTTTTAACCTATGGATAAATAACCGATGGGGCCCACACACAATCAGTTTGGTCCGATGAAAACGGTCCATCAGACCGTTCTCATCGGTTTGTACGATCGTGCGTACGCGGCATTAGTGTCCATTTATTAACTGCAATATGTGTAGCTGCTGGTTTTAAAAGAAAATTGGGGGCGGAACATCGCTTTAGGGGTTTTGATTGGTTTAAACCCCCAGGCAAACAGCTAATACACAAACACACACACACACACACACACTTCTGTGCAAAAGTTTTAGGCAGGTCAAACATGGATCCGAATTTCTTTCCTGCAATCTCAGATTGCAGGAAAGGAATTTGAATGATTCCCCCATCAACACAGACAGTGTTGATGCAGGAATCCCTCCCTGCCGGGAGAAGACAGTGATTTTTCTAGCAGCTATAGCAGCTGCTAGTGGTAATCGAAAGTAAATCCGGCAGTCTGGTTGTACATAAGTCGATCAACTTGCTACACTCAGCCTGCCCCTTAACAGTTTGAATCTTGGTAGGTTCCTGCTGAACTGGCCACAATTTGAACCGTGCCGGCCTTAGTGCCGGTTCACACAGGGGCAACCCGACTTACAAAGTGACTTTGCAAGGCGATTTGGAGGCGACTTCATCACGACTTTGAGCAACTTACAACACGACTTAAAATTGCCACCAGGACAGGCGACTTTGGCTGTGGCCAATCACAGAATAATCAGCTCTGTGGGAGAGAGGGGGTAAAGTCGCTTCAATATAGATGAAGATCCGACTTGGAGGCAACTTCCATTGAAATCTATGGGTACCAGTTGCTTAGAAGTCGCCTAGAAGTAGTACAGGAACCTTTTCTGAAGTCGGAGCGACTTCAGTAGTGTACAATAAGATGGCTCTTATTTACTTATATGGCATTTCTTATGTCAAGCAACTTAGGGCGACTTGAGGACTTACAAGTCGGATCCCAAGTTGCTGTAGTGTGAACCGGCACTTAGTGGCTCTGCAGCTTACGCATGTATTTGCAAATGTGTGCAAACGAAACCCCTGTTTTTAACGACATTAGACAGGATAATTTCCTTGTTTGCAGGCTGGTAGGTGAGTTAGGCTGGGAATTTTCTTTGGTTTGTTTAACATGCATCGCCCTTCCATGTGCTCTTTGCTGCGAAGGCCAGTTATTGGTGTGGGCCATTTTTAAATGTTTGAGGCAGGTGTGAAAAAATGCTGTAAATTAACAATGCTTTCAAAAATAGAAGTGTTAATAGTTTATTTTTATTAGTTGACAAAATGGAAAGTTCAGGAACAGAAGAGAAACTAAAGTCAAATCAATATTTGGTGTGACCACTCTTTGTCTTCAAAACAGCATCAATTCTTCTATGAGTAAATATATAGAGGGTGCTAGACCACTCAGTGATACTAATTAATATTAAACCAAAGTGATCCTGTGAAAAAAATATATATTATTAGATATGTAACTATCTGGTATTAACAAAATATATAATAAAGATAATTGACAAAAAAAACATTCAGAAGTGTCTCTGTGTCAAAAAAATATATATATATAGTCCCAATAGTGTGTTCAATCAATGCATCACACATATATAAACAAATCTTCTTTGTTGAGTTTTCTTTATGTAAAAAAGGAGAGGAAAGCCATCACCACAAATCCAATCTTCTTAATCACCCTCTAATGGTGTTGAAGCAAACAGATGCGCTTACCGGAAATATTGGACTATTATAATTAAACAATAGTCTGTTAAACTTATGCAGGATTGTGCCTGCATACACATCGGACAGGAAAACCAAAATAGAACCTCGATACCAGGAATTCCAGATAGGATATGAAACAACAAAAAGGCAATGGAGATGCCAATAGTGTGATATTGCTAAAAATTTATTGATTATAAAAATAGAAAAAACAAGGTACAATGGCCAAAGGTAGCCTCTTACTTTAAAAGTGCCTACCCGGCACTGGGGCTGCAGGCGTGTCACTGCTACCTTGCGGTGCGGTACGTATCTGGGTCGTCTGGTGCGGTGCCAACTCCGTAGCACGGCTCGGCGTCCCAGCTGACAGCTAACACGGGCAGGGAGGCACATCACGTGATGGGGTCCGCCTCCGACGTACGTTTCGTCAGGTACAACGTCTTCAGGGGGGCGTGCCCGATCACTATTGCATGATGGTATATGTAGTCTCGAAGAGACTACCCATTGGTCCAAATTAAAAAGGTAAAAAGGAGAAGCAGCCGCGGTGCCGTTTAGGCTGCACATTTGACATAATAATCAAAATTTAACAGATAGATTTAGCAGCACTGGGTGGCCCCAATAATTTGCTCTATAGACCAGAAAAAACAACACAACAAAAGCACAAAGTGGCCTATCAGATACTTTGTGCTTTTGTTGTGTTGTTGTAAGAGGCCACCTTTGGCCATTGTACCTTGTTTTTTCTATTTTTATAATCAATACATTTTTAGCAATATCACACTATTGGCATCTCCATTGCCTTTTTGTTGTTTCATATCCTATCTGGAATTCCTGGTATCGAGGTTCTATTTTGGTTTTCCTGTCCGATGTGTATGCAGGCACAATCCTGCATAAGTTTAACAGACTATTGTTTAATTATAATAGTCCAATATTTCCGGTAAGCGCATCTGTTTGCTTCAACACCATTAGAGGGTGATTAAGAAGATTGGATTTGTGGTGATGGCTTTCCTCTCCTTTTTCACATAAAGAAAACTCAACAAAGAAGATTTGTTTATATATGTGTGATGCATTGATTGAACACACTATTGGGACTATATATATATATTTTTTTTTTGACACAGAGACACTTCTGAAAGTTTTTTTTGTCAATTATCTTTATTATATATTTTGTTAATACCAGATAGTTACATATCTAATAATATATTTTTTTTTCACAGGATCACTTTGGTTTAATATTAATTAGTATCACTGAGTGGTCTAGCGCCCTCTATATATTTTCTCATTCATCACAATCAGTATTGTTTTTGAGGAGCAGCTTTTGTATTTTAGCTAATTTAATTTTATTTGTTTGGCGCTGAATTCATTTTTTCACATCAATTCTTCTAGTTACACTTGCACACAGTTTTTGAAGGAAATCGGCAGGTAGGTTGTTCCAAACATCTTGGAGAACTAACCACAGATCTTCTATGGATGTAGGCTGCATCAAATCTTTCTGTCTCTTCATGTAATCCCAGACAGATTTCATGATGTTGAGATCAGGGCTCTGTGGGGGCCAAACCATCACTTCCAGAACTTCTTGTTCTTCTTTATGCTCAAGATAATATTGCCTGTATTTTTGGGGTCATTGTCCTCCTGCTGCATAATAAATTTAGGGGCGATCACACACCTTCTTGATGGTATGGCAAGACGGACAAGTATCTGCCTGTATTTCTCAGCATTGACCCTGACCAAATCTCTAACTCCATTTGCAGAAATGCAGCCCCAGAACCTCCGCCATGCTTCACTGTTGTCTGCAGACATTACCGCTCTCCAACTCTTCAGCAAACAAACTGCATCCTGCTACAGCCAAATATTTCATATTTGGACTCATCAGTCCAGAGCACCTGCTGCCATTTTTTCTACACCCTAGTTTATATGTTCTGCTGCATAGTTGAGTCGCTTAGCCTTGTTTCCAAATTGGAGGTTTGGCTTTTTGGCCGCACTTCTTCCATAAAGATCTCTTTTGGCCAGATTTCTCCAGACAGTAAATGGGTGTACGTGGGTCCCACTGGTTTCTGCCAGTTCTGTGCTGGTGGCATTGCTGGACATTTCCTGATGTGGAAGTGAAGAAAGCATGATGTGTCTTTATCTGCTGCATTAAAGCGGAGTTCCACCAAAAAGTGGAAATTATGCTTTAAGCACTCCTCACCCATTTAAATGCCATATTGGGGGTGAGTGGGTACCTAGTTTTGACAGGTACTTCCTGTCCCACTTCTTGATTCCGTCGTCTCACCACCTAGGCGACTCCTCCTCTCCCCCTCCCTCTCTGCCATCTTCTGGGACACGCGCATGCACAGTGCACACTCGTCTGTGAAGCCGCAAGCTGTCACAGCTGGGTGCCCACAATTGCAATGACGGCGCCGCAGAGATGAGGGGGAGAGGAGCTAGGCTTCGGACGGCCGCAACGCTGGACCATGGGACAGTTGAGTGTCTGTTATTAAAACTCAGCAGCTACACCTTTTGTAGCTGCTGACTTTTAATAAACTTACAATAGAGTGGAACTCCGCTTTACGTTTCCTTGGCTGACCACTACATCTACAGTCCTCAACAATGCCTGTTTCAGCTCTGAAAACCCAGTCTGCTGAAATCTTTGCCTGAGAGAGGCCTTGCTGATGCAGTATGCCTTGTTGTTGTGCTCAGTCTTGCCATGGTATTTGACCTGTAACTATCTTCTGCAACCAGAACTTGGTAGCAGAGTTTGAGTATTCCTCACCCAGTTTTAAGCCTCCTATACAGCTGTTTCTATTTTATTTATTGCCTGTGTTTTAACCTATATATGAAATTGATGATAATTAGCAAAGGGAAAAGGCGAGTACCACAATAATTGGCTAAAAATACATTAGAACTTTATTGAATACTGGTAAAAAATTGCCAAGAAGTGCCAACGCGTTATAGCTGTCATGGCTATTACACATATATCACAAGATAGCTTAAATAATACATACATGATCACATGATTGCCTATCAGTCACATGACCTGAAAAGGCAAAACACAAATATACTAAATATGTGAAAAATACTAACCAGACATGTGAATAATACTTTGTATACCAATATATAAACATTACATTAATTCAATATACAAGAAATATACAAAAAGTAAGACCCTAAAATAATAGCTATGTTGCTAGCTAGTTCTCCTGTCCTCCTCCCTCCCCGCAGTCTTGTGGGACCTGTGATGTATCCCAGAAGACTGCAGGTCCATATAAAAAGTGAAGCAAGGCTCACAAATGTGCAGTCGGCTGTGAAGCCACAAGTAACACAGCCGGCTGCCTACAGTTAAAGGGATTGCAAAGGTTCACTTTTTTTTTTTAAAATAACAAACATGTCATACTTGCCTCCACTGCGCAGTTCGTTTTGCACAGAGTGGCCCCGATCATCCTCTTCTGGGGACCCACGGCGGCTCTCGCAGCTCCTCCCCGCAAGAGCTAACCCCCTCTGGGAAGCTCTCTCCCGAGGGGGTTACATTGCGGGCGCACTCCCCCCGGCAGCCATGTCATTGGATTTCATTGACAGCAGCGGGAGCCAATGGCTGCGCTGCTATCACTCTATCCAATGAAGAGCCGATCAGCCATGGAGAGAACGACGCGGGATCGCGCCCTCGAAAATTTGGGGCTCAGGTAAGTAAACCGGGGGCTCGGTGTGAGGACGGCGATGGATCCCTGGACAGGTAAGTGTCCTGCTATTAAATGTCAGCAGCTACAGGATGCCATAGCATTTGCATGCAGAACTGAGAATTCTAGAAGACAAATCAAACTACTGGGGTCTCGTGGCCATGCACACTCAGTCTTGAGTGGAGATCGCTATTATAGACTCACAAGCCTTCAACAAAGAGTTTAATCAATCATTTAGACTGGGTATGCTTTATGTAGCCTAGATTAGACACCCACACTCTATGCTGTGTGAAAATGTTGGTGTGTTAGGCTACGTGTCTTTCCTGCAATGAAAGTCCAGGATTATTATTCTTGGCTGATATGAATTTAAGTGTGAACAGTGAGAATTAAAATGACAGGAAAAGGATCATAATGTGTTCACTGAGATGAGGATAACCTTGAATGACATCTGGGCAGTCACAGGGGGCATTTTCTATGATCATTGCACTTCTCTGTTCGGAAGAAATTAGCAAAAAACAAGAACTTTATTCCACAAGCACCTGCAGCTCTGGAACAAACAGTTTACTGCAGAGAAGGACAAGAAACTGATTTTTTTCAGTGATTGAGGTTAAAACCTCAATCAGCAGTGGTCCCGAAAATGTGGCCCGTGGGCTTGATGCAGCCTCTTGCTTGCCTCCTTTAACCAGCCCATGGGGCACTATTTCTTTTCCTGACACCAATGATGGGGCACTATTTCTGGCGCAGCTGATGGGGCACTAGCCTTTACAATAACACTATTAATTGGGTTCTATTTCCCCTACTGAGGCCAACTTATGCCTTGTACACACGGCCAGACTTTCCGAGAAAAAAAGTCAGACAGGCTCCATCTGACTTTTTTTTGTCGGAAGTCCGACGGACCTTAGATAGAGAACCTGTCTTCTATCTTTCCGCCCTGGTTCACACTGATGCTACTTTGAAATCGTGCTACTTTACTTGAAGTAGCGCGATTTCAAAGTAGCAAGGTCATCGCGATTTCAGGTGCTACTTGATAGACATTTGTGTGGCTTCATACACAGATGTCTATAGAAATCGCACCTGAAATCGGCAAAAGTAGTGCAGGAACTACTTTTGCAAATCGGTGCGGCGCCGCAAAATCGGTGTCGCACCGATTGGAACAGTGCCATTGCCGCCAATAGGCTGCGACTTGTCATGCGATTTGATCTCTCAAATCGCATGACAAATCGCTCCAATGTGAACCTAGGCTTAGTCTGACTTCCGACAGACTTTTGCATGGTCAAAAGTCCGACCGTGTGCACAAGGCATAAGGGGCACTTTTCCTCCCATTTATGATGAGACACTATTTCTTTCATTGCCAATGAGAGGGCATAATTTCTCCTGATGAAACCAATGCTAGGACACTATTCCTTCCACTGATACCAATGATGGTAGACTTTTTCTTCCACTGACACCAATGGTGGGGCATTTTTATTTATGGGACACTCTTTCATATGCTGACATCAATGATAGGGCATTATTTCTCCTAATGACACAAACAATGGGACACTATTCTTTCCACATAAACGCCAACCAACAATGAGGCACTTTTCTTTGGACAAACATCAATGATAAGGCACTGTTTCTTCCACTGACACCACTAATAGGGCACTTTTCCTTTTACTGACACCAAAAATAAGGCACTATACCTCCCACTGATACCAGTAATGGGGCACTATTCCCCCCCACTGTTATCAATGATAATCATTATATTTTCTTCACTGATACCAATGATAGGGAATCTTCTAATAACACTAACAACCCTCTAACCAACATCAAGGACGAGGCACCATTCCTGACACCAACGGGGCGCTAATTCTTCTGACATCCATGATGGGGCACTATTCCTCCCACTAACACCAGTATTGGGGAACTATTCCTCCCACTGACATAAACAATGAGGTCCACCCACTGACAACAGTGGCCCAGATTCAAGAAGCACTTGCGCCCGCGCAACCATAGGTTGCGCGGCGCAAGGGCTTACTTGCTCCGGTGTAACGAGTGCTCCTGATTCAGGAACCTCGTTACACCGACTGCAGCCTAGGATGTGACAAACATAAGCCTCCTTATGCCTTCACATCCCAGGCTGCATTCTTGCGTTGGCCGCTAGGGGGCGCGGCCTTTGTGATCGGCGTGTAGTATGCAAATTGCATACTACCACCGATTCACAAAAGTTGCGCGGGCCCTTCTCACGCAAGGTACGGAGTTTCCGTACGGCGCCTTTAGCATAAGGCTGCTCCTGCTAATAGCAGGCGCAGCCAATGCTAAAGTATAGCTGCGCCTCCCGCTCGCGACGTTCAAATTTCACGTCGTTTACGTAAGTGAACCGTGAATGGCGCTGGATGCCATTCACGTTCACTTACAAGCAAATGACGTCCTTGCGACGTCATTTGCCGCAATGCACGTCGGGAAAGTTTCCCGACGGAGCATGCACTGTTCGCTCGGCGCGGGAGCGCGCCTAATTTAAATGATTCCCGCCCCCGGCAGGATCATTTACATTAGGCAGCCTTGCGCCCGGCTGCTTAGCATATTGCCTGCGCAATTTACGGAGCAACTGCTCCGTGAATCGCGGGCAAAGCGCAATATTTGCGTGGGCGCAGAGAAAAAAATTTGCTCTTTGCCCACGCAAATATTGCGCGATTCTACTTGAATCTGGGCCAGTGATGGCGCGCTATTCCTCCAACTGATACCAGTGATGGAGCACTATTCTCTTCACCGATACCAATGATAGGGCACTATTCCGCCTAATAACACTAATCCTCTAACTCAGTGTTTCTCAACTCTAGTCCTCAAGGCGCACCAACAGGTCTTGTTTTCAGGCTTTCCATTATTTTGCACAGGTGATTTTATCAGTTTCACTGCCTTAGTAATTACCACAGCAGTTTCATCTGAGGGAAATCCTAAAAACATGACCTGTTGGTGCGCCCTGAGGACTGGAGTTGAGAAACACTGCTCTAACTGACATCAAGGATGAGGAACCATTCTCTGACACCAACAATGGGGCACTAATTCTTCTGCCAAGAATGGGGCACTATTCCTCCCACTGACACTAAGGTTGGAGGACTGTTCCTCCGACTGACTAACAACGTGGCACTATTTCTCCCACTGACATTAATGATAAGGCACTATTCCTTCCACTGACACCAACAAAGGAACATTATTCCTCCACCCACTTACCACAGGTGTGTTAGGTAACGTTTTACTCCCCTGAAGTGACCAGTAAACCTTGGACATAGTTTATACCCAATAATAACTGATGCTGGGGCATTGTTTACTCCCACTGGCCACAGCCTGCCCCCCTAAAGTCTGAAGGATAGTCAACTGGCCCTTTGACCTAGAATATGGAAGAGTTATGAGAAGCCAGTCCTCCTGCACCAGTTAAAAATCTGCTTTTATATACAGTACATCAAGCCCCATGTCCTTTATTAATAAAGTAGGTTTTCAACTTTAGTTAGAATAAGGAATGGTTATTTTAACTACTTGCCGACCAGCCGCCGTAATTCTACGGCGGCAGGTCGGCTCCCCTGCACGAGAGCCCGTACAATAACGTCAGCTCTCTAAACGGTCACTAGGGGCGCGTGCGTGCCGCTGGAGGAACGCGCGCGCCCCCGCTCGTCCCTGACTCCCGTGTCTTGACTAGTTTCGCGGAACTAGTCAAGACTTTTGTTGTGACCCTCAAACCTATTGTGTTTTTTCCCCCCCTATCGGGATTACCCCTTTGGTGTTATGTATGGTCGTTATTATTTTTAATTCTGTCTACTTTTTATGTGTCCTGTTGATGTTGTAATCAATAAACCTTTTTTCTTTTGTCTTATATTTATAATTTCATGTTTGATCTTATATCACTTACCAGTACCGCAATAGTCCAACCGCGCCCCCCCCCCCCTCTCTTTGGTTCTTTGGTTTGGGAACCTTAGACCCAATCTCTTTATATATTAAAAGTAAACCCGATCACTAAAATTGCACATTAGTTTTAATGTGTTAATGCCATTTCAGACGTTTCAAATGTTTAATCTGCAGCTTTCATTAATAAAATACCTGGTGATCCTGCCATGAAGATCCTTTTTCAGGGCACCTATAGTCTGGCAAAGTTGGAGACAAACCTCCAGCCTGCATGTGATCAAAATGATTGGCTGCAATGATGATCACGTGATTGAGAATCATGCTGATTTGGTTTCTGATTGTTAGTTTGAGACCTACATTTGTCAGTGAAAGGACAGTGTAAGAACTTGTGCAAGAAGTGTGCAAAAGTTTAATTGGAACGTTCTTCTTTAGAACTGTGAACCAAGTCCTTGCACAAGTAAATGATGGACTGAACTTTATAGAAGCAACTTGAGAAGATCATTATTCCTCTTGGGCATCCGAGCAAAGTCCTTTCGATAAGAATCAAATAGACTGAGTGCTTCAGAACATCAGACACAAGGTCCCTTTTAAACCTGCTGACTTTAGCATAAGAGGGATGGTAACAGAAAACAGTAATTAGGATCTTTCATACCAGTCTGTTCTCACTAATGTTCTTGGTTTATTGGTTTCCTTCTTCCAATGTCTTCCCGACTCTTTCACCCCGTGGTACAAGACTAGAGCCTCAGACGAACTCTCAGCAAAGAAGGCTTCCAACTTACCCAAATGAGGCCTCAATAACCTGCAGGCACATGGTAGAATGGCCTAGGGGAGTAACAGCCCCTCTAGGCTGTGATCTACTTCTCAGGGAAAAAGACCAGGTTGCTACAAGTCTCGGAGAATTCATAAAGACTCCCAGTCACCATCTGGGCAACTCTTCCCAGGCATTGGCTAGGGCTGCACAAATATTCAGCTGCAGATTAGACTCTGTCTGTCATCCACTGGCTCTTTGCACTGCCCCTCCAGTGCTCACTGGAACGCTGGGTGGTTGGGGAGGAATGGGAGTGACTGTCTCAGTCTCCCAGCATTGCAGCTGAAAGGCTGGGCCAGCTGCTGGTCCAGAAATCTGGGTGGATCCTGACTGTAAAATCAGGATCCTTTCCCAGCCTGGACCGGCTGACTGACGTCAACTGAAAGAAGGCTTTAGCCCGCTGTTGGCTGAAAACGAACTGCACTTCTGTGATCCATAGGAGACGTATAGCTAAAAAAAGCTTTAGCCATACTTCTCCTTTAATAATGTATTAATAAGAGCTCTGTAAATCTTTTTGGACTTCAATGTCGATCTACTGATTACAGTCATCAAGTGGTTAAAGTCCTGTGGGAATAAGAGTCAGACAAAGTGAGCTTAGATTTACAAATTGCGGTTGGGCTGGGGTTAATGAGTTGATATGATAGGTGCAGCCTTCAAGAGAAAGGGTGATTCATGCTTTTTCTCCACCTAACGTGCTTTGAATTGTCTGCATGCTTTGTTCCTTGGAGTATATGAGAAAGGAAGCCTGAGACTTGTCAATACATCCTCTGCATAGCTTTGAAAAGACTGGTGACGTCCATCTTCAGAAGCTGTTTTTAGTGAGGATATTCTGGTTCTTATTGATTTGACATGAACTTGGCCCCGAGCCCTCGGGGTATGCTCCGTGTGCATAATTTGCTTTTCCTGTCTTTGTCTATTTAGCTTGGCAATCCAAAATAATTTTTTCCTGTAAGAAAGACTGAGACGTCAGCGAAGCATTGGCTAGATTAATTAATGAGCCCTAATGAGCTGCATTATAGAACCTCTCGAGCTGATACTTTTTCCCCGTGACTTCCTGCCCATTTCCCCTCGAAGATTTACATCATGAACCAGTGATCGTGACTCATATTTCTCGATGGGCTTTTTTCATCTTTTTTCAAATTGACGTAAACAAGTGGCCGAGATAAAATACTAACGGTCTAACCATCTGCAGCTTTCAGTCCTTGACATTTGATTTGATTTCCTGACAACAGGACATAGAGGAAGTAAATATATAAAGAAGAGGGCTAATTATATTGTTCTAGTATGTTTACCAAGGAAAGTTTGCCGTCGGTTGTGTACAATGTACATTGCTAATCGCCTTTATCTAGTGCACACCCTCTTTGTTTTACCTTTTAAGTTATAAATCCTGCTGAGCGATGAGCTTTTTCATGCTATTTTAATAACAGACCAACTGCTTTGAATTTTTTAATGAAACTCATTAATGTTATTTATAAACTATCCTGAGAATAAAAGAATGAGAATATTAGATATGCTGGCACTGGTCTAGGAACAAGGACCATCATCAACCCATGTGTCCACACAAGTGCCACAATTGTCTCTAATGTTGACGTGCATACATACATTTTTATTAGTTGTTTTTCAGTAACTGTCAGCAGACTCATATGGGGAATTTTAAAGGAATGCTGCACCATTAATAAAGGTCCAACAAATGCCCCATGCTGACTCATAGCTAGCACTCTTCAATCAAGAGATTGATTGGAGGGCTCTAGGTCTGACTCAGTAGGGTGCATGTTGAGCCTTTGCAGAGAGATCACTGCTTCCACAGAGGGCCTGGAGTCCTTCTCTAGAGCATGCTGGCAGGGGATAGACTTTTTTACTCAGGTTGTGGATGCTTTATTAGAAAAACCAACTGTACTATTATTTCAATGATTTTTATTAAAGTTTTACAATACAAAAAATATAACGATCTCGAGTTTTCATTGTACAGTATTAAAACAGAATTTGGGAATCATATATAAAACTTAGGTCATGTCACTTGATAGTCCCAATCATATCATCTACAATATCCAGAAGGATCTTCAAATGTGGACTGGATCAAGTTAGTATAACAATAAACCCTGCCCAGGCCCACTATGTCTAGGACTTCAAGCCCCTCTCTAATCCCAGGCCATATCAGGTGATTCAGAGTAAGTAAAGCAGCGCCCTCTAAGCGTAGTAATCCAGTGAATTTATTAACAAAAAGGTATTCATATAAAAGTATCACTCACAAAGGAGTTAAAAACATAAGGCTTATCTGTAGTTGTTTAGAGTTCTTTCATCCGCTCTGCGTCCGGTGTGGCGGTGCTCTGTTGATTAGGAGGATCGTGAACTGATGTCACGGTGGCGGCGGTGAGGGAACCACACACATCCGATACAGGGAAAAGGGGGACAACATTCCGTGGAGCACAGTATTGGAATGACGTCACGTCCGGGTACGGGTTGCGGGGAGGTGCACGCGTTCGAAGCATGCGTGCTTCTTCATCAGGCTCTAAAGGGGGCCATCTTAAGCCAGGGTAAATATAAGCCAGGGTAAATATAACAAGCTAAAAATTGGCTGATTGGCTAAAACGTTTTGTATGGAAATTTAGTATGTAGATACCAGAAAAATTAGTGTATATCTATATACCTATACAGAAAATACATGGTATATGGGAAAATAAAATAAAATAAACTTGTTTGAAAGGAAAGACAATAACATTTAAAAATATATATAAAATATATATTAACCATAATACGGAATATTAGAAAATTATTGAGAAAAAGTATTAAGTATTAGGAAAAAGTTATATTAGACTAGAAACACCAAAACCAAACATGCCTGATTGGGATACGGCCATTGTGGGGAAAAAAACCATATCAGGTGATTCACCCGCACAGAAGAGCCAGTTCCCCATCCAACTATCGGGGGGAGCCCGACTCCTCTGATCATGCAAGCATCTCCCCAGAGAGCACGAACTGACAATGATCTGCTATAAGTGAACACGAAAGTTAACCTAGCCTATAAGGTTAAATTCCAAACCCAATAGCGAGAAAAGTAGAAAGAATAGTAGGGATAAAGAAATGAAGGGGATGAAACAAAGCGGGGAAGGGAGGGTTGAGGGGGAGAGAAGGAGGCTTGGCTCAGTACCCAGAGACCCATAATGCAAGAATAAATCTAAATCGCGAGCATCCTGGGGTCATTTGTAAGATATTGAATCCACAGGTCCCATACTTTATGAAATAACTTCATTTTATCTTGCACTAATGCTGTCAACCTTTCGTTTAAGAGATACTTTGCCTTTAATCTGTTCGAATGGCAGGGCAGCGGACCTCCAGTTTCTGGTTATGGTTATTTTGGCAGAAATTAATATGAATGTAGGAAGCCGCCTTCGGAATTTGGAGGCTTCCACTACAGGGCCGGATTAACAATGGGGCTGATGGAGCTGCAGCTCCAGGCCCCTTTCTCAAGATAGGCCCATTTGCCCAAAAAAAAAAAAAAAAAAGAAATTTTTTTTTTTTTTTTTTTTTTAAGATTTTTTTTTTCTAAGATCGAATTTGGGGGGTTGTAGCTCGATGACCAGAGGTCACATAAACCCCACATTTGGGGGTAGGCATGGGAAGAGCTACCCCACAACTGGTCAAAATATGGGACGGCTATCATTTATGGTTCCGGAGATACGGGCCTACTTGCACAGCCTGTCAGAAGCTACATTCAGAGCGGCCAATATAAATACAAGCTGACACACTACAGCAGACTGATAGGATCACAGGGCTTATAATAATAATTTGTATATTACTCATGGTAATTAACCCCTTGCCACCCAGGCCAATTCTGACACTTCTCTACTACATGTAAAAATCATCATTTGTTTTTTGCTAGAAAATTACTCTATGGTGGTCTTTGCACTTTTTATGTTGCAGGGTATAGAGCTGCACGATTCTGGCTAAAATGAGAATTGCAATTTTTTTGCTTAGAAGATAGATCACGATTCTCTCACGATTGTTGCGGCGTAACATCATCTTTCACATTAAAACAAACCAAAAAAAAAATGGGCTAACTTCACTGTTTTGTTTTTATGGTTTTTATTATTCATTGAAGTGGGAAAATGCAGTGTGACATAACATATTGCAGCAATAGCCATTGTATTCCCTAGAGTCTCTGCTAAAATATATATAATGTTTGGCAGTTCCAAATAATTTTCTAGCAAATAATATTGCTTTCTAACTTAAGAAACAAGTGTTGGACTTTAAGTGGTTAAATTTAGTTACAATGTTAGTTAGTTACAATGTTTCATTTTGTTTACAAACTTCGCAGACTGCCCAGATTTGTTCTTTACACACATAAGTGTATCCCTTTGATCTAAGAATGAAGCGTTAGTTACAATGTTTCCTGTTAAATACTTGGCAGACTGCCCAGATATTTTCTTTTGACAGCTGAAAGTCTCTCCACTTGTTATATGAAAGAATCAGCAAACTCTGCATTGAAGATTGTCAGGGGGGTTGAATCGAGATCACGATTTTTTTAACGATTAATTGTGCAGCTCTAGCACGGTATTTGCGCAGCAATTTTTCAAACATGTTTTTTTGGAAAAAAATGTTTCATTCATTAAAAAAACAGTTAGTTAGTTAAGTTAGCACAATTTTTTTTGGTATCCTAAGCGATGCTTTACATTTTTTTAGGTTACATGTTTAGAGTTACAGAGGAGGTCTAGTACTAGAATTATTGTTCTCGCTCTAACGATCGTGGCGTATGTAACCTGTGTGTATCTGCCTCTGATACTACCAGTGCCTACCCAGCTACTGACTAGTATCTCTCCCCAGCCTGTCCCCACACACCCTCTCACCTGCTGACCTGTGGATGGGGGAATCACTCCTGCAGTGTTATTGTGTTCTGCCAGTGCGTACAATGATCAGTGTTGCTAACTTTAGCTGGCAGCACTGATTGTTTTAAGAAAAAAAAACAGGCTGGTTGTACTCAAGTTGATTAATAGATTGACTTGTGTAAAACCAGCTAGCCCATACATAGATTGACTATGGCTGGTCTCTGCATAATTGGCGTAATTTCAATCCATGTATGACCCGCTTAACCACTACTCAGTCCCTTAATATCATTCCACTCCTGTACATAGTGCTCACTGTCATACTCTCCACACTCCTCTCCTGTACATAGTGCCCACTGTCATACTCTCCACACTTCTCTCCTATACATAGTACCCACTGTCATACCCTACACACTCCTCTCCTGTACATAGTGCCCACTGTCATACCCTCCACACTCCTCTCCTATACATAGCGCCCACTGTCATACCCTTCACACTCCTCTCCTGTACATAGTGCCTGCTGTCATACACTTCTCTCCTGTACTTAGTGCCCACTGTCGCACCCTCCACACTCCTCTCCTGTACATACTGCTCACTGTCATACCCTGCACACTCCTCTCCTATACATAGTGCTCACTGTCATACCCTCCACACTCCTCTCCTATACATAGTGTTCACTGTCATACCCTCCACACTCCTCCCCTATACATAGAGCCCACTATCATACCGTCTACATTCCTCTCCTGTACATACTGCTTACTGTCATACCCTCCACACTCCTCTCCTGTACATACTGCCCCATCATACCCTCCACACTTCTCTCTGGTACGTACTACCCTCTGTCATACCCCCTCACTCTTCCTGTACATACTGCCCATTGTCATACCCTTCACACTCCTCTCCTGTACATAGTGCTTTTTTCCGTACCCTTTGTACTCCTCTCCTAGACATAGTGCCCACTGTTAGACCCTCCACATTCCTCTCCCTCACCTGCACATACTTCCCACTTATATACTGTCCATACTCCTCCCCTATGTCGCTTACCCACAAAAACAGTTCTTTAAAATTATACTGAATATCCTCAATGTTACCAGCTCTAGAATGGACACACTTTTGTTAGTTCAACTAAAGGAAATATCAGTTCTCATATTTGTTCTGCCCCATTATTAGTACTCATTTAATTTTGTGATTACTACTATGATGTATAGAGGAACATCGGGGATCTCAGCTACTCTAAATATAGCACTTATATAAAAAAGTGGCCCTGAAAATATTTTTTAAATGTTGGTGTGAATGCAGCCTAAAAGGCCCCACCAAAATCCTCAGCACCAGGCCCATGATGTTCTTAATCTGGCCCTGTTCCACTATCCCGCCCCCCAAAAGTGCTTGTTTAGCTGATTTTGTCAGATTTATTTGGGTGAGGGTATATATACCAACTGTACTATGAACATTAACTTTTGTTTTGATTCTCCTGGAATTTATATAGCTGATTTAACACCTTACCACCTACCCACTTGCTGAAACCCCTTAACTGTGTATCTTAAGACAGGGACCAATTGGCTGGTACTGTAAGGTGACCAGATTTTTTAAATTAAATCCAGGGACATATTTTTTTTTTTACTACTAATAGCGGCAATTAACAACTCTCTGCCCGTCGCCGCCCGCCTCACAGCCTGTCAAGTCTTACGCTCTGGACCCGGCTACTTGTCAGGTCTGACGAAGGGCCACGCCCCGATACGTGTTGTCATGACTGCAGCCTGATAGACTTTGATCCAGCCACCCCCATCCAGCCATCCAGCTTGTCTGAGTTCCAGCCGTCTGCACATTCGCCACTACAGGCTCCTGCAGCGCACTCCCATTAGTCGGCAGCAGCCTATCACCTCCGCTGACTCCAAGCCTCGTTCCCGCTCCGCTGTCCTGATTCGGTGAGACGTCCCGACCAGGAAGCCACCAGCGCACATGTGTTTGGAGTTTCATCGTACAGCGCTGACACTACTGTTATACCGTCGAGCCCTCCACATCTCCGGTCTCATCACCCTACAGTTCCTGCCTGCCATCTGCTCCCTTTGGTTCTGGTAAGACTGTCACAGTACGGACGCGCTGATTTTGGGCTTCACACGCCCCTCCCCCTGCCAGTGGAGCTGTGCTTGTGGGTTTTATGTGCAGTACATTGTAAGGCTGTCTGACTGTGTTCATTTCATCATCACACAGATTATGCTGGCTATTTGAACTATCCTTATCACGGAGGACTGTTGGCATCTTTTAAAGTGTTTCAGTGCAATAAACATTACATTTCTCTCATCATTGCTTGGACACAAATGTTTTTTTGATTCAGCGCTTGATTTATGTTTTTTATGTTTTGCTCACCATTTTTTCACATCACTCCTGATGTGCAATACTCATCAATGCATGCCAGAATCTTCTATGAATTGTAGCCCACTTCTGACTAATTTTCCATTTTCTATTTTTTATTCCTAAAACAACCTTTCCTGTCATTGGCGCCAAACTTGTTTTGTTGTTTGCTGTTATACAAGCTGTACACTCACTACTTTACATTGTAGCAAAGTGTCATTTCTTCAGTGTTGTCACATGAAAAGATATAATAAAATAGTTACCAAAATGTGAGAGGTGTACCGACTTTTGTGAGATACTGTATATATACTGTATACCCAATGGAAGTCATAATGTTTTGTCTGGCTCCCTTCTATCCTTCAATCTATACAGTTCAATACAATAATATACACAATATATATTACTGGAATGTACTGTACATTCCAATAATATTCCACCCACACGTACTCTACAGATTTTCACCGCACAGTATAATCACCATAACCGACCAGTAGCCAGAAGACCTTTTCCTCTGAATGACTAATCACACGCAATGACTGATAAAAATGCCTTTGTGAATGTAGGAGAAAATGGTTTATCCATCACTGCAGATGTATTATCTGTTCTTCATTGTAGAAGGATGAGAAAAAAAAACAAAAAAACCCCATTCACTGGCCTCCGAGAACTTACTAAATGAGTTTCCAGCTGCTGCCTGCTAATTGGGTGTTTTATTACTGAAATTTGCTATCAGAATGTGGAGTGACTCACCCAAGACTTCATATTAAGTCTAACCTGCCCTGACTTATGGAACCTTTAGGATTTACTGTAACATGGGCTATAACGATGAAGGCATTGATTCAGACAGTTGGGCCGCAACATATTCACGCATTTCTTCTTTTAGCAGGCCCTGAATGCTTTGGCAATGTTCAATATGGCGAAGGCACCTAAATCCAAAGCCAAGGAGCTTTTTTTATTGTATTTTTATTTTGTGATAGTGAATTGTTAAAAACCATTCTAGGTTTTTTTGCCATCTGTGTGTCATTGACCTGTCCCACAAACATCAGGAAGTGAGAAGAAATTTCTCTAAAGCAAAGAAAAATCCCAACAGTTGTACTCAGAACAAGTGTCTCCATTGAAAGATTTCTCCTCTATTCCTTGTGTAGCCAAGTTCTTGGCTAAAAATGTTCTAAGGCATACGCAGGGGGTGTGCCGGGTGTGCCCGGGCACACCCTAATCACCGGGGGCGTACAGCGCAGATTCCCCCTGCTGATATTTCACCAAAGCTTCTAAAAATAATTAAAAATATAAAAAATATAAATACAATTGTAAAAAATAATACAAAAGTAAAATCATTTTTGGGGTGCACACCCTAATGCAATAGGCAGCGCTCACCTATTATAGAAGAGTGAAAGAAACACTGGCTGCAGATGCTCTCTGTAGCTGCTGCCCTGCGGTGTTGAACTGGTTCCAGCTATATCAGCAAGAAAAACAAGCTGCTGAGTAGGAAGAGTCGAATAGAGTCAGGCAGCACTGTATTGTGGGAACTGTAGTGCAGAGGAGAGAGACTCTGCTGTAATCAAGAGCTTTTGAACTTCATTTCCTAGAGAGAGATTGCCACGAGGAGGGAAAAGAGATGCATTTTCTTATGCTGTATAGGACACAACGAAGAGTGCACATTGTTGTCCAGTGTGCACCGTTATAAGGGCCGTCTTTAATTTGGATTAGACCCTGGGAAAACATTTTTTTTGGGCCCCCCCCAATGCAATTTTGCTCTTCACCCCAACATCTTAGTACCCCTTTACACATCACAGCACCCCATTACATTGCAGCCCCCTTCACATCATAGTGCCCATCTACACGTCACAGTGCCCCATTACATTGCAGGCCCCTTCACATCATAGTGCCCCTTTACACGTCACAGTGCCCCATTACATTGCAGCCCCCTTCACATCATAGTGCCACTTTACACGTCACAGCGCCCCATTACATTGCAGCCCCCTTCCCATCATAGTGCTCCTTTACACGTCACAGTTTATGTAAGGCTTATGTCCGGGGTAAAGTTACTCCTGCTATATGAGGCGCAGGTAATGCAAGGTATGGACGTCGGAACAAGCGTATCTTTTTACGTCGTTTACGTAAGTTGTACGTGAATGTGGCTGTGCATAGGTTACGTTCAGGTCACAGGCATTGAGCCGGCGTATCTTAGGGCGTAAATTCGACGTGATACTGAGCATGCGCGCGCCGTTCGTTAGGCGCGTCATTTACGTGGGGTCACGATTCATTTGCATACAACATGCCCCCTACCAGCCTACTTTGAATTAGGCGGGCTTACGCCGGCAAATTTACCCTACGCCGCCGCAACTTATGGAGCAAGTGCTTTGTGAATACTGCACTTGCCTGTCTAAGTTGCAGAGGCGTAGCGTAAATAGGATACGCTACGCCCACACAAAGTTACGCCCTCCTACGTGAATCTGGCTCCAGATTTCTTGGCAGGAAAAAACCCCATTCATATAGAGCATTTTTTGTACAAAGTTTAGAAGAGTTTAGGGTAGTTTTGCGTTTTTTTTTTCTGCCAGAAAGCTCCAATCAGAAATGCAAACCAGAAGGCTTTTTTCCTGCCACTAAACATCGAGCTTAAAAAATGCCTGTAATCGTCCTAATGAGCATAGACACAGAGGATAACATTGAGCTACTTCTACAATAGAAGCAACAATTTTTGTGCCAGTGTGCATGGACTCTGACTCTATCCAAACCTAAAAAACATACATTTTGGCCTTAGCTGTACCAATCACTGACATTTAAAACACATGCAACAGAAAGATTCACTTGCAATGTTTGGTGAGAATCAGACTTACTGCTTTATAAATATATCTGTCCCTAGGTTCAGGGCCAGATTAAGAACATCATGGGCCTGGTGCTGAGGATTTTGGTGGGGCCTTTTAGGCTGCATTCACACCAACATTTAAAAAATATTTTCAGGGCCACTTTTTTATATAAGTGCTATATTTAGAGTAGCTGAGATCCCCGATGTTCCTCTATACATCATAGTAGTAATCACAAAATTAAATGAGTACTAATAATGGGGCAGAACAAATATGAGAACTGATATTTCCTTTAGTTGAACTAACAAAAGTGTGTCCATTCTAGAGCTGGTAACATTGAGGATATTCAGTATAATTTTAAAGAACTGTTTTTGTGGGTAAGCGACATAGGGGAGGAGTATGGACAGTATATAAGTGGGAAGTATGTGCAGGTGAGGGAGAGGAATGTGGAGGGTCTAACAGTGGGCACTATGTCTAGGAGAGGAGTACAAAGGGTACGGAAAAAAGCACTATGTACAGGAGAGGAGTGTGAAGGGTATGACAATGGGCAGTATGTACAGGAAGAGTGAGGGGGTATGACAGAGGGTAGTACGTACCAGAGAGAAGTGTGGAGGGTATGATGGGGCAGTATGTACAGGAGAGGAGTGTGGAGGGTATGACAGTAAGCAGTATGTACAGGAGAGGAATGTAGACGGTATGATAGTGGGCTCTATGTATAGGGGAGGAGTGTGGAGGGTATGACAGTGAACACTATGTATAGGAGAGGAGTGTGGAGGGTATGACAGTGAGCACTATGTATAGGAGAGGAGTGTGCAGGGTATGACAGTGAGCAGTATGTACAGGAGAGGAGTGTGGAGGGTGCGACAGTGGGCACTAAGTACAGGAGAGAAGTGTATGACAGCAGGCACTATGTACAGGAGAGGAGTGTGAAGGGTATGACAGTGGGCGCTATGTATAGGAGAGGAGTGTGGAGGGTATGACAGTGGGCACTATGTACAGGAGAGGAGTGTGTAGGGTATGACAGTGGGTACTATGTATAGGAGAGAAGTGTGGAGAGTATGACAGTGGGCACTATGTACAGGAGAGGAGTGTGGAGAGTATGACAGTGAGCACTATGTACAGGAGTGGAATGATATTAAGGGACTGAGTAGTGGTTAAGCGGGTCATACATGGATTGAAATTACGCCAATTATGCAGAGACCAGCCATAGTCAATCTATGTATGGGCTAGCTGGTTTTACACAAGTCAATCTATTAATCAACTTGAGTACAACCAGCCTGTTTTTTTTTCTTAAAACAATCAGTGCTGCCAGCTAAAGTTAGCAACACTGATCATTGTACGCACTGGCAGAACACAATAACACTGCAGGAGTGATTCCCCCATCCACAGGTCAGCAGGTGAGAGGGTGTGTGGGGACAGGCTGGGGAGAGATACTAGTCAGTAGCTGGGTAGGCACTGGTAGTATCAGAGGCAGATACACACAGGTTACATACGCCACGATCGTTAGAGCGAGAACAATAATTCTAGTACTAGACCTCCTCTGTAACTCTAAACATGTAACCTAAAAAAATGTAAAGCATCGCTTAGGATACCAAAAAAAATTGTGCTAACTTAACTAACTAACTGTTTTTTTAATGAATGAAACATTTTTTTCCAAAAAAACATGTTTGAAAAATTGCTGCGCAAATACCGTGCTAGAGCTGCACAATTAATCGTTAAAAAAATCGTGATCTCGATTCAACCCCCCTGACAATCTTCAATGCAGAGTTTGCTGATTCTTTCATATAACAAGTGGAGAGACTTTCAGCTGTCAAAAGAAAATATCTGGGCAGTCTGCCAAGTATTTAACAGGAAACATTGTAACTAACGCTTCATTCTTAGATCAAAGGGATACACTTATGTGTGTAAAGAACAAATCTGGGCAGTCTGCGAAGTTTGTAAACAAAATGAAACATTGTAACTAACTAACATTGTAACTAAATTTAACCACTTAAAGTCCAACACTTGTTTCTTAAGTTAGAAAGCAATATTATTTGCTAGAAAATTATTTGGAACTGCCAAACATTATATATATTTTAGCAGAGACTCTAGGGAATACAATGGCTATTGCTGCAATATGTTATGTCACACTGCATTTTCCCACTTCAATGAATAATAAAAACCATAAAAACAAAACAGTGAAGTTAGCCCATTTTTTTTTTGGTTTGTTTTAATGTGAAAGATGATGTTACGCCGCAACAATCGTGAGAGAATCGTGATCTATCTTCTAAGCAAAAAAATTGCAATTCTCATTTTAGCCAGAATCGTGCAGCTCTATACCCTGCAACATAAAAAGTGCAAAGACCACCATAGAGTAATTTTCTAGCAAAAAACAAATGATGATTTTTACATGTAGTAGAGAAGTGTCAGAATTGGCCTGGGTGGCAAGGGGTTAATTACCATGAGTAATATACAAATTATTATTATAAGCCCTGTGATCCTATCAGTCTGCTGTAGTGTGTCAGCTTGTATTTATATTGGCCGCTCTGAATGTAGCTTCTGACAGGCTGTGCAAGTAGGCCCGTATCTCCGGAACCATAAATGATAGCCGTCCCATATTTTGACCAGTTGTGGGGTAGCTCTTCCCATGCCTACCCCCAAATGTGGGGTTTATGTGACCTCTGGTCATCGAGCTACAACCCCCCAAATTCGATCTTAGAAAAAAAAATCTTAAAAAAAAAAAAAAAAAAAAATTTTTTTTTTTTTTTTTTTTTGGGCAAATGGGCCTATCTTGAGAAAGGGGCCTGGAGCTGCAGCTCCATCAGCCCCATTGTTAATCCGGCCCTGCCTAGGTTTACCTACAGGAAGACCTTTTTTGTTTTGGAGTCATTTATTTAAAGCAGAATACCAGCCAAAAATAGCACAATAGAAGCTCATATGACAAACAAGCTTATCTTCAGCCCAACTCTGAGCCCAGGTTGCAATGGACACAAGTCCATCTAGTTCAACCAAGGGGAAAAAGAAAAAACATACAATCCCACATACACAATCCTATACACACATGTGAACAAAAGGAAGGCAAAAACCCCAGCAAAGCATGCTCCAATTTGCCCCAGCAGGGGAAAAAATTCCTTCCTGATCCCCGAGAGGCGATGGGATATTCCCTGGATCAACTTTACCTATAAATGTTAGTACCCAGTTATATTATGTACATTTAGGAAAGTAACCAGGCCTGTTTTAACACAATCTACTGAGCTGGCCAGAACCACCTCTGGAGGTAGTCTTTTCCACATTTTTACTGATCTTACCGTGAAGAAACCTTTCTGTATTTGGAGATTACATTTTCTTCCACCAGATGTAAAGAGTGCCCCCTTGTCCTCTGTGATGACCTTACAATGAATAACTCAACACTATTTGGACCCCTTATGTATTTATACATGTTGATCATATCCCCCCTTAATCGTCTCTTCTCAAGAGATAATAAACTCAGTTCCTCTAATCTTTCCTCATAGCTGAGCTCCTCCATGCATCTTATCAGTTTGGTTGGCCAGAGCACCTCAAACCCCCTTCGCTGTCCCCTGATACTTACCCCATCTACAGAATTGAGCAGTGGCGGGCACATCAGGCAGCAACAGGTATCGCACATTGGTGGGCACATCGGCCAGAAGCGGGGGTTGGGCATTGGCAGGCACAACGGTCATCGGCGCGCACATCAGGCAGCGGAGGGGATCGGGGCATTGACGGACAACAGGCTGCAACTACTGTGTCTTCTCCTAGCTTCCGCCGTGTGTCTCCTCCCCTCCTACTAGGTGTCAAATAGGATCGCCTGTCCTTTCAACTAATCGGGTGACGGTATCAGACCCACTTTCCGATTGGCCGGGAGGAGGATCAGTGTTGCAACAGCGAATATTCATTCACTGTTGCAACACACCTGGGTGGGCTCCAGAAGCAATGCTCTGCGTCCTGAGCCCAAACTATTTTGAAGCCTATTAGAGCCTCTGGCACCCTGGAAGGGGTTGGGCAAATTGATAGGGATGGCGGTAACCGTGCGCCCACAACGGATGGGCCGCCCCTTTCGGTTGCCCTTCTCTGCACTTTCTCCAGTTCTCTGATATCCTTTTTGAGAACTGGTGCCCAAAACTGAACTGCATATTCCAGATGAGGTCTTAAGGCTCATACACACGGTAGGACATCCAACAAAATTTCCCTTGGATTTTTGTCCTAATTGATTTGTCCGATCACACCCATAGCATACACACGCTCGGACTTTTCTGCAAACTTTTCTAACACTTTCCCAACATCACGTGGTTTTACTTGCTCTTTACCGCCACCCTTTGGTTAACTTCTGCTATTGTTGGTTGAGTTTAACATTGGTTCTGAGCATGCGCATTTGTACTTTGTCCAAAAGTCCGATGGTTTGCTGTACACACGGTCGCACTTTGCACAATCGGACTTTTCGGAACAGAAAGTTGGTCCGTTCACAGACCCAACTTTTTGTCCGATTGAAGCCAAAAAAGTTGGTCCGATGGAACGTACACACGGTCGGACAAATACGAAAAGTGCCGGATTTTGAAGTTGGTTGGGCAAAAGTCCGACCGTGTGTACGGGGCTTTACTAATGATTTGTACAGGGGCAAAATTATATCTCTGTCTCTAGAGTCCATACCTCTCTTAATACAAGAAAGGACTTTGCTCGCTTTGGAAACCGCAGCTTGGCATTGCATGCCATTATTGAGCTTATGATCAACTAAAACCCCCAGATCCTTCTCCACTACAGATCCCCCCAGTTGTACTCCCCCTAGCATGTATGATGCATGCATATTCTTAGCCCCCAAGTGCATAACTTTACATTTATCAACATTAAACCTCATCTGCCACTTAGTCGCAGGACGTTATTCCACTACATAGCTTAGTGTCATCTGCAAACACTGAAATAGTACTTTTAATCCCAAACCCTACATCATTTATAAAGTTATTAAAAAGTAGGGGTCCCAACATTGAACCTTGAGGTGCACCACTGATAACCTTAGACAATTTAGAATATGAATCGTTAACTACTATCCTCTGAATTGTGTCTTTTACACAGTTTTCTATCCATTTACAAACTGATCTTTCCAAGTCTGTAGACTTTACCTTACACATTAGCCACATGAATGGAGAAGCAGCACAGTGATGAGATGATGAGAACCATCTACCACTCTTTTCTCCTCCTTTCAACAGGCTTCTTGACAACACATGACCTAAATCTAACCTTGAACTAATTGGCTCCTTGTGCTGTTTCTCAGTCTCCCATTCCAGCCTAATGCAAGATTGGAAATCCCGACAAGAAAAGTTCGATGTGAGCTTTTGGTCGGAAATTTCCGACCGTGTGTAGGCTCCATCAGACTTTTTTTCTATTTGGAATTTCCGACAGCAAAAATTTGAGAGCTGGTTCTCAATTTTTCCGACAAGAAAAGTTCTTGTCGGAAATTCCGATCGTCTGTACGCAATTCCGACGCACAAAAAAAAACATGCATTCTTGGAATCAATTAGACGCATGCTCGGAATAATTCATAATAATAATTATTATTTTTTCTCCGCTCGTTGTACATCACGCATTCTTGACGGTCGAAATTTTGTGTGACCGTGTGTATGCAACACAAGTTTGAGCCAACATTCCGTCTGTAAAAAATCCATGTTTTTTTTGACGGAATTTCCGATCCTGTGTACGCGGCATTACTGTACAGGGACTGCAAGAGGCTATTACACAGTCAAATTTAGGTACTTACACAGTTTGCCTTTCTGAAGTACCGTATTTTCCGGCGTATAAGACGACTTTCTGGATGCAAAAAAATGCATCCAAAGTCGGGGGTCGTCTTATACGCCGGGTACAGTCTCAGTACTCACTTTTTTCCCCCAGCGCTGACAGTCTAACATGCTGCGATCGCGAGCGTGTATTGATTTCAAAGCCGCGCCTTCACTGCAGAGTGTTCTGTGATAGGAGGAACAAAAATCTTCCCAGCAGCGCCTCTGTTCTTTGTTCCTCCTATCACAGATGCCTTCTCATCCTCGGACGAGATGAGAAGACGTCCGTGATAGGCGGAAAACATAACAGAGGCGCTGCTGGGAAGATTTTTGTTCCTCCTATCACAGAACACTCTGCAGTGAAGGCGCGGCTTTGAAATCAATACACGCTCGCGATCGCAGCATGTTAGACTGTCAGCGCTGGGGAAAAAAAGTGAGTGTTATTGCACTGGGGGGGGGGGCAACAAGTTCAGGCACAGTGGGGGCAAGTGATGGCAATGTGGGGGCATGTAATGGCACAGTGGCAATGTGGGGGCATGTAATGGCACAGTGGCAATGTGGGGGCATGTAATGGCACAGTGGCAATGTGGGGGCATGTAATGGCACAATGGCAATGTGGGGGCATGTAATGGCACAATGGCAATGTGGGGGCATGTAATGGCACAGTGGCACAGTCTGGGCATGTAATGTAATGGCACAGTGAGGAATGTAATGGCATAGTGAGATTTGAAAAAGCCTGTTTCTGTCAGCGGTTCTGGCTCCCCCTCAGCTTCCAGAAAGACTAGTAAGAAGGGGGTAGTCTTATTCAGTGAGTATATCCCAAAATCAAAATTTTTCCTGGAAAATTAGGGGGTCGTCTTATACGCCGGGTCGTCTTATACGCCGGAAAATACGGTATGCTTTTACATCTTATATAAAATGTTGCGAGATGCAAATGTATCTATCATTTTGATACACAATTGCACAAAGAGTATATTTGTATGATGTTCTAGGCACAGAAATTCGCACAGCATGTCCATTTGACATTACTGGCAGATCTAGTTTTTGTCACATTATTATTGTCCTTTTTTATTGAGACATCGTTTATGGTTTTGTTACTGTTTGCCATTAAAAGGTTGTGATTTTTGGTATTTGTATGTAAGATATTATCTCTCTTCTATTCAGTGGATTCAAATATTATTTGAAAATAGGTATACACTCCTTGACGTTCATAGCTATTTTTTTTTTATTTGTATTTTTATTTTGTATGACTTTTTTTTTATTTTGTATGACTTCTTCGTTATTTACATTTGTTTTGTAGCCCTGATGAAGGGAAGTCTGTTCGGCCCACAAAGTGCATTGGCTTTTTTCTTCTATTAACCAATTTTATCAATAAAATCTTTGGACTCTTGGATGTATGTTTGCAGCTTTCATCGGACTGTATATGCATAGATTCTCCACTCTCTAGATTTTTCCCCAGTTTCTAAGGGGTACCCTCCCGCCCTTTGTGGAGTGCTGCCTAACTAGGGCTAGTGTGCTCAGCAGGGGTGGCCTGTCCATTAAGGCGTCACCCCCCCCCCCATCCACGTGTCCTGCCCCTTTAAAGATGCCAAATTCATGGATTTCAATGGGGGGGGGGGGTGTTTTTTTTTGAAGCACCTGATTAGAGCCTAATGCCGCGTACACACGTTTTTTTTAAATGTCATTAACCACTTAAGCCCCGGACCATATTGCTGCCTAAAGACCCAAGGGGTTTTTACAGTTCGGGACTGTGTCGCTTTAACAGACAATTGCGTGGTCGTGCGACGTGGCTCCCAAACAAAATTGGCGTCCTTTTTTCCCCACAAATAGAGCTTTCTTTTGGTGGTATTTGATCACCTCTGTGGTTTTTATTTTTTGCGCTATAAACAAAAATAGAGCGACAATTTTGAAAAAAATGCAATATTTTTTACTTTTTGCTGTAATAAATATCCCCCAAAAACATATATACATTTTTTTTTTCCTGAGTTTAGGCCGATACGTATTCTTCTACCTATTTTTGGTAAAAAAAAATTGCAATAATCGTTTATCGGTTGGTTTGCGCAAAATTTATAGCGTTTACAAAATAGGGGATAGTTTTTTTGCATTTTTATTTTTTTTATTTTTTTTACTACTAATGGCGGCGATCAGCGATTTTTTTCGTGACTGCGACATTATGGCGGACACTTCGGACAATTTTGACACATTTTTGGGACCATTGTCATTTTCACAGCAAAAAATGCATTTAAATTGCATTCTTTATTGTGAAAATGACAGTTGCAGTTTGGGAGTTAACCACAGGGGGCGCTGTAACATTTAGGGATCACTGTGTGTGTGTTTACTAGTGTAGGGGGGTGTGGCTGTAGGAATGACATCATCGATCGGGTCTTCCCTATAAAGGGAATCACCCGATCGATGCGCCGCCACAGTGAAGCACGGGGAAGCCGTGTTTACACACAGCTCTCCCCGTTCTTCAGCTCCGGGGAGCGATCGCGACGGAGCGGCTATAAACAAATAGCCGCGCCGTCGTCCCGGATCGCTCCCCGAGCGGACCCGACCTCCGCATGTACCGGGGGGGGGGTCCCGATCGGACCCCCGACCCACGTCTAGCAGAGGACGTACAGGTACGTACATGTGCCTGTCCGTGCCATTCTGCTGACGTATATGTACATGAGGAGGTCGGGAAGTGGTTAAAAATGATCGTGTGTGGGCTCCAGAGCATTTTTCACAATGTAAAAAATGGGCATTAAAAATTTCGAACATGCTCTAATTTTTCACAACGTTTTTAACGTTGTCGTTTTTAACGTCTTAAAAAATGGTCGTGTGTGGTCTTTAACGACGTGAAAAAAAACGCGCATGCTCAGAAGCAAGTTATGAGACGAGAGCGCTCGTTCTGGTAAAACTAGCGTTCGTAATGGAGAAAGCACATTCATCACGCTGTAACAGACTGAAACGTGCGAATCGTCTCTCACCAAACTTTTACTAACACAAAATCAGCAAAAGCAGCCCCAAGGGTGGCGCCATCCGCATGAAACTTCCTCTTTATAGTGCCGTCGTACGTGTTGTACGTCACCGCGCTTTGCTAGAGCATTTTTTTTTCACGATCGTGTGTATGCAAGGCCGGTTTAACGATCGGGTTGAAAAAAAAATATTTTTTTCTAGACCATTAAAAATTTCATTTTTTACATCCCGAAAAACGGTCGTGTGTACGCGGCATTAGACTTTTTATTTTTATTTTTAATTAGTCTTCAAAACTGATGTCATTTTGCTTTAGAAATTCAAGAACTTCTTTTCAGAAAACAACCATGTTGACCAACATAACAGAGCACACAAAGTCACTGCTGGTGACATTTTCATCATATTTTGTATGATTTAAACCCTATAATATGGTCAGTGCTGGAATGTGTGCTATAGAAGGCGGGAGGGTTATTTGTGCTGTGAGTGAAAGATGACCTGATACTTTCCATTCAGCTGCTTTCCATCTGCAAAACCTCTCACAGCTATCGGCAATACTCGCTGGGTTAAATGACCGCTGATTATACTTTTATGGTTACCTAACGATTGTAATATTTTACGACTCCTCAGTAGGACTCTTTCTTTGTGTTCATATGCTTCGGAGCATTTTAAAAAGCTGTGATTTTGTAAAAAAATCGCTGAAACTGACCTTTGTCTTGCTTCTAGATCCCCGGCGTTTGCTGCTCCAATGAAATTCGTTTTAGTAAAGAGTTTTGGGTTTATCCTGGGAGCCATCTTGTACACAGGTGTAAGTACTGGAAACATAGAAACGTTCCTGAATAGCTCCCAGTTAAAGTGGAACTAAACGCTCTCAATCAACATGAACTATTTTCAACCCTAATGCCTCGTACACACGTACGTTTTTCACGACGAGAAACTGCCATTTTTTATATTGGCCGAGAACACCGGTCGTGTGTATGGTGCCTAGCAGTTTTCTTGCCGAAAAACTGCCCGCAAAAAAATTGAAACCAGCTCTCTTTTTTCTCATCGTGTTTCCCAGCAGTCTTTTTCTCTTTGCGAAAAACGGTCGTGTGTATGCTTTTCCGAGGAGAAAAAAAACCGTGCATGCTCAGAATCAAGTATGAGACGGGAGCGCTCGTTCTGGTAAAACTACCGTTCGTAATGTAGATAGCACATTCGTCAGGGACTGAAAAGCGCAAATTGTCTCTCACCAAACTTTTACTAAGGGTCCTTTCACACGGAGCGGACCGTTTCTGTGTCCGCTCCGTGTGTCCGCCAAAGCTCAGCGGGGATCATACGTCATCCCCACTGAGCTGTCGCCGGATATGGCGGTCCCCGCACACTGTGCAGAGACCGCCCTGTCTCTGCTCCGCTCTCCCCTATGGGGGATCGGATGCAGACGGACCGTCAGTCCGTCTGCATCCGATTCGTTACGCCGGACGGAAGAAAAATAGGGTTTCTTCCGTTCGCAAAAGCAGATCCCGACGGACGCGGATGGTCGCGGACGCTAGCGGATGCTCCATCCGCTAACGGACGCGATCCCATAGGGATTCATTACAAGTCCGTAAACGGACTTGTAATGAAGGGACGAACGGTCCGCTAGTGTGAAAGGACCCTAACACGAGGATCAGCAAAAGCAGCCCAAAGGGTGGCACCCTTTGAAAGGAACTTCCCCTTTATAGTTTCGTCGTACGTGTTGTACGTCACCGCGCTTTGGTCAGATGTTTTTCTGCATGAACGTGTGCATGCAAGTCAGGCTGGAGAGGAATCACGTCATGAAAAATGACGGGTTTTCTGAACGTCAGGAAAAACGATCGTGTGTACGTGGCATCAGGCTACTTTCACACTGAGGAGCTGGGTGCGCTGGTGGTAAAGCTGGTGTTTTACCGTTGTGATTGCCGGGATTTTTGGCCACTAGTGTTGCGGTTTTAACCCCCGCTAGGGGGCGAAAAAGGGTTAAAAACGGCCGCAAAACCACCACTTTGCAGCGTTTTGTGGGCGGTTGGAGGTGCAACCCCATTGTTTTCAATGGGCAGGGGCGCTATAGGAGCGGTATTTTTACCGCTCCTACCGCACCTCAAAGATGAGGCTGGTAGGACGTTTTTCAGCTTCCCGCCAGCGCAACGCTCCAGTGTGAAAGCCCTCGGGCTTTCACACTGGATAGAAAGGAGCGGCTCTTTCAGGCGCTATTTTTAGCGCAATGGCGCCTGCAAAGCGACTCAGTGTGAAAGCAGCCTAATGCTGCTAGTTTTAGTAAATAGATAGGAATGTATATTATATTAGAAGGTTGGATATAAATAGTGCTTGGTGTTTTTTGTTTCTCATTTAGGTCGGGTTCACACATATGTGGATTGTATGCGGGTTTCACCGCATCAAATTCGCATGACAGGAGAGTGTCAATGGAGCTGGTTCACACAGCTTCTGGGCGGCTGCGCTCTGCATTTTTTTACAGGGTCCTGTGCGTCTTTGTTTCCAATTCATGTGCGAATTCAGGCAGAAATTCGGACCTGAATCGCACCTGAATCGGTGAGCAGGGATGCACCGGACCCCCTGCTGTGAACCGCGGCTGCAGCATATGTAACCTGGCCTCAAACAGCCCTGTAAAAATTTTGACCTGTAAATTTCCTGTGATGGAAACATCACTAGAAATAGGAAGAGTTTGTTCTAAGAAAGCAGAGACCATTAAAGAGAATACTATTGCAATAAGAACTGCCATCGGACTGGATGCCAGGATTATTATTAGGGCATAGTAATAGACAGAGGAAGTCCACTAGATTTTTTTTTTTTAATCCTCAGAACAGTTGGCAGGCCTAGCTGTAAGTTACAATAGAATCAACCAAAAATAAACTTGGCTCTATATGAAACAAAGTTCATTAATTCAGCTTGGGTGACATGGCTTCCTGTTTGGCCTATTGCTGTCTGTATTTTGCACTGACAGTGGGCATGCATGGGCTGTCTATGAAGAGAAATAAGGTATTGTGGAGACTTCTTTATTGTCCCCCATGGCACTCAATTGTCCTTCTTCTACCAGTGTTGCCAACCTACCAGATTTAAATTTACTGACACAACACCTAAAATTTACTGGCACAGCCAAGTTTTTACTGGCATTTCCAAGATTTACAAAATGACCGATTTAAGTGAAAATTTCTGTATTTACACTACAAACAAGTACAATACGCAATTGGTAATGCGATTTTTATGTAGATATTAAGGCAAAGAACATGGGGCCAGATTCACATAGAATTGCGGCCGTGTAACGTAACCCGTTTACGTTACACCGCCGCAAGTTTTCAGTGTAAGTGCCCGATCCACAAAGCACTTACTTACTTAAAACACGCCCCTATCTCATCCATTTGAATTGCGCGCCCTTACGCCGACAAAGTTACACTTCGCCGCCGTAACTTACGGTGCAAATTCTTTCAGGACAAGGAAAATACGATGTAAGTTACGGCGGCGTAGTGTATCAGAGATACACTACGCCGGACGGAACAATGCGCCACGCTACGTGGATCTGGCCCTTAGTCATTTGACTAAAGTTACATTTTAGTTTTAGTCCCATTTTAGTTTTACTGGTATTTTAGTCATCTCAATTGTTTTAGTTGGTTTTAGTCGACTAAATTTACACTGGTAGTAAGTGAGAACAGAGACATTCCGAAGAACCACATCTAAAGTTCCCTTTGGAACTCTTAAGGCTTCAGCATACCAACACATTTTGGACAATTTAATGCTCCCAACTTTGTGGTAACAGTTTGGGGATGGCTCTTGCCTGTTCCAAAATGACTGCGTACCAGTGCACCAACAAGGTCCATAAAGAGATGGATGAGCGAGTTTGGGGTGGAGGAAATTGACTGGCCTGCACAGAGTCCTCTACCTCCATTTACTAGCAGCCTCTGGTAGGAAATGGCAGAGGAAGAGTCTGATGAACACAGGACAGATCTCTGATACAGCTCATTTACCTTCCCGAGGTGGAGTTGATGAGTTTACACTTTAGTCCCTGCTGATGTGCCTTGTGGTTTCCAAGTGCCTCTGAAACATGTTTTCTGCTGTGATCCTTGCCGATGCTCCCCATGGTTCGTGAATCTTTGAGCAGATGATTTCTGACATAGAGCGCTGTTTAGACCACCTATAATTTGGGGTCTATTGTAATCGAGTTGGGGCTGAGTTTATTTAAACTCATGGTTACGAATCCCAGCATATACTCGAATGCATTGACTGGCCGATTGAATTGCACTGTCTATAAACCCATCATAGGTCTGTTCAAGGATCATGGTGATTGCATTTTATACAATATTTTATAATTCTTTATTTACATTTTTGATTCTTACTGTTAGAGATCATCAGGGCGATTTTTTTTTGCGCTGGACATTTTGTATGTTTTTTATGTTCCTTTTTTTTGTAGGCCATTAATGTCACAGAAGGGAGGGATTCTAACCTTTCAATCCTCTGTGGTGTAATTTCTCATTACACATTTATCTCAACTTTCAGCTCCATAACTTGCCATCTTATAGGCCTGTGATCTATGTAAATGTGCTTTTAACTCCCAAAAACTTTGTATTGCTCGAAATGATAAAATGTCCCACAAGGGAGGAGCTATTATACTCTCTACTCACCACTTACTCTCTTATACTCTCCACTCATATATAGGTAGATTCAGTAAGAGTAAAGCCCCATACACACGGTCACACTTTTTGCCAACCAACTTCAAAATCTGCAACTTTTCTAATTTGTCTGACCGTGTGTACACTCCATCGGACCAACTTTTTCGGGTTTCATCCAACAAAAAGTTGGGTCTGCAAACGGACCAACTTTTCGGCAACAAAAGTCTGATGGTGCTTTGTGTGACCGTGTGTACAGCAATCCAACCAACTTTTGGACAAAGTGCAAATACGAATGCTCAGAACCAATGTTAAAAGCAACAAACAATAGCAGAAGTTAACCAAAGGGTGGCGGTAAAGAGCAGAAAAGAGCAAAAAAAAACACGTGATGTTAGGAAAGTTTTAGAAAAGTTTGCAGAAAAGTCTGACTGTGTGTATGCTATGGGTGTGGCAGGACAAATCAATTAGGACAAAAATCCAAGGGAAATTTTGTTGGATGTCCTACCGTGTGTATGAGCCTTTAGGCCGACTTATCAGTAGATAAGCCGGCCTAACTCAGAATCTACGCCGACGTATGTTTAAGCGTATGCTCAAACAGAGATACGCTTAAACATATCTAAGATAGGATGGCTTGCGCCGTCCTATCTTAGATTGCAATTTTTCAGATGGCCGCTAGGTGGCGCTTCCATTGCGGTCGGCGTAGATTATGTAAATGAGTTTGTACGCCGATTCACGAACGTACGCCCGGCCGCCGCAGTCGATTTACGCCGTTTCCGTAAGGCCTTAGGAGGCCTAAAGTTATTCCACCTATTAGGTGGAATAACAATGTTAAAGTATGGCCGCCGTTCCCGCTGCGAGATTCGAAATTTTAACGTCGTTTGCGTAAGTCATCCGCGAATCAGGATTTACGTTGTTTACGTCCACATCGAAATCAATAGGCCCATGCACACTGGGAAATGTAGTCGCCCGGCGCATGCGCAGTGACAAAAAAAACTACAAAAACGTGAGGTCAAGCCTCATTACCATTTAACACGCCCCCCCCCCCAACCCATTTGAATTAGGCACCCTTACGCCCACCGCATTTACACTACGCCGCCCTAAGTAAGGAGGCAAGTACTTTGTGAATCATGTACTTGCCTCTCTTACTTAAGGCGGCGTAGTGTAAACACGCTAGGCTACGCCGACCTAGATTTGCGCGCCCCTACCTGAATCTACCTATAAGTCTAAGCCAATCAGTTCAGGTGCTGAGAAGAAGCATGCTGATGGGAGGAGGGGGCCTAGAAACATAAAAATAAGCTAATCACTGTTTTGCTTCTTCTTTCACTGTCCAGTGACAGGCTGATCACACCAAGGCCATCTAGTGGCAGAAAAAAGTTTTAACTTTACAAACACTTTAACCTTATGCCCTGTACACATGATCACTTTTTGTGATGAAAAAAAATTACATTTTTTATCATGAAAAAAAATTACATTTTTCCAACTTCATCATTAAAAATGATGTTGCCCACACACCATCGTTTTTGAAAAATGATGAACAAAGTGACGGCACTCTAAAGGGGAAGTTCTATTCACCTTGAGGCTGCTTTTAGCTGGTTACTTGTTAGTAAAAGACGTTTCGTGCTTTTTTGTCTGTTACAGCGTGATGAATGTGCTTACTCCATTATGAATGGTAGTTTTACCTCCCATCTCAAAACTTGCTTCTGGGCATGTGCGGGTTTAAAACGTCATTTTTGCCCACACACGATCATTTTTTATGACACCATAAATGACATTTTAAAAAATGACATAAAAAATTCAAGCATGTTCGAATTTTTTTTTGTCATTTTTCAGAAGACATAAAATGACATTTTGCCCACACACGATCATTTTAAATTACATTTTTAAAAATGTCATTTTATTTCATCACAAAAAGTGATCGTGTGTACAGGGCATGAGTCTTACCACATCTATTGGTGGCCCTCTGTCCTCTCAGGCCAATGACAATGACCCTTTTTGCTGCCTTACAATAAAATATGTGGTAGGATTGGTGTGGCACAGAAGGTAGAAAAGGTAAGCAAGGGGCTTCAGTACAGCTCCACAAATATTGAGCAACAGCAGACTCTTCGACTTGTTTGCAGTCCTTTCACCCCACAGCGTGAAGCAGGAGCAAGCAACATCAGGAAAATATTTTCATTCTATTTTTTATATGCATCGATTGCATTGTAAAACCTCATTTGCAGATCTTTGGTCTTAATCTTCTTACCATTCCCCATATCCACCATTGCAGGTCAGCAGCTGCTTCCCATGTGACACCTGCGTTGAGGGCCAGACGATTTGAAGATTTTATAGCCAGCAGAGCTAATGGTACCCTTTAAAGAGTTCTTGTTGAAATGCATGTATTTTCTTTACGGCTTCAATGAGGCGTGGAGGTGCCACAGTTAAACTTCCTTATGAAATCTTCCAGGAGGCTAAAGGGAAACAGACTGACCCCCCTCCCCCGAAAAAAAAGACCCTATAATGAGCACGTCAAATCTGTTTTCACTCCATGAAGTACCAAAGTAGACCTGAAATATTTAAAGCCTTGGTTTACCTCTTTTTTATACAGTATATGTACTGTAATTACATAATTGCAATGCATTCTTTATTTTCCTAGTGATGCCTAAAGCCCAACTCTGGGCAATTTTTTTTTCCCATGGGGCAGTGCCCGCACCTGATCCTAGGATCCTTCCGAAAACATCGCTCCCCCACATCCAGTGGTGAACAATTCCTGACATCTCCACGTCCAGAGTCCTGAGCCAGTTTACGGGCCTGATGACATCAGGAACAGTTCGCTCCACAACACTGCTGTACCGAGGGAGGGAGGGGGGGCAGGAGTGAAAGAGACTGGTCTTGTGCTGGGAAGATTAGGAGAGTTTATCTGAGCTCTCCAAACCCATAGACCAGTGGTCTCCAAACTGCATCCGGGGGGCCAGTAGTGGCCCTTTGCTTGCCTTTATCAGACCCTCAAGGCACTATTCCACCAACTGACACTAGTAATGGGGCACCATACCCCCTATTGGGATGTGAGCATGTGGAAGTGCTTATACAACTGTATTCATTCCCCCTACTGACACCATCAATGGGGCAGTATTCCTCTCATTAAAACCAATGATGGGGCACTTATGCTGGGGCATTTTTTACTCCAAATGGCTACAGTCCAGCCCCCATAAAGCCTGAAGGATAGTAAACTGGCCTCTTGCTTAGAAAGTTTGGATAACCCTGCCCTAGACCAAAGGACAGCCCCACTGCATGGTAAAAATAAAATATTTGGCCAAAGTTCTGCTTTAAAATTGTTCTAAATTGGGGGCGTGGCCAGGACAGGCATGTGAGAGGACGCATCTCTCACAGCTCCCAGCGCTGATCCGGTATTGATCCTCCCCCGGCCGTTATTCCGGTTCGAGACCGCCATATGCTGGAAGCCAGCACTCCCGGGACCACAGCGGTACCACCACCGGCGTTGTGCACCAGGGGAAAGACCCGCAAAGGACAGGTGGAGATCGCGGGGATGGAGGCCCAAGATGGCGCCGCCGCGCCAACTGCCAGAGGGACGCCTCGTGGAGCGGACAGAACGGGCCCCAAACAGGGTAAGCCTGCCAAGACCCAGGGAAAAGAGGCCCCCAGGGACATGCTTTACTATGCCCAAAAGATGTCTGGAACGGGGGGGCCAGAACAACCGTCCCGCTCCGGTGCCACGCACCAGGCTAGGCCCGCAGCACAGGGCGACAGTGTCCCACTATACTGGGGGGAGGAGGAGGACAGAGAAGGAGCAGGCCAGGGACCGGAGGACGAGCAGGCCCCAGACGCACAAGCTGAGAATGCTGTGCAACCCACGCTGGCAGACATACTTAAAGCAGTTAATAAATGTACTGCATCTGTGGACACTTTGAAGGAGCAGTTTGGTTTACTAAGGCAGGACATGCAAAAGATTCGTGAACGTACTACTGCAGTGGAAAGCAGAGTCAGTGAGGTGGAGGATCAGCTGCAGCCCATGGCCCAAGACACCAGAGCTGCCCTGCAGATGGCTAGAGACGCTTATGACCGCGTGGAAGACATGGAGAACCGTCTCAGACGCAATAATGTCCGTATAGTAGGGCTGCCGGAAAGGGTGGAAGGTAAAGACCCCACCATGTTTGTAGAGAACTGGCTGATTGAACTTTTTGGCAAAAATACGTTGTCACCATTTTTTGCGGTGGAAAGAGCCCACCGAGTACCTTCGCGCCCACCGCAGCAGGGGGGGCCCCCCTAGATCCATCCTGGCAAAACTACTCCACTACCGGGACAGGGAAGCGGTGCTGCGTCAGGCTCGGGAGCGAGCTAACATCCAACACAATGGCGTCCGGGTGTCATTTTACCCAGATTTTTCGCAGGAAGTACAACGGCGCCGGGCCAAATTCCTTGATGTAAAGAGGCGACTGCGACGGATACAACTCCCATATGCTATGCTCTACCCAGCGAAGCTCCGGGTGGTGGTGCGGGGTCAAGCCCAATTCTTTGAGTCTGCAAAAGAGGCCATGTCATGGCTGGATAGAAACGAGCAATCTTTACAACGCCAAGCACAGGAGGAGGGGGAGTGAGGCATGGGCAAGTTATTTTTACTTTTTATTTCTTTGGTTTTGCCTCCAGTCACTGACTATGCAAGATTGAAATGTTTCTATGCTTCACTGCTGTCCTTTTTTAGGGGGGATCCCCTACAATTTGCCTGTTTGAGTATTCCTCTTTCACTTACCCTTTGGCCGGGGGACATTATGATTGGCAGCACATCGTGAGGAAAGCTGTTCTAAGTAAAATGATTTCTGTGACTGAAGTAAGCCGACGTTTAGTCGCACAAAGTGCTGGAGCCGCCCTGTTGGTGGGCACTGATGTTTCGGGACCCGTTTGGTCCGCAAGTTATGCTAACTTTTGTTTTTCTAGCTACCATATGAAGACAGAGGTACATCTTAACAGACCTGGGCCGTTGGCCCTTACGCAAGATATTGTGCAGGAGAGGACAGAACTGGGGGGTGACCCGTTTTCCCGACAGTGGGGTCAGACTGTGCATTTTTGCCCACAAGTATATTGCTTTCTGATGTTAAAGGAAGACACCCATGGCTAAGGTACCCATTGTGTCATGGAACGTGAGGGGTATGCTTTCTCCATTGAAACGCACGATGATATTTATGTGTTTAAAAAAATTTCTGCCTGGGGTGATATGTTTTCAGGAAACACACCTGACTGCGGATACTGTGGGCTTTTTGAAATATGTGTGGGCAGGCAAGGCATATCACTCTACACACACCTCCTTCTCTAGGGGGGTGAGTGTACTAGTGCACAATGCCCTGGATTTCCAGGAATTTGACAGTGTGGTAGACTCTGAAGGTCGCTATGTATTCATCCATTGCAAAATTGGAACATTGATTTGTGTATTGGCGTGTGTTTACATCCCCCCGCCGTTCACGGCAGCGGTGCTCAGGCTCCTCCTTTCCTTTTTAGGGGGCAGGCCGGAGGTTCCGTTGCTCGTGATCGGCGACTTTAATTGCTGTCTGGACCAGGTGGCGGATAGACATCCGTGCCCTAGACCCTCTGCCCTCGCTAGGAGTACTCCCCTAGCGCGGTTGTTGCAAGAGGTGGGCTGGACTGATATCTGGAGGCACCGTAATCCAGGGGGCAGGCAGTTCACGTGCTTCTCGAAGACGCATGGCTGCCTGTCCAGGATAGACCTGGGGGTGGGTAACGCAAGCATGCTTCCACTGATAGCAGACCTGTCGCATAGGCCCCGTAGTGTGTCGGATCACTCGGCCCTGGTGGTGCAACTCTGCGTGGCACCGCAGGGGAACCTGGTTAAGGCACCATGGAAGCTGAATGCATTTTGGTTGAAATTGATTAGATCCCATACCGAAATAGAGGAAAGTATACGGAGGTATTTTGTTGCGGAGGAGGGGGTGGAACGAAATGTGCTACAGTGGGATGCCTTTAAGGCCTATCTTAGAGGCCTCCTCATACGGGAAGTGACTGGGGTGAAGAGGGCCTCTGCGGCATTACTGATAGAAGTGGAGAACAGGGTCCAGGAAATGGAGCGGGCTTACATTACAGATCCTTCTGATTTGGCCAGGGAGTCCTGGCAGGCGGCGCAGTCCGCCTACCAGCAGTTGCTCTCCTCGTCAGCAGAAAAGAAGAGATTCTTTGCCAAACAGGCGTTTTTTGAGGAGGGTGAGAAAACCGGCCGTATACTGGCACGGATTGCGAACTCTCATCAACGGTCACCTGAGATAGGGGCTATTAGAGCTAGGTCAGGAGGGGTAGTCTCTCAGCCAGACCAGATAATGCGGGAACTGGCGGGTTTCTATGAAGCCCTGTACAGTTCCGGCGCGGCATATACCCAGGAGGATCTGGAGCTATATTTGACCCAATTGACCTTCCCGGGACTGTCAGCTAATCAGCGTATTTCGCTGGAGAAACCAGTTACTGTTGAGGAACTGCAAGAGGCAGTCAGTGCCTTCCCTAATTGTAAAGCCCCGGGGGAGGATGGGCTGCCCATGGAGGTATACAAACAGTATTCGGGGGTGTTGCTGCCACAGCTTTTGCAGGTTTTTAACAGCGCCAGGGAGGGAGGGACTTTGCCCCCTTCCATGTCCAAAGCAAATATAGTACTGTTACTTAAGCCAGGCAAGGATCCCGTGGACCCGGGGGCCTACCGTCCCATTTCCTTACTACAGAGTGACGTTAAGATCCTGGCCAAGGTGCTCGCCATCCGGCTAAATGGGGTGGTGACTTCCATAGTACATGGAGACCAAGCCGGGTTCATGCCTAACAAATCAACGGCGGTTAATTTGAGAAGGTTGTTCCTTAATATACAAGCGCGGGCAGACAACATGGGCAGTAGGGCTCTACTATCCTTAGACGCAACAAAAGCCTTCGATAGTATCGATTGGAATTATCTTTGGACCGTTTTGCGGAAATTCGGATTTGGCCCTATCTACATTTCCTGGGTGCGGCTGCTGTACAGCCAGCCGCAGGCAGCGATACGGACATTTGGCTCGTTGTCGGCGGGCTTTGCACTGAGGAGGGGGACACGGCAGGGTTGCCCCCTGTCCCCCCTCCTCTTTGCCCTGGCTATTGAACCGCTGGCCATTAGTATCAGGGCTAACCCCCGCATCACCGGTTTTTGCTATGGCGACATGCAGGAAAAGGTGATGTTGTATGCTGACGATACGCTTCTTCTGCTGGGAGACACGGACTCCTCCCTTAGAGAGGCTATGATGGCAATCACAGAGTTTGGAAAATTCTCTGGCTTGCTCATAAACTGGACAAAGTCAGCACTGCTTCTGTTGGATGGTGATGACACACAAGTAATTAACGCTGTTTGCCCCTTATCTATTACTTCATCCTTTAAATATCTAGGGGTACAGGTAACGGCCCGGCCACGAGATTTCATACATCTAAATATTTCCCCCCTGTTGCTGAGGTTTAGGGATAAGGTTAAAACTTGGAAGGCCCTGCTTCTGTCGGTTGCTGGGAGGGTGAATCTAATCAAGATGATACTCATGCCGCAACTGCTGTACTTTCTACACAACACCCCCATGGTCATCCCCCTGAAAGTCTTTCATACCGTGAACAGTATTTTTCGGGGACTTATCTGGAAGGATAAGAACCCTAGGATTAAGTTGGAACACCTGCAGAGACCTAAAGATAGCGGGGGATTGGCGCTGCCAAACCCCTGGCTATACTATTTGGCGGCTCAGATGCAGCAGCTGGTTGGCATGTTTCGGCCGACGGTGCGGTCCTCGGCTCAGAGGCTTATGGAGCACACCGTGGGCGGAGGTCCGATCCCTGAGGCGTTGGAGGCGCAGGCATTTGCTAGACCGCACAAGAAACTCCCCACATTTAGTCTGATTCAGAAGGTATGGAATAAGGTTAAATATGTCCAAGGCGCAGAGGGTTACACGAAGTACAGTCCCATATGGCTAAATGACACGTACACTGAACTGGCTAAACTACAGTCCGGTGCCAGGTGGAAACACTATGGGATTACACACCTTACCCAAATATTCCGAAACGGGGTACTTCGCACGTTTCCGGAATTGCGGGAGGCGTTTGGCCTGCCACAGTCCATGTACTTCTCATACATACAGTTGAGACACGCAGTGGCGGCACAGGGTCGCTCCTCTGAGTGGTGCCTGTCGCCGACCCCTGCTTTTGATCTTCTGGGGGAGGCTGGGACGTCTAAGGGCTTTATTTCCCAATGCTATGCCATCCTGTTACAGTATGTGATGAAGCAGCATCCCCTGAAGATACGGGAAAGGTGGGAAGCTGATGCAGGGGACTTGGACGGGGAACAATGGGAGGAAATTTTTCAGGCAGTAGGCAAGTGCTCACTGAATGTCTCACAGAGGCTCACGCAACTGTACATTTTGTTACGAATATATTATACCCCACACAGACTCCATAGAATGAACCCACAGCTCGACCCTACCTGCACCAGGTGCAAGAGAGACCATGGAGACCTGATACATATGCTGTGGAGATGCCCAAAACTCCACACATATTGGGCGGGAGTCGTGAGTACCATCAACTCAGCATTTGGAGTGTCTCTTCCGCAGGACCCGAGGGCTTGTCTCTTGGGGGCTCTGGAGGAGTATGAATGGGAGGAGATGGACAGGGAGGCAGTGCAAAGGGTCTTATTCCAAGCTAGGAAGCTTATTATGGTTCACTGGAAGGCCGAGGCTCCTCCGACGCTGGCTGAATGGATCAATAACATTGGGACAGTGCTGAGGATGGAGAAGGTGATATATCAACACAGGGGTAATGCCCAAAAATTTGAGAAGTTATGGGCAAAGTGGCTGGATGTGCCGGGTCTGGCCCCTGTGGACCTGGTGATGGACAGGCTTCTGGGCATTAATATTGGGTGAGGTGGGCATTGAGCCAATTGTCGGGAGGGAAATGTTTGACTTGCTGGGGGGGGGGGGGGGGGGGTTTACCTCCTGTTCATAGATGTATTCTGAGTATGTGGCTGTCTCGCTGCAGATCTTTATTTTCCCCGCACTGTTAAGGGGACTTTGTATACCTTGTACCTCTGTAAACTAAACTAAATAAAATTTTGTTGGATTAATTAAAATTGTTCTAAATTGATCTCGATCCAGCCATGTGCAAGAGAGCATAGGCGGTGTACGCTGTATGCTGTATTTATGATAGCTCCGCAACAGTACAGCAGCTCACAGCCATTCAAATCAATGACTGCCTCTACACTGCAACTAGGCTGCCTGGGCAGAGAAGTGCCCCTGTATCAGCAAAACACATCTTTCCTTACCTCTCCTAGGGAGCGCCACAGAGTTGGGACCACTTCCCTTGTTCAAATATATCAAATCAAATATTTTATTAGAGAGTATCAAGAATAGAATATAACAGGGCTCAAAGGCCCGGATTTACGTAACACTTACTGTACGGCGACGTATCTAGAGATACGCCACGTAAGTGTAAATGTGCGCCGTCGTATTTATGCGCCGTGCCCATAGAACTAGATACGCCTGAAAATAGGCTTCCTCCGACCGACGTAACTTTCCTACGCCGGCGTATCTTGGGCGACTATTTAAGATGGCCGCCTCATTGCAAATATGCAAATGAGTGAGATACGCCGATTCACGAACGTACTTGCGCCCGGCGCATTCATATACGCGGTTTACGAAAGTCGTACGTCCGGCGTAAAGTTAAGCCTCATAAAGCAGGTGTAAGTCATGTTAAGGTATGGACCGTCGTATTTTACATCGTTTACGTAGTAGTACGTGAATAGAGCTGGGCGTAGGTTACGTTCACGTCGTAGGCATTGAGCCGTCGTATCTTAGGGAGTATATTCAACGTGATTCTGAGCATGCACACTGGGATACGTCCACGGGACGGCGCATGCGCCGTTTGTTCGGCCCATCATTTGCATGGGGTCACGCTTCATTTAAATGGATCACGCCCACTTCCATCTACTTTGAATTAGGCCGGCTTACGCCTACGATTATACGTTACGCCGGCGCAACGTTGGGAGCAAGTGCTTTGTGAATACTGTGCTTGCCTCTCTGTGTTGCGTTGGCATAGCGCATATGAGATACGCTACGCCGGCAGAAATATGCGCCGATGTATCTGAATCCGGCCCATTATGTCAAGTCCTGAGCTACTATCCAGGCCTCAAGGGTTACTTGCCACCAGTTGTCTCACCCAGCCCGCCCCTAATTCCACCCCTAAACACGCTCTCATAAAATGACATTCAAATGTATTATGCAGAATTAAGTTATTAAAATAAATATTAACAACTGTATCCATGCCCACCAATGCAGGCTGTGTGTGTCCACCATGCAGCCTTGTGCCCACCATGCAGCCTTGTGCCTAGTGTCCACCAATGCAGCCTTTTGCCCACCAATGCAGCCTTGTGCCCACCAATGCAGCCTTGTGTCCACCAATGCAGCCTTGTGCCCACCAATGCAGCCTTGTGCCCACCAATGCAGCCTTGAGCCTAGTGCACACCAATGCAGCCGTGTGCCCACCAATGCAGCCTTGTGCCCACCAATGCAGTCTTGTGTCCACCATGCAGCCGTGTGCCCAGTGCCCACCAATGCAGACTTGTGTCCAGTGCCCACCAATGCAGTCTTGTGTCCACCATGCTGCCGTGTGCCCACCAATGCAGTCTTGTGTCCACCATACAGCCGTGTGCCCAGTGCCCACCAATGCAGTCTTGTGTTCACCTTGCAGCCGTGTGCCCAGTGCCCACCATGGAGCCTTGTGTCCACCTTGCAGCCGTGTGCCCATTGCCCACCATGGAGTCTTGTGTCCACCTTGCAGCTGTGTGCCCAGTGCCCACCATGGAGCCTTGTGTCCACCTTGCAGCCGTGTGCCCAGTGCCCACCATGGAGCCTTGTGTCCACCTTGTAGCCGTGTGCCCAGTGCCCACCATGGAGCCATGTGTCCACCTTGCAGCTGTGTGCCCAGTGCCCACCATGGAGCCTTGTGTCCACCTTGCAGCCTACCTGTGCAGCCGAGGAGATGAACAGGAGAGCCGCCCAGGTGATCAGAGTGCAGCGGGGGAACACAGTGATAACAGCTTTCATTTCAATAGCCGTGTTCCCACCGCGCAACGTCATATACAGCCCTGCCCCTTGGCCGGGGAACTTTGATAGACAGATCACCCGTCCAATCCCAGTGACGGGTGATCTGTCAATCAAAGTCCTGGAACCAGGGGACGGTGTTGTATCTGTCATCGAGCGGCAGGGAACACGGCTATTGAAATGAAAGCTGTTATCTCTGTTCCCCCCGCTGCGCCCTGAACACCTGGGTGGCTCTCTCTTTCTCTTCCCCCTCCGGTCTCGGTGATCGCTGGGAGAAGGACTCCCATTTGACACAGGCTCACGGCTCGCCACCCAACTGCCAGGCAGCCCTTCCTCGCCAGACCTCAGAATCCACTCGCAAAATGCGAGCAGGCGAGTGGATTTTTGAGGGCTAGAATATAATACAAAACAAAACAATTGACAAAAAAACAACTGTTGAAGACAATTATGAGCCTTCAACAGGTACAACCTAGCAGAAGAAACAATAATCATTGGAACAATAAATCATTTACACAGTATAAACTGCAATTGATATAGGAGGACGAGCCTCAGGAGGGATGATCCCAAGTAAGCAGATTGTCAGAGTGTATTGTAGGAGTTGGGGAAGAGGGTATGGGGGCAAGGCAGAACACACAAGTTAGGATACACTGCGGTCTGGTCATGTGACATTCAAAGGAGTGCACCAAATAAAAAAAACAAGAGTGCTAGGAGACTGAATTCTGAAATGTCTAATGCCAACGCAGGAAGTGGAAGGCCTGTGGCACAAATGTGCATAAAATAGGGAAACACAGGTAAGCTACAGGGAAGACCAAAAAGGAAAGGAAGGCGGAACAAAAAAGTAGAGAAAAAGGGTAGGGCAGGAAGGGAATACGGAGGGGGAGGGCAAAATGTATGGAATCCACTAGGGGAGACAAAGACAGTAGGAACATATTTATGTCCAAGTCAGGATCAGGAGAGTCACCTCAGGCAGTTATGGAAGCAACAAGATATCATTAAAGCCTGGGGATAGATAATGGGTTACCCAAGGTTTCCAGAGCTTCTCATAATTGGGCACCTAATGTAGGACTGCCTCAATTTTGGTATGTACCATCACCTGAGTAATTCTACACAGTAAGGGGGACTTCCATGCCTTTACAATGGTCTATTTGACTGCCGCTGTGATTTGGAGTAGAAGCTTGAACTAGCGGTGGGTCAAAGCAGTGGGTTTGCGGTTTAGGAGAGCAACTGTCGGATCAGGAGGTAAGGGTGTGGCAAAAAGCGTTGATTTGCAGGCACCTAAAAAAATCTTAAGAAAGACTTATGCCGTGTACACACGATCGAAAATTCTGACAAGAAAAGTCTGATGTGAGCTTTTGGTCGGAAATTCTGATGGTGTGTATGCTCCATCGGACTTTTGCTGGTGGAATTTTCGCCAACAAAAAAATTTAATTTTTTCGACGGAAAACATTCCTATCGGAAAATCTGCTCGCCTGTATGCAATTCTAACGCGCAAAAAAACACGCATGCCCTGAATCAAGCAGAAGAGCCGAACTGCCTATTGAACTTCATTGATCTTGGCTCGTCGTACGTCTTGTATGTCACCGCATCCGACAAGATTTGTGTGACCGTGTGTATGCAACACAAGTTTGAGCCAACATTCCGTCAGAAAAAATACAAGGTTTTCTTGACGGAATTTCCGATCGTGTGTACGTGGCATTAAAGGAGGTAGTCGTGAATAATTTGTGGGCTCTGATCAGGCCTGCCACAGACTAAGCAGAGAATGAGGATTGGGAAGACCAAGCTGGAGAGAAAGAAGGATTGGGTAGAGAGTTATGTAGGTAAAAGGGGACCACTAACCATGTATTATAGCATTATGCTTCCATCACCATGTCGCAGGACCCACAGCTGAGGATCAGGGGGGATCAAGGTGGTTTCTAAAGTATACCAGTCTCTTCCCAATGTCTCGTCTATAGCTCTGCCCAGCCGGCCATGCTCCCAGTTAGCACATACTCTTCCAAGGCTTCCCCCAGGGATGGACTGGCCATTGGGACTACAGGAAGTTTCCCGGTGGGCCGATGGCTCAGTGGGCCGGCTTCAGTGACAGCGGACCGCCGCCCGCCTCCGCTCCTCTGTCTCTACCTTCCCGCATCGCTGACCTCCTCTCCCTCCCCGCAGAGCTCACCTGGGGGGAACAGAGAAGCAGAGGGAGGACCAGAGGAGCAGGGGGGACGACAGAGGAGCATGGGGGGAGGGGACAGACAGCTGACTCAACAGCTATGGCCTGGGAGTTTCTCACTTCTGCCTAATCTTGTCTCATAAGGGGGAGGCACCGAACTGATGTCAAATAATGTCTAGCTTCCCCACTAGTACTGCCTATAACAGTACCAGTACCAGCCGTTCTACTCTAATAAAGTAGAATGGCTAGTGGCTAGGGGGAGAGGGGGCTTGGTTGGCCGGGGGGGGGGGGGGTGCGGGAGTTGTCCGGCCGCCATGGGAGAGACCTGTCAAAGTGGGCCAGTCTGGATGAAGTCCAGGGCCAAATGTTTGTCCCAGTCCAGCCCTGGCTTTCCCCACTACTTACAAATGCTGTTCCACCTCACCAGAGACTTCGGGCCTGCAAAGGGCCCTTTAGATCAGTAATGCAGGAGACTACATCTTGACAGCTCTGGGGTGTTTGGCTCCCATCCCCTCTACCCTGGCCCCCCTCCCACAATGGCATTTATGTGGGCACTAACTTCACCCATTACATCACTAGAGAAGGGATTTCTCTAAAAGTGGAGATAACATCAAATTTTTAACTTTTCCTATGCTATACCATAATAGTAACAGAGCCATCTAGTGGCAGGCAAGCCAACTGCACCTGTCAACAAGCCCAGTTAGGCTTCCAAACTGTTTTGGGTGGAGGGAAATAGGGACAGCAAATTATACTTATTTTCATGTGGATATTTCTCCAGTTATTCCAGGATCTCCTGTCCTGGCTGGTATTCCCTGCTTTGTCTGTATCAGCCTTTCAGTGTCAAATCTGCTGACATATCTTTAGTCTGAACAGAAAGTGGAGGAGATTGATGGGGGAATTTCACTGTGCAGGATGTTCACAGCAGGTTCTGCCAAGGCCAGTATGTCTAATTGTTGCAGCGCTGGTGACCCTGTAAATTTAGTGCATGACTAATCCGTGGAAATGTGTGTGCAATAGTGTATCTTCTTGCATAATGACTCCAGACTATTACTATCCCTGTGTGTATGCCTGTAAAATACTCACATTTGTTGTACTGGGGCTGGTGGGAGGATTCCTATCACTGACCGCATCAATAACCATATTTCATATAGAATTTTATTGCCTATAAAGATTTCCTCCACCTGCAAAAGAACAAATGATAAATAGTGAGGAGAGAGTGGGGACATGTTAAGATCTCATTACCTGGGATAGAATATCCAGACAGTTATAGCAATCTTGCTCATAATAAAGTAAAAAAAAAAAAACATAGTGATGGCAATGTGGATTTCACAATACAGGTAGCAATGGACCTAATTTACTAATGTATACATAGACTCAATATCATTGTGGTAAGCAAAATTCATGCTGGAAATTTAGTTAGCCATGATGTGTGCAAATGTTTGCTCACAGGCTGTAACAAATATGCGCAGAGTTTACTAACAAGGGCAGCTTGCTTTGAAATGTAGGTGTCTGAATAAACTGCAGCTAAGCTGTGTCATTTCTAAATAAAAATGTGTTCTCTCCAATGGGTTTTGCATCTGTCTAAACAATATTATTATTCCAAAATGTGCCTAGGAAGAAAAACACATCTACAGTAGTTAACACGGCTATTAAAAACAGCAAAAAGTGTAGCGCTAAAAATATGTGTGAAAAATATATAACGATGTAAAAAGTCATAGAAACATAACACCAATAGGTAGATTCACAAAGAGTTAGGCCGGCTTATCTGTAGCTCTGAATCTAAGCCGACCTATGTTTAAGTGTATTCTCTAACAGAGATACACTTAAACATATCTAAGATAGGACGGCTTGCGCCGTCCTATCTTAGATTGCAATGTTTTGGCTTACCGCTAGGTGGCGCTTACATTGCGGCCGGCCTAGATTATGTAAATGAGAATTTACGACGATTCCCGAACGAACGCGAGACCGCCACAGTCGATTAACGTCGTTTCCGTACGCGATAGGCCGCCTAAAGTTATTCCACCTATGAGGTGGAATAACAATGTTAAGTATGGCCGCCGTTCCCGCCGCGAGGTTCGAAGTTTTTACGTCGTTTGCGCAAGTCGTCCGCGAATCGGGATTTACATTGTTTACGTACGCGTCAAAATCAATAGGCCCGTACGGCCTACTTAGCCGCAATATGCCCTGGGAAATGTAGGCGCCCGGCGCATGCGCAGTACGCAAAAATGTCAAAAAACGTGAGGTCAAGCCTCATTTCCATACTACACGCCCCCTCCTAGTAATTTGAATTAGGCGCCCTTACGCCCGTTCGGTTTAGGCTACGCCGCCAAAAATTAGCAGGTAAGTGGTTTGAGAATCACTACTAGCCTAGTTAATTTACGGCGGTGTAGCCTAAAAACACTAGGCTAGGCCAACCTAAAGTTAGTCCTCTGTACGTGAATCTACCTACAAGTGTTCAAAAGTTCATAACTGATGATAAAGTGCAGAAATGAATTCATAAATAAGGGATATGTCTCAATGACGATTCCAAATCCAGAAAATCCAAACAAACGTGACAAATGTGGAAAATATATTGATAGCAGATCCACCACCAAAATAAAGATGGGAGGCTTACCGGAAACAGTGGACTCAACTAAGCGTATACTTAATGAGTCGCATAGGCTTATAAGGTGACGGTATCTGGACTCCAACCGTTCAGATGGTAGGCAGAGGTGAAAATTCAATAGGGATCCACTCCTTATGCAGTAAATGGTAGATCATAAATGATGATGCCAGGACCAGCCTATGAAGACCGTGGGCTCTTACAGGGAATCCAGGGGCTCAGAGTGTAACACAGCTATCGCTAAAGAAGTCTTTAAAAAAATATTTAGATATACCTTGGATTGCAAGCATAATTCATTCTGGAAACATGCTTGTAATCCAAAACACTTGTATATCAAAGCAAACTTTCCCATAAGAAATAATGGAAACTCATATGATTCGTTCCACAGCCATTTATTTATAGGTCTTTCAGTTTATAGTCCATATAAAAAGATTATAGCAATGTGATTGCTACCATAAAATGTCCATCCACAAATGGAAGCCTCCACAAGGGGATTAGAAGCAAAATCCAGCAGGAGCTACAGTAAGGTGACCAGATTTTTAAAATATTTTTTTTTTTTACTAGTAATGGCTGCAATCAGCGACTCTCTGCCTGTCGCCACCGCCCGCCTCACAGCCTGCCAATTCTTACTCTCCAGGCCCCGGCTACTACTGGGTGGGGAGCGGAGGAAGATCACTCCGCCGGGGAAGGCAAGGAGATAGGCAGGCGGCTGGCCGGGACTTGAGCCAAGGTAGAAGAACATGTGAGCGGAGCTGAATGGGCATGCAAAGAAACATTCCCTCTGCTCCAACCAGCACATGATCATCAGAAAGGGGCACAGATAATGGAAAAAAATACACCCCCTAATCTAATAGGAGCGGCAGAACAGCGGGGTGTAATTCAGATTTTTTTATTTTTATTCTGCACTGACTGTCTTTGAAATTGCCCCAGCCCCTGTTTAAATAAAACCTGGGGACAAAACCGGGGGCAGACTTGGTTCGAGACAGTGTCCTCAACATTTAATGAAGGTACAACATTTAACAACTCACATGGTTGATGATTAAAAGAGGCACATCTAAGTACAGTATGCAGGCATCCGGGGTAAAGCTGTCCACATAGACCATCCTCCGCACCACCGGCTCTCACCGCTGTAAGTCTGCAATCGTGACCTGGAAGACTACCCTGAAAGCGAGGCTTGAAGCGCTCGTGGAACCCGGCATGGAAAGGATGACGTCGATGGTGGTAAGGAGGACGATCTATGAGGACAGCTTTTCCCCCGGATGCCTGCATACTTAGATGTGCCTCTTTTAATCAACCATGTGAGTTGCTAAATTTTGTACCTTCATTAAATGTAACCATATTGCAACACTTAGAGGCGCCTCTCTTCTCTTTTATACTCAGTTGTGACATGACACTACTCTTATATCAAGACATTGCTTGTATATCAAGTCAAAATTTATAAAAAAGTTTTGCTTGTCTTGTAAAATGCTCTCAAACCAAGTTACTCTCAAATCAAGGGTTTACCGTATGTAAAGTTCAATCATGAAGCTCCTCTATTTGATACATTTCCTTTTGATTAATACACCATTGAACGTGTTTTATTATATCTGTTTAATGTGCAAAAAAATACCTGTTTTTCCAACCAGAAATACACAGGCGCATTTAACCCTTTATTCTGCCACTAGCGGGGGTTACGTCGCCCCGCTAGAGGCCGAATAGCGCCGCTAAAATCATGGTAGAGCGCCTCTAAAACTAGTAGCATTTTACTGTCAACGCCCGCCCCAGTGTGAAAGACGTCTTATTCCATCAGGTTCAAACATGTTATCTGTGTGTGCAATGTTTATAGGTTCATGCAAGTATACAGGAAATTGCGTTTACATGGATTTTTGTTAAACTTCACCTACAGTATATTGCCAAAAGTATTGGGATGCCTGCCTTTACACGCAGATGAACATTAATGGCATCCCTGTCTTAGTCTGTAGGGTTCAATATTGAGTTGGCCCACCCTTTGCAGCTATACCAGCTTCAACACTTCTGAGAAGGCTGTCCACAAGGTTTAGGAGTGTGTCTATGAGAATGTTTGACCATTTTTCCAGAAGCGCATTTGTGAGGTCAGGCACTGATGTTGAATGAGAAGGCCTGGCTCGCAGTCTCTGTTTTAATTCATCCCAAAGGTGCTATTAAGAGCCGGTTCACACTGGGGTGGCACGACTTCGGGGGCGACTCTGCAAGGCGTCCTGAAGATGACTTCAGAGGCGACTTGCAAAATGACTTCTGTATAGAAGTCAATGCAAGTCGCCCAGAGTCGCCCCCAAAGTCGTACAAGAACCTTTTTCTAAGTCTGAGCGACTTGCGTCGCTCCTATTAGAACGGTTCTATTGACTAGAATGGGACGCGACTTGTCAGGCGGCTGAGTCGCCTGACGAGTCGCCCCAGTATGAACGGGCCCGTAGGGTTGAGGTCAGGACCAGTGAAGTTTTACCTCCCCAAACTTGCTCATCCATGTCTTTATGGACCTTGCTTTGTGCACTGATCCAAATCATTTGGTGGTGGTGGTGGGGGATGGGATTATGGTGTGGGCTTGGCCCCTTAGTTCCAGTGAAAGGAACTCTTATGCCTCATACACACGGCCGGACTTTCTGAGAAAAAAAGTCTGACGGGCTTTTTCCGCAGAAAGTCCGGCTGTGTGTAGCCTCCATCGTACTTTTTTTGTCAGAAGTCCGACAGACCTTAGATAGAGAACCTGTTCTCTTTCTTTCCGTCGGACTTCTGACAGACTCACGGCGGACTTTTGCACGGTCAAAAGTCCGATTGTGTGTACAAGGCATGAAGGCGTCAGTATACCAAGGCATTTTGGGCAATTTTATGCTCCCAAATTTGTGAGAACAGTTTGGGGATGGCCCCTTCCTGTTCAAGATGACTGTACACCAGTACACAAAGCAAGAGCTATAAAGACATGGATGAGCGAGTTTGGGGTGGAAGAGTTGAAACTGTTATAGTTGCAAAGGGTGGGCCAACTTAATATTGAACCCTACGGACTAAGACTGGGATGCCATTAAAGTTCATGTGCGTGTAAAGGCAGGCGTCCCAATACTTTTGGCAATATACTGTAGGTGAAGATTAACAAAAATGCATGTAAACGCAAACTCCTGTATACTTGCATGAACCCTTTAAACATTGCACACACAGATGCCATGTTTTCACAGCAGCAATGTCTACAGCTGTTGTTTTTTCACAGCAATTTTTGGCTATCGGACACCTGGGAATTGTCAGCAAGTGTGGTGCTGTTGGTTGGGGGGGGGGGGGGGGGGCAGAAAGATTCTACACATGCCCTATGCGCTTTGATAATCCATTTTTAGGTTTGCGCGGCAACAACTGGTTAACGACAAAAGAAGCACGGTTGAGAAGGATAAGAGTTTTTGATATGGCTATGTGATTTGTGATTTTTAAATCTCAATCTTATTTTCAATATTTTTGAATATAAGAATCCTTGTTCTGCTTTGTGAACTGAGCCTTATGTCATCGGTATGCAGCCTCTTTCAAGGTACAGACCAGCTAAACAAGAACGTTTCCAGTTAGAACCAAATGTATTATATTTTTGTGCTTATTTCTGTTCCATACTGATAGGATCAACAGATGAAAGGCAAATAAACAGTGTCAACAAACTTCTGTAGCACAAATGTTCAAAGGTGTGAAAAAGCTTATTCCGTTCCACTCGTTGGTAAAGTTGCCTGTGACTTTTAAGGCAATCAGGCCACTGAATGTTCTGTCAAATGGAAGAATATAGACTGCTGAAAAATGTGTTCTTTTTCATTTCATTCGTTTTTTTGGAATTCAGAAATTCTAAAATTCCAAATTCGGAAATTCAAAACATTTGGAATTCGGAAATTCGAAAATTCGGAAATTCCAAAATTTGGAAATTCGAAAATACAAATTTTCAGATTTTTGAATTGCTAATTTTCTAATTTCAGATTTTCTAATTTTTGAATTTTGATATTTGAAATTCCAAATTTTCGAAAATCTTGAAAAAAAGAAAGAAAATCAGTAAAATTTGAAACAATAACTAACTAATAATACTATAGCTATTAAATTACAGGTATTGGAATTTCCTTTCAAATTTGTTAGTGAATGTAACGAATACAAATTTATCTGAAGTTACGAATTATCCGAAATACCGAATGCCGCATCTGAACAAATGGAATGGAACAAATTAATAATAAAAAAAGTTTTTATTATTATTATTTATTATTATTAGATTGTTACGTTCCATCCGTTTAGATGTGGCATTCATTATTTTGGATAATTCGTAATTTCGGAAGAATTTGTATTCATTACGGTCACCAACAGCCAAATTTGAAAGGAAATTCCAATACCTAATCTTAAATTTGATATTCCGAAAAACCGAATTTCCAGAAATTTCAAATTTCCGAACTTCGAATTTCCCGAAATTTTGAATTTTCGAACTTCGAATTTTCGAATTACAGACATTTTGAATTTCCGAATTATAGAAATTTTGAATTTCCGAATTACAGAAATTTTGAATTTCCGAATTTTCGGAAATTCGGAAATTCCGAATTTGGAAATTCCGAATTTCCGAAATCCAACAATGCGAAAATTCGGAAATTGAAAAATTCGGAAATTTCGGAATTAACTGGTTTGTCAAAATTTGTTAAAAAACGAATTTGGAGCTAAACGAATTGCACATGTCTAGAAGATTATGGTACTACCATGCATGTTCACAAAGGACAAAGGGGTATACTTGTACATATGCTCATCCTGGACAACAGTGTTGCCAACCTACTAGATTGAAATTTTCTGACACGATGTTTAAAATGTACTGGCACAGCCAAGTTTTTACTGGCATTTGCAAAAGTAAAAAAATTATAGTTTTAAGTGCAAATTATTATTTGGGCTACAAGTACAATATGCCATTGGCAATGTGATTTAACCACTTGCTTACTGGGCACATATACCCCCCTCCTGCCCAGGTGAAATTTCAGCTTTCGGCACTGCGTCGCTTTAACTAACAATTGCGCGGTCGTGCCACGTGGCTCCCAAACAAAATTGACGTCCTTTTTTCCCCACAAGTAGAGCTTTCTTTTGGTGGTATTTGATCGCCTGTGCGGTTTTTATTTTTTGCGCTATAAACAAAAAAGTGCGACAATTTTGAAAAAAATACAATATTTTTTAGTTCTTGCTATAATAAATATCCCAATAAAAAAAAAAAAAAAATTTTTTTTCTCAGTTTAGGCCGATACGTATTCTTCTACATATTTTTGGTAAAAAAAAAAAAAATTGCAATAAGCGACTGGTTTGCGCAAAAGTTATAGCACTTACAAAATAGGGGACAGAATTATTATTTTTTTAATTTTTTTTTTACTAGAAATGGCGGCGATCTGCGATTTTTATTGGGACTGCGACGTTATGGTGGACACATCGGACACATTTTTGGCGCCATTCACATTTATACTGCGATCAGTGCTATAAATATGCACTAATTACAGTATAAATGTGACTGGCATTGAAGGGGTTAACACTAGGGGGTGAGGAAGGGGTTAAATATGTTTCCTATAAAGTGTTCTAACTGTAGGTGGAGGGGGGGGTGACTGGGGGGGGTGACCGATCTGTGTCTCTATGTACAAGAGACACAGATCGGTCTCCTCTCCTCTCCAGAGATCATCTCACATTGGCCGCACAGATCGCATCGCAAACGGCCACTCTGATTGGCCATTCGCGGCGATCTGTAATTGGCTGTGTCCAAGGGACACGGCCAACACAGATTTTCCCCGCTGCGCGCTCTGGAGCGCGCGCGGGGACCGCCCAAAGGGGCGGACGTCAATTGACGTCCTGTTGGCTTTTGGGATCCGCGCTGTAGCCGTCAATTGACGGCAGGCGGATCCCAAGTGGTTAAGGTAGATATTAAGGCAAAATATATTTCTTATTTTATTTTCAATATAGTAAGTAAGTAGGTCAGGGACAGGACTCAGGAGGGCAAGAAATTAGAATGGGCGGCACACACACATGACATTGACTCTCACAGTGACACTGACAGTGGTGTGCAGCAGCACAGATGATGATGATGACACCTCACCGTCATGACACGTCCCCTTCTGAGTCACAGTGACAGTCTCTGCCCACGCTAGGCGGTCCCTACCGTTCCCTTCAGTCCAAGCAGCACTGGCAGTCCAGCTCCGACCACTCTGCTTGGCTTCCTTGCACCATGACATCACACGACATGCTCAGGCACCGCCTCCACCAGACCTGCCTCCCTCTGGCACCGCCCAAACACACTTTAGCAGGCACTCGGATGGTCTTGGCTGGCTCTGGAGCCAATCGTCTCACAGCCATATTTTTAACTGCCAACTTTTTGCTGTCACTGGCATTTACTGGCAGGAGAAAAGTGCAGTTTTTACTTGCTACAGTAAACATACTGAACACTGCTGGCCAATTCAATCTGCTCCTATGTCCTATGAAGACTCATGCAGTGGATGTATGGAGGAATGGCATTCAGCTTACAGACCAGTGGCATTCCTAGCACATCTGGCACCTAGGACTGATCACTTTTTTTACACCCCCCCCCTCCCCAAATATTGTTAAGATGCATCGAAGCAACATGCTGTGCAAGCCGTGCCAAATTGGGGGTTTGACCAAATGATGCTAATCTAACAGTTGGGGGCCTTAAAAGGGCATAGTTAAATTAAATCTGAGCCTAATCCCCCTTTACCTGGTAAACATATGTCATAGTCCTTTTACCCACAATATAGGCTTTATTGACTGTGGAACAAGCAAGAGTGTAACAGACATACAGGTCTCAGCACACTAATTTTAATTTTAATAAAATAAGACTTCCATTACATGTGTTTTTCTACAGCCATGGCCAAAATTTTGGCAGTGGGCACACTTTTGGAGGATGGCCTGGTGTCAAGAAGGGAAGTAAAGAAGCCACTTTGCTCCAGGAAAAACAACAGGGGCAGACTGATATTGTGCAAAAGGTACAGGGATTGGAATGTTGAGGTAAAGTTATTTTGTCTGATGAATCCCCTTTCTGATTGTATTTTGGGAATCCGGAAAAAAACCTTGCCTGGAGAAGAAAAGGTGAGCGCTACCATCAGTCCTGTGTCATGCCAACAGTAAAGCATCCTGAGACCATTCATGGGAGGGGTTCTTTCCCAGCCAAGGGAGTGGGTGAACAGAAAAAATAAACACCACAAATTCGGACAAACTCCAAGCATTGATTATGCAAGAACGGGCTGCCATCAGTCAGGATGTGGCCTAGAGGTTGATTGACAGCATGCCAGGGTAAATTGCAAAGGTCTTGAAAAGGAAGAATCAACACTGCAAATATTGACTTGTTGAATAAACTTAATGTCATTGTCAATACAAGCCCTTTGACACTTATAAAAGGCTTGTAATTATACTTCAGTATACCATAGTAACATTTGACAAAAATATCTAAATACACTAAAGCAGCATACTTTGTAAAAATTAATATTTCTGTCATTCTCAATTCTTTTTGCCATGGCTGTACACACAGACTACCCTAAATAAAAACTTCAGGAGTAATGTCCAGAGGTCAGGACAGGAGTATGAAATGTAAAAACGAAGTGAGGAAAATATATCAAAACTGGAGCAGCCAGAATCTGTGCATGGCAACCAATCATTCTCTATCTTCAGTTTGTTCAGTTAGACCCTTTTCACATGGGCTTTCCGATCCGGTTAGCCTGTCAGTTTTTCAGTGACCTGATTGGACACTCCATTCACTTCTATGGAGCAAGATGAGTAAGCATTGGTTATCGATGTGAGCTATGAGTAAGCATCGGTTATCGATGTGAAACGCGTCAGCTCTGTTACCCCACTGCTTGCTGTTTTTTTTTGCTGTTGTAGTTTTTGTTTTACTGGAATAAAAGGCACCATTTTTCAAATTTTACACTTTATTGGAGTGCGGCTGTCCATCATCTCCTCCCTTTTATTTACACTTCTATGGAGCGGCAGGTGTGCAGCATGTGCTGCCTGCAGAGACAGTGCCACCCATGCTGCCAATGCCGTACTGTGCTGCAGACAGTGCCACCCATGCTGCCAATGTCTGTAGCACATTATGGCATTGGTGGCACAGGTGGCACTATCTGCAGCACATTACGGCATTGGTGGCATAGGTGGCACTATCTGCAGGACATTATGCTATTGACGGCATGGGTGGCACTGTCTGTCTGCCTGTCTGCCTCCATAATGCATGTGCCTGCAGAGACAGCGCCACCCATGCCGCCAATGCCATTATGTGCTGCAGAGACAGTGCTACAGACATTGGCAGCATGGGTGGCACTGTCTGCAGCACAGTACGGCATTGGCAGCATGGGTGGCACTGTCTCTGCAGGCAGCACATGCGTTATGGCCCATAACGCATGTGGTACCTGTAGACAGTGCCACCCATGCCACCAATGCCATAATGTATAGATGCTGGCTGCTGCAGTAGTAGTAGATCTTGAGAAGAAGTCAGCACAGACAAAGAACACATGATGTTTTCAGCTCACACTGTTTCTGGTGGGTTCAGTAAGTGTTTTTTGAACTTAACAAATATAACAAAACCCTTTTAATGATATATTAAACAGACCCCCCAAAAAAATTTCTAGACCTCATACTGCATGTTTGGAACCCTTTGCTAAGTGACAGCTGAGGTTCCATAATAGTCCACCTAGGGGACTATTTATAAAAAAAGGGTGGAATAATGAAACAGGCAACACATATAGAGTTGTTGACCATATCAGGTATCATCTTTCATGTGTTTGCAGATTAAATTGATCCGATTGGTAATAACTGTTCCTATTTACCTTTATTCATTTAAAAAAAATAAAAAAAATAACCCATCTTCCTTGGGAGTTAGGAGATGGCAAGACTAAGCACAATTCCATTTATATAATGAGGAAATGTTACTTTCTTCTGCTTATATAATTGCAATTAAACACCAAAAAGGTTTGTTTGTAACGTACATTGATAGAGCTACATATGTTAAGTTGAACATATACATGTATATATCCTTTACAAACCTGCACAGGTGCATGTCATTAATTGGACTTGCAAAAAACAGAGGGGATTTGGCAGAGAGGTGCCTGTTACTCCCATATAGCCCAAAATCCCAGCAGCGATCGCTGACTTCAAGGCAGGAGGCCAGGATAGTCATTATACAGATGGAAATAAGTCTATAGTTGTGAACATGCTCCTGTATTCATGTGGTCACCTACTGTGAAACCGTATTTGCTTGAGTAATAGCCGAGGCCTGGATAAAAGGACCAGCTTGAAATGACTCCGGAGCTATAGATTAGCAGCCATAATACTATAATAGACCTTTCTTGAAAATGTCCTTAGCGCCAAAAAAGTTTCCTCTAATGGGTAGTGGCTTGCTAAGCTGTACACAACATTTTGTTCTCTGATTTTCTGGCTTACACTGAATTCATCTATAATATACAACCAGCCTTCTTCAAGAGTAGAGTTCTTATTTTAAAGTGACTTTGTCACTAAAAATAATACTTGGAATAAAGGATGACCTGCCAAGAAGACGGTAGATAGTCACCTCTCCAGCAGGGCTGGACTGAGACAGAAATTTGGCCCTGGACTTCATCCAGACTGGCCTACTTTGACAGGTCTCTCCCATGGTGGCCGGACAAATCCTGCACCCCGCCGGCCACCCAAGCCCCCTCTCCACCTTCACTACCCACTAGCCGTTCTACTTTATTAGATTAGAACGGCTGGTACTGGTACTCTTATAGGCAGTACCAGTGGGGAAGCTAGACATTATTTCACCCGGGCCAAAGAATCAGTTCGTTGCTCCCCCTTATGGGACAAGATTAGGCAGAAGTGAGAAACTCCCAGGCCATAGCTGTTGAGTCAGCTGTCTGTCCCCTCCCCCCATGCTCCTCTGTCGTCTCCCCTGCTTCTCTGGTTCCCCCCTGCTTCTTTGTTCCCCCCAGGTGAGCGCTGCAGGGAGGGAGAGACAGAGGAGCAGAGGGGGGCGGCAGTCCGCTGTCACTGAAGCCAGCCCACTGAGCCATCGGCCCACTGGGAAACTCCCTGTAGTCCCAATAGCCAGTCCATCCCTGCTCTCCAGTCACCTCTCCTGTTGCGTGTGCCATTGATTGATTATATAGATATGGTCCAGAAAAGATAGATTCACCCAGAGACAAAGGCACCTAATCCCAAATAGGTAGAGAAAGTTTTTTCAAAAAAGAAAGAAAAGGGGATCATTTGCGGTGCGTATTTTTATAAGATGATATTGATGAGAAAGCACAAATTCTTTGTTTATAAAATTTACAAAAAATACTTTATTAATTTAGAGATACAAAATATACAAAAGGTTCTTAAAAAGAAGTGGACAAACAGTTGTTGAATTAATTCTGTGGGCAACAGGAAGCATCGTTCAGTTGAAGTAAAGATACAACTGGAAAGGAAATCGCATGGACCCTACATGTTTCGCGGACTTCCGCTTCTTCAGGGGAGAGAGCGATATCCAATCAGAATAAACAACTGAAAATATATATACAAAAATATTAACCAATGAAGTATGATACACAATCAAAAATATTGAGTAACATAGATCTATGATGGCACAAAATCATAAAATGGTTCCAGTGCTTAAAAACACACAAAATCTTACCCACAGGTTGCCCACAGCTGATGAATGCCTCAGGGTCTCGCCAAGTATAGACTGGTCATGTGCGTGTTCCTGCAGATAGCAGGAAAAGTTTTATATTGGCCACAAAATGACAGTCAATAAAGGGTTAATGTGTGAGTGAGAAAATTTAGGAACAAAAACAGAAATAGCTGTTCAGAGAAAATTGCTAAGCGTTAATAATGATTAATTAAAAAGTAGCCATAGTGTTTGTGATGCAATTGCCTATATGTCTCATTGTAATTCTCCCTGCTTGTTTGATGCTGTGTTAGAGGTAGAAAGTCATTTAATGTGTGATTCGGTCCTCTGCTAAACAGCCTTTTGAAGTGCTAATGTCCCCTCACTATTCTAAAGGTTAATTGGTCTATTGTGTTGTGTGAAGAAGATCTGTGTTTACCCTTAAAAGATGTGTATTGTATCATCAGGCTAAATGATTAGATAAGTGGCATGTTAATTATTCTGATTGCTTCATTGTAATAATTACCCCCACTGATGTCAGTATCTAAAGAAATGTGTCGGGCAGGTTCGGTGCCAGAGGGTCTAGAGACTGATTAGTTCAAGGAGAGATCATTGTTTCCAAGGATCTGTATTGAAGACCCCCACTGTGTGAAGGGGGGCGGAGATTGTCATTAACAGCTTGTAACCTGCATATAACCAGCTGAATGCTGGCATTAAAGTGTGTTGTTCCAGCAGTAAGCTTGGCATGTGTGGCTTATTGGGTGATCCCAGGAATATCCCTCCTTGTGGAATATTGGGGTGATTATCTTTATGGGAAGAAGGGAAGACTTTGATGGGGATATCATACCAATACCGTCACAAATGGTTGGCAGCAGCGGGATTTTCCCTTCTACTCTCCTTTACACCTGGAGTCCAAGCAGACACTGGAAGAACTACTGGAAGTTTGTGGAAGGATTGCTAGCAACAAAACCAAGCGGGTCATCATAGCAGAATTAATGGAGCTAGACCAGGAGAACGTAGTTGCAGCAACGCCAGCAGTACAAGAGATGGAGACACCAGTGATTCAGGAAGAGGAATCGCCAGCCAACAAGCTAATGAGAGAGAAGCTAGCATGGTTCGGTCCAAACCCAACGGCGGATGTGGTGCTGAAAGTGATGGACCTGTTAGTAAACGCAGAGCTACAGAAGGATAAACAAATAAGAGACGCAGAACTACAGAAGGATAAACAGATAAGAGACGCAGAACTACAGTTAAAACTGGCAGCAGTCCAACAAGCAGCCGCACATTCTCCAAACAGTGAGTACAGCACAGCAGACGCAAGGAAGATTCCGTTTAGCGCTTTTAAAGCTTTTGATGAAAAGGACTGTGAGATTGATAACTACCTGGCAGATTTTGAGCGACAATGTAACCTGCACCGAATAGCTAGAGGAGAGTGGGTTGCAATATTGTCAGGCAAACTGTCAGGCAAAGCTTCTGATGCTTTCCAGACCGTGCCAGATCAGGATATCCATAGCTACGCCAGGGTTAAAGAAGCACTCCTGGCTCATTATGCAGTAACCCTAGAGTCCCACCGACAGAAGTTCAGGGACTCACGCAAAACCACGGAAGACTCTTACGCGGAATGGGCATGCCAGTTATCCCTGTCTGCCTCTAACTGGGTTAACAGCAGCCAGGCCACCACCGCAGAGGACATTTTGCAACTAATGCTCCTGGAGCAATTTTACAATCACATCCAGACGGATGTCAAAGATTGGGTGAGAGATCGCAGGCCCATGACTCTACCAGAGGCCGCCAAGTTGGCGGATGAATATGCGGATACTCGCAAGACAAACCAGGTCACACCACGGGTACAACCTCCACGACCAACGGCGCCCTCACACCCACCAGCCGCTAGATACCAACCTCCTAACAGACCGATGACATCTAGCCCTCGCTATCCACGCCAGGAGGACAACGAACAACGCTGCTTCCGGTGCAAACAGCTGGGTCACTTCAAGCAGAATTGCCCCCTGAATGACAACACCAGGTCAAATTGGTCTCAACCTCCACCAGCAGCAGCCCATTGTGTAGACTCGGCTAGGGATCTCCAGGAGCTGGGTCAGGAAGAACCATTGGACACCCTTTACGAAGTCCTCACGGTACAATCTGGTATTACGGACAACAGGGAACACCATTGTCAGCTGGTCATGGGTGACAGCCATGAGCCAGAGGGGCCCTGGAGGGAGCTGGGCAGAAAGAGGCACCGCCGGCCACCCTCCAAGAAGAAGAGGTCCTGGAAGCCGTATAACAAGCTGACCTGGGAGGAGAAGAAGCGACTGGAGGAGAGGGAGTCGCAGCGGGCGTCCCAGATGCGGGCCGAGATGTTCGCCAAGGGCCCACCGGTGGCCCCTTACACCACCACCCAGTTCCTGATGATGAAGGACCACGTGGAGAGCCTGCAGGACATGAGCAAGCAGGATCTGATCCGTGAGTACATAGAGCTGGAGGAGTGCATAAGCCGCATGGAGGAGGAGAACAACCACCTGAGGTCACAGCGGGCTGACCCCCCCAGGCTCCATGAACTGGAGATGGAGCTGGAAAAGCTCAAAGAGGAGAACCGGCGGCTGCGGAGGGAGCAGAGGGTGGCTGACCCCATGGGGCACTGATCCCCCCCCCCCGGACTCTGAGCACCAGTGCTACAGCATTTCAACAAATATAACTTTTTCTTTTTATGAATCTCCTGTGATTGTCACTTCAGAGCCATAACCTGCCCCCTCCCATAGCGGGACACCTAGACGGCGGCGCACAGACCCATTCGCCGTCTTCACACTGACTTCTGGTGACTCTGCAGATCGCACAAAGACTTGGGGACTGACCGGCGTGTGATCTGACGACCCGGTGGCATACCTGAGTCTGAAACAGTTGCCAAGGGAGGTCAGTCACGCCAAACGGAGTTAACCTCGGACTAAAAGCTCTCAACCCGTCAACCCTACTGGACCAGGGAAGGTCCAACCGGGTTTGCCGGAGCAGGGAGAAAAAGGGGGGCCATTGTGATGCAATTGCCTATATGTCTCATTGTAATTCTCCCTGCTTGTTTGATGCTGTGTTAGAGGTAGAAAGTCATTTAATGTGTGATTCGGTCCTCTGCTAAACAACCTGTTGAAGTGCTAATGTCCCCTCACTATTCTAAAGGTTAATTGGTCTATTGTGTTGTGTGAAGAAGATCTGTGTTTACCCTTAAAAGATGTGTATTGTATCATAAGGCTAAATGATTAGATAAGTGGCATGTTAATTATTCTGATTGCTTCATTGTAATAATTACCCCCACTGATGTCAGTATCTAAAGAAATGTGTCTGGCAGGTTCGGTGCCAGAGGGTCTAGAGACTGATTAGTTCAAGGAGAGATCATTGTTTCCAAGGATCTGTATTAAAGACCCCCACTGTGTGAGGGGGGGCGGAGATTGTCATTAACAGCTTGTAACCTGCATATAACCAGCTGAATGCTGGCATTAAAGTGTGTTGTTCCAGCAGTAAGCTTGGCATGTGTGGCTTATTGGGTGATCCCAGGAATATCCCTCCTCGTGGAATATTGGGGTGATTATCTTTATGGGAAGAAGGGAAGACTTTGACGGGGATATCATACCAATACCGTCACAGTGTTAATTAACACATAAATGGCCTTTGACAATAATTGTTCCAAATAAAGAAAGGTAAAAGAAGCATATATTACTCACATAGATTGCACTGTGAAAGGCTCAATAGCCAAACACATCAGTAAATAAATGCACTTCAATGTTAATTCACCAGAGGAACCGTGCAGGTTTCATAAATTAGCTGTTTAGGAAATAGAAAATGGCTACAGTTACAAAAGTGTCCCCAGCCTCCAAACGGGACATCCATAAGATAACCACAATGGAATAAATTAACAAACGGAAACAAATGTGTCAGTGCAGACACATTAAACACAAAACGATGAGGAATCACAAACCAGTGGCTCATTAATGAAAGGATTGCTGCAGAGAAGTTCACATACTGTACCTGCATATGATCTGTGTAAGGATCAGAGGTAGTGTCATAGAATCACATGGCGTGGTATGATAAATGTGTCTGACGCCAGAAAAAAAATCAGCTATTTAGTCCTGAAGAGAACTAAAGGGATTAGAAAACAGAAGAGTTGCAATTGAAAAAAGGGAGGTTGGAGCCAAAGAGAAAAATAGTGGAAATAACCAAGTGAAATTCATCTTACCTACAAAGCACTTATGATGCGAGTCCTCACTGAGCACATAACCCATCGGCGCCCTGCACAAAGTGTGCAGCAGAGCACTGTTTAAATAGGCCATTTAAAAGCTAATGGCTCCTGCTGCTGTCCAACAAATCCAATAAAGAGGGAGCAGGGGGCAGGGCTGAGCGACGCTATGTGTGTCTATAGAGTGCTTTCTTTGGAGGCAGATACAGAAGAGGAGGAGCGGACAGCACTGGCGGGAGACCCCAGAGTAAGGTGACCAGATTTTTTAAATGAAATCCGGGGGCATATTTTTTTTAGTAATGGCGACAATCAGCGACTCTCTGCCTGTTAAGTCTTACTCTACGGGCCCCAGACTACTACTGGGTGGGGAGCAGAGGAAGATCACTCCGCCAGGGAAGGCAAGGAGATAAGCAGGCAGGCGGCTGGCCGGCACTTGAGCCAAGGCAGAAGAACATGCGAGTGAACCTGAATAGGCATACACCCGAAACTGAAATATTCCCTTTCGCTCCAACCAGCACATGATCATCAGAAAGGGGCACAGATAATGGAGACAAATACACCCCCCTAAGCTAGTAGGAGCGGCAAAGTGGGGGAGTATAATTCAGATTTTTTTTTTTTATTCTGCACTGACTGTCTTTGAAATTGCCCCAGCCCCTGTTCAAATCCAATCCGGGGACAAAACCGGGAGCAGACTTGGTCCGAGGACAGTGTCCTCAACCTGGGGATGTCTGGTCACTCTACCCCAGAGGAATAGGCAATTTTGTGCAAAATAACTGTACAGAACAGGTAAGTATAACATATTTGTTATTTGAATGAAAAAACTATCTTTTAGTAATGATTTAAGGCTGGATAAAGACTAACATCTCCTTATGGCACTGAAGCCATATTTACATTGGCAGAGGATATTGTGGATTTGAAATGTATGTATGAGACTAACAATCAGTCAAAAAATAGATGGATGAAATGGCTTCCATTTGGGTAAAATACACAAGTAAGGATGATTTCAAAAATAGATGGTAATTCAAGTAAATGCGCCCTCCTGATTACCACCGCTGCGCTATAGAGGATAGATAAACAGAGATCTCCTAGCTGCTGTTTTAAACAAAATAAATGTAAAAAAAAAAATGTGTATATAATAATTGTGTAATTGAACTTACAAAAAATATATACTAAACAGCGCTCACGTATGTGATAAACATACACATAAACACAAATATAGTGACAAATAAATGTTATTAAATGTTCAAAAAAAGTAGATGAACCCGTGAATAAATGAAAGTGATAAAGTATAAAAGTTCATAAATGGTAAAATAATCTTGTAATCTTCAAAATCTTCCACCACACCAGAAGTGATCAGTGAATCCTCCACCCATCAAAATGGTCACTCACCAAAACGATTTGCCTCGCACTCTCGTGTTTCGGCAAAAACAGCATAAAAGATTTTCAAAATCAAATATAGAATTTTCCAAATTAAAATCGAAAAACTCAGTGTACACCACAGTGATTGGATTGGCTCCACATGAAAATCAAAGAGAATTGCACAATAGTGTAATATTGCCAAGCAGTTTAATAGAACACCACATACAAATCTTCAATGGTTAAACTCACAAAAAAAGCCAAATAAAAAGCAGTGATCACAGCAAGCTCAAGATCCTCTCCTTATCTCTCAGCTGATGAACTATGGCCTCGGCGGGCCTGCACTCAATTCAAAAGATTCTCACCACCTCCACCACACTGCACTGCAACGATCCCCAGTCTTGGAAAACTCCCGCTCTCGTCCGCTGGTTGTAAACGAACCGCTCCTCACACCCTCCTGTCACATCGGTTCCACAAATTCAAATGACAGCTGTGTAGCCACGCCCCGACATGTTTCGTCATGAATGACTTACTCATGGGATCCCATGGGTTTCATTGTTGACAAGAATTGGCTTGACAAGTTTGGTGTGAAGAAACTAGGGTGATGTGCCCAGAGCCCTGTCTGCAACTGAGTGACTTCCTTTAGGAAGACCTGACCCACTGATTTACAGGCCAGGTCTACTTATTCAGCATTGTACCTGACCTCACAAATGGTCTTATGGCTGTTTATGACAAATTCTTACAGACACACTCCAACATCTTTCTCAATGCCTTTTCAGAAGAGTGAAGGTTGTTGCTGCTGTAAAGGGGGGCCAACTCAACATTCTTGCCAATCATTTTTCAAAGGGGATATCCCACAAGCTTAAACTATATAGGTGTGATGCTCACCATTGGCCATATTGTGTAGTGTAGATTCGAGTATGATCATGAGAACTTTTTAGAAGTTACAGGTTTCGTGTCATCATAGTCCTTACTCTCTTGGGTTAACTGTATTAGTCATGACCAGTGTAGATAAGATGTCCCACCTTGTTTTGTGTCAGCCTTTTTATTAACAAAAACAACTTATCGGCCTGTTGGTCTTATGGCGGCACCCAGAATTCAAGCTTGTTCCACTTGTAACACTGCGGGACCTTTTACCATACCAGACCTCCTGCCGTGATACACTAGCTCGGAGACAACCCACACCCGCAGTGAAACCATTACCGTATTTTAGCTAACCTTAGTAACTGGAATACACCAGAGGGGCACATACTACTAATGAACCCCCCAAACTTCCATCTCAACCGTATTTTCTTCCACTGTCAAAAGACCAACCACCACCACATGATCAGCTGCCATGACATCCTTTACTTATATTGCACATGCAAAGAGATAAAGAAAACCAACCAAACAAAACACAGGGAGGGTGGGTGGGAAACTGCCTGCTTGTCATCTGTCCCTTCTCTGTTGTCCAGGAGACCCAAACTATTCCTTAAAGTGGATGTAAACCCACTCTTATCCTTTCTAAACTACTGCCATAGTGCTGATCTATAAGGATATAGATGCCTCCTGCATGTATCCTTACCTGTCAAATGTCTCCCCTCTGTCTGTTATAAGAACTAAAAAACTGCAGATTCTGTGGGTGGGTCTGTTGTCTGGATCTCTGTGGGTGGAGTTGTGATGTCAGTAGACTTCCCGCCCTCCTCTACACTCCCCTTTCACTGAATTTTGCTATGATCACTAACATCCAGTCAAAATCCAGAAAAGTAACCACATGACTTCAGAAAAGGAGTGGGGGTGGGAATTTAAAAAATAATGCTAGTGCATTAGATATGTAAATAACCTGTCACTCACAGCAAGGGGGCAGAACGGACCAAGGTTTTTCTCTGTAAGTCCGTTTAATTTCACTGAACAATAAAAGAGGATTGCTCAGAGCTGGATTAACTCTGCGTGGCAAGACTGGGCACAGATGATAGGAAATCTTATATTCTACATTGTGACATCAAAAAATGAATAGAAATTTTTCGGGTTTACATCCACTTTAACTAACTACCACAAACCCCTCCTCATCCTGTTGCTCCAACCAATCCACCTCTCCCCCATTCTCCACCTACAATCATTAACCCCATAGTCGCTTCCCCTTCTCACACTGTCATGCCGGCCCTGCACTATCTTTCATTTTATTTTCTCTTGCTTCTGGCCTTACTTTTTTTTACTCTGGATAAAAGTTATAATGTAATCTTAGGCCAAGTCATCCCTAAAGGTGTACATCTAAAAGATTTTTGAAAACTCTGTGTATGGTCTAAGAAGACAAAGGCCCAGATTCTCAAAGGGCTTACGACGGCGCAGCGCCATGTATACCGTCGTAAGTCCTAATCTGGGCCGTCGTATCTATGCGACTGATTCTTAGAATCAGTTACGCATAGATATCCATTAGATCCGACAGGCGTCAGTCTCTTACGCCGTCGGATCTTAAATGCAATTTCTTTTTGTCCGCTAGGTGGTGCGTCCGTCGTTTTCCCCGTCGAGTATGCAAATTAGCTAGATACGCGAATTCCCGAACGCAGTAAAGTTACGACGTTTGCGTTAGGCTTGTCCCGGCGTAAAGTTACCCCTGCTATATGAGGCGCAACCAATGTTAAGTATGGCCGTCGTTCCCGCGTCAAAATTTATAAATTTACGTTGTTTGCGTAAGTCGTCCGTGAATGGGGCTGGACGCCATTTACGTTCATGTCAAAACCAATGACGTCCTTGCGACGTCATTTGGAGCAATGCACCCTGGGATATTTTACGGACGGCGCATGCGCAGTACGTTCGGCGCGGGAACGCACTTCATTTAAATGCTACACGCCCCCTACCCGCCTAATTTGAATTAGGCGGGCTTACGCTGGTTGATTTACGCTACGCCGCCGCACTTTACACGCAAGTGCTTTGTGAATAAAGCACTTGCATGAAAAACTTGCGGCGGCGTAACGTAAATGACATACGTTACGCCGCCACGGAGATAAGCCAGATGTACCAGAATCTGGCCCAAAGACACCACAAATAAATATCAGACATGGCTATTTGCCTTTTCGAGAATAAAAAGTAATCATAAACATTTTTTTGTACATTGTGCTATGTGTCATTGGTAGAATTTGCATTCCCTTTTTATTATAGTGATCTTATTACATCATTGTCTGCCAATTTGTTATAGAATTGTAATTTTTGTAATTTGAGTGTTCTTCTAGATCTTTATTAAACATAAAACGTATATCAGTACATGAAAACAGGTGAAAACGGTGAAGTGTTGAAGATTTCACAACAGACAAAATAAAGAACTATGGGCCTGATCCACAAAAGGGATACGCCGGCGTATCTACTGATACGCCGTCGTATCCCTGTTTCTATCTATGGAACTGATCCACAGAATCAGTTTCTCATAGATACTGTAGGCAGAAGATCCGACATGTGTAAGGGACTTACACTGTCGGATCTTAGGATGCAGTACCGCGGCCGCCGCTGGAGGCATTTCTCGTCGAAATCCAGCGTCGGGTATGCAAATTAGCACTTACGGAGATCCACAAAGCTTTTACGCTTCGTTTTTTCTCCGTAAGTATTAGTTTGCCGTCGCAAAATTAGGGCTGCTTTTACAAAGTGTAAACTGTTTACACCTTGTAAAAGTATACCCTTCTATCCCGCGTCGCTGTCATTTTTTTTTTTTATTTTTTTTTTCCCGCCGCAACTCTTTTTTTTTTTTTACGCCCGTCGCGATTCTCAAAACCCGGCGCAACGTAAATCCGCGCAAAGGACGTCGGGAAAATAACGTCGGGAGCATGCGCAGTACGTCCGGCGCGGGAGCGCGCCTAATTTAAATGGGACTCGCCCCATTAGATTAGGCACGCCTTGCGCCGGACGGATTTAAGTTACACCGCTGAAAATTTCTAGGTAAGTGCTTTGTGGATCAGGCACTTAGGTAGAGATTTTGCGGCGGTGTAACTTAAATGGCAAAAGTTAAGTTACGGCCGGTTTTTGTGAATCAGGCCCTATTCACCTAGGCTCTGGCTTCTGGCAGAGAAGCTATACTACCCCTCACTGCTGCCTCTTGGTAATTCGAAAATTCTACTCCTGGGGTGGGATGCATTCTACTGGGATTTCCACTGCCCACCTATCCCAGGTGGAAGCAGTAAGGCTCAGGGACATCACCCATGCGTTATGGAAACTGGGACCAAGGTGAGTATTCATTTTTTTTTTTTTGTTAATTCTTTATTTTTTAGGTTTTTATGATTTAAATAAAGAATAATTAAAATTTTAATCAAAATAAATCCTATTTTTGTTTTGGTAGCAGGAGGCTAGCAGGGAAGAAGACCTACTCTTTTTCATAGAAGGTCCACTTTCATGCCTTTCCTAAACCTGAGGCCCTAGGCTCAAGCCTACAAGCGCCTTATTAAAAGTATAATCCTCGTAGGAGGGCAGGATACCAAGATCTTTTGTGTGGGTGATGTCTAAACAAGATTTTTGGGTAGTGCTTATTTTTGTATGGTGTAAACTGGCTGGTGGGTATGGCACTGACAGCTATAGAGCATAGAGTTTTCTTGAAGCTCAACTCTATCCAAAACTTTTTTTTTCCCGTTTTGTATAGAGTGGAGAAGGGTTCCTACTGCTTCCTACTTCCTACTGCTCTCACTTCAACCATCGGGGAGATATTCTCACACTTGTGTGGTGACAAGGACAGGATGTGAGCAGAATACAGTGGAACCTCGGATTACGAGCATAATCCGTTCCAGGAGAATGCTCGTAATCCAAAGTACTCACATATCAAAGCGAGTTTCCACATTGAAGTCAATAGAAACTAAGGGCCATATTCACATAGAATCGCGGCGGCGTAACGTATCCTAGATACGTTACACCGCCGCAAGTTTTCATCGCAAGTGCCTGATTCACAAAGCACTTGCGATGAAAACTACGCTGGCGGCCTCCGGCGCAAGGCGGGCCAATTCAAATGGGCGTGCGTCATTTAAATTAGGCGCGCTCCCGCGCCGGACCTACTGCGCATGCTCAGTTGTGCAATTCCTGTCGTGCTTTGCGCGCCGTGACGTCATTTTTTCAAACGGCGACGCGCCTAGCGTAATTCCGTATTCCCGGACGGCTTACTAGACTAGCGGCGACGTAGCGAACGCGAAAATCCGTCGTGGATCGCCGTAACTCCTAATTTGCATACCCGACGCTGGTTTACGACGCAAACTCCCCCCAAGCGGCGGCTGCGGTATTGCATCTTAAAGCGGAGGTTCACCCATACCTTACACATTTTCCCCTTCGCTTCATGCTTGTTTTGTCTAGGGGAATCGGCAATTTGTTTTAAAATATGATCCGTACTTACCCGTTTAAGAGATGCATCTTCTCCGCCGCTTCCGGGTATGGGCTGCGGGACTGGGCGTTCCTTCTTGATTGACAGTCTTTCGAGAGGCTTCCGACGGTCGCATCCATCGCGTCACGATTTTCCGAAAGAAGCCGAACGTCGGTGCGCAGGCGCAGTATAGAGCCGCACCGACGTTCGGCTTCTTTCGGCTACGAGTGACGCGATGGATGCGACCGTCGGAAGCCTCTCGGAAGACTGTCAATCAAGAAGGAACGCCCGCTCCCGAAGACCCATACCCGGAAGCGACGGAAGAAGATGCATCTCGAAAACGGGTAAGTACGGATCATATTTTAAAACAAATAGCCGATTCCCCTAGACAAAACGAGCAGGAATCTAAGGGAAAAAAAAAAAAAAAAAGGAATTGGGTGAACTCCCGCTTTAAGATCCGACAGTGTAAAACAATTACACCTGTTGGATCTTATGGCTATCTATGCGTAACTGATTCTATGAATCAGTCGCATAGATAGAACAACAGATACGACGGCGTATCAGGAGATACGCCGTCGTATCTGCTCTGTGAATCTGGCCCATAATTAATTAGTTCTGCATTGACTTCAATGGCATGCAATACCACATGCGGCCAGAGGCGGGGGTGCCAGAGAGCCTCGGAAACAGCTGGAAAGGCCAGAGGACAGCTCAGCTGACCTCGGAAAGGTTCAAGAACGTAGTATTCCTGAGTCTTTCCGAGCATTTCCAAACGGCTACAATCGGCGCCGCTCGGCTCCGGCGCCCCCCCACCTCAGGTCAAACGCGGTACTGCACACCGCTTTGGCCTGAATCCTGCTAGTTTTGCGAGACAACACTTGCAAACCGAGTTAGGATTTTTCAAAATACAGTGCTCGCATTGCGAAACGCTCGTTAACCGCTCTACTCGCAATCCGAGGTTCCACTGTATCTCCAATTGGGACACAGACTGTAACAAAAAAAACTTTCTTTAGTACTGTGGGGAAAAGAACATCTTCCAAGCTTTTGTTACAAAAGGCGTATCAAATGAGAAAACATGTCCCACTTTCTATGTGGTCACCGAGACAGGAAGTAAGAAAGAATCACTTAGGCAGGGACACAGACAGGATGTAACCTAATCTAATACTGATCTACATTTGCAGAAACGAAAAAAATAAAAAAAAGTTTAGCTGGAGTTTACCTTCCTTTAGCTTGTTTGCAAGCATCACGCACTTTACTGCCTGCCTTAAGTTGCACTTCAAGAACGGTCAGTCTCTGCACTCCCCAGGGAGTGGCAATGAAGCCATAATTCACCATTATTGCTTAATGCAGTCATTTGTGTAAAGAATTATGCTCAACGTCTTATTATGTTATAATGGGGAACATAAATATGATACATTTGGGAATGAGAAAGCCTTTATGACTTATAGAAGCTGGATCAGAAGTGCATACGATTCCTCCTGCACCTGCACATTTGACAGCGCTTATACAATTGTTTGGCATAGTCAGCGCGGAGGGAAAATGAGGCAAGGATGTAGCTGAACAGAGCTCTGCATGTTCCCTATTCCCCAACCTTCGCCGCTCAATGAGGACGATTCATAAGCGGAGCTGTGCTCTCTCAATCAGCTGAAATCCATTTAATCTTTTATTAGAATGACTAATACTGAAACCTGCTGACATACATTTCACATGCTGGTTCCATTTTTTTTTTTTTGGGGTCAATTTATGTTTCTTGTTTGGAGATTTACTTTTTAAAGGTGGAGCTTGAAATGAAGAGCATCTGAGATTTGGGATTTTGCTTTTTATCGTAGTGAACATCAGCTAAAAATGTTAAACTAAAGGATAACTAAAGGATTTCTCCTTCTGGGACTTTTCTAGTTTTTGATAAAGATATTAGAGATGCAGATTTTTTTTTAAACCAACGTTTAAAGTAAAATTAAACTCTGGTTTTAAAAAAACAAACTTCTAATACCGTGTTTTCCCCTAAAATAAGACACCGTCTTATATTTATTTTTTCTCAAGAAAACACACTGGGCCAGATTCACAGACATTTGCGGCGGCGTAACGTATAGCATTTACGTTACACCGCCGCAAGTTTTACGGGCAAGTGCTTGATTCACAAAGCACTTGCCTGTAAAGTTGCAGCGGCGTAGCGTAAATCCCTCCGGCGTAAGCCCGCCTAATTCAAATGGGGCGTGGATCATTTAAATTAGGCACGTTCCCGCGCCGAACGTACTGCGCATGCTCCGTTTTAAAATTTCCCGCCATGCTTTGCGCGAAATGACGTCGCACCGACGTAATTTTTTGAACGTCGACGTGAGTTACGTCCTTTCCTATTCACGGACGACTTACGCAAAAATTTTTTTTTTTTAATTCGATACGGGAATGACGGCCATACTTTAACATGGCACGCCTATCTATACGCCACGAAATAGCAGCTTTAACTATACGCCGGTAAAAAAAGCCGACTAGCGACGACGTAAGAGAATGCGACGGCCGCGCTAACCTTCGTGAATCGCCGGAAAAAGCTAATTAGCATACCCGACGCGGAAAACGTTGCGAACTCCACCCAGCGGGCGCCAAAGTATTACACCTACGATCCGAAGGCATACGAAGCCGTACGCCTGTCGGATCGAAGCCAAAAGCCGTCGTATCTTGGTTTGAGGATTCAAACTAAAGATACGACGCGGCAAATTTGAAAATACGCCGGAGTATTAGTAGATACTCCGGCATATTTCTTCTGTGAATCTGGCCCACTATGGCTTATTTTAAGGGGATGTCTTATTTTATTGAAGCTTTTCTCCCTATCCCCTGGTGTTTGTGTGGGGTAAGAGACTGTTGCTGGTCAGTGCTGGGGAGCAGCTTTACTTCTTCTGATGTGGAGCACAGTGGAGCTGGGGTGATCTCTTTGGGCTCAGTAGTCTGCTGAAGCTTTTCCCCCTATCCCCTGGTGTTTGTGTGGGGTGAGAGACTGTTGCTGGTCAGTGCTGGGGAGCAGCTTTACTTCTTCCCCTGAGGACAGAGAGTCCTGCTCCTCACTTCACTGAGGAGACTTTTTACTTTCACTTTCAGCGGGACCTGACAGGGGGAGCCGACCTTATTGATGGGGCTTCCGACACCTCTACGGTCACCTAGAGATACCGTAGCAGCTGTCACGATGGAGCAGATAAGAAGGGCTGCACGACTTCTTTACAGCTCCGCACCAGTACACTACGGTACATACGCCTATCACGTCTTGTTTACCGCTCCGCGCCACTACGCATAGTCACGCCCATCACTACGCCTTATTTTCGGGGGTATGGCTTATATTTCGGAAATGCTTGGAAATCCTGCTACGGCTTATTTTAGGAGTACGTTTTATTTTCCGGGAAACACGGTAAGTGTGTATTCTTAATATGAACAAGAAGGAAATGCGCCAAACTAAGTGCAGTAAATATGGGTTTAATTATAAATTATGTTTTAAACAATAAATTGGCTACTCAGAAAAGGAGTGAAAACACAAGCATGGTAGGGCAAGGGGATGGTCTGGTGTCACAGCAGGTCACAGCGGGTCATCTGTAGCTGCAGGGGTTCAATTTGGCAGGTCTCAATACTGTGGAACCGGAGGAGATGGACATCCAGGAGTTAGGAAGCCATAGGGAAAACACAGGAGCTCCAGGAACCGCTGGTGCTGCTTCAGAACAGCGTGCGTTCCAGCGTGGAACGCACCGTCGTAGGACCGGAAGTGACGTAGGAACTCAGGCCAGCCTATAGGCAATCTTGTGCAGTATGTCCGCAGTCTCTGGTAATCTTCTGCAGTATGTCTGTAGTCTCTGGTTGTCTCCTGCAGTATGTCCGCAGTCTCTGATAATCTCTCGCAGTATGTCCGCAGTCTCTGGTAATCTTCTGCAGTATGTCCGCAGTCTCTGGTAATCTTCTGCAGTATGTCCGCAGTCTCTGGTAATCTTCTGCAGTATGTCCGCAGTCTCTGGTAATCTTCTGCAGTATGTCCGCAGTCTTTGGCAATCTTGTGCAGTATGTCCGCAGTCTCTGGTAATCTTGTGCAGTATGTCCTCAGTCTCTGGTAATCTTGTGCAGTATGTCCTCAGTCTCTGGTAATCTCCTGCAGTATGTCTGTAGTCTCTGGTTGTCTCCTGCAGTATGTCTGTAGTCTCTGGTTGTCTCCTGCAGTATGTCTGCAGCCTCTGGTTGTCTCCTGCAGTATGTCTGCAGCCTCTGGTTGTCTCCTGCAGTATGTCCGCAGTCTCTAGTTGTCTCCTGCAGTATGTCCTCAGTCTCTGAACCTCTAGTATGTGTATTAATGTGCCGCTTTACTTGTTTAGCTATTTGGGAATGCTCCACTGCTCAGTGAGTGGTAATGATGTGCATTAACCTGTACCAACCAGTGATCTGCTTTAATCTCTAGCAACCAATTAGTAAGTGGTAATGATGTGCTGTAACCTTTAGCAACGAATCAGTGAGCGCTAGTAATGTGCAGTAACCTCTAGCAACCAATCGGCAAGCAGAAATGATGTGTTATAACCTCTAGCATAAGGTGACCAGATTTTAAAAATGAAATCCAGGGACATTTTTTTTATTTTGGGCAAATTTACGATTTAATAAGCATACTTTCCTCAAATGATATATGCAGTGTATGTGGTATGTGTTTATGGAATGATTGTATGATATAGTTAGAGATAGAGTTAATTTCTCACATTTCACCCGTGAGATAAAACAAGATACTTCTTAGAAATTAGGATGGATGGTGTGGGGGGGGGGGGGGGCTGTATGAATGGATGGTGTATGGGGGGGGGTGAGAACTGTATATGTGGATGATGTATGGGGGGGGTGAGAACTGTATATGTTGATGGTGTATGGGGGGAGGTGAGAACCCTTTGTTGAATTCCTGACATACACAATACCCCAAACACTTAGTAGCCAAGTCTCCCAGCGGAATCTCCGCACAGTTTTTAAGAGAGCAGCAGGTAATATGGAGGCTCCACCTGAAACCCCGCCTCTGTATGCCTCCTGCAGCCAGCCAGAGCCCAAAGCAAGATGGAGGCTCCACCTCCTTGTCTCACCTGTAGCACACTGAGTGGATGGAGGTGCTGAGTGCAGGGGGTAGATGGGGAGGGAGAAAGTTTGGCCGGCAGAAGCAGATATCACTGCAGACATGGCGGCACAGTGAGCCACAAGTGGGTCGGGTGAGGCATTGTCTGGTTATAGGCAGGCAGAGACACAGACACAGCCCTAAGTCCGTCCCTGCAAACCGGGAAAGTCTTAGGCCGGGGACAGTGTCCTCAATCTGGGGACTGTCCCCTGAAACCGGGGATGTCTGGTCACCCTACTCTAGCAACCAGCCAGTGAGCGGTAAGGATAGGCTTTAACCTCTGGCAAACAATTACAATCGCTGCATGATCTGCTGCAGTAAACTGATTTTAGGTCTACCTGCTACTTTTTGTATGTCTCAGAATGGAGGCCCCCAAGAAAAGGTTTGCCCAGGGCCCAATTAAAGTTAAAGACGACCCTGACCTTAATGCATCCTATGACATTAAGGTGAAAAAAACTTCTGACAGTGACCGACCCCCAGCCCCTGGGCTTTACTCACCTGAGCCCGTTCGTTCCCTCAGCGAAGATGTGCTGTAACCTCTCTGCCGGGGTTTCCCGGCTCTTGATTGGATAGATTGATAGCGGCACAGCCATTGGCTCCCACTGCTGTCAATCAAATCCAATGATGTGGGCGCCGGGGGGGGGGGGGTGGGGGGTGTCGGCTGTATATGGCAATCTGTGTCTATGGAAGCAAATGCTGGACTTGGGAGCGCACTTGCAAGGTAACCCCCTGGGAGAGCGCTTCTCCTAGGGGGTTTACTGATGCGAGGAGGAGCCGCGAGCGCCATTGGGGCACCCCAGAAAAGGAGGATCGGGGCAACACTGGCAACACTGTGCAAAACTAACTGCACAGTGGAGGTACGTATGATATGTTTGTTATTTAAAAAAAAAAAAAGAAAACAAGGGTTTACAATCACTTTAATGCCAATGGGGTGGATTCAGGTAGGGGCGCGCAATTTAAACGGCGGCGCAGCGTATCGTATTTACGCTACGCCGCCGTAACATACAGGAGAAAGTGCTGTATTCACGAAGCACTTGCTCCGTAAGTTGCGGCGGCGTAGCGTAAAAGGGGCCGGCATAAGCGCGCGTAATTCAAATGATCCGGTAGGGGGCGTGGATCATTTAAATTAGGCGCGTTCCTGCGCCGAACGTACTACGCATGCGCCGTCCCTAAAATTTCCCAACGTGCATTGCGGAAAATGACGTCGCAAGGACGTCATTGGTTTCGACGTGAACGTAAATGGCGTTCAGCGCCATTCACGGACGACTTACGCAAACGACATAAAATTTTCAAATCGCGACGCGGGAACGACGTCAATACTTAACATTGGCTGCGCCTCCTAATAGCAGGAGCAGCCTTACGCCGAAAAAGACTTAACGCAAACGACGTAAAAAATGAACGCCGGGCGCACATACGTTTGTGAATTGGCGTAAGTATGTAATTTGCATACTCTACGCTGACAACTACGGAAGCGCCACCTAGCGGCCAGCGTGAGAATGCACCCTAAGATACGACGACGTAAGAGACTTATGCCAGTCGTATCTTAGGCTAATTCTTCCCTGAATCTACCCCAATGAGTATTGTAGCCTGATAACTAGTACATCCTGAGGACATCTTGTGGCAGAGAAGAGGTACTGCAGGGGCATCTCTAGACAGGAGGTGCAAATTGCTGGCAGGGCTGCTCTTGTTTTTTTTTATACTGCTGGGGGACCATAGTATAAAAAAAAAATAGGCCAGCGATGAGTTGAAGTAATTAATCTTAGTACATTATTTTCACTTAGCTTGGGGTCCTCCTTTACATATGTGAAAATAAAGATGCTTATTGTTATTAATATAAGACTACAGCTGCATTTTGGTCATACTTTTGACCCTTTTTTCACAGCTGTTCAGACCTCCAGCTAAGCAAAAAAAATAATTTTTTCTTTGCGTAATGCCTCATATTGCACTCTATTATTAATTGGACACTAAGGAATCAACAGGGCAAACGGATCACTATAAGGTGAAAATATTTTTTGATTAATGACCCTCCGCTTGTTCTGGCAGGATGCAGTAATATCCAACCCCCCTTCCCCAACTCCCCCCGCCCCTTGTTTCGTGTCCTGTTCTATGTAAACTAATGTTACATTTCACATTATGAGGATTTTGTGTAGGAAACTTGTAGTTCCCACCTAGCCTGGCATCAATGGCTTAATGAAATGTCAAATAAAGTACTAAGGTGTTAGAAAAGTGCGAGGAGATTTTCAGAAATCCTCCAAAGAAAAGTAACAAAGGAGGGCACCCGGAAACCAAGTATTCATTTCACGCACATCCATTAGGCTGCCACCTGTTAATCCAGATCATTAGTCTCCCACTCTGTCTAAAAAGGCTAATCTGCGGCAAATTTGTGTCAACAAACTTGAACAAAATGCTGCCTAATTATCCAGCTGAACCCGTGTCAGTGGAAAGCTCGGCTTAATTCCTCTCTCTTGGCAGATGTCCAGCGGAGCCAAGCTGTCGTACGTCAGAAGTCACCCCCAACACAACCAGGGAATGGTGCTGGCAGGAGCCATTTTGTAGTCATGATATCTCATTGGCATGACGACTAGTAAGGTCAAGTGGGCCATAGAGATTTACACTATCCTTCCCTGCGTGTAACTACTTAAAAAGATTGGGAATCTCATATATTATATGAAAATTATCAGCACTTTCAATTTGTATCCACTTCAATACCGGGCACTTTGACCCCCTTCCTGCCAAGGCCAATTTTCAGCTTTCAGCAATGTCACAATTTGAATGATAATCGTGCAACGCTGTACCTATATGAAATTTTTATAATGTTTGCCCACCAAATAGAGTTTTATTTTGCTGCTATTTGATCACCACTTGTTTTTTATTGTTTGCCAAACAAATAATAATTTTTTTTTTTTTTTTTGAAAAAATAAAAGTTTTTCTTTGTTTCTGTTATAAAATGTTGTAAGTAAGTTTTCACCTTCACTGATGAGGCATTGATGAGGTGGCACTAATGAGGAGGCACTGATAGTCATTACTGATAGACACTAATGGGGCGGCACTGATGAGGTGGCACTGATGAGGAGGCACTTACTGATGGAGACTAATTAGGAGGCACTGAGAGGCATTACTTATGAGAAGGGCACTGATGAGGCGGCACTGATGAGGAGACACTGAGAAGCATTACTGATGGAGACTAATGAGGAGGCACTGAGAGGCATTATTGATGAGGAGGCACTGATGAGGAGGCACTGAGAGGCATTACTGATGGGCACTGATGAGGAGGCACTGAGAGGCATCACTGATGGGCATTGATGAGGCAGCACTGTTAGGGAGCACTGAGAGGCATTACTGATGGGCACTGATGAGGAGGCACTGAGAGGCATCACTGATGGGCATTGATGAGGCAGCACTGTTAAGGAAGCACTGAGAGGCATTACTGATGGGCACTGATGAGCAGGCACTTATGAGGAGGCACTGATGAGGTGACACTGATGAGGAGTCACTGAGAGGCATTACTGATGGACACTAATGAGGCAGCACTGATGAGAAGGTACTGAGAGGCATTACTGATGGGAATTAATGAGGCGGCACTGATGAGGTAGCACTGAGAGGCATTACTGATGGGCACTGATGAGAAAAGGAGGCACTGAGAGGCTTTAGTAATGGGCACTGATTGACACCCCTGATGGGCACTGATTGGCATCCCAGGTGGGCACTGTTGATGGGGCTGCACTAATAATCAATGCACTGATTATCAGTGCAGATCCCCCCCCCCCCCCTGTCAGGAGAGACACTTATCGTCTCTCTTCTACTCACACCCCATCAGTGCGAATAGAGGAAAGACAATAACAGGCACTTCCTGGTTATGCTGTGATTGGACACAGTCTGTGCCCACCAGTGAGGCCAATCAGTGCCGCTTTTCAGTGCCCATCAGTGCCGCCCATCTTTGCCGCCTATCAGTGCCCATAAGTGCCACCTATCAGAGCCCATCAGTGCTGCCTATCAGTGCTGCATATTAGTGCCACGTTCGTGAATTTGCGTATCCAGCTAATTTGCATACTTGGCACGGAATTCGACGGAAGCGCCACCTAGCGGCCAGCGTAAATATGCATTTACGATACGACGGTGTAACACAGTTACGCCAGTCGGATCTACGGGAAATCTATGCGTAACTGATTCTAACAATCAGGCGCATACATACGACCGCGCAACTCAGAGATAAGACGGCGTATCTGGAGATACGCCGTCGTATCTCGTTTAAGAATCTGGCCCTATGTGTGGGTACATTGTTTTAGGTTATAGAAATACACTGTGGACAATGGATATCATATGAAAGAATAAATATCTCTAATGATTTTGTCTTTAGCGACCCACTTCCTGACAACATCTGAAACACTCTTGAGTTTTCTCTCTACACAGACTAATTAAGAGTGTCTCGGAGTCCCACAGGGAGCGTGCTCCATCCGGCAGGTCACTTCCAAACTATTTTCACTGAGACTAATGGCCAACCTTACAAAATCCCTTAGAGAGAATTAAGTGAACCTGTTAATGAGCCATCAGTTAAGGGTGTAAAGTCATACGGAAACCACATGTTATGCCTCCAGTCCCTATTCTGCATGGTACATGATGGCTGTATGGTGCACTCACAAGGTTCTGCCATTTCCTAAAATGTCGCCATCCTTTACCATTCTTATCCATTGTGCAGAAGTATTAGGAAGAATATAATAACAAAAATGGTCAGATTATTCTTTGCTTGTTGGTTTCTAGTGAGTTATTGTATGGGATATACTGCAGTAGTGGCTGTGATAAGAAATATGCATTGTTGTTTATCTATCTATCTGTAGCCATGCCCCCTTAGGGATTGCTGTGTTTAGTGGTCAGGCATGGACTGCCCATTGGGACTACAGGGAGTTTTCCCGGTGGGCCGATGGCTCAGTGGGCCGGCTTCAGTGACAGCGGACCGCCGCCCCCATCCGCTCCTCTGTCTCTCCCTCCCCGCAGAGCTCACCTCCTCTCCCTCCCCGCAGCGCTCACCTCGGGGGAACAGAGAATCAGGGGGAAGACCAGAGGAGCAGGGGGGACGACAGAGGAGCACAGGGGAGGGGACAGACAGCTGGACTCAACAGCTATGGCCTGGGAGTTTCTCACTTCTGCCTAATCTTGTCCCATAAGGGGAAGCACCGAACTGATTCTTTGCCCCAGGTGAAATAATGTCTAGCTTCCCCACTGGTACTGCCTATAAGAGTACCAGTACCAACCATTCTACTCAAATAAAGTAGAACGGCTAGTGGCTAGTGAAGGGGGAGAGGGGGCTTGGGTGGCCGACAGGAGAGGGGGGTGTGGGAGTTGTCCGGCCGCCATAGGAGAGACATGTCAAAGTGGGCCAGTGTGGAAGAAGTCCAGGGCCAAATTTTTTTCCCAGTCCAGCCCTGGTAGTGGTTGACCCGTCACCCTACCCAGCCAGACATCCATTCCAGTCACTTGGAGACAGAAAACCAGTCCATTGCTTGTCTTGTTTTGTTTATTTGAGGGTGATAAAACTTAAATAGGGATTTGGAAATTATGGGATGCCCAAGGAAATATTATGCAAAGTTGCTTAGGACTCCTATATACACTCCTGTATACGTTTCACTCTTCTCTCTCCAGCACAAACACTTGCTGCCCACTGTTTCTGCCTCCAGCACTTCACTTTCTGCAGACTATCGCTCCTTCAGACTAGGTAGAACCGCATGGATAGGGCTGGCATTACTTTAGCCAGGCCTCAATGAACTGCCTTTTGCGGGCAGGGACCTCGGGCCCCTGTGGTGTAGAATAGTTCAGGTGCTAGCTGTTCTCTGCTTAGCTACCACTCCCATATTGCTCTCTTCGGGACCTGCCAGCCAGCCTGGCTTCAGAGACCCCTTTCCACTGCCCTTTTCCACAGTCATCCACAGCCTGACAGCCTCCACGCCCTCTCACATCCATCTCTTCCACCAGACAACTCCTCACCAGCTGGACTGACCCCAGGTATTTAAGGAGGCCTGCCCCCTGCCAATCCAAGTGAGGGATTGGTCAGGGCTCCTTAACCACTTCCCGACCTCCTCATGTACATTTACGTCGGCAGAATGGCACAGACAGGCACACTCACGTACCTGTACGTCCTCTGCTAGACGTGGGTGGGGGGTCCGATCGGGACCCCCCCCCTGGTACATGCGGAGGTCAGGTCCGCTCGGGGAGCGATCCGGGAAGACGGCGCGGCTATTTGTTTATAGCCGCTCCGTCGCGATCGCTCCCCGGAGCTGAAGAACGGGGAGAGCCGTGTGTAAACACGGCTTCCCCGTGCTTCACTGTGGCGGCGCATCGATCGGGTGATTCCCTTTATAGGGAAGACCCGATCGATGATGTCATTCCTACAGCCACACCCCCCTACACTAGTAAACACACACTAGGTGATCCCTAAATGTTACAGCGCCCCCTGTGTTTAACTCCCAAACTGCAACTGTCATTTTCACAATAAAGAATGCAATTTAAATGCATTTTTTGCTGTGAAAATGACAATGGTCCCAAAAATGTGTCAAAATTGTCCGAAGTGTCCGCCATAATGTCGCAGTCACGAAAAAAATCGCTGATCACCGCCATTAGTAGTAAAAAAAATAAAAAAAATAAAAATAAAAAAAAACTATCCCCTATTTTGTAAACGCTATAAATTTTGCGCAAACCAACCGATAAACGATTATTGCGATTTTTTTTACCAAAAATAGGTAGAAGAATACGTATCGGCCTAAACTGAGGAAAAAAAAAATTATATATGTTTTTGGGGGATATTTATTACAGCAAAAAGTAAAAAATATTGCATTTTTTTCTAAATTGTCACTCTATTTTTGTTTATAGCGCAAAAAATAAAAACCGCAGAGGTGATCAAATACCATCAAAAGAAAGCTCTATTTGTGGGGAAAAAAGGACGCCAATTTTGTTTGGGAGCCACGTCGCACGACCGCGCAATTGTCTGTTAAAGCGACGCAGTCCCGAACTGTAAAAACCCCTTGGGTCTTTAGGCAGCAATATGGTCCGGGGCTTAAGTGGTTAAGATACCACAGGCATCCATAACGCTCTTACCCTCCTTTCTTTCTAGAAAATGCCAGAAGGAAGAGGGAGGTAACCAAGAAGTGACACTGCCTGTGAGTCATCAGCTGCTGCCCTGAGCCACTCCCACCCCAGAATGAAAATAAATAAGCCTAGCAGCCAGCTAGGCCTGCCTAAATTTACCTACACTGACAGAGAAGCACCTCACTAACTAGAGGGTGCTACATATCTATCTATCCATGGCCTTTTTCAAAGGGAACGTGGGAGAACGCAGCTCTGGCACCTCCAACACTAAATGTATGTAATGGCAAGGGGTGCTGGGGTGTGCTACAGGGTCTGTTGATACTGGCTGCTGGGGGATCCATCGTTGCTTGAGGGGATCTATTTTTGCAGAGAGTTCTATTGTTGTTGAGGAGGTCAATTGTTGCTTGGGATGTCTATTGTTACTGGGGGTGGGTCTTATGTTTCTGGGGGGTCAGTTGTTGCTAGGCGGGATCTACTGTTGAGGGAAGGGCCTATTATTGCTGGCTGCAGGGGATCTATTTTACTTGTTATCATTGACAAATTCCATACAAACTACTTATCACCACTAATCTTACTTGGTTCTGTATTCTCTAAAAGGGGCAGTACTAAGAGGTTGGTAGGGGTTAGAACCAAGGGACAGTGCTCGAAGGTGGGTAGGGGGCAGAGACATAGGGTGACTCTGAAAGGGGGAGTTCCTGCACATATTCTCTGAGAAAAAAGCCCTTTATCTATCTATCTATTGGGTGTGAGCTTAAGGCTTGGACCAAACCTTGGCTGTTTGAAGGTGAACACCTGAGCATTTACCCCTTTGACAGGAACCGAATGTCATTTGCGATACTGGTATTATTCCCTCTCTCATTTGCTTAAATGGCTGGGAATCCCTGGCCATGTAAGAAAAGGAATAGGGGATAGTTTAAGCCAGGCATGTCCAAAGTCCGGCCCGGGGGCCAATTGCGGGCGGCCCGCGTTCCAATTTAATGCGGCCCCACTGGTAATTTGGATATATATCTCTTTTGTAGCCCCCAACGAATCCCAGAGCATCGTGCATTCAGAGGCTGCATTTATGGCAATAGTGAGGCTGCATTCAGAGACTGCATTCATGGCACTTGTGAGGCTGCATCCAGAGGCAATGGTGAGGCTGCAGATGGGCAATAAACTTTATTTTGCTTCACAATTCTTTATTTAAAATTAAAAAAAAATCTGAAACTTCCCTCTTACAATTAAGGTGCAGTTATACGCAGATAAATATGGTATATCCAAATAACACGCCCAAGCTCATCCTTAGAATCTTGACCACACACAGCCAACAAGGCATGAGAATTCTTGTTGGGCAGTGTTCATTTGCATTTAATTTTATGGTTCAAAGAATGTCAGGCAAAATGGTCGGCCCTCACACATGTTCACTTCATCAAATCTGGCCCTCTTTGAAAAAAGTTTGGACACCCCTGGTTTAAGCAATAAAAGCAAAGTGACCCCCTACCCGCAATTCCTTCGAGGTCCTTCATGCCTGGCATGAATTTTACAGGGACCCAACGCAAAAGAAATTACACATGCCCCCCCCAAACAAATATCCATATCAGACCCTTATGCAATCATGCACTCAGTGACATCATTGTCCAAATATGGTGAGGTCTATATATGATCAATAATGTCACCCAGGAGACCCCTTTGTTTATACAGGTATACCCCCGAAGGGGTGTGTTTCCTCAGTGGGATTTTAAACGTGGGAGATAGGTTACAGTATAGGACTAAATTAGTCAACAAATATATATCAAAAGTATCAAATGTTATTTCGTTTAAATAGTGTTGTTCATAGACAACGTGTCAAAGCAAAAATTTGTTAACAGCATTAGATATAAAGCCCCCAAATGACCAATTGTGAGAAAGAGGGCACGACCTAGGGCGGACAACTAACCACGATACCCTACATCATTCATGATGAGACACACATTCAAAATTATATACGTGTACAAGCGACAATGAAAGCAGAGAAAGCCCATTTTTGCACCGCCCTCGCCCTGATGAAAAGGCGACACTTTGCCTAAAAGCCTCGAAACGTTGGCATCCCTGTCTACACCCATGAGACAGTTCTTTAGAGGGCTTTCTCTGCTTTCATTGTCGCTTGTACACGTATACAATTTTGAATGTGTGTCTCATCATGAATGATGTAGGGTATCGTGGTTAGTTGTCCGCCCTTGGTCGTGCCCTCTTTCTCACAATTGGTCATTTGGGGGCTTTATATCTAATGCTGTTAACGAATTTTTGCTTTGACACGTTGTCTATGAACAACACTATTTAAACTAAATAAAGTTTGATACTTTTGATATATATTTGTTGACTAATTTAGTCCTATACTGTAACCTATCTCCCACGTTTAAAATCCCACTGAGGAAACACACCCCTTCAGGGGTATAGCAATTGGCTTATTTAGGGAAATGGTGAGATCTGGGTTTTTTGTGTACACACGTAAGGGACACCTACATTTTTCTTTTGTTTATACAGGTAGACCTGTCACACGGCAGAAGCGAATTTATGAAAACAGATGAGTGTTTAATAACAGATAAGGGTCAGCTGGATTTTTGAGAGGCGTGCATTTTGTTTGTCTTTTGTATGGAGTTCCCCACTTCAATCCATACCTGAAGGGTCTGGTATAGAATTTAGGGAGGACCTCATACATTTTTTTTCTGCGGGGTCCATCTTGAAGTAGAGGGGAAATCATATTCTTTTTTTTCTGTGTGTGGGGGTCCTCATGACATCTATATTATTACCCTCATCAGGGATAGGAATCTTGTAGAAATGAAGGGAATACCTGTTTTCTTTGTTTGCAGAGTGAATCAGAACAAATCAGCTGGGAACTGCAATTTTACAGCAATTAACCACTTAAGCCCCGGACCAATATGCAGCCTAAAGACCCAAGGTGTTTTTACAGTTCGGGACTGCGTCGCTTTAACAGACAATTGCGCGGTCGTGCGACGTGGCTCCCAAACAAAATTGGCGTCCTTTTTTCCCCACAAATAGAGCTTTCTTTTGGTGGTATTTGATCACATCTGCGGTTTTTAGTTTTTGCGCTATAAACAAAAATAGAGCGACAATTTTGAAAAAAAAGCAATATTTTTTACTTTTTGCTGTAATAAATATCCCCCAAAAACATATATAAAAACATTTTTTTCCTCAGTTTAGGCCGATACGTATTCTTCTACCTATTTTTAGTAAAAAAAATCGCAATAAGCGTTTATCGATTGGTTTGCGCAAAATTTATAGTGTTTACAAAATAGGGGATAGTTTTATTGCATTTTTATTTTTAATTTTTTTTTTACTACTAATGGCGGCGATCAGCAATTTTTTTCGTGACTGCGACATTATGGCGGACACTTCGGACAATTTTGACACATTTTTGGGACCATTGTCATTTTCACAGCAAAAAATGCATTTAAATTGCATTCTTTATTGTGAAAATGACAGTTGCAGTTTGGGAGTTAACCACAGGTGGCGCTGTAGGAGTTAGGGTGCACCTAGTATGTGTTTACAACTGTTTGGGGGTGTGGCTGTAGGAATGACGTCATCGATCGTGTCTTCCCTATAAAGGGAATGACGCGATCGATGCGCCGCCATAGTGAAGGACGGGGAAGCCGTGTTTACACACGGCTCTCCCCGTTCTTCAGCTCCGGGGAGCGATCGCGACGGAGCGGCTATAAACAAATAGCCGCGCCGTGGTCCCGGATCGCTCCCCGAGCGGACCCGACCTCCGCATGTAGCGGGGGGGGTCCCGATCGGACCCCCCACCCGCTAATAGGCGAGGACGTACGTGTACGCCCATGTGCCTGTACGTGCCATATTGTGGACGTATATGTACATGCGGGGGTCGGGAACTGGTTAAAATACACTTTTTTCTTCATAATGGAAGTTTCCACTTCACAGGCAGGATCAGAGTGTTCCCAGGCATGGTATTTAAAGGGATTTTGCCGTTTTTTTGTTTCACTTTAAGCATTATTAACCCCTTCCCACCTAAGGGTAAAACAAATGTTAATGCCTAAGCACAATTTTGCAACTTTGACATGTGTTAGTAAAATTTTACACATCGTCACAACTACTTTGTGTATCCAGGTGGATTATACCTTGTGGACAAATTGGGCTTTCTTTTGGTGGTATATGGTAATGGATATCACCTGATTTTTTTTTATTATCAAAAGAAAAACTGGTCAAAAATAGTAAAATAAAAATATATATATTTTTATTTTAGTTGTATATTTACCACCAAAGAACACCCTAAAATAAATTCTGCTTCTGATGATTGTAACAATGCCACATATGTGTATGTTAGTTGTTGTATGTGGATTTTTTTCAGACGGATTGTTCGCTTAACCACTTCCATACCAGGTACTTACGCAGCTTCCCGCCCAAGCCAATTTTCAGCTTTCAGCACTGTCGCACTTTGAATGGCAATTGCGCGGTCATGCTACACTGTACCCAAACAAAATGTACATCCTTTTTTCCCCACAAATAGAGCTTTCTTTTGGTGGTATTTGATCACCTCTGCGATTTTTTTTTTTGCGCAACAACTAAAAAAAGGCTGAAAATTTGGAAAAAAAATTACGTTTTTATTTTTTTCTGTTAATTTTTTTGTAAATAAGTTTTCTCTTTCAATTACGGGCACTGATATGGCGGCACTAATGGGCACCGATGAGATGGCACTGATGGACATCGATGAGGTAGTACTGACGGGCACAGATGAGGTGGCACTGATTGGCGGCGCTGGTATGCGACACTGATGGGCACACATAGGCGGCACTGATGGGCACACATAGGCGGCACTGATGGGCACACGTAGGCGGCACTGATGGGCACACGTAGGCGGCACTGATGGGCACACATAGGCGGCACTGATGGGCACTCATGGGCGGCACTGGGCACTCATAGGCGGCACAGATGGGCACTCATGGGCGGCACAGATGGGCACTTATGGGTGGCACAGATGGGCACTGCTAGGTGGGCACTGGGCATGGATGGGCACTGTGGGGTGGCACTGATGGACACTGGGGTTGGCGCTGATGGACACTGGGGTGGTGCTGATGGACACTGGGGTGGCGCTGATGGACACTGGGGTGGCAGCACTGATTGTTGCCAGTCAGTGCCCATTTGTGGGCACTGACTGGCATCTTTTTTCTTTATTTTTTTTTTTTTTTTTTTTTTTTGACTTTTTTTTTTTTTTGGGTTTTTTTTTTTTTTTTTGCCCACTGGTCCAGTGTGGCGATCCGAGGGGGGGCTGCGCTGATAAACAATCAGCGCTAACCCCCCCTGTCAGGAGAGCCGCAGATCGGCTATCCTCTACTCGCGTCTGTCAGACGCGAGTGAGGAAGAGCCATCGGCGGCTCTTCCTGTTTACATCGTGATCAGCCGTGGTTGGACACGGCTGATCACGTGGTAAAGAGTCTCCGCCGGAGGCTCTTTACCGAGATCGGAGATGCAGGGTGTCAGACTGACACCCCGCATCACCGATCGCCGCGATGCGCGCCCCCACGGGCGCGCGCGGCATGAAATCCTGCAGGACGTTCTAGAACGTCCTGTCAGGATTTCATAACCACTTCCCGGACGTAAATCGGCCATAGGCCGGGCGGGAAGTGGTTAAACTTGTCTTGCATGCACACGGTCACACAAATGTTGTCGGAAATTCCGAACGTCAAGAATGCGGTCACGTACAACACTACGACAAGCCGAGAAAAATTAAGTTCAATGATTCCGAGCATGTGTCTAATTCAGGGGTGCCCAAACTTTTGAAGAGTGAGGGCCACTTAAGCAATATGGTAACTAGTTCGGGGGCCACAATGAGCGGAGCGGACGGATGACAGGTCACGGCTAGACATGTGCACAGCAAAAATTTTTGTTTATTTCTGTTTCGTTTCTGTTCGTTTATCGTGATTCGTAACAAGTCGTAATTTCGCAAGACGTTAGTTATCGTATTCGTACTCTTTAGTATTTTCGTAACACTTTTTTTTCCGTTTCCGTTTTTTTCTGTTTGTTTATTTTTCGTTGAATCGAGATTCGTATTTTCGTTATATTTTGTATTCTGCCGCGTTCGTATTTTTAAAATGATTTTATTCGTTCCTTCGTTTTTACGTTAGTTTAATTTTCGTTGTTTAGCTATTCGTATTTACATTATATTTTCCATCATGCCGCGTTCGTATTTTCGTAAGAAATATATCTTCGTTGCTTTATGATCATTCGTATTTTCGTGTCTAATTTCCTTTGATTGTAAAAACGTACTTTTGTAGATTTTATTGCATTCGTAATTCTGTTAGAATACATTTTACGTTTATTCGACACACTACTCGTCGTAATTTTGTAACTCGTACTTTACTGTAATTGACTTGACTGTCTTAGTTAGCACACACACCCTGTCTAGAATGAAGTCTGAAGTAGAAGAAAACTAAAATATGTCAGATATTACAAATACAAATCTAGAAATTAGATGCACTGCAGTCTAACACAGAAAAAGACACAAGGAGCCAGGAGGTAATGAGAAAGAAGCTCATTGGGGGAAGGAACAAACCTCTTCAGAGGAAAGGGACAGCGCTCAGTGGCTATTGGCCAATGTCCAGAAATATTTCAGTACTAACGAAAGCTAATTTACATTATTTCGTATTTTCGTTGTTTTCATTTTCATTTCCGTTTTCCGAAGATTCGTAATTAATTTTTCGTTAGTTTTGATATTCTTTGTTGGGCATTTCGGTTGTTTTCTTTTCGGTCTTCGAATATTAGTAAGTTTGCATTTTCGTTCATTTTGTTTTTCGTAATTTTTTATTTTTTTTGGGTTCGGTATTTTCGTTGTTTTTATGTTTTCGTTTCTTTCTTCTTTCGTATCTTCGTTGTTTTCCATATTCGTTATTTTGAAAATATTGTTATTCGTTATTAATTGCGCTAAACCGTTCGTTCATTCGTATGTTAACGAATCAACTAAAATAACGAAAAATGACGGAAAACGTATTCGTAACTTAAAAAATTGCACATGCCTAGTCACGGCTACTCGATAGGCCCTCCGATCCACCCAGATGAAAGAGGACTAACTCCCTTTTGTTTTTCAGATTGGAGGTAGGTGGGCGTAAATGGACACATGACGCTCTATAGAGGTGAATTAAGGGCCACATTTGGTCGGGCTGATTGTGTGAAAAGGGCCTAAGACTGCTTTCTTACTGATGTGCTGCAGTTTACCCACACCGCGGGTGCAGCGGAGTGCACCTGTGTCTATCCTGTGGGTTGGCTGAACTTTGCCATAGATTCCGCATGTGCAAAAGCCGGCGCTGTAGAGGAAGCATCGGCTTATGGGGTTCTGCTCCACAGCCGATTTCTTCCTCTTCCACCAGCTTAGTTCACAACACTGATGCTGTGGTATGGCAGGTTGGCAACCTGCGATCTGGGCTTGCCACCCCACTATTCCAGAGCAGGAGGTCGCGGGCCACACCAGAGGGCTCCGCAGGCAACATGTTGGCCACTGGTTGGCCACCCCTGGTCTAATTGATTCCGAGCGTGTGCATTTTTGTGTGTTGGAATTGCATACAGACGATCGGAATTTCCGACAAGAACTTTTGTTGTCGGAAAAATTGAGAACCAGCTCTCAAATTTTTGTTGTTGGGAATTCCGACAGCAAATGTCCGATGGAGCCTACACACAGTCGGAATATCTGACCAAAAGCTCACATCGAACATTTGTTGCCGGAAATTCCAACCGTGTGTACACGGCATTAGCCTTGAAAATAGACATTATGGGGCCAGATTCTGGTATAATCCGCGGCGGCGTGGCGTAAGGCATTTACACTACGCCGACGCAAATTACTGGAGCAAGTGCCGTATTCTCCAAGCACTTGCTCCGTAATTTGCGGCGGCGTAGTGTAAATGGCCCGGCGTAAGGCCGCGTAATTCAAAGGGGGCGGCTTGTATTTAAATTAAGCGTGCCCCCGCGACGATCGAACTGCGCATGCGCCGGGCATAAAAATAGCCCAGTGCGCATGCTCCAGCTCACGACGGAAAACGTCAATGACGCCGACGGGAGCGTCATTGACGTAAAGTCGTATTCGCGAACGACTTATGAAAACGACGGAAAAATACGACGCTGACCCGACGCCATACTTAAGATGGCATACAACGGACCTACGTAAACTTGCCCCTCATATAGCAGGGGCAAGTTTACGCTTACGATGATCACCCAGATGACGTTCGACTAGATCGAAACGCGTCGGGACTCTGCTGCTGCCATGCGCAACCTTTTATCGATGCCCTTTGTTTTTATCGCAACTGTAAGTGTTTTTAACCGCTATTAAATAACATTAATTTTATGGTATCACACTATGCGACTTCGTTTTCTTTTATGCACCTTGGACTCAATCTGATTCCTTATGAGCCATCGTTGAGCTGTCGTCATCCCTTCTGCTCTGGCCTAAAGTGATTCCTTCGGCCGGGTACTCACGAGCAAACATGTACGGTGAAAGCGGTCCGTCGGACCGTTTTCACCGTACATGCCTGCCAGAGGGCTTCTGTACGATGGTTGTACTAACCATCGTACAGAAGTCCGCGCGTAAACACTACGCGCGGCGTGTCCGCGTCGTCCCCGCGACGATGACGCGGCGATGACGCGGCGACGTGGGCGGGCCTGCCATTTAAAGGCTTCCACGCATGCGTCAAAGTCATTCGACGCATGCGAGGGACGGCGGGCGCTCGGACATGTACGTTAGGTCTGTACTGACGACCGTACATGTCCGAGCGGGCAGGATTCCAGCGGACGGTTTTAAAACACGTCCAGGAATATTTGCCCGCTGGGAAAAGGCCCGGCGGGCAAATGTTTGCTGGAATTCGGCCCGCTCGCGCCTATACACGACCGAACATGTATGCTGAAACTGGCCCGCGGACCAGTTTCAGCATACATGTTTGGTCGTGTGTACGGGGCCTATAGGTTATCGTTTCAACTGGACATCCAGATCTGATTGATGGGGTTTCAACTACCCATACAAAGTCTGTATTGACCCTCTAAGCGTATGCTTATTAGGGTTCAATACCTCTGGTAAGCCTCCTTTCCTGGTGGTGGTTATTCACACATCACAGTTACTCATTTCATCTCACTTTGATGTTTGAAGTCTTTCAGTATACAAGATCATCCATCCACAGTGCAATTTCTTCACGATTCTATATCATTTGTTAAACACATGGGCCCAGATTCAGGTAGAATGGAGCAATATTTGCGTGGGCAAAGAGCAAAGATTTTTCTCTGCGTCCCATGCAAATATTTCCATTTGCCCAGCGATTCACGGAGCAGTAGCTCCGTAAATTGCGCGGGCGCTATGCTAATTAGCCCTGCGTAAGGGCGCCTAATGTAAATGATCCCGCCGGGGGCGGGAATCATTTAAATTAGGCGCGCTCCCGCGCCGAGCTAACATCGCATGCTCCGTCGGGAAACTTTTTCCCGACGTGCATTGCGGCAAATGACGTCGCAAGGACGTCATTTGCTTCTAAGTGAACGTGAATGGCGTCCAGCGCCATTCACGGTTCACTTACGTAAACGACGTGAAATTTAAATTTCACGGGCGGGAGGCGCAGCTATACTTTAGCATTGGCTGCGCCTGCTATTAGCAGGGGCAGCCTTATGCTAAAGGCGCCGTACGGAAACTCCGTACCTTGCGTACGCAGGGCCCGCGCAACTTTTGTGAATCGTTGGTAGTATGCAATTTGCATACTACACGCCGATCACAAAGGCCGCGCCCCCTAGCGGCCAACGCAAGAATGCAGCCTGGGATGTGAAGGCATAAGGAGGCTTATGTTTGTCACATCCTAGGCTGCATTCGGTGTAACGAGGTTCCTGAATCAGGAGCACTCGTTACACCGGAGCAAGTAAGCACTTGCGCCGCGCAACTATGGTTGCGCGGGCGCAAGTGCTTCTTGAATCTGGGCCATGGACTTTTCATTTTGATTCTATTGTCATTTGATGTTGATTTATTTATATATTTTTTACATCATTTTATGTCATCATTTATTCAGCGCCACTTATTTGTATTTTTCCAAGTTTACGCTTACGGAAACGTCGTAAATTCACTGGGTCGTCCGCGCGTACGTTCGGGAATCAACGTAAATAGCTAATTTGCATAGACGACGGGGAAAACGACGAGGCGACACCTAGCGGCTGGAAAAAAAATTGCATTTAAGATCTGACAGCGTAAGAGCCTTACACTTGTCAGATCTAAGGGATATCTATGCGTAACTGATTCTAAGAATCAGTCACATAGATAGGCCGGGCCAGATTAGGACTTACGATGGCGCAAATGGCGTTGCGCCGTCGTAAGCCTTTTAAGAATCTGTCCCAATGGTTCTTTAATATTTGTATCCTATTGACTTCAGTAAGGTTAAGGTTCAGAAGCCAAATTTTAGTAATGCTCTATCTATTGATCTTTCTATCTACTCCCAGTCTGTGTATTGGCCTAGGCCAGTGATGGCAAACCTTGGCACCCCAGATGTTTTGGAACTACATTTCCCATGATGCTCCACTGCACTGCAGAGTGCATGAGTATCATGGGAAATGTAGTTCCAAAACATCTGGGGTGCCAAGGTTCGCCATCACTGGCCTAGGCTGTAACTCTCCCCATTTCCTACCTGTCTATGGCCACTTTTGCTTCTTGATCTTTCTTCCAGATGAAGGCTACGGGGGGAAGACCTATTATTTTCTGCCATATTTCTATTAACCTTTATTCCATTCAATATCCTCTTCCTCACTGATGGCACATCCTCTGTCATAAATTTTATTTTAGACTCCACAGCCTTGTTTTTTCTGAGGAAACACGGAACGCCAAGATGTGCCTCTCGCACAGATGTCAGAAGCAAAGACGAATTTCTGAAAGGAAAAAAAAAAATCATATTTAGTTTATTTTTCTTATTAATAAACAACAGAGCAGACCTGCCAAGAAAAATCACGTATGACATACTTGGACGGCTTACAGGAACATAATTGTGTTCATGGCCCCGACACTTTGCTTTAACTACTCAAATATTCCATCTGCACTTGTCTGTTCAGCTCGCAAGATGGAAAGGGGGATTTAATGACCTGTTAATTCACATTGTTACAGGGAGAGAGAAGGAACACTAAGAGGTCCATAACTGTATATAAACTAATCGTCCATACGGGAAGTGTCTGGAATCCTGGGCCATGTAATGATGTGGTACTGACCTTGTATTTCCTCTGCTGGAGTATATATTCCAAGTTAATCCAAGTACTACCGGGTCACAGCACAGGTATAAGCTGTTGGAACAGTTCCCAACATGACTCATATGTATTTATTGCTTTAATATCGAGAACTTTGAGAAGTTATGAAGGTGCTCGTACGTTCACCAAAATTGATTGAACTTGTTCTTTTGGTGACCGTACATTACATCTAAAGTTATGAAAGTAATGGCGCACCACACATAAATTATTGGACAGTTTGTGTAAGAGTTTTAATAACATTTCTGCATAACAATTTAGGCATTTTAGGAGCTTATTACAGCTGAATCTATACAAATTGTATTTTCAGAAACCCCAGAGAACGTAAGTCCTGTTTATAGACAGTATATCTTATTTTATATAAGTACCCTTTTGAGTTATTAAAGTATATGTAAACCCTAAATTTATTTTTCGATATGCATGGCATTATGACTGTACAGTAAAACCTTGGATTACGAGCATAATTGGTTCCGGAAACATGCTTGTAATCCAAAGCACTTGTATATCAAAGAAAATTTCCCCATAAGAAATAATGGAAACTCCAATGATTCGTTCCGCAACAATTTATTTATGGGTCTTTTAGTTTTTTAGTCCCATATAAAAAAAAAAGATTATAGCAATGTAATAGGTTGTGTAACCATAAAATGTCCATCCACAAATGGAAGCCTCCACAAAGGGATTAGAAGCAAGATCTAGCAGAGGCTACAGAGTATAAAAGAGAAGAGAGGCGCCTCTAAGTGTAGCACTATGGTTACATTTAATGAAGGTACAACATTTAGCAACTTACATGGTTGATGATTAAAAAAGAGGCACATCCGGGGTAAAGCTGTCCTCATAGACCATCCTCCACACTGCCGGCTCTCACCGCTGTCAGTCTGCAATCGAGACCGGGAAGACTACCCTGCAGTAGAGCAATATGAAAGCGAGGCTTGAACCGCTCGTGGAGCGCAGTGTGGAAGGGGGCAATGTCAATGGCGGTGCAGAGGATGGTCTTTGTGGACAGCTTTACCCCAGATGCCTGCATACTTAGATGTGCCTGTTTTAATCATTAACCACGTTAGTTGCTAAATGTTGTACCTTCATTAAATGGAACTAGGGTTGTCCCGATACCACATATTTAGGACAGAGTACAAGTACCAATACTTTTTTTCATGTACTCGCCGATAACGATTACCGATACTTTTTTTAATGCCATGTGACAGTTTGACTGATGGGGACTGATAGATGGCACTGACTGATGGGCACTGATAGGTGGCACCTATGGGCACTGGCACTGACAGGTGGCTGGCAATGATGGGCAGCACTGAGAGGTGGCACTGATAGACCCCACTTATGGGCACTGATACGTGGCTGGCACTGATAGGCGGCAGTTATGGGCACTGACAGGTGGCTGGCACTGTAAGGCCTCGTACACACGACCAGACATGTCCGATGAAAACGGTCCGCGGACCGTTTTCATCGGACATGTCTGCTGGGAGGTTTTGGTCTGATGTGTGTACACACCATCAGACCAAATTCCCCGCGGACAGAAAACGCGGTGACGTGACGGCGATGATGATGCGGCAACGTGCGCGAACCAGGAAGTTCAATGCTTCCACGCATGCGACGAATCACTTCGACGCATGCGGGGGATTTCGGTCCGATGGTTAGGTGTACTAACCATCGGACATGTCCGACGGACAGGTTTCCACCGGACAAGTTTCTTAGCATGCTAAGAAACTTTTGTCCGCTGGAAACCTGTCCGCTAGGCCGGAAAACTGTCCGCTAGGCCCTACACACGGTCGGACATGTCCGCGGAAACTGGTCCGCGGACCAGTTTCAGCGGACATGTTCGGTCGTGTGTACAAGGCCTAAGATGGCACTGACAGGTGTACAAGTACTCGCACAAATGCTCGATATCGGTCCTGATACCAATACTAGTATCGGTATCAGGACAACCCTAAATGTAATCATATTTCTACACTTAGAGGTGCCCCTCTTCTCTTTTATACTCAGTTGTGACTACTTGTATATCAAGACATCGCTTGTATATCAAGTCAAAATTTATGAATTTGTTTTGCTTGTCTTCTGCTTGTTCGTCGTCTGCTACAAGCTCCTATAGCTGTCTGCCAGGCTGATAGACCACATAGGCAACCCAATGGCCAACTGAATGCAACACACTCCTAGATAGGTGCTAGGATTAGTTAGATTTAGTGCTGACTCACTGTGTTCAGTGGAGCTGGGTGTGTTTGTTAGGTAAATTAAAGGGTCACTAAAGGAATTTTTTTTTTTTAGCTAAATAGCCTCCTTTACCTTACTGCAGTCCTGGTTTCATGTCCTCATTGTTAGTTTTTGCTCTGATGTTGCTGTAATTCTTCTCTGTTCTGGACACTTCCTGGTTGTCTGTTTCCTGATGACCACAGTACTGGGAGATTCTAGTTTCATTTTCCAAACCATCACTGCTCTATGGCTCTGTATAACACAGAGGCAGGAAATAACATGCAAAGACGAAACTAGATGCAAAAACAAAACTGAAACTACAGGTACATTATATGATTGATTTTTATCTATTTTTAATCGTTTTTAAAAGGAATCAGTTAACTATATTGGCCCAGATTCACAGAGAGCGGGCGCACATTACGCCGCCATAGCGCAAATAATATACGCTACGCCGACGCAGCGCAGAGAGGCAAGCATGGAATTCACAAAGCCAGTGCTGCCAAAACTGCGCTGGGTTTCGAAGGCGTACGTCAGCGTAGGTGGAAGTGGGCGTGAGCCATGCAAATGAGGCATGACCCCATGCAAATGAAGGGCCGAGCGCCAGACAGATACGTATCACCAACTGCGCATGCGCCGAGACGAGGACGCATCCCTCTGCGCATGCTCATAACCACGTCGGAACAACTGCCTAAAATATGCCGGATCACTGCCTACGGCGTGAACGTAACCTACGCCCAGCCACACACACGTCCAACGTAAACTCCGTAAAATACGCCGGCTTGTGTTCCCTGGTGCAGACCTTTGCATGTCTACTGCTGGGTTACACCTCCTTAATGGGGCTTAACTTTACGCAGGACGGACAACTTACGCACACATCGCGTAGCCTGCGTTTGTGAATCGCCGTATTTCCCTCATTTGCATATTTGAATAGAAAATCAATGGGAGAGCCACATGCGTCCAGCCTAAATGTGCGCCCACGTTACGCCGGCGTAGGCAAGTTACGTTGGCGGGTTGAAGCCTGTTTTTAGGCGTATCTTAGTTTGTGGGTCCGGCGCACAGATACGACGGCGCACATTTGCACTTACGCGGCGTATCTTGAGATACGTCGGCGCAAGTGCTTTGTGAATCCAGGCCTATGTCTCTATACCCTGTAAACAGTAATTTCATCAAACAAAAATGTTTCCTTTACAACTCCTTTAAGCTTCCCTCACTGTAACAAGTATGGCTATAATTATTGTATTTGGTAAATTTAGTTGTGCTCACTGAAACCAGTGCAGCTGATTACTTAGGTTGGTTCAGTGTTCTCAGCTGTTGCAAGTCTGGTGGTTCTTTCTGCCTTTCAGAGAGTGGGGAATTCCTTGGAACATACTGTAGGCGTGGAGCTATGCAGATGACAGTATGAATATTTATGCAGCCCTGGCCAATCCCAGGAAGCAGGGCTCTGAAGGCTGCTAGGAGTCTGTATAAAATTGCTGAGGCACTGGTCTCCTGGGTCTTTTGCTGCAGAGGATCAGTCCAGCCCCTCCAGGGCAACGGTGCCATATGCTTGTTGTTCGTGAGGCCTGGGAGCCAGATAGCTGACTGTGGCGCTATCTGCTGAAGATCTATAGGTAGATTCAGGTAGCAGAGCCTATAGTTACGGCGGCGTAGCTTAGCGTGTTTAGGCTATGCCGCCGTAAGTAAGCTAGGCAAGTACATGATTCTCAATGTACTTGCCTGCTAAGTTACGACGGCGTAGCCTAAATCGGCGGGCGTAAGGGCGCCTAATTCAAATGTGTTGGGGGGGGGCGTGTTTAATGTCAATGAGGCTTGACCTCACGTTTTTTACGTTTTTTTTAAACTGCGCTTGCGCCGGGCGCCTACATTTCCCAGTGTGCATTGCGGCTAAGTACGCCGCATGGGCCTATTGATTTAGACGTGGACGTAAACAACATAAATCCCGATTCGCGGACGACTTAAGCAAACAACGTAAAAATTTCGAATTTCGCGGCGGGAACGGCGGCCATACTTAACATTACTATTCCACTAGGGCCTAGCTCTAACTTTACGCGGCCTATCTCTTACGCAAACGGCGTAAAAAAGTACTGCGTTGGCCGGGCGTACGTTCGTGAATCGGCGTATCTCCTCATTTACATATTCTACGCCGACCGCAATGGAAGCGCCACCTAGCGGCCATCCAAAATATTGCAATCTTAGATATGTTTAAGCGTATCTCTATTTGAGCATACGCTTAAACATAAGTCGGCGTAGATTCTGAGTTAGGTCGACTTATCTACTGATAAGTCGGCCTAACTCTACCTGAATCTACCTATTTGTCTGGTATTACTGGAAAAAATTGTTGCTTGGAGGTTGGAAGGTGGTAACCTGTGTGAGAACTTTTGGGCTGCTGCCAACCCTCGTGTGCTAGAAGGTCAGCTGTGTGTTTGTCTAAAGGGGACATCGGCTGGTATCCTGAAGATCTTAGTCTATCTAATTCCTGGTCAAGGGACTCTTATCTTGTGGCAGCAAGCCGGTACACTGATCAGTTATTGTCTTTGTGACAGATCTTGCCGCCCCGCAACCGGCGGTTTCTGAGAGGAAGCCATATGATGTTCACTCAGTACAGTAGAGTGGAATGTAAAGGGAAGGTGTTAAACATTCTTGAAATGTTAATTATGTGATCATATTTGTCAAACGACAATACTATTTTTTCATAGACAGAAGCTCCAATGACAGACAATATAGACTTTTGAAACGGTGATGCTTTATTCGTAACGCTGACATTGTGAATGAACACATAACCATCATGTCTTACAGGAAGCAATGCTCGGGAAGTCTGGCATTTTCCTCTTCCAGAGACGTCTTTTTTATTTATTTTGTTATAAAGTGGTGAAGGGTCAGAAACCCTTTCAGATTATTATTTCTCCTGTGTTCCTGTTGTGGAAATTTCCTGTCCTAGTAACCTCATAGTCTGTGGACATCCAAATCACGTAGATACTGTGGAATAAATGTATAAAACCAAGATTCTCGATAGACTGTAGGCACCATTAGTTCTTACCTTTCTCCTAGTCATCATTCAGCGAGTGACACTAGATTTCTCCAAATATCCTGGCTTTCAGGGACTGGACAGGGTCAGCATCTCCCATCCCCTCCCCCAGTCTGTGACTGGACAGTGAAAAAGAAGCAGCACACTGATGAGCTCATCTCTCAATCATTCTCTTGCCTCCTGGCAGCATGCTTATTGCACTGCAGCACACCTGACTGGCTCGTTGCACTATTTCTTCCTCCCTCAGTCTGAGCTCTGCTGTACAGGGACTACAAGAGGTAGATACCAGGTAAAAGAAATGTATATTTAATGCTTGCATTAAAAAAAAAAATACATTAAAAGCTCACCATTCACATTAGAATCTGATTGTACACACTTGACTTTATACAATCTCCTTTAGGGCTCATTTATACATGCAGCAAGGATAGCCATGTTTGACAGGGTGGTGAATAAGCGATATGTCGCCTCCTCAATGCCTGTTTTAACCCCCTAAGTGGCAGACTACTGCGCCACAACCACCAGGACAGTTGCAGCGTAGCCCTATTGAATGGGTATACTCCATGCAGTGATTGTGAAGCAAAATCGACTTGATAGCGCACTTTCTTTGGCTTTTTTAGATTAGGGTGACCAGACGTCCTTGGTTTACAGGGACAGTCCCGGGACTAAGGACACTGTCCCCGGACCAAGTCTGTCCCCAGTTTTGTCCCCGGATAGGGTTGCCACCTGGTAGTGCCCCGGACAGTTCAGTATGTGCCTCTCTGCCTCCCCCGCCCGATGCCTCTTATACCCTCCACAGCCACTGCGGCTGCCTCAATGATCTCCTTTGCAGTCATTGGCATGCTTTTTCTGCCGTTTACACTGCATAGTGGGAGGTAAATAGCCCTAGAGCAGCTCCACCTTCCAGTTCCGCCCCCCAGCTTGGTTCTGACATTTCCCTCCTTGGTTGCAGTAGCTCCCGGGTCCCGCTGGTAAGGCAATCTGAATGAATGTGTTAAAGAGGGCAGGTGAAGCTGATATAAGGGGGGTCTCTCTGATCTCTGGAGGTCTCTAAGGCTCCATTCACACCTGAGCATAGGCGTTTTCAGACAGAAAGTCGTGCAATTTTACCGCAATATTTGCGCTTTTTTACCTCGTTTTGTCACGATTTTGTACAGGTCAAAAGGTCACCAATGTAAAAAGCAGAGAAACGCCCAAATCTGCCTAAAAAAAATTCCAAGAACTTTTTAGAGCTTCTGGCTTCAGCCGTTTTGGAGTGGAGATGCGAACAATCTCCGTACAGAATAATAGATAGTTTCCCCTCCAGCATTTTGTAGCTACAGGCTTCAAGCTACAAAACGCTCAGGTGTGAATGGGGTCTAAGGAAGGTGATGGGGCACTGATATAAAGGGACTGTGAGGTAATGGGGGTCTCTAAGATGGGGTACTGACTGCTGATCTAATGGTTGGTGATCAACCATTAGATCAGAATCACCCCCCTTAGAGACCCCCATTACCTCACAGTCCCTTTATATCAGTGCCCCCCTCCTTATCAGTAATGCCTGTCAGTGCCACCTATCAATGTCCATCATTGGCGCCTATCAGTGTACATCAGTGCAGTCTCATCAGAGCCCATTATTGCCACCTATCAGTGCCCACCATTGCTGCCTATCAGTACCCATCATTGTTGCATATCAGTGCCACCTATCAGTCCCCTTCATTGCCACATATCGGTGCCTATCATTTCTGTATATCAATGCTGCCTATCAGTGCCCATCATTGCCGCCTATAAGTGCCCATCATTGCTGCCTATCAGTGCCCATCATTGCTGCAGATCAGTGCCGCCTATCAGTGCCCATCATTGCCACATATCAGTGCCTCCTAACAGTGCCCATCATTGCCACAGATCAGTGCCACCTATAAGTACCCATCATTGCCGCATGAGGTACTGACTGCTGATCTAATGGTTGGTGATCAACCATTAGATCAGCAGCACCCCCCTTAGAGACCCCCATTACCTCACAGTCCCCTTATATCAGTGCCCCCCTCCTTATCAGTAATGCCTGTCAGTGCCACCTATCAATGCCCATCATTGGCGCCTATCAATGTACACCAGTGCAGTCTCATCAGAGCCGATTATTGCCACCTATCAGTGCCCACTATTGCTGCCTATCAGTACCCATCATTGTTGCATATCAGTGCCACCTATCAGTCCCCTTCATTGCCACATATCGGTGGCTATCATTTCTGCATATCAGTGCTGCCTATCAGTGCGCATCATTGCCGCCTATCAGTGCCCATCATTGCTGCCTATCAGTGCCCATCATTGCTGCATATCAGTGCCGCCTATCAGTGCCCGTCATTGCCACATATCAGTGCCTCCTAACAGTGCCCATCATTGCCACAGATCAGTGCCACCTATAAGTACCCATCATTGCCGCATATAAGTGACCATCAATGCAGCCTCATCTGCGCAAATCAGTTAACGAGAAAATTGCTAATTTACAAAATGTTATAACAGAAACAAAGAAAAAAGTAATAAACCCAAATGGCAATTAAATACCACCAAAAGAAAGCTCTATTTGTGTGAAAAAAAATGATAAAAATGTCATATGGGTACATGCTGTTACCATGAAATCTTTTACTGTCCTGAATTGTTCATTTAAATTTTACAAAAATGCATCTTATCTTAACATTTCAATGTCATATCTCAAAAAAGTCTAAGAAGTATCTTTTTTTGTATCTTTTTTTGTATCTTTTTTTGTATCTCACGGACAAAATGTGAGAAATAAAGTATATATCATACAATCATTCCATAAACACACATACCACATACACTGCATATATTATTTGTGGAAAATTTGCCAATTAAAAGATAAAAAAAATATGTCCCCGGATTGCATTTTAAAAATCTAGTCACCTTATTTTAGATGCTGATTTTTGGTTCTGTGTTACAAATCATAGAATAGAAAGGTGGGGTAGATACATCTAGAAATAATAACCCCTAGGACAGGGAAAAGTACATAGGGACCTATTTCATCTATAGGTCAGTGGTCCCAGGCGAGTGCATTGAGTGAATGGTGATAAGACTCACTTGGATAATATTACAATATAAGTGGAAGCAGAAAATAACACATTGAACGCCTAAAAGCATTTTTTGGACTTTTGTTTCACTTGTTTCTTCCACAAATGTCATAAGATTGGATTATAAGGACTGTTAAGAAAAATGATGATTATTATATATTTGTGATTATATTGTTATGTCGCGTACACACGATCGGAAATTCCGACAAGAAAACCGTGGATTTTTTTCCGATTTCATTTTTCCTCAAACTTGTGTTGCATACACACGGTCACACAAATTTCTGAAATTCCAATCGTCAAGAATGCGGTGACCTACTAACACTACAATGAGCCAAAAAAAATGTTCAATGATTCCGAGCATGCGTCAAATTGATTCAGACCATGCATGTTTTTTTGTGCGTCGGAACTTTTCCCGTCTGAAAATTTGAAAACCAGCTTCTGACAGAAAAAGTCAGACGGGGCCTACACACAGTCGGAATTTCCGACCAAAAGCTCACATCGAACTTTTCTTGTCGGAAATTCCGTGTGTACGCGGCATAACACTATTGGTGAGCACTATTATAGATTTGTATTGATTGTTGATACACAGTGATAGAGATTGATTTGTACTTATTTATCCATTGTGGGAATCACATATCAGTGTTAGCAGCAGTCACTAGGTATAATTTTGGTTTGCTCATAGGCATGAACTGCATCATAGGCTGTTTATTTTTTCTTGGCAAACCAGGAAAATTTTTGGCCAAAAGCTTGCTATTCTGGAATTGTGGAATCCCTGGATTCGCAGTGAATGCAAACCTCATCTTTATCTAAGAGGGATTTTCCCCCTCCACTGGAGAGATTGGGCTGGATTCAGAAAGCACTTACGCCGACGTATCTACTGATACGCCACGTAAGTGCACAGATACGCCGTTGTATCTATGCGCCTGATTCTCCAAGTAAGATACGCCTGTATTTTTGGCTTGATGCGACCGACGTAAGTTTCCTACGCCGTCGTATCTTGGGTGCATATTTACGAATATATAAATGACCTAGATACGCCGATTCACGAACGTACTTGCGCCCGTCGCTGTAATCTACGCCGTTTACATAAGGCGTACATCCGGCATAAAGTTATTCCACCTAAAGGAGGCGCATCCCATGCAAAGGTATGGACGACGGAGCAGCTGTCGAATTTTACGTTGTTTACGTAGGACTACGTGAATAGGGCTGGGCGTAGCTTACGTCACGTCGTGATTCGACGTATCTTATGGAGTATTTTAGTTGTAATTCTGAGCATGCGCACTGGGATGCGTCCATGGTACGGCACATGCGCCGTTCGTTCAGCCTCTCATTTGCATGGGGCCACGGTTCATTTAAATGAATCACGCCCACCTACTTTGAATTTACGCGGGCTTACGCTGAAAAATTTACATTACGCTGGCGCAACGTAGGGAGCGAGTGCTTTGTGAATACTCAGCTTGCCTCTCTGGGATACGTCGGCGTAGCGCATATGAGATGCGCTACGCTGCATCAAAGATGCGCCGATCTACGTGAATCCAGCCCATTTACTCTAACTTCTCGTGTCTCTGGACAGCGAATTTCTTCCCAAAATCTCCCCTCTGAGACAGCAAAAAAAAAAATTCCTTACCCTACTTTATCCAAGACTTAAAAAACAAACAAAAAAAAACAGTTGGATTAGACATACACTTTAATGGAATTCAGAAAATGACCTAACCACAAAGATTCTGCCTGAATGACAGCTGTAATCTGATTGGTCAATCATATGGGAACAGCTGGCACTTTTAATGTGTAAAGCTTTTTGTGCCTAGGACAAGCCTGAATATAAACAGGAATTATCAACCTATTACATACAACTCCAACCCCCTCTCACATTTCCGTTTGTTCCCTATTATAGCTAACGTCTTATCTTACTGCGGACAAGGTATTTCTCAGATAATTACCAGCATGGAGATGACTTTGGAATTTTTACCTTGTTAGGACTTATTTTGAGGTCACACCAGATGCATCCCGAGTGAGGCTGATCTGTTTGGCCTGCTGAACATTCATGTCCACTAACTGTTGGCAGAGCAATGGCTTCCTACCTTTATTTCACAATATTTCGACTTTTGTATAGGAAAAAGATAATCCTCTCACTTTTACATTTTTGTTGGCTGCTCCCTCTGCTTTCCCTTTGTGTGTCACCTAAAAAAGGACACACTTGACCAGATGTTACAGCTGAACTTCATCTTCCTTAAAGTGTATCTAAACCCAAGAACAAAAATGTAAACTCTTCAAGTTTACCATTTCTTAGATGATGTGGCCACAATAAAAGGCCTTTTTCTCGATTTTTAGTCTCCATGGTGGTGTCTTACCCAAATTGGTCATTTGTATACTCTTTTTATGTGATTATTCATGTTTGTTATATATTTCCTAATAAAATATTTTGTACTTTTTTACCTACCTGGTCTGTCCCTTGTCAAATCTGTGGGGGGTTTTGGTATGTGCCCTAGGGCACTACTAGTTCTATTTACCTTTTCCTTACAAGTGGGTCTATGTCCCTGAAATGTCCAACAGGTAGGCCCTATAATGACACAGAAGCAGCTTTATACAATACCTTTGTCTAAAAGATGGCCACCCAATTCTCAAGACAACTCGGTCTAATCAGACTTGGGCTCTCCCAAGAGCACTTGGAGTTCATGGCAGAGGACACATTGTTGTAATGCTTAGATCCCCTTACAAAACAAAGGGAAGAACATCCTATGCAAAACCATACCAATTAAGGAACTAAAGACAGGTGGGGCATCTTGTGGTGAAAAGTGAGAATTAAGGCTCATACACACAGTCAGACATCCAACAAAATTTCCCTTGGATTTTTTTCCTAATTTATTTGTCCGATCACACCCATAGCATACACACAGTCAGACTTTTCTGCAAACTTTTCTAAAACTTTCCTAACATCACGTGTTTTTTTTGCTATTTTCTGCTCTTTACCGCCACCCTTTGGTTAACTTCTGCTATTGTTTGTTGCTTTTAACATTGGTTCTGAGCATGCGTATTTGCACTTTGTCCAAAAGTTGGTTGGATTGCTGTACACACAGTCAGACAAGGCACCATCGGACTTTTGTTGCCGAAAAGTTGGTCCGTTTGCAGACCCAACTTTTTGTTGGATGAAACCCGAAAAAGTTGGTCCGATGGAGCGTACACATGGTCAGACAAATTGGAAAACTTGCAGATTTTGAAGTTGGTTGGCAAAAAGTGTGACCGTGTGTATGGGGCTTTACACCACAACAATGGAGAATAACACCCCATTACATGCAGAGTACAGGAGATGCATTAGGGTCATATGACTGCTAAAAGAATTACCGTATATACACTAGAGCAGGGATATGCAATTAGCGGACCTCCAGATGTTGCAAAACTACAATTCCCATCTTGCCTCTGCCTTTGGGTGTCATGCTTGTGTCTGTCAGAGTCGTGCTATGCCTCATGGGACTTGTAGTTCTGCAACAGCTGGAGGTCCGCTAATTGCATATCCCTGCACTAGAGTATAAGCCAAGTTTTTCAGCCCTTTTTTAAGGTTGAAAATACCCCCCTCGGCTTATACATGAGTACTGGTACCTGAAATTGACAGGCTGCAGTCCTCCATTGTTTAAAAGTCGCGGTCTCCTTCTCGTCCCTTCCGTGATAGGCATTTCTCAGCAGACACAGTTCCACCTATCACGGACGTTCTCTCATCCTCGGACTCAGTTTACCAGCAGACACTGTGTTCAGTGTTCCGCCAATCACAGACGTCCTTTCATCCTCGGTCAAGAGGATGTCTGTGATTGGCGGAACACTGAATACAGTGTCTGCTGGGAAACTGAGTCCGAGGATGAGAGAACGTCCGTGATAGGTGGAACTGTGTCTGCTGAGAAACGCCTATCATGGAAGGGACGAGAAGGAGACCGCGACTTTTAAACAATGGAGGCCTGCAGCCTGTCAATCATTTTAGGTACACTGACTCGGGCACAGTGAGGCTGCAATGGGCACAGTGAGGTTGGGCACAATGAGGTTGGCACAGTGAGGTTGCAATTGTCACAGTGAGGTTGCAATGGGCACAGTGAGGTTGGGTACAGTGAGGTTGCAATGGGCACATTGAAGCTGCAAATGGGCATTGTTGGCCCTTTTTTCCGCTTACAGTAGCTGCTGCATTTTTCACCCTAGGCTTATACTCGAGTCAATACATTTTCCCATTTTTCTGTGGTAAAATGAGGTACCTCGGCTTATACTCAGGTTGGCTTATACTCGAGTATATACGGTACAGAAAAAAGGTATTTAATACATTTTCTTATGGTAAATTTAAGGCTGTGTCCTAGCAAATAGAGAGAATATAGAGAGAAAAGATTTGCATATGCTTTAATGCTACTTATTCTTGCAGGGTATGTACCCCATAGGGTGCTTCTTATATGTTACAGAGGCACTGTAGCTGCTAACTTTTAATATAATAACACTTACCTGTCCACAGGAATCCAGCACCAGAGTGGGAAGTGGGAACGGTGACCTGCCAAACCTACAATATTGTTAGGGGTAGGAGAGGGATTCTTAAAAGTGGAACTTCCCCTTTAGGGTTAAGTTCTTCTTTAAGGCTGAACTCTAGAAAAAAATATCTAAATAAATTGCAGGAAAACACATAGGAATTGTATTACCAGTAAAATTGTTTCTAATTCTCAAAAGCCAAAAGTACACATCCCGGAATTACTGAAAGGAAATCTCACCATTATTGTCTCCAATAGATATAGGGTGATTTATCCCTCTGACGCCTGCCTAAATCCTGGATAGCTGTTGGCTTCTAGCAGCTGGAAATCTAAGGTAAATCTAACCTGCATTAGGCCATGGAAGGTCTAAAGGTGTATGTAAATGTATTGCAGTACCTAACCATAAAACAGAATTATTTTCTAATCCTTTATCACTTCTCCGGTATCTGGTTCCTGCTCGCTTTTGTTGCTGTAAAGTCCTGTTTTCATTCTCTCCATTGACGGCGTATAATCACTTCCACTTCTGTGGAGTATTAAACACCCCTAACTAGCACCAAGTTAATGGCACTTGGCAGGAAAAAAATAATAAGGATTTTACATTAGCCTGTTAATTTTATTGTTCAGCCTATATTTCAGTTTTGTTCTTTTCCTTCATTACATTTGTGACAGTCATTTTGAAATGAAAGCAAGTAGCAAGCCTTTGTTTTATAGGATAGGTGGAGCTTTACAACAGCCAATAGTGTGACCAGGCCCTGAACGCTTTCTGTGTGCTTCCATTAAAAGCTGAACAAAAATAAAAAAGAAGGTCTTCCTTCACCATGTAGTAAATCCACTTGGTAATGTAAGTTACTCAGTATTGCTACATGTAACTATTCATTCCCATGAGTCTCTGTTATGTGCATGTATCCCCTTCCGAGATATACTGCTAGATAGGATAGCTAAATTAAGTGTTTATTTTGGGCTTCCCTGTAATCAATGGAGCAGGTTTGATTACTCTGGGCTGTTCTGGGCTTTGCAGGTCGCAGGTTTGATTGCTTCTCCCTGTTTTATGGAGGATTCCAGAATATAGTAGGTGGTAGGAGGCGGATCAGCAGCCTGAATATTTATGTATGTTAGAAATTCTGTATATAGCCCTACAGAACAGACAGTGCACAGTCCACATGGGCTTTGCTGCTTAACTGCAGACCTGAAACAGGAACTTTATTCAGGGAAAATACATAGAGCAGCTTCAAACTTATAAACACTACCATCCACTGATTGAAAAATATCTCTACTAAATACTGATGTACAGTAATTGTTGCACAAAATACAATTCTGTATTCCAACAATGTAGCTTCAGCCTATCCCTGAGAGAAGATGCCAAGTAGGGGGCTGGGGAGTGCATAAACATTCTGGTGTCTGGTGCAGCCCTGTTTTTGTCCAGGAGGAGAAGTTCCCATCCCGAAGCTAGAGCCGATCACGGGTTTTCAGTTGTCTTGTCTGGAGAGTTCACTGGGAGAGTATCTGACTGATATTTGAAGGATGCATACATGTATCCACATTGGGAGTACAGACCTGAGCGTAGGAGCATAGTGGCTGTTGCTGCTCTCATCCCTTGTGCATAAGTACTAGTGCTTGCCTGGTCTGAGACATTTCTGCTGGTGTCTCAGTGCTGTCCATTTCCCTGGGCCTTTGCTAAAGGGACTGTCCTAAGAGGTAGGGACATAATGGATAGTGTCCTCTAAACATTGTTCAGCTTCAATGCAGTATCCCACAGCTCCCTAAGCCCTATCCAAGTTACTCAACAATAGTAAAAAAATAAAAAATAAAATACAAGTTTAAAAAAAGGCAACACCTATACTGTTTATAGAGCCAGAAGAATGAGTATCGCTGTGTGCCTGGCTGCTGTTGCACTAAACTTGGAAAATAACCTGGGGCAAAGCAGTGGGGTGAGTGCTACGCACACACACACACTGCCCAAAAAATATTGAGTAGGCATCTGAGCAGTTTACATCGACATTAAAGAGGAGCAAGTCTTATCAGAAGTTAGAGGCATTGTAAACCTCCCTACCTGCACCTTGTGTATTTTTCACATGCAAAACGTGCATTGATCAAATAGTTTCATGGTGTCATTTGATGCCAGGTGCACACAGCTTAAAGTAGAGTAATGCCCTGTACACACGATCGGACATCTGATGGAATCTAATCCGATGGATTTTTTCATCAGGTATTCGATGAAGCTGGCTTTCATCAGTCTTGCCTACACACCATCAGTCAAAAATCTGATCGTGTCAGAACGCGGTGACGTAAAACACTACGACATGCTGAGAAAAATTAAGTTCAATGCTTCCGAGCATGCGTCGACTTGATTCTGAGCATGCGTGGATTTTTGACCGATGGATTTCCCCACAGACGATCGTTTTTTTTCTGTCGGTTTTTTAACCATAAAAATTTTTAAAACAGGTTCTATTTTTTTCACAGATGGGAAAAAAACGATCGGGCCCACACACGATCAGTTCGTCCGATGAAAACGGTCCATCGGTCCGTTTTCATCAGACGAACTGATCGTGTGTACAGGGCATTAAACTGTCCACAGATGGATTTAAATGTGATCCATGTGTGGCTGTGCCTGTTTGACAGAAGTCGATCGTTTGTGTGGATGGAGGAATCATTTATGGCCAGCCTAAAGAGAATCTTCTGTCTGTTAAAAAAAAAAAACAACATAAAAATCAGCAGCTATAAATACTATAGTACTTTACTTTAATATAAAGACACTTACCAGCCCAGGGATCCAGCACTGTTCTCATCCGGAGCTGGTTCTTTGCCGGTTTTCGGGTCTCCGTCCCCATCATGTTTACTGTGGAAAGCTGGCTGAGACTCATTGTGGCTTCAGTACTGGTTCTCCAAAGCGAATGTGCGACTCATGCTGCACTGTGTAAATTACCTACAGCCTCCTGGGACCTGTGATGTCTCCCAGGAGGTTGTGGGCAGAGGGGGTGAACTTCTGCTCAGATCGCTTAGGAAGTGGGAACAGGTACCTTTATAAGCTAGGTACCCACCCCCTAAAAGGAAAAAACTCCAAAAGTGGGAGGGGGTGAGATAAAGCAGAATTTTTCTTTTTAGGTGAAGTGCCACTTTTATTTTTCACATTCCTGTCATGTCAGCAGTTTCTATTCATGTTCAAACATGATGCATAACCTCTGTTTCTAGTGTGAGACCTGACAATTTCTGTGAAGGAACTATATATCCTACAATTCCTGGGTCTCAGTCTAGTTCTGGTACAGGTGAGAACTAAACAGAAATTAGATCGGGACACAGACACAAACAGGCAGAACTTTCACAGACACACAGAGAGCTCACTGATGCAGCTGGAAGAGTTTTTTTTCAATACATTTGCACTCCTACATTTGTGATTCGGCAAAGAGCTGATGCAGTGGATTCTGTGACCTGGAACAGGAAGTTGTTTTGTCCATTTAGTGAATAGGGAGAAGCAAAGTCATTAAAGGGGTTGTAAAGGTTCGTTTTTTATTTTCTAAATAGGTTCCTTTAAGTTAGTGCATTGTTGGTTCACTTACATTTTCTTTCAATTTCCCTTCTAAATGTTTTTTTTCTTTGTCTGAATTTCTCACTTCCTGTTCCTCCTCAGTAAGGTGTTTAGTAAGCTGTTCTAAATGACTTTCCACCGCTCGGATGATGGTGGAAATCTTACTGAGGAGAAACAGGAAGTGAGAAATTCAAACAAAAAACAACAACATTTAGAAGAGAAATCAAAGGAAAAGGTAAGTGAACCAACAATGCACTAGCTTAAAGAAACCAATTTAGAAAATAAAAGACGAACCTTTACAACCCCTTTAAATACATAGATATTTTGGAATTGATTAGCCATGACACTACAAATTGCAGCCGCAACATGTGAGCCCATCATTACAAGGTAAGGCAAACAAACAGCACAGGGAATATAACTACACTAATAACTAGCTAAAACATCGAACGAGTTTGAAAGTGTACATTGCCTTTAAAAAAGTTTGTTCAATCTCCCAGGGGACTAGGGTTGCCACCTGTTCAGGCTTCACTTGACAGTCTGGGTTTTGAAATATGTGTCCAGGTTTCAGTCCGCCTGAAACCTGGACACATCATTCAGACCAGGCTGTGGCTCCTCAAGTAACTAAGATAGCCACACACAAATATGTTGCCGTCCAGGAGCTACAGGCAGCTGTCAGGTGAGAGGTTCGTCATCACTGGGAGGCTGGGCGTTGATGTCAGCAAGAGCATTTTGGGCACACTTACCCACTGCACGCTATGTGCGCCGCATTACTACTTGCCTTGTGGAACCCAAAGGTGTCCCAGGTCTTTTATAATCCTATAGCGTATACTAAAGCAGTGGTCTCTAAACTGTAGCCCAGGGGCCAGATGCTGCTCTTTGCTTGCTTTTATTTGGCCCTTGGGGCACTATTTCATCCACTGATACCAACAATGGAGCACAATTCCTGCCAGTGACTGCCACCAATAGGGCACAGTTCCTGTCAGTGACCACCAACAACAGGGCACAGTTCTTGCCAGTGACCCCAACAATGGTGCACAGTCCTTGCCAGAGACCCCAACAATGGAGCCCAGTCCCTGCCAGTGACCACAACAATGGGGCACAGTCCCTGCCAGTGACATCAACAATGAGGAATTATTTCCCACTGACGTTGGGACATTGTGTAGATCACTGTAGATCACTGTGTATATATACTTGAATTCTTTTGTTTCATTTATAGCTATGACTAAGCATTGAGGTTCAATGTGAAATGCGTCAGCTGTTTTTTTCCCACTGTATGCTGTTTTTTGTAGTGCATTTTCTTTTTACCCAATAAAGGGAATGTCTTTTTAAGACTTTGGAGTGCGGCTGTCCATATACCTTTCTTTCTTTGCATGGGACATTTTCTACTCACAATAGCCACAGTCTGGCCCCCCAAAGGTCTTAAAGACATAAAACCGGCCCTTTGTTAATAAAGTTTGGAGACCCCTGGACTAAAGGGTTCAGGTTTGGCTTGAAGAAAAGGTGGCAACCCTACAGGGTACGCAGTGCACATAGTAGAGGTTTCTGAGCTCGCCCCCCCCACTGCTATCCAACCACTGTGGAACAAGGAGATGGACTCTTGAGTAAATGTGCACAGAGGAAGAGGGGACAGCACAGCACCAACCTCCTCTATAAGAGACCAAATAGGAAAAGTAGCACCTGCATCCACTGTAGACACTCCAAAAATAAGGCACCATATGCCTAGAATAATGCAATCAACGTGTAGTTGGATGTCTTTGGCTCGACCTGCACTGGGGTTTAACATAAATGAAAACTGTTTAAGTAGCGGCTCATGTTGAACAATACTTGCAAGCTCTTACAGATGTTCAGGTAGGGGGGGAATGGCAGAGAGCACCAGGAGCTGTACAGAAAGGAGCCATGCCTGGCTTTGGAACATGTGTTCCTACATAAACATTTGACATTACAGCGGGTTCAGCTATAACGACTCTTGCAGGTACCATCTCATCCCGCCAGGCCGGCTATTTGCAGTTGTAACAGCTGCTTCCTTTGTTCCTGTTTTCTTAACTTTGGGCTAATCTGTTTGCAAGAACTTCTCCGGATCCCCTGTGACCACTTAGAGACAAGAGAAAAAAGGTCAAACGCAATATTTACTCTCATTGCAAGGGAAGACTGTGTTGGAGCTTTACTCTCAACTGCAATATGGGAGGAATGTTTAATCAGTCAATAAATAAATAGGAAAGAGCGCAAATGTTTCCAGTTATCCGCAGGGGCGGTCTTGTCATTGTATACAAGGAATAATAATCCATAGATAGACTGTATTAAAGGCTCTGTTAAAGCTGAGCTCCAGCCTTCCTTTCAGTCTTGCACAGCTGTACAGGCTCCCCTCCTGTATTGTGATTTATTGCTGTGATTTCACTGCACACTGTGAACTTCTTACAGTATGCATTAAAAGCTGCAGCAAGTCAGATATACACTATATTTCCAAAAGTATTGGGACACCTGCCTTTACACGCACGTGAACTTTAATGGCATCCCAGTCTTAGTCCGTAGGGTTCAATATTGACTTGGCCCACCCTTTGCAGCTATAACAGCTTCAACTCTTCTGGGAAGGCTGTCCACAAGGTTTAGGAGTGTCTATGGGAATGTTTGACCATTCTTCCAGAAGCACATTTGTGAGGTTAGGCACTGGTGTTAGAGAGAAGACCTGGCTCGCAGTCCCTGCACTAATTCATCCGAAAGGTGTTCTATTGGGTTGAGGTCAGGACTCTGTCTGTGTAGGCCAGTCAAGTTCCTCCACCCCAAACTCACTCATCCATCTCTTTATGGACCTTGCGAAAATTCGGAAATAGAAAAATTCGGAATTAACTGATTTGTCAAATAAAGGTCATGGTGGTCATGTTTGAACAGGAAACATCCTCAAACTGTCCCCACAAAGTTAAGAGTACCCCTAACCCTCTAACCCTAACCCTCTAACCCCAACCCTAAGAATTTACTAACTTTAAAATTTTCGAATTTCGATTTTTCAAATTTTCGAATTTTCAAATTTTTGAATTTCCGAATTTGGAATTTTCTAATTTTGCAAATTCAAATTTTTGAAATTTCCAATTTTCAATTTTCGAAATTCCAAATTTCCGAAATTCCGAAAATTCGGAAATTCAAAATTTCGGAAGTTCGACATTTTGGATATTCGAAATTTCGCAATTCGAAAATTCGAAATTTCGCAATTCGAAAATTCGAAATTTCGCAATTCGAAAATTCAAAATTTCGCAATTCGAAAATTCGAAATTTCACAATTCAAAAATTCGGAAATCCGAAAATGCGAAAATTTGGAAATTGAAAAATTCGGAATTATCTGATTTATCAAAATTCATTAAAAAAAGAATTCGGAACTAAACGAATTGCACATGTCTAGTGGTTGCTGAGCTCTCTTATTCCTGACTCTCCTGTGTTGACAATTGCCATACATTAGGTAGGAGGAGATCAAGGAACATTTGTTCCCTGATCCCCCTGCAAGTAATGTAGCTGGAAGATTTAGTCACTTCTGGTTCCAGAGCTGTCATTCAGGCAGCAAATACAGCATGGCATGTGTTTGATTAGCTGCCCTGGAAGGCAGTGGAAACATTGGAGGTTTAAACATTGACTTTAAGAGGATCCATGCTAAGAGGTCCATGTTATCAAATAAGGGTCTTGTTAGCCCCATTGTGATAGCAATAAAGTTGACTGAAAAACAAAAAAAATGTAAATGTTTATAAATTAAATAAAACATTTTTACAGAAGCGGTACATTTTGAGTCTTGACATGGTATCTATTTACTCAACGCAGACCCATTGTTACCAGAAAATTGAGTATTATATTGTGTTTGAGTGCACTATAATTCATTTTAGTGTATTTCGTCTGAAAATATGTGTTTGATAAACAGCTGCGTAAATATCGTACAACATAAAAATTTACAACTGCCACCATTTTATTCTTCAGGGCCTCCACTTTTTCTGGGAATGTAAAGAAAATGTTCAGCAGAAAATGCTGAATTTAACTATTGTGATAAATTAAAAAATTGTCCCAGATGCAAAGTTAAGACTATTATTAAGTGATAAATGAAAAAAAGTATAATGCGCTGTGAAAAATAGTTGCAAAAATGGCAGCCAACACTGCTGTGGACAAAAAGCAAATGGTATATGTGTGTAGCGCCAGACTCCCAATGACAAGGCGCTACTATAAATTTAGGGGACGTCTAAGCCATAGTTGGGCTCAGACTCTGTTAATTCTGTGTAAATTCGCCTCTGTTCTGGCTGTGGTTGTGCTCGGTAGAAGATTTCCCTTGTTGCCTGTAGGTGGCGTTACCACTTCAGGCCCATGTTGGAACTTGGGCGAACCATAGTGTGTTAAGTGACCCTTCTCGGCAGCAGCTCAGTGAGAGTGGTGCCCCGCTGTGCATGCTGGGAAGGGATCCTTAAGGGGCAGACGCTGTCTTCCGAGACAGTATTTTGGAGGAGTCATCTATGACCTCCGGGGACACAACACCTCGGGTGGAAACCCCGGGTGCAGAAAAATATATTTTGCCCAATGAGGGAATCCTGTCCCAACCTGTGCAGGCCCAGATTCGGAAATCACCAGATGCCTACGTCTTACCCGGGATGGGAAGTTCCCGGACATTGTCTAAGCTCACCCACTCGCAGCGAGTACTAATTAAGAGGGTGGCCACTGAGTACGGTCTTGAATTCCCATATGTACCCAAAGAGATAATGTCGGAGATCGAGGCCAGCCGAGAACAGTGGTACAAAGAGGCCATCTGGGACTACTTGAAGGTACTTAAGCCGTTCAGGAACTTGGACTGTTCTTTAATCATGGCCAAACGGTTTAAAGGGTGCTGGCTGCACTGGAGTTATGGCCGGCATATTCACGCTGACCGGGTGGTTCTGTGCAGGCCAGGAAAGGACGATGTGGTTTACTTTATTACCACCTTGGACAAGCAGGGAAACACCCTGACCTTACCGGATCCCAGGTTCTACCTATAACTTTCAGTAAGCAGAAGAAATCTCTGTATGTTTTTCCCTCTTCACTTCTGCATATTTCTCAAAACAAGAGAAAGGGTACTCTGGCTATGGAGGAGTTTTTTTTTCCTCCCTATGCCAAGCTGCTGGACTTTGGGAAATTAGGAAGATAGAGTAGGGTGCTGAGAACGTCGGGTTCAAGATGTATTTTATTCTTCTTATTCTTCTTTTTTTTATGCTTCTGATACTAGGTCGCAGTAGTACTCCGAGGACGAGAGGGCCTCCATGATAGGCAGACACTAAACACAGGACTAGAGGGCCTCCGTGATAGGCGGACACTGAACACAGTGCCTCCTGGGAAGCTGAGTGTTTCCGCCTATCACGGAACAGAAGACGTCGGAGGCGCAGCTTTTGAAAAATCGTACGGCCGTGATTCTGGGATAAGGTAAGTTAGGTTACCGGCGTATAAGACGACCCCCGACTTTTAACCTCCCTGGCGGTGTTCCCGAGACTGACTCGGGGTTAGATTTTCCTGCTACGATCGGTAACCCCGAGTCAGTCTCGGCTTGCCTCGCTGAATCCACAGGCACTTTTTACTTACCTTGTCCCTGGATCCAGCGATGCCACCGCGCTGTGTGAACGAGCGGGACCTCGCTCGATTCACATAGTGCCTCCGTGTGACGCCGATCTCCGTTCCCTGCGACGTTACGACGCACGGGGACGGAGAACGGCGCCAAATTCAAAAACGTAAACAAACACTATACATACAGTATACTGTAATCTTATAGATTACAGTACTGTATGTAAAAAAAACACACCCCCCCCCTGTCCCTAGTGGTCTGTCCTGTGTCATGCATGTCATTTTATATAATAAAAACGTTTCTTTCTCCCTGCAAACTGTAGATTGTCCATAGCAACCAAAAGTGGCCCTTTATGTCAAAAATAGTTTTAGATCAGCTAAAAAACAGCGATAATAAATTATAATCACTTGCAGAATTGTGCGATAGCGATTTGTGGGGAAATTCGTCATAAAAATAAATAAATAATGACAGCAACAATTCTGCAACTGAGCAAATTTCAGTGATTTTAATTTGATTACATTATTGAATAATTTTTATTATAATTATATTATTATTTGTTATAATTATTTATAATTATTTATTATATTATAATTTATAATTTTGTTTTTAAAAAAATGTCATACCCGGGATGCCTACTAGAATCTTGTTTGGTCAGATTTAAGTGAGTTATTTCTAAAAATTACAGACCTACAATATAAAACGCCAAATTTCTTTGCAAATAATGGTACCGCTTTCAGCATGTTTTTTCTGAAAGAATCATACCGCCAGGGAGGTTAAGAAGATTTTAAGGGGTTAGAAAGTCGTCTTATACGCCGGAAAATACGGTAGATCATAATACTAACACCTCTAATGACAGGTGAACAATGTCCAAAGGTGAAAACATACAGTGACGAGAAATAGACCAAGGTGAAAAAGTGATCCAAAGGTTGCCAAAAATTCAATGAAGGAAATTGCCATCTGTGTGAATAAGATGCCTGGAAACACCGCCACCAAAGAGAAGAAAAAGCTTACCAAAAATCTCTGACTGGGAGAGGCAAATACCGCCCAAGTCGAGAAAGGCTGAATAGTAAGTAGACCCGATGAATGCAGCAGGCCCTGGATCCAAAGTGGTCATTCAGCGTCAATCAGTCAGAACTTGGGTATATCATATATCCACATAAAACCAGAGGTCCGGTACCAATCATATCATGCGAAATAGAATGAAAGAAATATTCCCATAGCGTGATACCGTATTGGAAAGGTAGTATTTATTAAAAAAAACTAAAAAATCAACACTCACATATGGATGGTCATAAGTGCGCGTATCAATGGGAAGTACAGGTACTTGAGCGGTGTACGTAAGTAGATCCACCCGACTAGTTTCGACTAATAAGCCGTCATCTATTATTAAGACTATTATTAAGAGATTTAAAAAAATTGTTCTGTGTACTTTTATTATTGAATCATTGTCTAGATTTCAGGCTCCACCACTGAACAACTTCCAAATATACAACCTGTTCTATTGTGACACAGAGGATGCATGCAGGAAAAAACAAAGAACATTGTTAAAACAAGAGCCACCATTATGCCCAATGAAGAGTGATCTGTACAAGTATTACCTTCTAATTGATAAGCAGCGGTCAGCTCGAAGTCTGCTGGGAAGTCGCATTTGGAATCTCTTGGTAGTTGTGATGAGTGATGGAGAGAGCTAAAGTTTCACTCAAACACACACACAGATAATGAGTTGTGGTCAGCTGTGTATTGTTTCCGGACAGTGAAGTTCAGGTTCTTCTATTTACAGAGACCCTGACGCCAGACTTTTAAAGCGGTTGTAAACCGCAGTTTTTTTTTTTTTTAATCCTGCAAGGCAATGCCATAATGTGCTAGTATGCATCACATACTAGCACATTATGTGGACTTACCTTAAAACAAAACCCTCCAGCGGCATGCTGTCACAGCTGAAGGAGCTTTCATCTTCACCCGGTCTTCCTTCCGAGTTTGTGGACTCTGGCTGTGTGAGTGGCCGGACCCAGGATGATGCTACTCCTGCGCATGTGCACAGGAGCCACCGTTCACGGCACAGGACTCTGATGGAATGGCACGGTATGCCATTTCTTCAGAGCGCATGCACCAGTGGTGTCACTGGCTGCATCAAAAGTAAATATCTCCTAAACGGTGCATGTTTAGGAGATATTTACTGTACCTATATTTAAGCTTTACTATAGGCTTACCTATAGGTAAAAGTCATGCATGGGAGTTTACTCCCACTTTTTTAACAAGCATAAACTCTTTAACCACTATAACTTCAACAAAAATCTTCTCATAAAACGATATGTACATTTATCATATTTACGCATGTAAAAGGCTCGCTTTTGTAGACTTCCAATTGTCGCCAGAATGCTGTTGGGAACCCCCTTCTTAGATGTGATGTCAGCAGTCCATGCAGACTCAGCTGTCAGTTCATAGTAACCCACAAAATAGTTTTATAGTGCATTAGAAAATTTTACAAACAGGCAATTTTTCCCCCTTATTGATGTGTGCTGATGAGGCTTCACTGATGGGCACTTATAGGCTGGACTGATGGGCGCTGATAAGGCGGTGCTCATAGGTGGCACTGGTGGGCACTGATAGGTGGCACTGGTGGGTGGCACTAAGGGGCGCACCAATGCCTAAAAGTAGTTTCTGTACTATTCTGTACAATTTTCCCGGGGGGGGGGGGGGGTCCATTGGCATGGAAACCCGCACAGATGTCTCTGAAATCACCACCGAAGTTGGGACTGACACGTGGTAATGAAATTGTGTGAGCTCAGCTGAACTCGCACAATTTCATTCCTGCAGTTAGTGTGAACCAGGGCTTATTGTGACAGACCAATGCAAAGTGGCACATAAATACGAAGTGGAAGGAAAATTATAAATGGTTTTAATTTTTGTTTTACAATTAAATATGTGAAAAGTGTGACGTGCATTTGTATTCAGCCCACTTTACTCGGATACCCCTAACTAAAATCGAGTGGAACCAATTGCCTTCAGAAGTCACCTAATTAGTAAATAGACTCCACCTGTGTGTAATTTAAGCTTAGTATAAATACAGCTGTTCTATGAAGCCCTCAGAGGTTTGTTAAAGGACCTTAGTGAAGAAACAGCATCAAGAAGGCCAAGGAACTCACCAGACAGGTAAGGGATAAAGTTGTGGAGAAGTTTAAAGTACAGTTAGGTTGTTAAACAAATATCCCAAGCTTTGAACATCTCAGGCCCCGTACACACGACCAGTTTCCTCGGCAGAATTCAGCTTCCGACAGAGTTTCTGGCTGAATTCTGCCGAGAAACCCGGCCGTGTGTACACTTTCGGCCGAGGAAGCCGACGAGGACCTCGGCGAGGAAATAGAGAACATGTTCTCTATTTCCTCGTTGTTCTATGGGAGAACTCGGCCCGCCAAGGTCCTCGGCGGCTCCAGGACTGAACTGGCCGAGGAACTCGATGTGTTTGGCACGTCGAGTTCCTCGGCCGTGTGTACGGGGCCTCACAGAGCACTCAATCCATCATCCGAAAATGGAAAGAGTACGGCACAACTGCGAACCTACCAAGACATGGCCGTACTCCTAAACTGATAGGCCGGACAAGGAGAGCATTAACCAGAGAAGCAGCCAAGACGCTCATCGTAACTCTGGAGAAGATTTACAGCTCAGGTGGGAGAATCTGTCCACGGGACATCTATAAGTTGTGCATCAGAGTGGCAAGAAGAAATCAAAACACAAGGGCACGGATTCTTAAAGCACTTACGCCGATGTATCTTTATATACGCCGCGTAAGTGCACAGATGCGCCGTTGTATCTATGCGCCTGATTCCTAATGCAAGATATGCCTGAAATGTGGCCTGGGCGCATATTTACGCTGGCCGCAAGGGGCACTTCCATTGATTTACGCGTCGAATATGCAAATGACCGAGATACGCCGATTTACGAACGTACTTGCGCCCGTCGCAGTAGTATACGCCGTTTACGTAAGGCGTACGTCCGGTGTAAAGTTATTCCACCTATAGGAGGCGCATCCCATGCAAAGGTATGGATGGCGGAACAGCCGTCGTATTTTATGTCGTTTACGTAGGACTACGTGAAAAGGGCTGGGCGTAGGTTACGTTCAGTGATTCGACGTATCTTAGGCGTTAGGTCCGACGTGATTATGAGCATGCGCACTGGGAAGCGCCCACGAGACGGCGCATGCGCCGTTCGTTCAGCCATTCATTTGCATGGGGTCACGGTTCATTTAAATGGATCACGCGCACTTCCTTCCTACTTTGAATTAGGCAGGCTTACGACCAATTTACATTACGCCGGCGCAACGTTGGGAGCGAGTGCTTTGTGAATACTGGGCCAAATCCTCAAAAGGGATACGCAGGCGGAACTGCTGTTCAGCCTGCGTATCCCTGTGCCTATCTTTGGAACTGATCCTCAGAAGCAGTTTTCCAAAGATAGGCAGAAGATCCGACATCTGTAAGAGACTTACACTGTCGGATCTTAGGATTCAGTACCGCATCCGCCGCTGGGGGCATTTCGAGTCGAAATGCCGCTTCGCGTATGCAAATGAGGACTTACGGAGATCCACAAAGCTTTTCAGTTTTTTAAGTTTTTTTTTCCGGCTCGTAACTTTTTTTTTACCCGACGCAACTTTATTGTCCCGTCGCAATCCACAAAGCCCGACGTAACGTAATTTTGCGCGCTGCCCGTTGGGAAAATGACGTCACGAGCATGCGCAGTACGGCCGGCGCGGGAGCGCGCCTCATTTAAATTGTCATCGCCCCCTGGATAATAGGACCGCCTTGCGCCGGAGACATTTAAGTTACACGGCCTGAAATTTCTAGGTAAGTGCTTTGTGGATCGGGCACTTAGGTAGAAATTTTAAGGCAGTGTAACTTAAATGGGAAAAGATAAGTTAGGCAGGATTTTTGAGGATTTGGCCCACTGTTCTTGCCTCACTGATTTACGTCGGCGTAGCGCATATGAGATGCGCTACGCCGGTATAAAGATGCGCCGCTCTACGTGAATCGGGGCCTATGTGTGGTGGAAAACTAACACTGCACATCGCCCTAAACATACTATCCCCACCATGAACCAGCAGGTGACATGGCTGACACTGGACCTCATGCAATTTGGATTCTGTGCCTTGCAACTCTTCCTCCAGACTCTGGTACCCTGATTTCCAAATAAATAATAAATTCCAAAAAGAGGAGCAACAAACCAGTCCCAGGTAAGATTCTTCTGACGTTGTCTCTGTTTCACGAGTGTCATGACACAAGTTGTAGCCCATGTCCTGGATACGTCTGTATGTGGTGGCACTTGAAGCACTGACACCAGTGCATCGGGACCCTTCGGGGTAAGACCGCACTATATTAAGATACCTCTCAACTCAACCAGCCATAGTCCACTCCTTGTGAATCTCATCCAAATTCTTGAATGATCTTTGCTTCACAATCCTTTTAAGGCTGTGGTTATCCCTGTTGCTTGTGCACCTTTTTCTACCACACCTTTTTCTTCCACTCAACTATCCATTAATATGCTTAAATACAGCACTCTGTGAACAGCCAGCTTCTTTAGCAATGACTTTTTGTGACTTATCCTCCTTGTGAAGGACGTCAATGACTGTCTTCTGGACAACTGTCAAGTTGGCAGTCTTCCCCATGATTGTAAAACCTACTGAACCAGACTGAGAGACAATTTAAAGGCACAGGAAACCTATACAAGAGTTGTGAGACAATTAGGGTACCAGCTCCGCCAGGGACAGATTCGCGCACATGCGCGGTAGAACAGCGCTGCAGCGCATGCCTGTGCTCGAATTGCTCGCGCGCATGTGCGGTCCGGCGGCGCGCCGTGTGCACGGGGGCGCGCACGGGTGCGCACGCACGCGGCCTCTCCGGAACCAATCAGAGGCCTGACCGCCCTATTTAAACCAGCATCTACCCCTTGACAGGTTGCTGGTTTGTCATCAGCTCCTGTATGTTTTCCTGTTGCTACATTTACCTTGCTTGACCCGGACTTCCTGACGACTCTCCTCTCACCCGGAATACCTGACCTGGATTGCTGTTGTCTCCTGCCCTTTGACCTTGGCCTGTATCTTTGGACTCTCTCTGCCTTCTCCAGCCCTTGACCCTCGGCTTGCTTCCCGGACCGGTCTCCAGTTCTTTTTCCTGCCTACAAACTCTGAGTTCCCGGACGATAGTTGCCTGACTCTCGGTTGTCACCAGTGAACCACCTCTGCTCAACTACTACCAGCGTACCAAATCAAATTCTTCGCTCCCGGTACCGGTGCCTCCATGCGCTCTCCCCCCTCTGTCCCAACTCCAGGAGGCGGACTGCGCCGGGTCGCAAAGGTGAGCCGCCCTCAGCATCTCGGCCTCGGTAAGTACGGTTCCTGATAGTCACACCATGAAGGCGGCCATACACGGTTCGAATTTCGAAATAATTTTTCGTACGAATTTCACTTCGTTAGTGGGCTGCAGCAACAGCCGATTTCCGTACGGCAAACAAATTTGAGGAATCCGACATGTTGGAAATTTTTTGAAAAACAAACGATTTTCTGATCAATGATGGGAGAATCGTGCGAGAAATGTAATAGAAAAATAACTTTCTGATTTTGAAAGGAAAATTTGTTCGAAATTCGACCGTGTATGGCTTTAGTCTACAATATTAACTTTTTTCACAATATTCTAATTTTCGGAGACACCAAATTTTGGGTTTTCACTAACTGTAAGCCATAATCATCAAAATTTAAAAAGAAAGAAATGCTTGAAATATATCACTATGTGTGTAATGAATCTATATAATATATGAGTTTCTTTTTTTGAATTGAATTACTGAAATAAATTAACATTTTGATGATATTCAAATTTTTTGAGATGCACCTCTATATACCAGTATATATATACCATAGGTTGTAAACACTATGGGGTAGATCCACAAAGATCTGCCCCGTCGCATCGTATCTGAGATACGCTACGCCGCCGTACCTTACCTGGCTTTGGTTCGAATCCATAAAGATTTTGCGCCGTAAGTTACTGCGGCGTAGTGTATCTCAAGCGGCGTAACGGGGCGGGTAGGGGGCGTGTTTCATTTAAATGAAGCACGTCCCCGCACCGAACGAACTGCGCATGCGCCGTCCCTAAATTTCCCGCCGTGCATTGCGCGAAATGACGTCGCAAGGACGTCATTGTTTAGACTTGGACGTAAATTACGTCCATCCCGCGATTCAGGGACGACTTATGCAAACAAAAAAAAAAATTTGAATTAAACGCGGGAACGACGGCCATACTTAACATAGCAAGTCTAACTATACGCCACAAAACAGCAGCTTTAACTATACGCCGGAAAAAGCCGACTAGAGACGACGTAAAAGAATGCGACGGCCGTTCGTACGTTCGTGGATCGTCGGAAATAGCTAATTTGCATACTCGACGCGGAAAACGACAGGAACGCCACCCAGCGGACGCCGAAGAATTGCATCTTAGATCCGAAGGCGTACAAAGCCGTACGCCTGTCGGATCTAACCCAGATGCCGTCGTATCTTGTTTTGAGGATTCAAAACAAAGATACGACGCGGGAAATTTGAAAGTACGCCGGCGTATCAGTAGATACGCCGGCGTACTCGCTTTGTGGATCTGCCCCTATAACTTTCACGCAAGCCAATTCATTTACACTTAGTGTGATTTTTTTTCTACATGTAGTAGAATACATTTTGGCCAAAATGTATAAAGAAATTCGATTTTTTTTTTTAATTATTGTATGTGTTTTATAGCAGAAGGTAAAAAAAAAAATTTCTTAAAAAATGTCAATCTTTTATCGTTTATATATAAAAAGAAAAAAAAAACCCAATGGTGATCAAATACCACCAAAAGAAAGCTCCATTTGTGTGGAAAAAAAAGACAATATTTGTTTTGGGTACAATGTTGCATGATGCACAATTGCCAGTTAAAGTAGCGCACGGCTGAATAGCAAAAAATTACCTGGTCATGAAGGGGGTAAAATCTTCCAAAGCTGAAGTGGTTAATGAGTGTTTCTAATTTTGAATGTGTCAGTTAACGCTTGTTAGCGCTCACCTAGGGGCTTTTTCAGTTTACCGTTTTTTAGCAGGTCTAGCCTAATGCTATATTTCTCATTGATCACAATAGATGCAATGGGGTTTATTTGCTAAAGCTGGAGAGTGCAAAATCCGGCTCACTTCTGCATAGGAACCAATCAGCATCCAGGTTTTATTGCCAAAGATTGTTTAAACAAGCTGAGGTTAGAAACTGATTGACTACCATGCAAAGTTGCTCCAGATTCTGACTGCACAGGTTTTAGTAAATAAACCACAATGTGCGTCCATATCTGTGCATTACTCTGCCGCCATCGGCGGTCATACACAAGGAGAATTATTAAAGTAATAAACAACAGTTCCCCACCGCTTCTCACCCAGCGCCGCACAAAGCTTAGTCTGAAGATGATGTTTTTATTATTATTAGCACTGTTATGTCTAGAGCTGTTGTAACACTGAAAACATCTTGAAAAGTGTTTCCTGTAGAAACATAGAATGGAAATCTAAGAATATAGTGCGGTATTATTAACACGTGTATTCACCCCTGGAATCCCCTGGAAATATAGAAATATGGCTTTCCTTAGGAACTCTGCTTACTGCGTTACACCACAGGGTGTAATAATCCCACCGGAAAATCAGGGTGGGACGCGATGTGCACTCAGCTGTGCTGATGAGCAAACAGGAAAATATATTCATCTATATTATATGTATCAATGTTCCTCATGAAAGCAGAATGATAGTCTATGGGATCTTGCACACGGATGTAATAATTTACTTAAATTTATACGCAAGATCTTGGTGGAAGAGTAAAAAAACACAAGTTACCGTATTTATCGGGGTATTGCGCGCTCGGCGTATAGCGCGCACACCTAAAGTGGACCCGCAATTCCTGTAAAAAAAAGATTTTAGTACTTACAGTTTTGGTGTCTTGCGCGTCGTCCATCGGCGGCCTCGTCGGGTCCGGCGTCCGTCTGCGGCTTCGGTGGTGTCCTCCTCGTCGGGTCCGGCGTCGTTGTGCGGTGTCCTCCCCGCTCGATCCCTGCTTCCCGTGTTGAGTTTGAACTACTGCGCCGGCATATACCGAGCGCAGTACACTCGTGTATAGTCGGGCAGGCTCGGCTCTTCTCCCGATCACGTCCTGTGCGTCTTGTACGTCCAGGACGTGACTGCGAGAGAAGCCGAGCCTGCCCGACTATACACGAGTGTACTGCGCTCGGTATATGCCGGCGCAGTAATTCAAACTCGGCGCGGGAAGCGGGTATCGGCGTATATCGCGCACCCACGATTTTGCCCTGATTTTCAGAGCAAAAAAGTGCGTGGTATACGCCGATAAATACGGTATGTAGTAATGTTTCTGGGCACATACACCTCCTTCTTGCCCAGGCCGATTTTCAGCTTTCAGCGCTGTCGCAATATGAATGACAATTGTGCGGTCATGTGATGCTGTAGCCAAACAAATTTTTTATAATTTTTTTCACACAAATAGAGCTTTTTGCTGGTATTTAATTCCAGCTGTTTTTTTAATCTTTTGATAAGTTAACTGATAAAACAGAATTTTTTTAGGAAAAAAACACATTATCGTAGTTTGTTATAAAATTTTGCAAACAAGTAACTTTTCTCCTTCACTGATGTGCGCTGATGAGGCAGTACTGATGGGCACTGATAGGCTGCACAGATGGGCACTGCCGAGGCAGCATTGATAGGCACTGGTAGGCTGCACTGATGGGCACTGATGAGGCTGCACTGATAGGCTGCACTGATGGCCACTGATAGGTGGCACTGATATGTGGCAGTGATAGGCTGCACTGATAGGCGGCACTGATAGGTGGCACTGATGGGTACTGGTAGGCAACACTGATGGGCACTGGTAGGCGGCACTGATAGATGACATTGGGGAGATACTGGAAGACACTGATTGGCAGCAGTGGTGAGCACAGATTGGCAGCAGTGGACACAGATTGTCAGAAGCCGATTATAGGCTCTTTTCTCCACACACTGACAGCGTGTCAAGGAGTGGTGAAGAGAGCCTGTAACTGGCTTTTGTTGACATCGTGATCATCTGCATACATCACATAGAAAGCAAGGTTCCCGGGCGCTGGATCCACAGTCGCTGGCTGAGTGGAGTAATGGAGAAAAGATGATCCTCACTCCGGTCATTGCTCTTAAAAATTTGTAGTGTTTATTAACAAGCCACAGTGGACAAACACAAATAGGAATGGTTGACGCGTTTCAGCCTATAAGGCCTTAGTCATAACCACATTACAGACATGAAACTTTGAAATAAAGTAGTAGAAGTTTAGAGTAGCTCTAAAAATCTAAAGATCACTGGCTCCACCCATTAATTGTCTAAATTGACCACAGGCAATTATCCAAAAAAGGAAATCAGCTGCAATGCATATTCGGTGATCCATGTTGTGTATGACACTATTTTTTACACACCTTGTAGTGATAATATGTACATGTGTGCACACACTCGTGCATGCATCCATACACATATACATGATTAAAACACACCATGAAATACAAAAAACATTAAATACAAAAGATAAAAATGATAATCCAGGTATGTGAAAAAAAGACACCAGAAGAGGAAAAGAAAGAAAGAGAGAGGAGGCTCTGGGAAGAGGCATTCTTAAAGTGGAGGTTCACCCGCAAAAAAAATTTTAAGATTAGATTGATGCTCATTTTGTCTAGGGGAATCGGCTAGTTTTTTTTAAAAACGAAGCAGTACTTACCGTTTTAGAGAGAGATCTTCTCCGCCACTTCCGGGTATGGTCTTCGGGGCTTCTTGATTGACAGGCTTCCGACAGGCTTCCGACGGTCGCATCTATCGCGTCACGATTTTCCGAAAGTAGCCGAACGTCGGTGCGCAGGCGCCGTATAGAGCCGCACTCGTGACACGATAGATGCGACCGTCGGAAGCCTGTCAGAAGACTGTCAGTCAAGAAGGAACGCCCAGACCCGAAGATCATACCCGGAAGCGGCGGAGAAGATGCATCTCTAAAACGGTAAGTACTGCTTCGTATTTAAAAAAAACTACCCGATTCCCCTTGACAAAATGAGCATGAATCTAATGTTAAACATTTTTTTGCGGGTGAACTACCGCTTTAATGTAAGTGCAAGTCCAGATCCCACCTCAGGTTTAACCCATGAGGCCCCGTACACACGACCAGTTTCCTCGGCAGAATTCTGCCGAGGAAACTGGTCGTGTGTACACTTTCGGCCGAGGAAGCCGACGAGGAGCTCGGCGAGGAAATAGAGAACATGTTCTCTATTTCCTCGTTGTTCTATGGGAGCTCTCGCCCCGCCGAGCTCCTCGGCGGCTTCAGGGCTGAACTGGCCGAGGAACTCGATGTGTTTGGCACGTCGAGTTCCTCGGCCGTGTGTACGAGGCTTGAGGCCATAGGCGTCCGCACAGGGTGTGCCAGGTGTGCCTGGGCACACCCTAATCCCCCTGTGTGGCACAGATTCCCTCCCCCCTTTTAACCCCTGATATTTTGCCAAAGCCGCGTAACTGGGCTCCTAAAAAAAAATGCAAACAAATGATTAAATAAAATAGTAAAAAAATAATAAACCAATGGTGAAAAATAATAAAAATAAATCCACTGCTCTATTGACACTGTCAGTATATTTACGTATGCACACACATGCATATGTGTTTGAGCTTTGGGGTGAATACTAGACATGTGCGATTCGTTTTGTTCCAAATAAAAATTCTGACAAATTTTCATCATTGGGAAATTCGGATGTATCCGAATTTCCAGAATTAGAATATTACCGAATTTAAACAAATCAGAAATAATGTAAAAAAATAATTCAGACAAAATTCAAATAGTTTTCCAATACTTTTAGAATTCAAATCGTTTTCAAATTTCCAAAAAGAATTCAAGAGAATTAAATAGAATAGAAAATAAAAGCATAGAATAGAAAAAGAATAAATAAAAAATAAATTATATTTTATTTCCTTATTTTCTATTCTTTTTGGAAATTCAAAATTGATTTAACAACTTTTCTAATTAATACGAAAACGAATAAAGAAAAATTATTTTGAAAATTAATTCAACAAATGAAACAAATTTAACTAAAATAATTTATGGATATAACGAATCGAAATGAAACAAAACAAAACAATTTTTTTTCGTACTCCAAATGCCTAGTGCACACCCCAATGCAATAGGCTGTGCACACCTACAGGTATGCCTGAGGCGATCTTGTTTTTAATCTAAAAATCCACCATGCTTCTCTACCCAATAGTCTTCTCTCAATGTCACCTCCTCTGGTCGAGTGAGACAACCGTTCTATTCTATTCTACAGCTGATTGGCTCTTTACCTCGCCAGCAGTGGGCGCGGGACGAGCGCGATCACGGCCTCCCAGAACTGGACGACTGCACTGTAGCCATCATTCAGCTATAGCACGGCCGGCAAGTAGTTAAAGACTTCATATATACACGTGTACAGGCAGATAAATGTGTGGGTCTGGATACACACGTAAAACTCTTCTCCATCCTCTTCCAGCTGACAGTGTTGTGATTTAGGTGTATACGCTTCTTTATACTTGTATATACACGCGTATGCCCATAAATTACTGAACTCAAACATAACATTTTCTATTTTTTGCCCTATACACGTCATTGCATTAGCTGTGTGCATTGCCTAGGCAACAATACACTCGTGTTGAGATCTGTAAAAAAATAAAAAACCTACAATGCTACAAATGCAATGTCGTTTTTGCCCATGTCCAAGAGGCCTATATATAGTGGGGAAAATCGTATTTGATCCCCTGCTGATTTCGTAAGTTTGCCCATTTACAGAGAAATTATCATTTTAATATAATAAAATAGAAAGAATATAACCATCTTCTGAAATTTGAATAGAAAATAATAGAATATAAAATAATATAATTCTAAAAACAATAAAATAAAATAGAAATAATATAACAATTTCCCAAAATTCAAATAGAATCAATTCGAATTTGAATAGAATAGAAAATAACAGAATAGTATAGAAAAAAAAGAATAGAATCTTCCTATTCAAATCTATTGTTTTCTATTCTATTCAAATTCAAATTGATTCTGTTTGAATTTTGGGAAATGGTTATTTTCTTTCTATTCTTGTCTATTTGTTCTATTCTATTTAAATTCAAATTTATTTTATTCGCATTTCGGAAAAGATTGATACATTTATTTTATTCTAATCTGTTGTTTTTTCTTTACTAATTTGTTATTTCTATTCTAGTCTAATCTATTATTTTCTATTCTATTCAAATTCAAATTGATTCTATTTGAATTTTGATAAATGGTTATATTCTTCCTACTCTATTCTTTTTTTCTAGTCTATTCTTTTCTTATGTATTAGAATTCAGATTTATTCTATTTTAATTCGAATTTCAGAAGATGGTTATATTCTTTCTATTCTATTCTTTTTTTATTCTATTCTATTCGTTTCTATTCTATTATTTTATTTTCTATTATATACTATTTTTTTATTTTTAAAAATTGGAAAACTATTTGAATTACAAAATTACAAAATTATTCGAAATTGATTCAAGAACTATTTAGTTTATTATTATTTCTTATTCGTTTAAATTCAGTACTATTGAAATTCGGAAATTTGAATGCATCTGAATCTCCGAAAAATGAAAATTCTTTAGAGTTTCAATTCGGAAAGGAACAAACTGCACATGTCTACTCCTTTCCTTTTTACTTTGTTTTTCTTTTGGATAGGGTACAGAAGAGTCAAAATCCATGTCCGTTTATTTTAACCTTTACCTTCTGTATCCTAGACACAGCAGTAAGTTAGTAGATGCTGAAATCTCTCCAAAGTGAGGGAAATTCCCTGTGCAAAACAAGGTGTAGTATTGCCCCTGTTCCCGTACTGCTCTAGTAATATCTGGTTATTCCCTAATATTATAGAGACTGCCTATCGCCACAAGCACCAGCCTATACATTCCCGCTCCAATAACTCAGTCTAGGGGATGTCTTTTGGTTGATGTATTGCTTGAAGAACTTTAAACAGGACACGTGTTCACAGTAATCAAAGGACCTTCTTCTCTAGGTTCACATACATGGGTTCTTCTGGGGTCATGGGTAGGGTGACCACATTTCCAAACTACCATTTAGGGACACCTCCCTTCCCAAAAATCAGCTTGTGCTGTAACGAATCACAGCACAGTGATTAGACACAAGAGGAGGGATTTATGATTTCTCCAATCACAAGCAGGGGGAAGGATTGTGCTCCAGGCTTTCCCGTCCAGGACAAGTACTGTCAGTGAGTAAAGTGGTGATGTGGTGGCCTTTTTGGGGGTATCAGATTGGCCCGGGGGGTGGCTGTGTCAGTTTCATTCCGGGACACTGTATTGTCATGGAATGAATGTGCCCCGGGAAAGACCTGCAACATGCGGGACTGTCCCGGGCAATCCGGGACACGTGGTAACCCTAGTCATGGGGGAATGGCCAGCACCCTGAGACCTCATGAGAGCTGCCCCAGTCCATAGCTACCTCTGACACTTACTGTATATCCCAAGAGCCACACAGACAGTCACCAAGGATTAGAATTTATGGTCAGTACACACAGGTCCCTAGGACTGCTTCACACCTTCCAGCTTCCTCTGGACACAGTCCAGCAAGGCAGACAATCCTTCTCCAGACCAGATCCCCTATGCTGAATTCCCATAGCCAGCTCCTCAGAAGATCATTTCAGTCATACAACTCTGCCACAGCTGAGACCTCAAAGAACAGCTACACAGCCCACAAACTGCCCCAGAGGGCAGCAGCCCCAGAGCCTTCGGAACCATCCCTGCCGAGGAAAGAACAGTCTCTGCAGGGCTTCGTGGAGGGCAAGGCTAACTGAAAAGGATGCCAGATGCAGAGGAACACAATGTGGGTATGGCTATGGGTTTCGGAGCTGCCAGACTCCTTGCTCAAGCCTCAAATCCCTGGCACCAATAATAACTCCTTACCACTCCATCCAAATCTAAAAAAATTAATTGACTTTAGAAACAGTTCAAGGCAAAACTGCATCTGTCTATAAGAAAAACAACAGCCCATTTAGTTTGCTGCAATGCTCAGCTTCTGTAGGCAGCTGATGTCCCCTGCAATACTTATTTTCCACCACTAGATGCTCTCATTCTTCCAGGTTGAATTAGAGCTTCCTCTCAGCTGGGCTCTGAGGAAGAAGATATTCCTTCGAAATGCGTCAGCTTTTTAACCTAACGTTTTATTAACATTATATCCAAGGATGATGCACAAGGTTGGTGCGCCCCTTTTTTTCTTTCTTCTCTTTCATCTCACTTTTTCTCTGCCCTCTTCTCCAATTAGCATGTTCTTTGTTAGCACATGAGCACGGCACAACTAATTGGCTCCTTGTGTCCTTGTGTTTCTTTTCTTCTTCTCAGTCTGAATTTTGCTGTACTGGGTATTGCATGAGACTAACACCAAGTTAAATGCAGGTAATCACTCTGCTTGTATTAAAAAATAAAATAACATTTAATGATGTATTAATGATTACAGAGCTACGCATTTTATACTGTATCTGCCTGCAGTGTAGCTGTAAACACTAGTTTTATTTTATGTTCATGTTAACAGAGAAATAGCCACGGTTAAATCATTTGGAACTGTTAGAAAGTTTGCAATTCACTCATGCCAATGTATAGCAATAGCGCCTCTCCCCGCCTAGAGGGCAGAGGTCACGCAGTAATATCACGCTCGCTCAGATCAAGTTTCCCAGCTGGGATTCTGAACAAACGATGACCTAAACAAAGCTTTAAACACTCAGAAATAATTAGGTTTATGAACTTCACCAAGAAACCACGCCAGCATTGATTCAGCTCACAGGACCTTGCGTGCTTGGACATCGAGCTAATTTGCCCTTAATGCTTCAAACTCCCGTTTTATTGAGCGGTCATAGAAAGTGATTTATTTGTTTTTTAAGAAAAAAAAAAAAAATAGCCTATGGGAAAGAAAAAAAGTCTGGGCTGACGTGGTGATAAGTTGATCATGTTCAAGGAACCGAGGAAGATGTCAGCTATGAAAAGGTCATCAAGCCTCAAGCTTTACACTGCAAATTAGACGCCCTCGTTACAGCTGTTTAAGATCAGATTTCCGAGTCACCTGCCCCTGCTAAATACAGGAACCTGCTTGTCAGACGCAGTCAGGGAATTGCACTGCTCATGTCTACTTTTGCACTCCAGACCTCTGAACTTTTAATTCTGTCAAAACTTTTTTTTTTTTTTTTTTACAAATGGTCTTCTTAAAGTGGACCTATCAACAGATATACAGAACTTTTCCATGTTTGCATGCTAAGTAGGTGTAACACTTGCAGGCATTTATCACCTTTCATGGAGATCACAGTACTCCCCCTGGCAATGCCTTCATCTGCTTTTCTGTCCAGATCAGGGGTCTCCAAACTTTCTAAGCAAGGGGCTGGTTTACTATCCTTTAGGCTTTAGGGGGGTCTAGCTGTGGCCAGTGGGAAAGGCCATGGATAAGGGGGTACCACCTCCACCTGTACAGGGCTCAGGCCAGCAGTGTGAATCAGATTTGGGCAGAGAGGCTGATCGACACGGCGCAGGGGGAAATTACTAAAACCGATCCCCCTTATGGCTCTCTCTGCAGCAGCTGAAAGCTGGCTTCTTCTTGACAGCTTTCAGCTGCTACAGAGAAAGCTATACAGGGATTGGTTCTAGTAATTGCCCCCTCTGCCACAATTATCACCCCCCCCATGAAACATACGTTTCCCCCTGTTGTCCAAGCCTCCTAAGTGCCCTCCCTATGCTGCCAGCTTCTCTTCTCTCCTCTCCTTCCTGCCCATAGCTGTAAGCACACAAAAGAATCCTTCAGGGTAGAGAGTGGGGTATGGGTCCGGAAAATATGTCATATTTACCAGCCCCTTCCTTTTCTAAAAAAACACAATGAGTACATAGTAAATTGCTTTTATTTGGGGGGTGTCAGATTGGCTGTTTGGGCCCCCGTGGTGTCTAACAGCAGCCCTGCCAGTGGGAGTAGAATATGGCCCTGCATCAGTGCCTCAGCATTTCACAAAAAAGGAGTCGCGCTATATATCAAACAAAATAAAAAAAAATATTTTGTTTGATATATAGCGCGACTCCTTTTTTGTGATTTGTATTTTAGTGTTGTATAACACTTTGAGACGCAGCTTTTTTCTTTTCATTTATATATATGGTATGTGCAATTTTTTTCCCCTTTATTCTAGTGCCTCATCATTGGTTATAATGGTAGGAATAGTGACCCATTGATGGTGTCAGTAGGTGGAATGGTGCCCTATCATCTGTGTCAGTTGGTTGAATAGTGCCCCAATGGCCAGATAAAGGCAAGCAAACGGCTACATCAGGCCCCCAGGCTGCAGTTTGGAGACACTGGTCTAGATGGATGGTGCCATCTTTGTTCAGTTATCATCCAGGTTTAACATCCACTTTCTGGACCGAAATGCCAGATAAGAGATGATGCCTTTGCAGTTCTTGGCTATGTTTACTAATGTTTAAAACAGATTATACCCTGTGGCAGCCAATCACTGGGGGAGAGGAGACCGAGGAAATGCTTCCTCCTGTCTTTAGAAGACATTGGGGTTGGTTTACTTTTTTTTTGTCAAAGCCTAATTGAACAAGCTGACGTTATAAGCTGATTGGCTACCATGCACAGCTGCACCAGATTTTGCACTCTCCAATTTTAGTAAATCAACCCCATTGTCTCTTGTGTAAGAAAATGTTCCTGACTGTGCCACAATTCCATTCAACCTGGTACACAATCTTGCTGAACCTGCACAATTTTTTTTTAATGGAATAGTATGCTGTATGATTACAGTTTATCTACCGGCTACCACTGAGTACATATACCTGTAGTGTAACAAGACTCAGGATTGGCCAAAAGGCCAGACAGAAGGTGGCTTCAGCTTGAAATGTACTAACAGGGCTGCCTAAGAAGCAGTTTCGCTAAAGAGTCACTAGTTGTCAGCACAGTCTATGAGACACTCAGTAGAGATACGCAATCACTGCAAATTTCTACTTGCGCCTCTTTAGGGCAACCTTTTTTCTCACAAGGAGGCAGGTATTCTCTGATAGTCCAGGTGAGCAGCTGTAGGGATCCCCAGACCTGCTCTACAGGGTATTGACAGGAAGAGTCTCAGAGTGCGGAAACACAGGATAAGGGCTGCACGCACAGACCCCTCCTCTTTTTAGGCTTGACGCTCTGACAGCTGGCACAGTGTTCAATGTAGTTACTGGGGTTTGAAAGTATGTTGCATGCTCTGTTGCTCAAACAGAGGCCCGCATCCCTGGATTAACATAGGAAGACCAGTCACCTGGCAACAGCTCCTATGCCCGGTCACTGCTGTCCCGGTTTTAAGAGTGATAGGGGGCGCAACGCTGGATCCGATGCGCGTGGCCGACAGCTGCGATGTCCACCAGCCACTCGCGATCACTCCACAGAGAGCCAGAACAGGGATCTGTGTATGTAAACTAACAGATCCCCATTCTGACAGGGGAGTAGAGAGAGATCTGCTGTTCCTAGTGATCACAAACAGCAATCTCTCTGTACTCCTGTCAGTCCCCTCCCCCCACAGTTAGAAAACACCTCCCTAGGGAACATTTAACCCCTTGAACGACTCCTAGTGTTAACCCCTTCCCCACAGTAATCAGTGCATTTTTATAGCACTGATCGCTGTATAAATGTCACTGGTCCCAAAAAGTGTCCGATCTGTCTGACCTAGCCTCGCCCCATCTCTTTCCTGATAGGATGTGTTTGGTTTCAGTCCACCTGAAACCCAGACACAATATTCAGACAGCTATGTGACTCAGAATAGGGCCCCATAGGAGGGTGAGGGGGGCACTATGCACGCCACATTACTTTTCTTTGGAGCGCCCAAAGGTGTCCCAGGCCTGTTACAATCCTTTAGTGCAGGGGTCTCCAAACATTCTAAAGAAAGGGCCAGTTTACTGCCCTTCAGACTTTAGGGGGGCCGGACTGTGCCCAGTGGGAGTAAACATTGCCCGATCTTTGGTATTATTAGGGGAAGAAATAATTGGTGTCCATGGGAGGAAATGTGCCCAATTTTTGTTGTCGTTAGAAGAAACGATGCCCAATCGTTGATGTCAGCGGAAGGAATACTGCCCCATTGTTGGTGTCAATGGCAGGAATAATGACTCAAGCACTGGATAAAGGCAAGCAAAGGGCTGCAGTTTGGAGACCCCTGCTATAGTGTATACTAAAAGTATATATATTTTTGCTGTGTGCCGCTAAAGTGTCCGGGTTTGGCTTGAAGAAAAAATGGCAACCCTAGGGTGGGAGTAAGATCAATTTATACCCCCTTGGTGTGTCTAGGGGCACAAGGGCTTGTGGGAACCCCAAAGGAGCTTACTGCTGTATTTGTGATTGGTAAGTGAAAGGGAACTCTGCTAAACTGAACTATTAGCAGGGTAGGATGACAAGTTGTCTAATCTTCTACTTTGGTGGTTCTGGGTGTAGAAACATAATGAGGGTCTTGCATGACGATCTGTTGCTGACATTAATGCTAATCAGTTCACTGGATAGGGAGGAGGTTGGTTGGGAAAACAGCTTAGAAAACCTGCCCACAGAGGCTACTAAATGTTGAACTGTTGTAAATGGATGATACACTATATGGCCATGAGTTTGTATACATCCGACTATCATACCTTTAATAAATTGTTGGATATCCGCTTCCAAAACCATCTAACATCTTCAATTGTTTGTTTTTATTCCCATTCTACCAAAACGCATTTGTGAGGTCAGGTACTGATGTTGGATGAGAACCTGGCCTGTAATCAGCGTTCCAATTCATCCCAAAGGAGTCAGTAAGCTCATCAATCCAGGGGCTAGTTTTGCACACTTGGGCATAGTTTTGCTGGAATAGAAAAGAATCTTCCCCAAACTATTGTCACAAGTAGAGATGAGCTTAAAATGGTTCTAACAGTACAAGTTTTTTTTACCCTAATACATTCTCTAGATTTAGGTAACAAACAGGGGCGTTGCTAGGGGGCAAAAAGACCAAGGGCTACCTACCTACCTGACGCGCACTGACCTACCTGACATTCACTGACCTACCTGACACACATTGTACCTGACACATACGCTGAACAACCTGACATACACTGACCTATAGGGTGACCACATTTCCAAACTGCCATTTCGGGACACCGCCCTCCTTCACAAAAATGTGCCAATTTTAAAGGGTTATATGCAAGTAATTGGGCATAGTAGGGGTATGGGGGGGTCCGGGTACTGCCTTGGGGGGCATGTATCAATGGAAAAAATATTTTTAAAATTTTTCAGGAGCAGTGATCCTAATTATGCTTAAAGTGCAACAATAAAAGGCGAACACCCTGGGCTGAGAAATAGACAGTTTCCACCTGTCGGCTCATCAGGTGGCTGTGTCAGTTTCATTCGGGGACATGTGGTCACCCTACTGACCTACCTGACACACTGACCTACCTTCAGATGAAGCCACTGTGCCCCATCATATGCAGCCACCGTGCCCATGAAAAGCAATAAAATCAGCAAGAGAGAGAGAGAGAGAGTTCCCTTCATTGGAACTCAATCACTTGGAATGTCTGTTATTTTGGCCATATAGTGGGTGTGATGGTCATGTGTCCACAACCTTTTGATCATATAGAGTAAGTAGTCATATGAACATACACAATGATGAAGAAGGGCAAAAGTACCTTTCTGATTTAAGAATATAGTCAGACTGCAGTCTAAGACACTTCTGTCAACTTCCCAATTATAAGTCTCTTCTTCTTGCCAACTGGCTGTCTAGTTCTTCTTTGATTAGGCTGCTTCTCGGCTTTAGAGTGGTGCCAAGTTACCCCGGGACCTTTATCCCGACACTGACACCGTATAAAAAGTATCTCTCGTAGAAGGTCACAAGGGCACTTCCTGAGAATCAGATCTAGCTGCTTGGGGGTTAGGACCAGCTCGTATAAATACCCAATGTGTTTAATAGCAGTGATTAAACCACATTAGCAATCCTTGAAGGGATTTTCCGCTTTCAGATAATGGTACTTCTTTATGTTTCCCATGACCTTCTGCATAAATGACTAAATGACTGCTTTTCCTTTGACACATCCTTCTGAGTATCCAGCTCATCAGGACCCATTCACAGCACAATGTGGTGTGCTGAAACACACGTTTCTTTGTGTGTTAAGGCACATTGGGGGAGATTTACTAAAAGTGGAGAGTACAAAATCTGGTGCAGTTGTGCATGGTAGCCAATCAGCTTGTTCAATTAAAGTGGATGTAAACCCCAAAAAAATATTTTTTCTTTTTGATGTCACAATGTAGAGTATAAGATTCCCTATCATATGTGCCCAGTCTTGCCACACAGAGTTAATCCAGCTCTGAGCAATCCTCTTTTAATGTTCAGTGCAAATTAACAGAATTCCAGATAAAAACTTGCCAAATTATAAAGTCCGTTTCTCTGTTCTTGCTTTGTGTTACAGGTTATTTACATATCCTGGTAATATACAATGAACTTTGGATCACCTCATATTATGATAAACATAACATAACATATGATAAACATGTCCAAGCTCTAGATATGTAAATAACCTGTAACACAAAGCAAGAACAGAGAAACGGACTTTATAATTTGGCAAGTTTTTATCTGGAATTCTGTTAATTTTCACTGAACATTAAAAGAGGATTGCTCAGCGCTGGATTAACTCTGTGTGGCAAGACTGGACACAGATGATAGGAAATCTTATACTCTACATTGTGACATCAAAAAAAATTTTTTTTTTTTTTTGGGGTTTACATCCACTTTAAGTTTTGACAAAAAACAAACAAACTGGAAGCTGATTGGTTTCTTTGCACAACTGCACCAGGTTTGGCACTCTCCAGTTTTAGTAAATCAATCCCCATGCATTAGGCAGCCAATTCATTTAGAATATGTTGTTTGTTTATCTCAATGTGTGAAAAACAAAATAAGTCCTGCACAATTTTTGTAAAATAGCAGTGCAGAAGCCATGCAATGGTGCATTGTGGTGTACTACAGTGCAGGTGCATTGCAGGACAATGTAGACATGCGTTAGTGTATAGTTAGTGGCAGAACATCGCAACACACATATAGGGGTAGATTCAGATAGAATTTACGCCGGCGTATCCATAGATACGCCGCGTAAATTCAAATCTGCGCCGGCGTATCTACTTTCTGTATTCAGAAAGCTAGATACGCCGACATTAGCCTAAGATACGACTGGCATAAGTCTCTTACGCCGTCGTATCTTAGGGTGCATTCTCACGCTGGCCGCTAGATGGCGCTCCCGTAGTTTTCAGCGTAGAGTATGCAAATTAACGCCGATTCACAAACGTGCGTGCGCCCGGCGGTAGTTTTTTACGTCGTTTGCGTAAGTCGTTTTCGTCGTAACGTTGCTCCTGCTATTAGGAGGCGCAGCCAATGTTAAGTATAGACGTCGTTCCCGCGTCGAAATTTTAAAATGTTACGTTGTTTGCGTAACTCGTCCCTGAATGGGGCTGGACGCCATTTACGTTCACGTCGAAACCAATGACGTCCTTGCGACGTCATTTAGCGCAATGCACGTCGGGAAATTTTAGGGACGGCGCATGCGCAGTACGTTCGGCACGGGAACGCGCCTAATTTAAATGATCCACGCCCCCTACCCGGATCATTTGAATTAGGCGGGCTTGCGCCGGAGGATTTACGCTACGCCGCCGCAACTTTACAGGCAAGTGCTTTGTGAATCAAGCACTTGCCCGTAAAACCTGCGGCGGCGTAAGGTAAATGTCATATGTTACGCCGCTGCAGATTTGCCCGATTCTACGTGAATCTGGGCCATAAAGTGTGTTGCTGTGTGTTACTGTAATGCATGGTAATTATGCATGTTTTCATTACATGATAATATTCACCCCTCTATAACTTTTCTACATTTTAGTGTTACAACCTGAAATTAAAATGGATTTAACTAAAATTTTCACAGTTGATTCGTCAAAATCGTTTTTTCACTGAGACTTAAAGGGGTTGTAAAGGTTTATTTTTTATTTTATAAATGGGTTCCTTTAAGCTAGTGCATTGTTGGTTCACTTACCTTTTCCTTCGATTTCCCTTCTAAATGTTTTTTTTTCCCCTTTGTCTGAATTTCTCACTTCCTGTTTCTCCTCAGTAAGCTTGCCCCCATCATCCGAGTCGTTCTGTCTGGGGGTTAGCACAGCGTCTCCCCACAGGGATGTAGTCCCAAGGGAGGGGGTGAGCACGCTGACTAACCCCCAGCCAGAACGGCTCGGATGATGGGGGCAAGCTTACTGAGGAGAAACAGGAAGTGAGAAATTCAGACAAAGAAAAAAAAACATTTAGAAGGGAAATCGAAGGAAAAAGTAAGTGAACCAACAATGCACTTAAAGGAACCTATTTAGAAAATAAAAACGAACCTTTACAACCCCTTTAAAGTGTTTGTTACTCCAACACTTCATTATTCCTGATATATGCCTGCTGTACCATGTACTTGTATGAGAAAGCCTCCTGTTCTCTTTGTAATGCTTCCTTTGTGTGAAATCCCTGGTGTTCCTGTCAGTCCCTCTGCTTTCCTATTACAAACTGACCACACTAAGCAGGAGAATACGCCGTGGTCAGTTCTTTAGCTATGCTGGGAACTCAGGGTGCTCTCCTACAATGATCATACATGTCCTCACAAGCCACTGCTGCACAACCATTCACTGGGAAGATCAGTATGCTGCTGCTTCCCCTCCCCCAGCTCTTATGCAGCTGAAACAGAGGAATTGTAATCTCTTATAAAAAATATTTATATATTTATTTATAGCTATTCAAAACTGTTTTGCCTTTCATTTCTATTTTAACCAGATTGCCAACCGCCCCACACACATTTACTGCGGGCAGAATCATGTACCTGTATGTGATTCTGCACTCCCGGGTCTGGGGCGCACACGTGCGCCGCCAGTGAACCACGCCCATTGTGATTGGACACAGCGGGAGCCAATTAGCTAGTACGGTGGACACAATCTTCACCAGGACCCGCTGATTGTTCGGGAGACAGGCAGAACGGCGATCTGCCTATGTAAACAATAGCAGTCCCTTGTCATCGTTCTGTGACAAGGGAAGGCTGTGATCCTGTCCTCCTGCTAAGCAGGAAAACACAGATCTCTGCCTTTCCACAGTAAAAGCATGTCCCCCCACAGTTAGCAAGCACTCCCTAGGAACACAATTAACTCTTTGATCGCCCCTGATGTTAACCCCTTCCCTGTCAGTGCCATTAGTACAGTGACAGTGCATATGTTTTAGCACTGATCACTGTATTAGTGTCACTGGTCCCCAAAAAGTGTCAGTTAGGTGTCTGATTTGTCCGCCGCAATGTTGCAGTGCCGCTAAAAGTTGCTGATTGCCACCATTGCTAGTAGAGAAAAATAAATAAATAGAAATTCCAAAAATATATCCCATAGTTTGTAGACGCTATAACTTTTGTGCAAACCAATCAATATACGCTTATTGGGATTTTTTTTTACCAAAAATATGTAGCAGAAGACATATTGGCTTAAAGTGATGAAGAAATTAGATTTTTTTCAATTTTTTTATTGGATAATTTTTATAGCAGAAAGTAAAAAATATATATTTTTCAAAATTGTTGGCCTTTTTTTGTTTATAGCGAAAAAAAAAAAAAACGCAGAGGTGATCCAATACCACCAAAAGAAATCTCTATTTGTGGGAAAAAAGGACATACATTTTATTTGGGTACAGCGTTGCATAATCATGCAATTGTCAATTAAAGTAATGCAGTGCTGTATCACAAAAAATGGCCTGGTTATGAAGGGGAGGGTAAATCTTCTGGAGGTTAAACTTCCGGTGCACTTTTTTTTTTTTTGCAGCAGCAGCAGCAGTTTACTACCACTTTAAAAAAAATACATTGCTTAAAGCGGGGGTTCACCCAAAAATAAATTTTTAACATTACATTCAGCCGAGTTGTTCTAAAGACAATCGGCTGTTTTTTGTTTTTTTTCCCCCCATACATACCGTATTTTCACCGCCGCTTCCGGGTATGTCGTCTGCGTGACTGAGCATACCTATCTGATTGACAGGCTTCCGACCGTCGCATACTGCGCGTCACGAGTTGCCGAAAGAAGCCGAACGTCGGTGCGCAGGCGCTGTATAGAGCCGCACCGTTGTTCGGCTTCTTTCGGCAATTCGTGACGCACTGTATGCGACGGTCGGAAGCCTGACAATCAGATAGGAATGCCCAGTCCCGCAAACGACATACCCAGAAGCGGCGGTGAAAATACGGTATGTACGAAAAAAAAAAAAAACAGCCGATTGTCATTAGGACAACTTGGCTGAATGTAATGTTAGGCCCGGTACACACGAGCAAACATGTACGATGAAACCGGTCCGTCGGACCGTTTTCACCGTACATGCCTGCCAGAGGGCTTCTGTACGATGGTTGTACTAACCATCGTACAGAAGTCCGCGCGTAAACAATACGCGGGGCGTGTCCGCGTTGTCGCCGCGGCGATGACGCGGAGACGTGGGCGGGCCTGCCATTTAAAGGCTTCCACGCATGCGTCGGAGTCATTCGACGCATGCGAGGGACGGCGGGCGCTCGGACATGTACGGTAGGTCTGTACTGACGACCGTACATGTCCGAGCGGGCAGGATTCCAGCGGACGGTTTTAAAACACGTCCAGGAATATTTGCCCGCTGGGAAAAGGCCCGGCGGGCAAATGTTTGCTGGAATTCGGCCCGCTCGCGCCTACACACGACCGAACATGTATGCTGAAACTGGCCCGCGGACCAGTTTCAGCATACATGTTTGGTCGTGTGTACGGGGCCTTAAACATTTATTTTTTGGGTGAACCCCCACTTTAACCACTTGCTGACCACGTAACGCACATATATACGTCTGCAGAAGGGCTCCTGTAGGCAAAGCAATGTACCTGTATGTTGCTTTAAAAAACCCGCATTTGGGCAGACGCCCACCGAGAGATCCGTGACCGTGCCCACAGACTCGATGCCCGCCGGTGTCCCGCGATCGTGTCACAGAGCGGCAGAACAGGGTAAACAATGCATTTCCTGTTCTGCTTAGTGAAAGGACACTGATCTACTGCTCCCTGTAATCGGGAGCAGTGATCAGTGTTGTGTCACTGGTAGCCCAGACCCCACACAGTTAGAATCACTCCCTAGGACACACTTAAAGAGGAGGTCCGGTTTAAAAAAAAATAAGTCAGCAGCTACTAACACTGTAGCTACTGTCTTTTAATAAGGACACTTACCTGTCAAGGGTGCCCGCGATGACGGTCTCGGCTGCCCCGCTGTCATCCTCGGTGAGGTAATCAGGAAGGAAAGCTCTATTTGTGGGAAAAAGAGGATGTAAATTTTGTTTGGGTACAACACTGCACAAACGCGCAATTGTCAGGAAGGGGGTAAATTCTTCCGGGGCTGAAGTGGTAATATCGTAAAAAAAAAAAATTAAGATGCCGCTGTGCCTTTCTCGCTGCATACTGGCTGTACTTTTTCTTTTTTCTGAACAGGTTTATTGTTAAAGTAAGGTGTCCCTCTTTGCTAAGCTCCAAAGTCGGGAGGTATGCACGAGTAGTCTACGGGGATGCACTGCACAGGCGTGCATGTGGATTTTGGGTTAGGTTAGGAGGTGAGAGAAGATTGGCTGAGGTTTATGTTTTATAAGGTGAACCTATACTTTAAATATATCTCAGACACGAGGCCTTGTGACATTTTTATTGTCGTTTTCTGTGCAGATTCAAAAACAGTCCACAATCCTGACTCTAAAGCCAAAAAGGAGACCTCCATGCCTGATCTCACTTCCACCCTCCCACAGAACTCTAGGTCACATTCCCTCAATGGTTTGTGGAATGCGGAGTGATGTGCATTCGCAGAGCCTGAAAAGCACTGTTATTAAGGAAGCAGTTATCAGACCACTAAAACTCCAGGACCTCCTGCCATTTGCCAGCACTGAAGTACTATAGCAGATAGTCAGTAAATAGTGAGATTATAGACATGAATATAGGAAGGATAAGCATTGCATTACAAATAAGCAGTATTATGCTAAATACATGTGTCTAAAATCTCAGCAGTACAAGAGGATGTAGCTATGATAAATGGACAAAAAAGGCTTTTATCTGGGGCTCATCAAGATAGAGGGGCTCTAATGTCAGCTCATACTGGGTAATAAACATAAAATGAGATTGGATTTCCTTTGGATTGCTTTGTGTTCCATTAATGGTGACATTAATCACATCATAGTGGGAGGAAGTGAGTTCCTATAGGCAGAACTAGGCCATTTCTGGCCAAAGTTTAACGCTTGTGTGTACAACCTGCTGCCAACATTTGGTACTTATTGTAAGGGGGCCCCAGGAGCCATTAGTTAGTGTTCTTCCTGACTAGGTGTATACTCAGATCCATGATGGAAATATATTTATTAGACTGCTTCTACTTAAATGGTTAGATATCTTTTTGGTCACAGTTTCTTTCATACCTCGTTTCTGTACTCTACATTCCCTTTTCTATTTTGTGAATATATATTTTTTTTTTTGCTCTCTGATTTCTTCATAATGGATCTCATTTGGAAGGATATAAAATGTGGGAGCAGTCATTTTTAGGGGGCTATAGGGAACATAGAGGAGCACTGATCTGCAAACTGAATTTAATTGTGATTGCTAGCTTTCTCTGACCATCTCCTGTAGCATGCCCACGGGCTCTGGTCATCTCCTGTAGCGTGCCAAGTGGCTCTGACCATTTCCTGCCATATGCTCTTCATCTCTGACCATCTCCTGTAACATGCCCATGGGCTCTGACCATCTCCTGTAGCATGCCCTTCAGCTCTGACCATCTACAGTAACATGCCTGCAGTTTCTGACCATCACCTACCTGTAGCATACCCATAGAAAGTGACCATCCCTTGTAGCATGCCCTTCAGCTATGACCATCTCCTGTAGCATGTCCAAAGAACCCGACTATCTCCTGTAGCATGCCTTTCAGCTCTGACCATCTCTTTGTAGCATGCTCTTTGACCATCTTCTGTAGCATGCCCTTCAGCTCTTATCATTTCCTGTAGCATGCCCACAGGCTCTGACCATCTCCTATAGCATGCTTATAGGCTCTGACCATCTCCTATAGCATGCTTATGGGCTCTGACCATCTCCTATAGCATGCTTATAGGCTCTGACTGTCTCCTGTAGCATGCCAACAGGCTCTGACCATCTCCAATAGCATGCTTAAAGCCTCTGACCATCTCCTGTATCATTCCCTTCAGCTCTGACCATCTCCTATAGCATGCCCTTCAGCCCTCACCATCTCCTGTAGCATTCCCTTCAGCTCTGAACATCTTCTATAGCATGCCCTTCAGCTCTAACCATCTCCTATAGCATGCCCTTCAGCTCTAACCATCTCCTATAGCATGCCCTTCAGCTCTGACCATCTCCTATAATGCTCACAGGCTCTGACCATCTCCTGTAGCATTCCCTTCAGCTCTGACCATCTCTTGTAGCATACCCTTCAGCTCTGACCATCTCCTGTAGCATGCCCTTCAGCTCTGACCATCTTCTATAGCATGCCCTTCAGCTCTGGTCATCTCCTGTATCATGCCCATAGAACCTGACCATCCCCTGTAGCATGCCCTTCAGCTCTGACCATCTCCTGTAGCATGCCCTTCAGCTCTGACCATCTCCTGTAGCATGCCCATAGAACATGACCATCTCCTGAAGCATGTCCTTCAGCTCTGACCATCTCCTGTAGCATTCTTACAGGTTCTGACCATCTCCTGTAGCATTCCCTTCAGCTCTGATAATGTCCTGTAACATGATTGCAGTTTATTGACATCTCCTGTAGTATGTCCACCACCTCTAAACATCTCCTGTAGCATGCCTGCAGTCTCTGACCATCTCCAGTAACATGCTTGCAGAGCACATAACTTGATATTATGTACAGATACTGATGCTTTTCACCCTGACAATAGTTCACCTTTAATGAGAATACAGTGTGTATTTTTTTTCCATTTGCTAATGTAGTTTTAACTAAAAAAAACACACAGAGCAATCAAATGTTTTTAACATGTCTGTACAAATCAGATCGCCTGCCAATGAGGAGATATATTAACACAAAAGCATTTCTCAATAACTGCTACGGGAATACAACACAACCTACTGGCTGCCGCTTTGCGTCCACGTTCCTGCCTATTGCTCAATTAACGTCAATACATCATTGGATTAAATAACACATTAGTTCACGGTCTAATGGGGGAGTCTGTTTATTAAGTACTGTCATAAAGTCGTCACATTCCACAAAGTTGTTTAAAGGGGCCACCAATCTGGAAAAATATTTCCATAAACTCGGCTTATGCAACTGATTTTTTTTTAATTATTTATTAAACTTGAATAACAGAAGAAAATCATTTTTGTGACACTTTTGGCATCTTAAATAAATCAATGTGCTGTACAGAAAATTTACATACATTTTAACTGTATGTAAACCCAAAATCAATTTTTTTGTTTTTAGTATAGCAAACGTATTAGGTCTATTAAATTGCCAAAAACATAACCACGGTTCAGCTGACCCACCTTCACCAGCTCACCCACTCCAGCTCTATTGAGTCTAAAACCCAAGAAACTAATTATAAAATCCTGTCGCACTGTTATAGGGTGCCAGCTGATTTGGCACGTATTTACCCTTCTGTATTGGACCTATGCTGGCGAGACTGTGGCCACAGAAGCAAACTTATGCACATATGGTGGGAATGCCTCCAGATTAAACCCTTTTGGGCAGACATTAAATCCCAAATAAAAGAGATCCTAGGCCTAGACGTCCCTCTATCCCCGGTCCACTTCCTCCTACATGTCCTCCAGATCCCGATTAGTGGCTATAAGAGCGCATTGCCGCATTTTCTAAATCTACTGGAAACATTGGATAGCAACTTGTAGAGGTACCTTGGAACGCTTCAACATCATATGGGCACCCTGGATGTTCTACATGGCTGACCCAGGGCATGTACCCTCTAGTCTGGATTTGACGTTGTTAGAATTGGCAGAACCATGCCTTAGATCCCGCGGGGCGGTGGCGCTCTGACATCAGGAAAGCTTCCCTCTGCTCCCTCTGGGGATGGCCTGGCCCCCGTTGCGGCTCGCTCGGTACAGACTTAAGGACTCCACCTTTAATTGCAGGTAAGCTCAGACACCCCTCTTCCCTCTATTTCCCTATTTCTTCCCTACTTTTCCTTTTTCTTTTCTCCCTCCCCTAGTTCCTTCTCAATTGTTTACAGCCAAGAGGTTACACGGTTGTGGGCTGGTAAATTTTTTACTTTTGCACTAACTGGACTTATGGCCACAGTATCTTGGTGCTGTGGAGGGATCCCCCCTCATCGGGGTTGGCATCTTTTCCCCCTCCTTGCACCACCTGTTTGCCATAGGCATTCCCGTATTGGGCGGTGTGCCAGGGGAGGTTTGACGGAGGCTCACTTGGCACCCCTCTCCTGGCGTCACTGCCAGCGAGATGCCTTATACCCTTTCGAAGGGTATTGACTACTGTTATCACTGCCATATTGTGTCTGGAACGGATCAGAAGTGTCAGCCCTATACCATGGATAATTTGCAACTTGTATTGTCATTTATTTGTTCTTTAAATAAAGATTTTACAAAAAAATTGCCAAAAACAGCAAATTAAAGTTGCTCACATGGTAAGATGACATTACTGCAGCTAATTGCAAATAAGTGGTTTAACGTTGCCAGCCTATGGCCAAAAATGCTGTTGCTGGCAGAATCTTTAGAATCTGACACTTCCAGTTGTGTCGGATTCACAGGTTTTCTGGGTCCTTGTTGCTGTTGTGGCCATGAAAGCTTCCTCTGCATTGGCTACTTACACGGCCTTTGCTGAAGATGACCCTTTGAGGTCGCTCACATGTGCAGGATTTTTGAAGAGCGTTACAGTAGAAATGGCCATCTGTCTGCTGGCTGTCACTGACATCCAAAACAACAGAGGTTCCCAACATTAATCATAGAGCTTTTACCTACAATTAAAAAGAAAATTCCCAAAAACGTAGCCTAACTTAACTTTCAGCAGTTAAGTTACACAGGCGTTACATTTCTACCTAAGTGCCCGATCTTCAAAGCACTTACCTAGAAATTACACGCCGTGTAACTTAAGTGCCTCCGTCGCAAGGCGGTCCTCTTCTCCGGGGGGCGATTACAATTTAAATAAGGCGCGCTCCCGCGCCGGCCGTGCTGCGCATGCGTGTGACGTAATTTTCCTGACGTGCAGCGCGCAAACGTAATTTACGCCGGGCTTTTTCGCCGGGCAGAATCTGTGGCCACTTATGTTTCTGTACTTTAGACACCGGCTGCTCAGCAAAGCTCACGACATTGTTGGATATGCTAGAACAATTAAGCAGTCACAGGATGACCATGGTGCCAGCTTTGGCCCTAAACAGAAATGCTGGAGTTGTTTAAGCAATCCTGTTTGGACTACAGCCAGCCAGAGGCATAACTAGAAACTTCAGGGCCCCAGCGCAAGAAAGCATAAAGGAACCCCAGTAAAGGCCCTTCTCTCTGGGCCCGAGGCCCTTCCCACTGATCCTTTACTGCCATCATGAGGCCCTTTAATATGGTCCCACAGCTGGACCCATTCATATGTTCTGCAACGAGCCCCCTTCCTGCCATCTTGGAGCCTCCCCACAATGGTGGAATGCCAGGGCATATGCAACCTTTGCCATCATGGTAGTTCTGCCACTGGTGTCAGTATTTTTTTTATTTTGCTATTTTTTTTCAATACTTTTTACCATTTGATTTTGTATTTTATTGTTTATTATTTTTTACAATTTTTTTAGGAGCCCTGTTGGGGGACTTTGGTGAAATATCAGGAGTCTAAACAGATGTTTTACCTTTGAAATTGAGAAAAGAGAATGAGGACACAGCCCTCAATCTTTATCCCTGAAGCCTCAGCTGCACAGAATAGGGGAGCTGGTAGAGCTGCGGTAGGAAAAGGGGGGGCCAGGAGATTAGACAGGGACCCGGGGGCAGAAGGACCTGGACAGTAGGTGTGGCAGGGCAGACATGTAGAGGAATCGACAACTTCCATTATCCTGCTGCAGCCACTGAATGCCTGTGGGACGGAGAGAAGGAGAAGAAGGCGTTCAGTGGCTGCTAGAGGAAAATAGAGGGGATTGGTTCCTCTACATGCCACCCCCGCTGTCCCTGGCCACACAGCAGGGCCGGCCCTACCATGGGACCCGGTGGTACCTTTGTACCAGGCAGCACTTTCAGGGGGGCGGCAAATTGCTGCCCACACGCCATTCCATTCCGCAAGTACCGCTCTCCACTCCACTGTGGGGCTAATTGCCGCCCTACCGCTCCTTCCGTTTCGCTCTCCGCTCCACTGTGGGGTTAATTGCATGAATAGAGCCATAACAGGTCCTTTTTATACTCCTATACATGTAAACAACCATAACAGGTCCTATTTATATACAGGTCCACTTTAGTAATCATGATATAAAATAATGGATATGGGGGCATTTTGGTGGGCGTAATTTGTTTTGGGGGGGGGGGCAGCATTTTATTCTTGGTACCAGGCATCACAATGTCTTGGGCCGGCACTGCCACACAGGCCCCCTGGAGCATGGGGCCAGGTCACAATTGCGACCCCTGTAGTTAAACCCCTGCAGCCAGCTATTGGTTATGTGGTTCATAAGGACATAACCAATAGCTGCATATGGGGCTACAGGCAATTAGGCTGTCGTTTACTTGGCGTTTTTTTTTAGCAAGCAAGTTTTCTCTGAAAATGAATAGCACCGCAGATAAATTTCTCGATATGTGGACTTGCCAGGTTTAATGGCGTGCAACTAAACACAAAAGCAAGTTCCCAACCTTGCATTAACACATTTTATGAGGCACACTGTAATACATGAAACTTTATACAATAACAGAATACCAATTCTTTGCCCAAGCGTTAAAAGTTTATTTGCTCCTCTTGGGATAAATGCTCATATACATTTTATGTATTTTAAGATTACTATGTTTTAATATAGTTAAATATTGTATAAGCTTAGAATGTTTCTAGAACATGCAAAAAAAGGATAGATAGATAGATAGATAGATAGATAGATAGATAGATAGATAGATAGATAGATAGATAGATAGATAGATAGATAGATTGTACGGCCAAATGATTGCATTCAGGTGTTTCCAGTAAAAAGGTACCACAGCACACAAAGACATTTTAGACAATTGTGTACTTCTGAGCTTTTGACAACAGTTTGGGGTAGTCTTTATCTGTTTCAGCGTGACTATGCCTCTGTACACAAAGCCAGATCCATAAAGACATGGTTTTATGAGAAGAAAGGAACTGCCGCTCCAGGTGAGTGCACTATGCAATCAATGTCCTCTCAGAAGCGTGGGTGCAGGCAATGCATGGAGCAAAATTAGATGGTTTTGGTAAACCTGAAGAGAAAACCATCAGGAAAACTGATAGTGTGTATGGGGCTTAACAGTGCTCAGTAGGAGGAAACAAATGTTCACATAGTCCCAGTGTCTGAAGGACTCTGCTAGGCGCTTTGTACTATGAACTACTTCTGCTTCAACATTGTGTCTGACTGCACAGTACTGAGACAAGAAGGGATTATACCATAAGATGCAGTGTGCAGCAGGCCCGGGGGCCAGATGCGGACATTGTTTGCATTTATCTGGCTCTGGGGCACTATTCCTCCCACTGAATCCAAAAATGGAGCACTATTTCACCCACTGACACCAAAGAAAGGGCACTATTGTTCCCACTGACACGAATGAAGGGGCACTATTCCACAAAATGGCACCGGTGGAAGGACACTATTCCACCCACTGACACCAATGATGGGACACTATTCTTTCCACTGACACCTATAATGGGGCACTATTCTTTCCACTGACACCAATTATGGGGCACTATTCCTCCCACTGACATTAATGAAGGGACACTATTACTCCCACTGACACCAATGAAGGGACACTATTCCACCCACTGACACCAATGAAGAGGCACTATTCCACCCACTGACACAAATGGAGGGGCACTATTCTTTCCACTGACAGCAATGATGGGGAACTATTCTTTCCACTGACACCAATGATGGGACACTATTCCACCCACTGACTCCAATGAAGGGGCACTATTCCACCCACTGACGCCAATGAAGGGGCACTATTCCACCCACTGACACCAGGCTCGATTATGCAAACTCCCTCTACCTCGGACTCCCAAAATACCAGGTTGTTCGTCTCCAAGTCGTCCAGAACACGGCGGCACGACTGGTAACAGGAAAAAAACCTGGGAATCAATCACTCCCTCCCTGAGATCCCTCCATTGGCTGGCCGTAAAGGACCAGATCACATTTAAGGCCCTCTGCCTGACGCACAAATGTGTACACGGAATCGCCCCCCAATATTTAGGTGAGAAAATAAAATACCAAAACCCCAATCGCGTTCTTCGATCAACTAACCAAAAACTACTACAAATCCCCAAGGCCCGCTACAAAACCAAAGGAGAACGAAGATTTGCAGTCCAAGGACCTCGACTGTGAAACGCATTACCAACTAACATCTGAACGGATTTGTAGCGCTTTACAAGTTATTCACTCACTCACCAATGATGGGGCACTATTCCTCCCAATGACACCAATGATAGGGCACTATTACTCCCAATCACACCAATGATGGGGCACTATTTCTCCCATTGACACCAATTATGGGGCACAACTTCACCAACTGACATTAATGATGAAGCACTATTCCTTCCCCTAATAAAAAAGACGGAGCATAGTTTACCCCCACTGATGCCAGGACATTTTCTACTGCCACTGGCCACAGTTGCCACCCTAAAGTCTAAAGAACAGTATACTGGCCCTTTGTTTAGAACGTTTAGAGGCCCCTGCTCTATACCATAATAATTACAATAGCTAGGACTGTAAATCTTTATCTTCGGGGTTAAACAGTCATACAGCAATGGGAATGCAAACAAAACATACTGCTGTGCTACTAAACATAAACATGTTTCAGGTACTGGGACATTAGAATAAAATATTTGCATCTTAGAGCCCATTCACACAGGGGCAACACGACTTCCAGCATGACTTTGGGAGGCAACTTGGACACGACTTGAGTATGAATCAGGCAACTTACAAGTCAACTTCAAGTTGCCTCCAGGACAGTACAAGGCAACTTCAAGTCGCCTCCAGGACAGGAGGCTTTGCAGTGGCCAATCAAACAACAATCAGCTCTGTGGGAGGGAGGGGAGGGAGGGGTTTGTCTGAAAAATGTATGTTATCTTCCTGTATTGTTGCTTCAGTTAAGACAGTGATCCGACTTCTGAGGCGACTTCCATTGAAATCAATGGGTACAAGTTGCCTACAAGTCGCCTAGAAGTCGGATTGAAGTAGTACAGGAACCTTTTCTGAAGTCGGAGCGATTTCAGTAGTGTGTATTAAGACGGCTCTGTGACGAGATCCTTTCTCGCCCAGTTCTGCTCTCCCGACACTCCTCTGCTACCAGTGAGTCAGCTTGCAGATTGCAGCGTCTGATGGTCCAGTCATCCAAGGTTCCGGGGTCCGAACTACAGCTATGTGCCGTTCAGACCCATTAAGAACAAACACCAGGCAGGCTGTATGTAAGTTCAAACAGGACTCTTTATTTTCAAGTACACAGCACACTTTTATACAGAATTTTGGAACATACCACTCCCAACAACCGCTTTCCCATTGGTCAATTGTAAAGTATATGCAGTCTTCACTCAGGTCCTCCTTGACCATGCAAATGAGGACTTGAAATAGTCAACAGGGATTGGTCCAATAGCTTGGATAGAAAGACTTGTGTATTGAGACAGAAGCCCCAGGTGGTAATCAATGTACACAATAACCAGGTCTACTTAATTACTACCTCTGAGAGGTTACATTCCTTTTAGACAATAGAATGCTAATTCAATACAGCTGACATGCTTCTGACCTTTAGAACAATACAAAGTCCCTTAGCGTAAACACATACATCTTCAAACATACATAATAGATTCAATTAACCTTCAATCCCCAATTCTAGCCAGACGGACTGTCTCCGACACCCGCTCTTAACCTGCAGAACACAATAAAAGGTATTTCACAAGCTGGTTCCACTTAGCATTTCAAAAGCCGGTGTCCTTGCATTGAATGTCCCTCTCCTGTGTAACAGATGTCAAGTAGAAACACTTTAATATCTCAAGATCCATGACAGGCTCCCATTCACTTCCATTCATTTTTTCGACCACGTGACTTAGAGCAACTTGGGGTGACTTGAAGTCGGATCCGAGGTCGTCCCAGTGTGAACCGGCTCTTAGGAAAAGGTAGTCTTACAAGTCACAATAACATAAATATAAAAGGTGAGTTACAAGCGCAGAACCAAAATAAGTTTATAGGATGGACAGACTTTGTTTTTTCTTTTATTTGGATCGGAGTTCCTATTTAACAGACATGCACATGCAATAGCTTTTGCATGACATAAACCTTGCTCGCAAATGAGCATCTTACGTGATAGGTAAAGCTTTTTCTTCTTTTATAAGGCTAACGTGTCCTGTTTTTAGCATCACAACTACAGTTCATTAATCTTTAAGACTTTTTTTTTTTTTTACTTCCAGTGGAGATGTTAAGTGGAAACTAAAGTCGAGCTGAATTTTCCACATTCAGAAGAATGGCACGATCCTCGGGGAGACAGTAAATTGAAAATAAGGCTGTTGCAGTTGGCCTACAGGATGTGCCTGTGAATGTCGACATCTTGAAATGGTGAAAAAATCTGTTTGTGCCCATTCATAGAGAGCGAATGGTTCAGAACGGCGGCCGGCCCCGAGGGTAATGGCAGCTAAATGGGGGAGAGAAGGCAGGAAGATAGGATGGATTTGACATAAGCGTGTTTAAGTGAGCTGAAGGCTTTCTCTCCTCCCCGCGGTTTAATTGCACACTCCACTGGGCTCCAACGAGGGGGAAAAAAAAATGAATCTCTCTAGTTTTTACTTCTGTCTATAACAACTTTTAAAACAGGTGTGAAAGCAGAGAAGATATTTCAACTTTTTTTTTCAGGAGAACCGCAAGACACAAAATGCACCCTAACACATTTGTAAAGTATATTTAAAGCCTAAACATTTTTTCTAGTTTTGGATAGAGAACGGTTAGAACCCCTGTCAAAGTTTTTCTTTAATGTCCCATTGGGGAGATTTTCCTTCACTTCCTGTGCTGGAGACGCAGCAGGAAAAAGAGAAAAGTTGAGAAAGAGAAATGGAGCAACGTGAGACTTTAAATGAGGCACGCAGTCAATATGAATATCAAATGATTGGCATTTATTATGTGTCAGATTTGAACAATAATACATAATCCTGATTTATATCGCAATATTTAATCTATACTGTGTACATACATAAAAAGAATGGGAAGTTAAGAGGCGTTATACCCATAATTCTTCCCTATGGATATTCATGCTTTTTATGTATGTATATATTATTATTATTTAGATACTTATATAGCGCCGTCAATTTACGCAGCGCTTTACATATACAATGTACATTCACATCAGTCCCTACCCTCAAGGAGCTTACTTTCTTCATGCAAGGAAAATCTCTAGATAACAAAAAAATGTGGGTACCCTAGAGCAGTGTTTCTCAACCTTTTTCCAGTTGGGGCACCCTTAAAAAGTATTTTCAGTCTTGAGGCACCCCAGTCCAAGGCTTGGTTCACATTACGGTGTGTCGCAGAACACGCGCAAAATCACGCCCATTCCTGACACACAGACAAATTCTCTGCTCTTTAGGGGTACCATTAATTCTTAATGATACCCCCACACATTGGAAAACGTGGGGTGCTTTTGCTGCAGTGCAGTTTAAAAAAAAGGTTGGCGACTTGTTTTCCTGCATTTTTGTGGGTACGGAAATGAATGGACTGCCCTACATGCAGCTACACAGATGTGAACCAAGGGCTTGTTCACATGTCATAGGGGCGGTAAAACCACATGGTTGAGCTGTTTTTACCACCCCCAACTTCTCCACCTTTAGCTGCAGAGGCAGCAGCTGATGGTGTTCACATGCTGTGGCTGCAACTGGAGGTATACCGAGGGTGAATGGGGCTGCACTTCAACTACCCTGCAACTGTGTGCATTGCATGGTTGCGGTGTAGTGATGCTGCATTTACGGGCTTAAAACAGGTGGTAAAGAGGCAACATAGTTCCTCTTTACCGCCTGTCAAATGCCTCTTAAAAGCAATCTGTGCATGGATTGCTTTTCAGAGGAGTAGCAGTCCTTGCTTCTATCAAACAAGCCCTACAAAAGCCCTTCTGATGGTACAGGAATGGGAGGGGGGGTGTCAGGATTAAAAGTAACATACACACATACATACAGACACATGCTTACACGCATAAATGCATGCGTGTGTAAATACATGCTTACACACGCATAACAAACATGCTTCCACACATACATAAATACACACACACACACAGACAGACACTCACATGTGCACACACACACACAGACACATGTATAAAGCAATTTTAAAATGAATCTAGCTTCTAGCTCAGTACCTTTCCAGATTCCTCATTCAGCCGGGTACTGCACTCTAGGGGGAAGCAGAGAGCACAGCACACTCCTCAGCACTTTACTTTCACTTTTGAAGCGGATAGAGCTTCTCACAGTTCGGCAGGAGAGCTCATCTGACAGCCTTCTCTCCACTGACACCGCGGCACACCTGAGAACCTCTGACGGCACACCTGAGAACCTCTGACGGCACACTGGTTGAGAAAGGCAGCCCTAGAGATCTAGATCTAGAGCTTTTACCCTGGGATCTAGAGCTTTTCCTTGCAACACCAAAATGACGTCATACGCTGGGCGGGATGTGTGGCGCCGATGCGCTGTGAGCGTAACCCCCGACATCCCTATCCGCCCTTGAAAGGGGTGGGAGAGAGGACGACACTAAGGCGGTGCACAGAGCACATCGCAGCTCCCGATCAGGCAGGCACATGGATGGCAGATATCTGCTCCCCCTCCCCCCTGAAAGGTGCCAAATGTGACACTGGAGAGGGTGAGGAACCGGAAAAGCGGAAGTTTCATTTTTGGGTGGTACTTTTTTACCATTACTATTCCTTTATATAGGCTTTTGAAGTTTACAAATGCAGCAATTTAGAAATTGGAGGAAAGGTTTAGCACTAGGAAACATCTTTTGAGAGATAAAAAGTGCATTTTATATACTACAACTATATAGATCAGACCAAAATGAGGGACAAATGAGGAGGAAAGAGGGACGGAGGGACTTTGTTTTAAATCAGGGACAGTTGGGAGCCATGTGCATCTTTTGTGTTACAGGTGTAAGTTGTTTTAGCGTATTGACATAAACTGAGAGGCCCATAGAAGTAATCTGTTTTTATGCTCTGTCAATAAATAACAACATGTGAAAATTGCACCAAAAAAAGGCATCCTAACGCTTTATAAGGGTTTTGCATTTCTTTAGATCGACTAAAGGTTTAGGGCTCTGTGGATTCAGGTTTTCAGCTTCTGTGTTAATTTTCCTATTGTTTGAACTTGATAGACATGTCTTTTTTCAACCTAACTGTAAATATGTAACATAGCGGTGGAGCCGGTCTTAGGGATACATTTGGGGTAAGGGACTTGTCTGCAATGCCAGAAGCTCCACGCTGAAACGAACACGCTGTACAAGGTGTTATATGGCCAGTCTAGAGGCAAACAAGGCTTGGCGGTGTCTCATTTTATCCAAACAAATGAAATGGGAAACACCCCTAATGCAAACCTACATTCTTTTAATATACTTAAAAAAAAAAAATTCTTCCATCTGAAAAAAGAAAAGTTTATGTATATTTTTTAAACCTTCATAATGCTGCCAGCCAGACCAGTGGTGAAGAACTTTTTTTTAACTTTCCAAGAAGTTTGAAAGTGAAAATAACAAGTATAGTAGCCTAGCATTATTAATATTTTTCAACATGCCCAATTATATTGGAAACAGTGGCAAGTTCTTCTGAAAACACTCAGACCACCAACTGTCAGCAGAGCTGCCTATTAGCAGGAATCCGCCTTGGCCGGCTCTGCAGAATGCCCTGGCCTAATTTCCACATGATCAAGAGCTTGTGGTTAGGCGCTTCAATAAGTAAAGGCTTTAGCGCATAATTTTCCCGTGCCCTGCCAGCGTAGTTTGGTAAAAACCAGAGTGAAAAAGCTTTTCCTTTGAAACTGAAAGTAGAAGGAATGAATAAATTGCTTGCTTTGGAGGCCTCGTTATTGCGATGTCCTCTCCAGGACCACCAGTAGGTGCCCCCCCTGCAGCCGCCCACCCTCACTTCTGAGGAGTTATAACCTTCATCAATGTTGGTTGAGCTTGTTGCCAATGGAAAGGCAGTCTGCCAACTTGCAGAGTGAGACTTTTCTGGGCTCTGCACCTTTGCACAATCTAACAGAGCTATGATGGGTGCAGAACACACAGCTGATGCTGGTGAGGTTTATTAAGTCAAATTTATAGTAAAGAATGGGTGCTGATTTTTTGCAGCATGGGACAATGGTTAAAGCTGATTGCCCGAGACACAATGCAGACTTTAGCCCACGTTCACACTGGGGGCTGGTTTGAAATCATGAAGGAACTACTTTTGGGAATCAGTGCAGCGTCGCACCGATTTTAACAGTACCATTGCCAACAATAGGATCCAATTTAGCATGCAACGTGACATGTCACATCGCATGCCAAAATGGCTTTATGTAAATGTGGGCTTAAAAACTTCCAGCTTAATTAATTTGGCTGCCAATTCTGGGCAGTTAGTGCTGTGATCCATGCATCCATGCCAAACCATATTCTTGACCACCACTGCAGTAGGCATGTGCATTTCGTTTCGTTCCGAATCAAAATTCGGACAAATTTTTCATTATTCGGACATTCGAATGCATACGAATTGCAATATTAACGAATTTATCGAATCCGAATGAACGTTTTTGATTCCGAAACGAAAACTCCCGGACGAAATTCGATCGGAATTCGAAAAAAAAAAAATTCTATTCGAATTGAATTCGAAAAAAAATTCTATTCGAAAAGAGACTATTTGTTTTCGAATCGGCTCGAAATATTTTTCGAAAACGAACGAATTCCGAAAACGGTCTAAATATTTTCGAATTCGACCGGATTTTTCGAAATTCGGTCAAAAACGAACGAATTCCGAAAACGAATTTAACACATGTAACGAATCTAACTTAACTGATTAATTAAATAACGAATGAAAACGAAACGAAACAAAACACATTTTTCCCTTTTGCACATGCCTACTCTGCAGCATAAGCAGCACATGTACTCTAAGTCAATGACACACCCCAGCCTGCAGATTGGCCATTACTTTGCTCTCTACTTTTGTCATCATGTTTACTACCAAATCCATATTCATGCCGAGTGATACTGTACAGGCAATTAGAGATTGTGACTAATATTAAAATAAAGTCAGCAAAGCTACATTTTAGTGAATAGATAACTGCATTATTTGTGTTTATAATGTCTGCCTATGGTTAAACTTTAGAAATGTAGCCAAGAGCCAGCTAATAAACCCTGCAATTCAGGAGACACTGTGCAGCATCGTTGCTGTGAAGCTGTTGCCTCCTAGTGTTTGGCCTGGACTCTATGCTGTCACTTCCTGAATGCAGAGTGACTGAGCTCTAAGTGCAAAGCAAAGCACCTTGGGATGTGTAGTTCAAGAAGCTGAGGTTTTACCTCTAGCTGGACTGTTTTGAACTACAACTACCAGCCGGCTGGGAGAGAAGAACAGACTGATGGAAGAGAAGATCAGACTGCTGGGAGAGCTTATAAAAAGGTTGTGCTCAGCCTAGATCGCTCTCTTGGATCTGCAAGCAAAGACTCTGAGGGTGCTGTGGCTGAGTCACGGCCTGTGCAAGGAAGAGTCATCGCGTGTGTGTGTCTAAGGGGCATCCAATGCCCACATCTACCTACTGTTTGGCGGGAGCCTGAAAGCCACTCCTGCTCAATCCACATCAGATCCAGGTGGGCCACGGAGTAACAAAAGCCGGGCACCATCCCCTGAGCCAGAACCCTGAGGGGAACCCTATAAAGCCTACAACTTTATCATCATCAGTTACAGTATCGGTGAGCGGGCACTTGCCCATCTACTCCTGATAGACACTGCATGCAGACAACGTTGTCTCTTCTCACATTGCTTATGCCTGTAGAACTCCATGACACAGTACACCTAAGCAAACAGACACTTTGTTCACTTGGCACCAGAGCATCACAGGCATACCCAGAATCTCTTGTGTGTTAGAATGCACCAGTTTGAATGCTTTGCTCTGCCATTCAAGATTTCTTCTAATACAACTCACCTAAGTGTCAGGCCTCGTACACACGACCGAGTTTCTCGGCAAAAAACAGCAAGAAACTTGCTGGTGTTTTTTTTGGCCAAGGAAACCGGTCGTGTGTACATTTTCCTGACGAGGAAACTGTCGAGGAACTCGACGAGCCAAAAAGAGAGCATGTCATCTTTTTCCTCGACGGGAATGGAGAAACTTGTCTCGTCGAGTTCCTCGACAGCCTAAAAAGGAACTCGACGAGCAAAACGATGTGTTTCGCCCGTCGAGATCCTCGGACGTGTGTACGAGGCCTCAGCTGAAGATCTGAAGACTTCATCTCTTTGAAACGGACCTATAATTAGCCCCTCCCCTCTCCCCCCCTTTATTTATAAGAGATTTATTTCCACATGCACATAGAGCCTTGATTTTGCTTGGAACTCTGTCTTTAACAGAGGTTAAATTCTACAAGTTAAATAGTTTGCTGAATGTTATGCCATTACTCACATTGCTTGCGCCTGTGGGTGGAGGCACAGGAGGGAGTGGTCTGACAAAGTCATTCCCCTGCCCTCCTTCTGCCTATTCACATAGGCCTCATATGCCTAAACAAGGTTGCTTTTATATTATTCTTCTCTATATTTTGTCATCAGATATTATTTTCTGCTATTGCTACTTTTTACCATCAGCGATGCTTCACCTGAGGTATTTCTATAAAGTGCAAGTTTATGCTGTTCACCTTTTAAGGCTCCGTTCACATCTTGGCATTCTGAATCCCGGGCGGGAAATGCTGCCATTCGAAATGGCGGCAAATTGCGCGAAGCCCTTGCAATCCACGTCACTTCCAATGGCTCATCGGCCGCGGTACGATTTTTGCATGATTCGTTGGACGACAATCACGGTTGTACTTCTTTTGGGCAACAGGCATCCCATGATTCTGTTTGTGTGATTTTACCACATTTGAACGGAGCGTTAAAGTCTCTATTGCACCAGTAAACAAAGCTTCACTGTTTCACTAGATTTGTGTGTGTCTCTGATTACCAGTATTATTGGTAATAATGACTGAACCCATGGTGTCAGAGGTGTCGGAGGCGGAGCACTTGCAGGGTCAGGGCAACCAGTGAGGTACAGATTCTACCAGAAGCCCTCGAGGGTAGCGCTACAGAAATGTCCTATCTGTGATCAGGGCTCATTTTAAAGCATAATTCCAGACCAAAGTTTTTCATTCTTTTAACTGCTGTCTGTATATGCATTGAAGCGAACCCCTCATCCCCCCCTTCCTTCTCTGTTACAAAGGTACAGTGAAAATAGAAGAAAATTACCATAAAGTAAGCAGAAATGCCAGTTTTCTTTCTAATTTGGAGCTTTCCACCTCCTATATATTTGACATATTTTAGATTTCTCTTCTCTTTCTGTCCCAGTGACAACTTGCTCTGGAATATGAAGTGAGCATGAAATAGCAGGTAAACCTGACAAAGGTTCTAAACTTTCCCTGCTCTGTCCAAAAATGTTTTGGCTAGAGTTTCACTGCCATTGTTGGCCTCCTACCCAGCTGTCATGCTAATTCTATGGCTTTAATATTTTCTGATTCACCAGGGGCAACAAGCTCACATCGAACATTTGTTGTCGGAAATTCCGACCATGTATATGCGTCATTAGACTGGATAATAAACAACCATACTTTGAATTTTTGATTTTGTTTTATTAAAAATACATTTACCTTGTACCTGCTACTGAACCCCCCCAGAACAAAAAAAAATTCTACGGATCCTGTGATTCACTCACCTGGAACAAATATGCAGATCAGGAGTTAGGACTTCACTCTGATGTCATTGGCTTCATACTTGTCCAGGGTCACTGACCCTGAACGTATTCAGGGGATCAATATAACAGCTAGGTTCCCAAGGACCATCAGGTGGCTAACATTGGTAGAATGATGACAGGGAAAAAATAAATAGCTGGATAGCCGCACTCCAAATATATACTTTATTGAAAATTTAAAATCAAGGCATCAAAGATAGCTACTGACATGTTTCACACCAGACACGGTGCTTAGTCATAGCTCATGGAATGACGTCAGCATAGGTGGTTCGGGTACCAAATATGGCCAAATGCATGTTGACACCTGACCATCGCACCCATAGAGGTTTGTTGGACATTACATTATGAAACCATGGACGTTAATATGCAGTTGCCCCAAAATCCTCCCTCCCCCCACACACACACCATTGCAGCTATACAAGTCTCCATTCCTTTCAAAAGGCTTTTTAAGTGTGCCTATGAGAAATTGTGCCCGTTTAGCCAAAATAGCATTTTTGGGGTCAGATACTGATGTTGGGTGAGAAGACCTTCCTCTCAATCAAAGTTTAAATTTATCCCAAAGGTGTTCAGTGGGGTCAAGGTCAGGACTTGGTGCAGGTCACTTGAGTTACTCCACATCAAAATCAAACTATGGCCCAGATTCAGAAAGGATTTATGACAGCGTATCTCCAGATACGCCGTCGTAAGTCCAAATCTGCGCCGTCGCATCTATATGCCTATTCAGAAAGGCATTTACGTTAGAATTCCTCCAAGATACGACTGACGTTAGTCTCTTACGCCGTCGTATCTTGGGTGCATATTTACGCTGGCCGCTAGGGGCGCTTCCGTTGATTTACGCGTTGAATATGCAAATGAGGTAGATACACCGATTCAGAAACGTACTTGCGCCCGTCGGATTTAGCTACGTCGTTTACGTAAGGCGCCGGTCCGGCGTAAAGTTACCCCTGCTATAGGAGGCGCAGCCAATGTTAAGTATGGATGTTGGGAACAGCGTCGAATTTTACACGTTTTACGTCGTTTGCGTAAGTCGTCCATGAATGGGGCTGGGCGTATTTTACGTTAACGTCGACTAAGCATTGAGCGGGCGTAATTTACTTTGAAAATTCGACGTGATACTGAGCATGCGCGTGCATGCGCCGTTTCGTAAAGCGCGTCATTTACGTGGGGTCACCAATCATTTACATACAACATGCCCCCTACCAGCCTAGTTTGAATTAGGCACGCTTACGACGGCCCATTTACACTACGCCGCCGTAACTTAGAGCACAAGTCCTTTCTGAATACGATACCTGACGCTCTAAGTTACGGCGGCGTAGTGTATCTGAGATACGCTACGCCCGCCTAAAGATAGGCGATTGTTTCTGAATCCGGGCCTATATCTTTATGGAGCTGGCGTTGTACACGGGGCACAGTCATGCCGGAACAGAAAAGGGCATTCCCCAAATTGCTACTACAGGGCTAAACGTGTACAGTTGCCCAAAATGTCTTTGCATGCTGTAGCATTTGCAATACCCTTCACTGGAAGACCCAAACTCAATAATTTCACATTCCTACAGCCATATAAGTAGATGTGATGGTCAAGTGTCCAAAAACTTATGACCATATAATGTATTACTCTCATGGCAGGTTCTCTTTGTTGTGTTCTCCCTTAAAACTAAACAGTGTTGACTAAATCATTTACTAGCAGTGCCATTATCAGTACTATAAATAAAAAATAACTAATTGGTTCTATGAACATTTATTCAGTAGAACTTCATTCATTGTTTCTGGCGGGCTGCAGTCAGAGGGAAGGCTCCACCTCCATGTAATAGGTGCAATGTAAATGAGAATTTTATTACACTCGTAAAAGTTTTGCAACTTCCCCAAATTACACAACCAACTCACCAAGGGTTGTAAAAAAATTTAAATGATATTTATACAAAGCTCTGATGAATTAGCTGCACGGAGCCACGTTCCTTCTTGTATAGCTGAGAATTCTCTCACTTTCTGTGCCACATGGTGGTGTGAGAACGTTTCAACTTTCCTTCATTTGTCAGCTCTCTAATAGAATAATTTAATGTTGATCAGATGTGTGCACTGCATTTCCATCTGCTCTGGCCAAATTTGGTTTTTAAATAAGGAGAATAACTTTTTTAAGTGTCTGAATCTTTTATTTTTCAGTTCATGTTGGTATTTTAAAGTGTACTCGCAGTTTAGAACTCTATTTATTAGGGATACACTGTGCCATTTTTTTTTACGAGTAACGATACTTTTTTTTTTGGTACTCGTCGATATCAAGTGCAACTATTTTGTCTACACTTCAGCTGTCAGCAATTGTACAAGGCATTGAAAAGTTATTTACAAATTAAATAAATATCATTTTTTTTTTAGCTTTTTTGAATGTGAAACGTGTAAATATATGTCAAAGGTGTAAAAATATTAAAGTGGAGGTTCACCCAAAATATACATTTTTAACATTAGATTGAGGCTAATTTTAGTAAGCAGAATCGGGTGTTTTTTTTTAAATGAATGTAGTACTTACCGTTTTAGAGATCGATGTTTTCCCGCCGCTTCCGGGTATGGGCTGCGAGACTGGGCGTTCCTATTTGATTGACAGCCTTCCGACGGTCGCATACAGCGCGTCACGAATTCCCGAAAGTAGCCGAACGTCGGTGCGCAGGCGCCGTATAGAGCCGCACCGTCGTTCGGCTTCTTTCGGCAACTGGTGACGCGCTGTATGCGACCGTCGGAAAGGCTGTCAATCAAATAGGAACGCCCAGTCCCGAAGATCATACCTGGAAGCCGCGGGAGAACATCGATCTCTAAAACGGTAAGTACTGGATTCATTTTAAAAGGAACACCCGATTCTGCTTACTAAAATTAGCCTCAATCTAATGTTAAAACATTTTTTTGGATGAACTCCCGCTTTAATGAACAAAGCAAATTTTTATTTATTTATTAATAGTTTATAAAATAGAAGTGAACAAAAAGAAATCAGCAAGAAAATAAAAATTATATGAAGACGGGGACTAGGGAGGTAATTAAGGCTTGATTAGAGTAAATTTAGGGTTAATAAGGGGTTAAACAGACAAACTTTTAATAAAAAAAAATTAAAAATAATAATATTTGTTTTTTAATCAACAGGTTGCTTTAACCCGACTTTATCTGCAGATCGAAGTTCATTCCTTTGTTTCAGGCTGAGCAATGTTGTTGATAAACATTGCCTGGCTGCTTTTTTTTTGACAACTCCAATTGCCAGGACTTTGTTTACACTTCAGCTGTCAACAGGGGAACCCCACTGGCAGCTGAATGAGTCATTGGTCGATAAGAATGTGGCATCCCTGCTCCTTAACTACTTGCCGACCTGCCGCCGCAGTTCTACGGTGGCAGGTCGGCTCCCCTGCGCGAGAGCCCGTACAATAACGACGGCTCTCTAAGTGGCCATTAGGGGCGCGTGCGCACGCCCCCTGCTCGTCCCTGACTCCCATGCGGGTGCCCGGCAGGCGCGATCGCCGCCGGGCACCCGCGATTGCTCGTTACAGAGCGGGGACCAGGAGCTGTGTGTGTAAACACACAGCTCCCGGTCCTGTCAGGGGAAGAAATGCCTGACCGTCTGTTCATACAATGTATGAACAGCGATCAGTCATTTGCCCTAGTGAGGCCACCCCCCTACAGTTAGAACACACCCAGGGAACATACTTAACCCCTTCCCCGCCCCCTAGTGTTAACCCCTTCCCTGCCAGTGGCATTTTTATAGAAATCCAATGCATTTTTATAGCACTGATTGCTATAAAAATGCCAATGGTCCCAAAAATGTGTCAAAAGTGTCCGTCATAATGTCTTTTGAAGATGACTTCCCTCATTTGACTGTGGGTTGTACTTATAGGAGACCGATGTGTGTTCCCAGTACAGAGGAACACACTTTGGGCCAAATCTTCAAAAGAGATACGCAGGCGGAACTGCTGTTAAGCCTGCGTATCCCTGTGCCTATCTTTGGAAACGATCCTCAGAAGGATTTTTCCAAAGATAGTCAGAAGATCCGACATCTGTAATAGACTTACACTGTCTAATCTTAGGATGCAGTACCGCATCCGCCGCTGGGGGCATTTCGAGTCGAAATGCTGGCTAGCGTATGCAAATGAGCACTTAAGCAGATCCACAAAGCTTTTAAGCTTTGTGTTTTCTGCGTAAGTTACGATTTGCACGCGTTCAATTAGGGCTGGTTTTACAATGTGTAAAGTTAGTACACCATGTAAAACCAGACCTTTTTTTCGATCGCCGCGATTTTTTTTTAAATTTGAATTTTTTTTCCCGGCGCGTATTTTTTTTTCACCCGTCGCAACTTTATTGTCCCGTCGCAATCCACAACGCCCGGCGTAAATTACGTTCGCACGCTGCACGTCGGGAAAAATGACGTCACACGCATGCGCAGTACGTCCGGCGCGGGAGCGCACCAGATTTGAATAGGAATCGCCCCCTCGAGGAGACGACCGCCTTGCGACGGAGGCACTTAGGTTACACGGCATGTAATTTCTAGGTAAGTGCTTTGTGGATCGGGCACTTAGGTAGAAATTTAACGCCTGTGTAACTTAACTGCTGAAAGTTAAGTTAGGCAGCGTTTTTGAGAATTTGGCCCACTGGTCTTCTCTCCTTGTAAGTCCCCTCCCCCTACAGTTAGAATCACTCACTAGGAAACATATTATTAGTGTTAACCTCTTCCCTGCCAGTCACATTTACACAGTAATCAGTGCAGTTTTATAGCACTAATCGCTGTATAAATGTGAATGGTCCCAAAAACGTGTCAAAGGTGTCCGATGTGTCCATCGGAATGTCACTGTCACAATAAAAATCGCAGATCGCCGCCATTACTAGTAAAAAAATAACAATGAAATAAAAATGCCATAAATCTATCCCTTATTTTGTAGACGCTATAAAATTTGACCAAACCAATCAATAAACGCTTATTGCTTAATTTTTTTTTTGTACCAAAAATATGTAGAAGAATACGTATCGGTCTAAACTGAGGAAAAAAGGTTTTTTTTTTTTTATTGTGATATTTATTAAATCAAAAAGTAAAAAATATTGGGCCTGATTCCCAAAAAAGCTGCCTAACTTAACTTTCAGCAGTTAAGTTACACTGACTTAAAGTTTCTACCCCCCCCTCTTAGACCTCTTCCCGACAACCCTTGCCGTTGGTTGTCGGGGTCTGCGGGCGGGGGCTTATCGGAATCTGGGAGTCCCCTCAAATAAGGGGGCCCCCAGATACCGTCCCCCACCCTAAGTGAATGGATATGGGGTACATCGTACCCCTACCCATTCACCTGGAGGCAAAAAGTAAAAGTTAGTAAACACACAACACAAGGGTTTTTAAAATAATTTATTATTCTGCTCCGGAGGCCCCCCTGTCTTCTTTATTAGCTCTAATACCAGGGGGGGCTTCTTCTTCCACTCTCCGGGGGTCTTCTTCCACTCTCCGGGGGGGGTTTCTTCTTCCGCTCTCCGGGGGGGGCTTCTCCGCTCTCCGGGGGTCTTCTTCTATCTTCGCCGCTCTCCGCTGTTGACTCGGCGCACCCCGGTTCTTCTGCAGCTGTCCGGTGCCTTCTTCTTCAGCGCTGGCTGCCTGCTATCTTCGTGTGTTAGCTCAATTACTAACAGGCAGCCGGCGCGGTCTTCTGTGACGTCAGGTTCTTCTTCTCCCCTCTTCCGATGTTGACTCGTCGCCTCTTGTCACTGCAATGATGGAAGCGCGCCTTGCATCCCATTTATATAGGCATCACCGTCCCATCATGCTCCGGTAGGTACCCACGTGGTGGGTGCACGTGGGTAGGCACCCACCACGTGGGTACCTGCCGGAGCATGGGGGGCCGGTATCTGGGGGCCCCCTTATTTGAGGGGACTCCCAGATTCCGATAAGCCCCCGCCCGCAGACCCCGACAACCAACGGCAAGGGTTGTCGGGAAGAGGTCCTGTCCTCATCAACATGGGGACAGGGTGCTCTGGGGTGGGGGGGCCCGCAGTGCGCCCCCCTGCCCCAGAGCACCCAACCCCCCCATGTTGAGGGCATGCGGCCTGGCACGGCTCAGGAGGGGGGGGTCGCTCGCTCGTCCCCACTCCCTTTCCTGACCGGCCGGGTAGCGTGCTTTGGATACGGGTCTGGTATGGATTGTAGGGGGACCCCTACGTCAAATTTTCGGCGTAGGGGGGGTCTCCTTACAACCCATACCAGACCTAAGGGCCTGGTATGCTCCTGGGGGGGGAACCCATGCCGGTTTTGAATTTAAAAATTGCCGTGGAGTTCACCCTCAGGAATGCATACCAAATGCCGTCGCTTGAATGGGCCTTTACAAGGTGTGACTAACTTTCCACATTGTAAAACCAGCCCTAGTTTTGCGCAAGCAAATTCGGAACTTACGCAGAAATCACAATGATGAAATGCTTTGTGGATCTGCTTAAGTCCTCATTTGCATACTCAAAGCTGCATTTCAATGAGAAATGCCCCCAGCGGCGGATGCAGTACTGCATCCTAAGATTTGACCGTGTAAGTGTCTTACACATGTCAGATTTTCTGCCTAACTTTGGAAAAAGCCTTTTGAGGATCGTTTCCAAAGTTAGGCACAGACTGAACAGCAGTTAAGTCTGCGTATCTCTTTTGGGAATCAGGCCCATTGTGTTTTTTTTCAAATTGTCGCTCTTCTTTTGTGAGGTGATCAAATACCACCAAACTAAAGCTCTATTTATGTGGGGAAAAAAACCCATAAAGATTTAATTTGGGTACAGTGTTACATGACTGCACAATTGTCATTCAAAATGCAACAGCGCTGAAAACGAAAAATTGGTCTGGGCAGGAAGGGGGTGAAAATGCCCCGTATGGAAGCGGTTCATTTCATCTTCCCTATAGAGAAATTTTGTTGAAATCACCAGAAATTTTAATTATGTTCATTCTTTTCCTATTTTATAGTATTGACATTAACGATCTAAAATATACTACACATTATATCCTGCAAGAGCTATATCACTGCTCTCCAAATGTAAGTAATATTGTTTGGAGGTGTGGCATCATATCTTGGAAATATGTCTTGACAATCAACATTGGATTCACTGCAATTTTTTTTTTCCAAGGCACGCAGTACCAATACGTTTTGTTACAAGTCCACATAGACTTTCTCTCCAACACCTACAGTACAAGCTTAGTGTTTTACATTGCACTCTTGCCTCCTGTCCGAACACATACAGAGATATAATATTTCAGCTGTAAAATTGAAAATGAAAGATTTAATACTAATTTTCATGCCATAAATATCAGCGTAGCACTCTACTTATCTACCGGCGTTCTCACTCTATAATATAATGCCGACATATGTAAACCATATGTACCGAACTGCCATGGGTCTCAAGGAGCCATGCACTTTATGTACATGTCTATTAAAAATAATAGGTCTTGCACATGTACACTTTTATCCCCGGATGAGAAGGACGACTCGGCATCTGGAGCGCTGCTGTTCTCCGCTCCTATACAAAGATTTGCAATTCGCATAATGGGAGCAAGGCTCCTGATTGAAACGTCAACCTCCACAGGGAGTGCTGTGTACGAAGGAGTTTTCGGATGCCATTATTATGTTATAATGACTGCTGGAACAATGAGGGGCCTTTCTTGTGTGCGAGAAATATCTACTTGTGCCTCTTTAGAATAAGTCTTTTAGAGCTGTAATAAAATTGGTACACCTTTTTACAGGAGAATATTAATAAAAATTATCTTTAGATTTTTTGGGTGCATGATTGTATAACTTTTTCGACATGCTCCTTTGATGTAGGAATGAAAATTTTGCTATTTGTAGTGACTGGATAGTAGTTGCCAGCAAATCCATTATGATGTCACATTTGTAAAAATGTTATATTTGGAGAATGATGGTATCACACATGTAACATACATAGCTTTTGGTTGTATAATCTATTGGGCATATTTATGTGTAATGATAAGTTCTCATTTCTCTTAAAGAGACCCTATCCCCAGACTTTTTATTTCAACAAATAGAACTTTCTTTTGGTGGTAATTGATTACCTCTGCGGTTAATATTTTTTGCTCTATAAACAAAAAAATTGCAAACATTTTGAAAAAAAGCAGCAATATTTTTAACTTTTTGCTATAATAAATATCAAAAAAATATATACATATTTTTTCCCCCTCAGTTTAGGCCTATATGTATTCTTCTACATATTTTTGGTAAAATACGCGTATATTGATTGGTTTGCGCAAAAGTTATAGCGTCTACAAAATAGGGGATAGATTTATAGCATTTTTAAATGATCTTTTTTTTATTAGTAATGGCGGTGATCTGCGATTTTTTTTATCATGACTGCGACATTATGGAAGACACATCGGACACTTTTAAAACTATTTTGGGACCATTGTTATTTACACAGCAATCAGTGCTATAAAAATACACTGATTACTGTGTAAATGTGACTGGCAGGGAAGGGGTTAAACACTAGGGGGCGATCAAGTGGTCAAGTGTGTCCTAGGGAGTTATTCTAATGGTGGGGGGGATGGGCTACATGTGACATGACAGAGATCACTGCTCCCGATGACAGGGAGGAGTAGATCTCTGTCATGTTGCTAGGCAGAACAAGGAAATGCCTTGTTTACATAGCAGCTCCATGACACAATCGTGGGCACCCGGCGGACATCTAGTCCGCGGGTCCCGTGGGCATGGTCACTGAGCACTCGGCAGCGTGCACCCACTATGCCATAATTTAAAGGGGACGTACCTGTATGCCCATTTGCGCAGCCGTGCCATTGTGCCGACGTATATCGTTGTGCGCTGGTCGGCAAGGGGTTAATTGTATTATTGAATTTAGGCATGTAAATCTACACCTAAATCTTAGATGTGATGTCAGCGGGCCCAGCAGACTCCAAGTTGTCAGTCAAGGTAAATTCTACAGTATTCCTCTTTGTTGCTTAGCTACATAATATTTTATGAAAAGGAAAAACTACGCAAGCAAAGATTTAAATTATTTGATTTATCTGTGCTTTTACCTACAATTTTTTTTAAGTTGGTGATAGGGTCTCTTTACATTTTAGCAAAAGTTGTAAGATTTCAGAAAAAATGTTTTTTTGGGAAAAAAGAATGCCTAAAATAATTTTTTTCAAGCTAATTTTGTCTAAGGGAATTAAAGGGGAGTTCCAGCCATTTGTATGTTTATTAAAAGTCAGCAGCAACAAAAAGTGTAGCTGCTGGCTTTTAATAAACAGACACTTACCTGCTCCAGCGCTCCAGCGACGCGCCGGCCGGGGCACCGCTCCTCACCCCCCCTCCCCGGCCGGCGTCTTCATTCTCAGTGTGAGCACCCGGTCGTGACAGCTTTCGGCTTCACGGCCGGGCACCCACTGCGCATGCGCGAGCGGCACTGCGCATGCGCGAGCGGCGCGGCCCGGCGCCGTGTAATTGGCCAGGAGATCGCCTAGGACCTGTGACGTGTCCTAGGCGATCGCCTACAGCAGCCCCTTCCTGAAGGCGATTAAGCTTAGTCGCCTACAGGAAGGAGGAAGTGGGACAGGAAGTCCCACTCTTCCTGAAGCCCCCACTCCCCCCCAAAAAAAATTACATGCCAAATGTGGCATGTAAGGGGGAGAGGAGTGGGATAAGAGGAAGTTCCAAATTTGGGTGGAACTCCTCTTTAAGGAACCAAATCAAGATAGTCACTTCTGCGAAATTTCCCTGATGATGAAATCCGTAATTCAATGGGAATATATATATATATATATATATTGATAGGGAAATTAGGGCCTATTGATTACTCTTAGGAAATTCACCTATTATCTGATTTTTATATTCCCCCCATTCTTTATGAGCAGCGATATAACAGCGGGGGGGATTTACTGATTACTTACCATTTATTAATAAATATTAATCTGTATCTAAAACCACAACTGTGTTTGCTAAGTTCTAAACAGTAAGGTGTAAAGGAAAACATAGATATAGTAGAAAGAGGAGGCGGTGGGGATGGGATGGAGGAAAAAAAGAGGAGTGTAAAAAAATGGGGGGTTATCTCAGGTCAGGGTTTTTACCGGTGCTAAGTATATGTATACGGTACGATAGCTTAACCACATTCCCAATATCGTTCCGTGGTCTTAAAATGAGACCAGCAGGACCACGGAACTGCAAATTTATGTAGGTGTTCATGTGAGATGTGTATTAGCTTTTCCATCGCGTCGATTCTGTTCAATCTAACAAACCACTCTGCTACTGTTGGGGTATGCGTTGATCTCCAATGGACTGGAATACATAGGCGTGCTGCATTTACCATATGCATTGCAAGGGATTTATGATAATCTCGTTTGGGGAGAGATGCAGATTTCAAATTTTATGCAAACCCCATTGAAGTCAATGGAAGGGAAAACTTGAAGCTCAATTCTCTCCATTTAGCAAATAGGCAAAGGTTTGGTAAACAAAGGGCACATGGAGCTTGGTGGAAATTTAAAAAGTGTTTGTCGCTAAATGAAATCTATCTACTGGCTTGGTATAAATATTTAAAAAATAGTATGGGGACCCCCAAAATTAAACAAAGGGGATGGGGAGCCTGTCACTTCCAGGAGACATGTACCAATGCAAAAAAAGCTCTTTTGTTGGGCTTAAAAGACAACATTAAAAATACACCATTTCTTTAAATACCATGCTCAAGGACATCTTTAACTTGCACATGGGTAACCAATAACTGCGCACCCACCAGAAGCAATCAGTTGCTAGGGTGCAGGTAGGGCTGGCCTGCACAGTGTTCTTGGTTGCTAGGATGCAAAAAGCACAGCAGGAAGTTGACTTCTGCAATAACAGCCAGAGGTTTGTGCAGGTCCGCAATCTCTGCAAACTAGAGCATGCAGAGTTACAGTGTATGCAAACCCTTCATGGCCGTGAGTGCAAAGCTCACCTCTAATTATAAATATTAAAACATTTAATAAATAAAATAAAAAAATTAAACCTAAAGTTAATATTGTATCAAATAGCAATAGGGGTTAATTATTATTAAATATTTTAAATAAAGAAAAATCTAACTAATCACCAAAAAAAAACAGTCACTAAAATCTCATATAATCTTTAACATGTTAATGGCATACAAAATATATATATTTTTTTAATTTACATCTTTCATTAAAATATTACTTGGTGATCCTCAAAAGGGTCCATATTCTGGCAATTCATGTTATGCCGTTAAAATGTTCTGTTTCTTTCTCCCAATAGCTCTTCTGCATTTCCGCTCTGCTTACATTGGAGACTAAAAGTAACCATGCTGATACGGATTGTACAGAAATCCATCATTATCGTTATCAGTAAACCTGTCCAGAATAATGATGTGTAAGTGATTAGACTGAGTGCATGTAGGCAGGAAGTGGCTGAAGGAGATCACTAGTGCCGAGATGCAAAGAAGGTGAAAATGTAATTAAAATGAAAAAAAAACAAAAAAACAATACGTATAATTATTATAGTTATCGTACATTCATTAAACTAAATGTCATCCAAACATGGGGTTTAGTTTTACTTCAAAAACATAATTTGTGGTACTACTAACTAATTAGTAATGAAGGGTAATTAATCAGTTGCTTGTATAGAATCCAAAATAAAGAATTCATATATTAAGAATAAATGATTAATAAAAATATTCTCGGTTAAAAGCAGGATTTAGACGCCCAAGTATTAAGAGTTGAACAGAAAGCTGAACACATAGTAATTTGCTATAGTTTGGCCAAAAGTCTTAGGGGGAAATTGCTCATAATCCTATTAGATAAAATTAGGGTAATTGTTGGGGTTTAGGCTCCTTTCACGCTTGTGCGACTTGTCATGCAACTTTGACATCAAAGTCACATGACAAGTTGTTCCCCATGTTTTTCAATGATAACCATTCATATATGTTCGAATTAAAATTGCAGCGACTTCAAAGTAATTCATGCACTACTTTAGTCTGACTTTTTTTCAACTTGAGGGCCATAGACTTCAATGTTAGCACTCAAAAGTTGCATGAAAGTCATACCTGAATGTTATACAATGCTACAGTTGTGCAACAGTTGTTCATTATCACTGGTCAAAGCCAAAGACGTATTCAAGTTGCATCCAACCACATTTGCACTCCAAAGTCGGAGCAACTCTGGAGATGTCTAAGTGTGAATAGAGCCTTAAATGCACTTTAACCACTTAAAGACCAGCCACCGCAGTTGCACTGCGGCAGGTTGTCTCTTTTGGGCGAATCGCCATCATTGGAGATTGGCCGCTTAAAGAGCTCTAGGGCGCCCGCGTTGCAACACCAGTGCCAATGCGCGTGGCCGGCGGCCACGATGTCGGTCAGACATCCGCGATCGCTCCTAAAATAGACAGAATGGGAATCTGTCAATGTAAACAGGGAAGGAGAAACAGACCCGCTGTTCCTAGTGATCAGGAACAGCGATCTCTCTCTTCTACCAGTGTCCCCACAGTTATAAACACCTCCCTCTGGAACACTTGATCACCCCCTAGTGTTAACCCCTTCCCTGCCAGTGACATTTATACAGTAATCAGTAGATATTTTTATCTCTAAACGCTGTATAAATGTCACTGGTCCCAAAAAAGCATCAAAAGTGTCCACCACAATGCAACAGTCCCGCTAAAAATCGCTGATCACTGCCATTACTAGTAAAAAAAATAATAATAATAAAAATGCCATACATTTTGTATTTTGTAGACGCTATAACTTTTGCGCAAACCAATCAATATACGTTTATTGCGATTTTTTTATCAAATATATATAGAAGAATACACTAAACTGATGAAGAAATTTGTTTTTTACTTTTTCTTTATTACTTATTATAGCAAAAAGTAAAAAAATCTTTATTTTTCAAAATTGTCAGTCTTTTTTTGTTTATAGCGCATAAAAACACAAAAACAAAAACGCAGAGGTAATCAAATACCACCAAAAGAAAGCTCTATTTGTGGCAAAAAAATGGACGTCAATTTAGTTTGGGTACAGCATCGCACGACCGCGCAATTGTCAGTTAAAGTGACACAGTGACGCAAAAAATTACGTGGTCATTAAGGGGGTAAAAACTTCCGGTCTTTAACCACTTCCAGACCGCCGCATGTATATGTACATCGGCAGAATGGCACGTACAGGCACATTGGCGTACCAGTACGTCCCTGCCTAGACGTGGGTCGGGGGTCCGATCGGGACCCCCCCCGGTACATGCGGCGGTCGGATTCCCGCGGGGAGCGATCCGGGACGACGGCGCGGCTATTCGTTTATAGCCGCCCCGTCGCGATCGATCCCCAGAGCTGAAGAACGGGGAGAGCCGTGCTTCACTGTGGCGGCTGCATCGATCGAGTGATCCCTTTTATAGGGAGACTCGATCGATGACGTCAGTCCTACAGCCACACCCCCCTACAGTTGTAAACACACACTAGGTGAACCCTAACTCCTACAGCGCCCCCTGTGGTTAACTCCCAAACTGCAACTGTCATTTTCACAATAAACAATGCAATTTAAATGCATTTTTTGCTGTGAAAATGACAATGGTCCCAAAAATGTGTCAAAATTGTCCGAAGTGTCCGCCATAATGTCGCAGTCACGAAAAAAATCACTGATCGCCGCCATTAGTAGTAAAAAAAAAAAAATAATAATAAAACTATCCCCTATTTTGTAAACGCTATAAATTTTGCGCAAACCAATCGATAAACGCTTATTGCGATTTTTTTTACCAAAAATATGTAGAAGAATACGTATCGGCCTAAACTGAGGAAACATTTTTTTTATATATGTTTTTGGGGGATATTTATTATAGCAAAAAGTAAAAAATATTGCATTTTTTTCAAAATTGTCGCTCTATTTTTGTTTATAGTGCAAAAAATAAAAACCGCAGAGGTGACCAAATACCACCAAAAGAAAGCTCTATTTGTGGGGAAAAAAGGACGCCAATTTTGTTTGGGAGCCACGTCGCACGACCGCGCAATTGTCTGTTAAAGCGACGCAGTGCCGAATTGTAAAAACCCCTTGGGTCATTTAGCAGCATATTGGTCCGGGGCTTAAGTGGTTAAGTGGTTAAGGGGAAAAGTGCAATAATTATTCAAAATGTTCACTGAAATATTTTTGTATATTGTTTTGTATATTATATTATCTATTATTATAATATATTTCCTCCTGAAACACACTTTACTTACCCTTTTAGTCTATTCAAATTAGCAACTCATGAAAGAAGGAAAGTTGTGAAGTATGAAATACACAGTAACAAATGCATAAAACATATAGAATGTCTGAGTTACCGGTCTTGACTGTTAAAGCTGTTGAAAGTGAAGTATGAGCAGCCTGCAGTTTCAGCATGGTACTCATTAACTGGAAAATTGGGCCCCGGAGGCTTCTAATAGGAAATGTAATGACACTGTACTTTAATTTATTTTATTTTGTGTTGTTGCGCTTGACACATGGAAGGAAATGCAATATGTTTTCCTAAGGAAGTGTAAATTTCCCCACTTCATCCATTTGAAATCCTCATCCTGGGGCTCCCGGAGCCCAGCGAGGAGTTTGGAACGTTCGGTGACTCTGCAGTCATCCCCGTAGAGAGCGGGGTTTAGACAGAAAACCTGATGTTTCTTCCTAAGTATGAGGAACCGAGAGCGTCGATTAAGGAATTGAATTTCATACGGGCCCATCATTTGTTTTCGCAGTCCTTTTACCGCGTACGATGAAATATTAGATGCAATCGGAGCAAGTGACCCGAGGAATAGAGCTATAAACTAAGAAACAGTCATAGATCGGGGGCAGGATTGTGAGCACAGAATAACTCACAGCAGTTTAAAGCTGATCTCCAGGCAAACATCTAAATACACCAGTGAAATCCATATAATTGAGGTGTTTTATCTGCCAAAGGATTTGTATTTCTGTCTACCCAGTCCTGAGATTTAAACAGCTTTAAAGCCTTGTATGGCAGTTAGGAAGCACTTGCAGGTCTTGCCCCTCCCCCAGCCTGTGACTGGACAGTGAAGGAGAAGCAGCAGACTGATGAGCTCATCTCTCTGTCACTCTGCTCTCTCCCCCTATCGGCACGTGTTTTGTTAGCATATTACTGCAGAGTACTGCAACACAGCTGACTGGCTCCTTGTGCTGTTTCTTTTCTGCCCAGCTCTGCTGTACAAGGGATTGCAAGAGGTTGATTATTATTATTATGAGAGCTTTTTTTCTCAGAAAATAGGTGCAGGAACTCAACCATGACCCTGCTCAGATTTCACAAACCGTAGAAGGGTCTTAAAGGGGCATTAAATACCAGGATTGCATTACATACAGAGTGCAGAGTTCAGGGGGGTTACACACAGAGTGTAGAGCTGTCACTTGTAAACAAAGAAACCAGACTTCTGTGTTTACAAGTGATTGTGGTGAGCAGGCACCAAAGGGTCTGAGCCAAAGGTGGTGGAACTGAGTTCCCCCAAGTTCCCCCTGAAAAAAAGCATTGATTATTATTATTATTATACAGGATTTATATAGCACCAACAGTTTACGCAGCGCTTTACAGTATTAAAAGGGAGACAATACATTTATAATACAATAAAATACAAGAGGATTAAAGGGGTTGTAAAGGTACATTTTTATTTCCTAAATAGCTTCCTTTACCTCAGTGCAGTCCTCCTTCACTTACCTCATCCTTCAATTTTGCTTTTAAATGTCCTTATTTCTTCTGAGAAATCCTCACTTCCTGTTCTTCTGTCTGTAACTCCACACAGTAATGCAAGGCTTTCTCCCTGGTGTGGAGTGTCGTGCTCGCCCCCTCCCGTGGAATACAGGAAAGTCAGGACGCTCTCTACGTTGCAGATAGAGAAAAGAGCTGTGTGTTAGTGGGCGTCCTGACTCTCCTGTAGTCCAAGGGAGGGGGCGAGCACGACACTCCACACCAGGGAGAAAGCCTTGCATTACTGTGTGTAGTTACAGACAGAAGAACAGGAAGTGAGCATTTCTCAGAAGAAATAAGGACATTTAAAGCAACATGGAAGGATGAGGTAAGTGAAGGAGAACTGCACTAAGGTAAAGGAAGCTATTTAGGAAAAAAAATTACCTTTACAACCCCTTTAAGAGGGTCTTGCTCAGAAGAGCTTAAAATCTAATAGATGCTAAGTCAGATATAGTTACTTAGACTGCTTGTATTTAAAAAAAAACTAAATGAAGGATATATTTTAATTAATTGGATTAATTGGTGTCTTTACTATCTGCATTGAGTTCAGCTTTTACTATGTAAATGATCCCTAAGAGAGACAACTGCTGAGCCCTTCAAAACGGTACATATTCATTAACACAGCACAGTAGTAGTTAGTACCCTGACTTAAATTTGGTATCACCTCCTTGCAAAAAATTTCAGCAGAGAAAGTTCCCGATTTAAAAAAATTCAATAAACATTTCTTGACTAGGAGAGATTAGATTGGTATATAAAGATCAAGATTAGACAATGATCAAAAAAAATCAACATTTTGTTATCCGTTTGCTGTTCCGCCCCACAGCAGTTCTACTGTTACAGGGCGGCAGATGTGTGCTGGATCAGGTATACAGTATATATGTGATCCTGCTTTTTTGCATGCAGGGGGCGCACGTGCCGCAAGCGCACCACTTCTGCTGTAATTATTCACAGCAATAACCGATCTGCGAGTGCCGGGTAATCCATGTCCACCGACATCTGCCAATCGTGAGGAACAGTTCTGTTAACCCTAATGACAATGAATGGGTGGCACAGTGGTGTAGTGGATAGCACTTTTGCCTAGCAGTAAAAAGGGTTGCTGGTTCAAATCCCAACCACGACACTACCTTCCTGGAGTTTGCATGTTCTCTGTGTGCTTCCTCTGGGTACTCTGTTTCTTCCCACACTCCAAAAGACATGTTGGTAGGTTAATTGGATCTGTCTAAAATGTCCCAGATGTCAAAATAGGGGAGGGGTGGGGTGGGAACGGGATGGATATTTTTAATTTTTGCAACTAACTTTTTGTACATAAAATGCACTGAGTATAAAATATGGATTTGTATTTTTTCTGATGTATTTGTATGGAAACAATAAAAAAAAGTATTGGAGTAAAAAAAAAAAAATGTCCCTAGTATGTGTATGTATGAATGTGAGTTAGGGACCTTAGATTGTAAGCTCCTTGAAGGTGGGGACTGATGTAAATTGGCGGCACTATATAAGTACTGTACCTGAAATCATAGGTGTGCGCAGCCTATTGCATTAGGGTGTGCACACCAAAGTTCAAACACACATGCGTGTGTAATATACCATAAATGGCAGTAGGGCTTTGTCAGCAGGGAAGAGATCAGTGTCAGTAGTTTATCTTTATTTGTATTATATGTATTATTCTTTTTTTACAAATTTATTTTTATTATTATTTTTTTTTTATATATATATATTTTTTTTAGGAGCTCTGTTTGGGGGGGGGTTTGGTGAAATATCAGTGGTCTAAACAGACCCCTGATGTCTAACTTTTGAGACAGAGAAAGGGACTGAGGACAGAGATTCCCCAGTCCCTTTCTCTGCAGCCAGGCAGCAGGGGGAATCTGCATAGTACAGGATGATTAGGGTGTGCCCAGGCACACCTTACACCCTATGTGCGCACGCCTATGCCTGAAATAAATAATCTTTAATTACTGTATTAGTGTCACTGGTTCCCAAAAAGTGTCAAAAGCGTTAGGCAGGATTCACACCTATGCATTTTTAGTGCATTTTGCACTACAGTCCATTTAACATGGTTTCCTATGGAACACGTTCTGTAGTGCAAATCTGCAAAATGCAAAAAGCGCTAAAAATGCATAAGGTGTGAATCCAGCCTTAGTGTCAGAATGTGGGCCACAATAAGTCGCGCTATAAGTTGCTGATCGCCGCCATTACTAGTATATATTAAAACAAAATCCGTAAATATATACCATAGTTTGTAGTCGCTATAACATTTGCATAAACCAATCAATATACGCTTATTGTGATTTTTTTTTTTCACCTAAAGCATATGTTGCAGAATACATGTACAGAGGATATTGTCCATATTTATTTACTAATTCTTATGTTTTTTTATTATCTTTATTGCTGTTTGTTTAATCTATTTTTTGTAATAAATGTATACTTTTTATATACTTCCGCTTTGCCTTTAACCACTTAACACCCGCCCGCCGTCAAATGACGGCGGGCGGAATGCTCTATTGTTCCGACAGGACGTCATATGAAAAAAAACTAAAACGCAGAGGTAAACAAATACCACCGAAAGAGAGCTCTATTTGTGGGAGAAAGCTCCTTTCCCCATTGCAGGAAATTACTGAAAGTCAATATGACAGCAGAAGCAGTTATCATAATGAAACCACTTCTGTGTAATTATTGCTGTTTCATATATTCATATATATATATATATATATATATATATATATATATATATATATATATATATATATATATATATATCAATGGTGTGGCTTTGATCTACATATGACATCACTTAAAGAAACCTTACACACTATCATGTATATTATTATTTACTTTTTAAAATAAAATAACCCTCACTTAGAGATTATTTTTTATTAATTATTCAGGATTTGTATAGTTGTAGTACCAACAGCTTGCATAATGTCTAAACTCACACCGCTCAAACATGAGTTGGCTCAAACGGCATGATCTCCTCATGCTGGGTGCTCGCCCTGTCAGCAGCTTTTCTCTCGGGGATCTGTGAGAACCGAGCCATCGACAGTGTTCGGTGGCTCGGTTCTCAGTGTAGAGGCACTGGGGGACAGATGCTCCATCCACCGAGGTAAGTATGATTCGAAAAAATAAATTTGAACCCATACTTCTCTTTTAGTGTGCAGCCATCCGGATTTCTTTTTCCCAACTTGCATAATGCGTTACAAAGGGATTTCCTTTTGGCTCCAGTTGCATCTCCAGGACAGGAAGTGAAATAAATCTCCACATAGGGACACAGACAGCAAAAAAAAAACTGACAGGTTTTTTCAAAATGTCCTAATCTATCCCACTGCTTCTAAAAGTGATCCGGCGGCTAATCAGCCGCTTTGATTACTTTTAGCAGAAAGAGCAGAGGCTGAGGAAAATGTGGATATGGCATCTATCTGCAGCCATAACCCTAGTATTAAACGTCAAAGAAATTACGTATATTTTACAGATAGACAGTCGGCAAGTAGTTAAATGACCATTTAAATATTAATTACTGGTATGGATACTTTATACATACATTAGTTACAGTGGTTTAGCTTGGTCCAATGTAACTATTTAAATACCATACCTGGTTGATGCCCGTGGAAGCTGGATATCACTGAAGTGGACGCCCCTACTCCAGTGATCTCCATTTGCTTCCAGGTTCCATGCTAAGTGGCTGCTCTGCTGTATTCTGAATGCAAGAGGTCTGCTGCTCCACACGCATCATTCAGATTTACATTTTCTGAAGGCATGCAAAGTAGACATGTGCACAGCAAAAATTTTCGTTTATTTCTGTTTAGTTTCTGTTCGTTTATCGTGATTCGTAACAAGTCGTAATTTCGTAAGACGTTAGTTATCGTATTCGTACTCTTTAGTATTTCCGTTTCCATTTTTTTCTGTTAGTTTATTTTTTGTTGAATCGAGATTAGTATTTTCGTTATATTTTGTATTCTGCTGCGTTCGTATTTTTAAAATGATTTTATGCGTTCCTTCGTTTTTTACGTTGGTTTAATTGTCGTTGTTTTGCTATTCGTATTTACATTATATTTTCCATCATGCCGCATTCGTATTTTCGTAAGAAATATATCTTCGTTTCTTTATGATCATTCGTATTTTCATGTCTAATTTCCTTTGATTGTAAAAACTCACTTTTGTAGATTTTATTGCATTTGTAATTCTGTTAGAATACATATTTATGTTTATTCGACACACTACTCGTCGTAATTTTGTAATTCGTACTTTACTGTGATTGACTTGACTGTCTTAGTTAGCACACACACCCTGTCTAGAATGAAGTCTGACGTAAAAGAAAACTAAAATATGTCAGATATTACAAATACAAATCTAGAAATTAGATGCACTGCAGTCTAACACAGAAAAAGACACAAGAAGCCAGGAGGTAATGAGAAAGAAGCTCATTGGGGGAAGGAACAAACCTCTTCAGAGGAAAGGGACAGCGCTCAGTGGCTAGTGGTCAATGTCCAGAAATATTTCAGTACTAACGAAAGCTAATTTACATTATTTCGTATTTTCATTTCCGTTTTCCGAAGATTCGTAATTTATTTTTCGTTAGTTTTGATTTTCGTTTTTTATTCTTTGTTCGGCATTTCGGTTGTTTTCTTTTTGGTCTTCGAATATTAGTAAGTTTGCATTTTCGTTCATTTTGTTTTTCTTAATTCTTTTTTTTTTTTGGGGTTCGGTATTTTCGTTGTTTCTATGTTTTCGTTTCTTTCTTCTTTGTTTTCCATATTCGTTATTTTGAAAATATCGTTATTCATAATAATTGCGCTAAACCGTTCGTTCATTCGTATCGTATGTTAACGAATCAACTAAAATAACGAAAATTGACGGAAAACGTATTCGTAACTAAAAAAATTGCACATGTCTAATGCAAAGTGTTCTTTGGACAACGTGGAGAGGCCGGGTGGTGATGGCACACTTTCTACCTCATCCAATCAGAGAATGCTTGGCATTCATTTAGCAAAGCATTATCTATATGGTGCCCTTGCCAAGCAGAGGACCTCCTGTGTTCCCAATGTAGAAGGCCAGCCTCTCAACAAGTTGAGATAACTGGAGTAGCGTGTGATTTTCAGCTTCCAGGGGCATCAGCCAGGTATGGTATACTAGGGTTTCCACCTGTCCAGTATTCACCAGGGACAGTCCAGGTTTTGAGTCATGTGTCCGTGTTACAGTCCACCTGAAACCTGGACACATTATTCAGATAGGGAATGTGGCTTGAAATAGAGCTTGACAAGAGTGTGAGGGGGAACTTTGTACACCGCATTACTATTCTCTTTGGAGTGCCCAAAGGTGTCCCAGGTCTGTTACAATCCTATAGTGTAAACTAAGGCCCCATACACACGAGAGAATTTATCCGCGGATACGGTCCAGCGGACCGTATCTGCGGATAAATCCTCTCAAAGATTTCCGCAGATTTCTATGCGATGGAGTGTACTCACCATCGCATTGAAATCCGCGCGGAAATCCTCTGGCGATGATGTGTCGCGCCGTCGCCGCGATTATGACGCGGCGACGTGCGCGACGCTGTCATATAAGGAATTCCACGCATGCGTCGAATCATTACGACGCGTGCGGGGAATCCCTTTGGACGGATGGATCCGGTGAGTCTGTACAGACGAGCGGATCCATCCGTGGGATACGATTCCAGCGGATAGATATTCTGTGCATGTCGACAAATATATATCTGCTGGAATTCGGAAATATCCGCGGATAAATATCCGCCGGAGTGTACACACCATAGAATCTATCCGCTGAAACCCATTCGATGGGATTTATCTGCGGATAGATTCTATGGTGTGTATGGGGCCTAAGACAAATCATTTACTGTGCACTGCTAAAGTGTTCAGGTTTGGCTTGATGAAAAAGTGGCAACTTTATGTACAAGGGGTAGACACTTTATAAACTTTGATGCCGCGTACACACGATCATTTTTCAGCATGAAAAAAAAACGTTGTTTTTCAGCATGTCGAAAAAACGAATTTTTCCCAACTTCATCATTAAAACGATGTTGCCCACACACCATCATTTTAAAAAAATGATCTAGCAAAGCGCGGTGTCGTACAACACGTACGACGGCACTATAAAGGGGAAGTTCCATTCGCCTTTGGGCTGCTTTAGCTGATTTCGTGTTAGTAAAAGACGATTCACGCTTTTTTGTCCGTGATGAATGTGCTTACTCCATTATGAACGCTAGTTTTACCAGAATGAGCGCTCCCGTCTCATAACTTGCTCCTGAGCATGTGCGGGTTTTTTATGTCGTTTTAGCCCACACACGATCATTTTTTACAACCCGAAAAACGACATAGTTTAAAACAACTTTAAAAAATGCAGCATGTTCGAATTTTTTTTTTTTTTTTTTTTCAAAAATGATGTGAAGCCCCCACACAATCATTTTAAATGACATTTTTGAAAAACGACGTTTCTTTCATGCCGAAAAATGATCGTGTGTACGCGGCATAAGTCCCTTATGCCCCATACACACAATCGGAAATTCCGACAGCAAAAGTCCGATGTGAGTTTTTGAACAGAAATTCCAACCGTATGTAGGCTCCATCTGGCTTTTTGGAAAATCTGTTCGTCTGTAGCAATTCCAACGTGCAAAATTCCGATGCATGCTCGGAAACAATTTGACGCTCGGAAGCATTGAACTTAATTTTCTCAGCTCGTCGTAGTGTTGTACGTCACCGCGTTCTTGACGGTTGAAAGTTCAGAGAACTTTTGTGTGACCGTGTGTATGCAAGCCAAGCTTGAGCGGAATTCCATCGGAAAAACCATCCAAGGTGTTTCCGACTGAAAATCTGATCGTGTGTACGGGGCTTAAGAGAAAGGAGCCATCTGGGTGTGTTGCCTCCCAGGCCAATCCTCCTCTGGTTTGGGGTAAACTTCACAATAGTTATCCAGAATATACGCTCATTGAAAGTGCACAATGGCTCCCTTGAAACATCACGTCAGTTGTTCAAATGCCTTTTGAAACCTTTGATTACAATTGCTTCAGTGTGAGAGATCCGAAGGAAAGTGCTAGTGAGGGTTCAGAAGGAGATATTACCTCTCTTTTGTCAAATACTCAACATTCCATAGTGCTTGATCATTGCCACTTCCTTCCCCCTGCCATCTAATGCTCGACTTTCCCAAAGCTGATATTAATATCACAGGCCATTATAAGGTACTTTGTTTCATGGCAGCCTGTGAGGAAGTCACATGTCTTTTAATTGGTCTCCGGTGATGTGAAGCCTCCATTTAGCTTGTTGTTTTTTTTTTCTCTCCACTGGCAGTCTTCGAGAGGAAACGGCGGTGATTGTCTTGAATAGTTTTCTTGGAGGACCTGTTTAAGCTATGAATTATTGTCCCTTTGTACTTTGATGAACACATGTGGAAGCTTATGGAAAAGGTCATGCGCTATTTTTCCAAAACCGTAGAGTTACTCAAACCTTTTTTACACCTACAGACAAATGAAGTGAGATATAAAGACATACTTAGTCGACATAAATGCTGTACCGGCCCCAAAATCCATTTGTGGGACTTGGCCTTAACTACATCAGCACATTGAGCGTTCTTCTTCCATAAAGTTTGCACAAGAAAAAAAAAAAAACGTGGAAATTATGTAATACAGTATTCCATTGTGTTATTGATGGCTTGAGCAAGAGAGAGGAGCATGAACAACCAGAGAAAATAAGAAATACATTATTTATGGCTCAATATCAGTACAAATGAACTGAACCAGGGAGTTAGCTTCATACACAGTAAAAATACATACTATACAGTATATTGGAGCTGCCTTGCATGCCAAAAGATTTTTAAGTCTGTCCATCCAGCCCTGAGATTTACACAACCCTGCCAGCTCAGTGACCAGACTTTTCTGTACTGCAGTTAACAAATATAGCAAGGCCACCTATGTCATTCACAACCCGTGATTGAGCAGTGAATCAGTAGCAGCGGGCAGTAGTGTATTCAGGTTTTGTGCTGCCCTAGGCCTGACTAAACTCGTGCACCCCCTAATTTAAATATGACCCAACCCTTCCTGTCAATGGCACACTTCTTTCTGTTTAAGACCCACCCTAAAATTTTCGAGTGGGGACACTAGTTCTGAGGGCTTGGGGGGTGGCAATGGATTCCCTTAATTTGCATAGATTTCCTCTCACTTCCTGTTTGGCTATGGGGCAGGAAGTGGAGAGAAATCTCTGCAATGGGACAGGGATGTTAAAAAATGGGATAAACTGACATGGGCTATAAACCTCCATTACTCTATGCAATTGCCTATAGTTCTACTTTAAGCATAAATGTCTGATAATTTTATGGAGAGGACTAAGAAGATATAACCATGCCAATGGTGCAGCAGAATACACATAGCACAGTGAGGAAGGTTTGTGATCCAGGATGATAGGACAGTCAAAATCAGAAGCAGCCCCCCCCCCCACCACAGTTGCGGAATACCGGATACCCGCATACCGAAGCAGTGTGGCCGCTTTATGGGGGCACTGGACTAATTTGCCTCTCAGCCCAGTACATCCCATAAGACTGGCGCTACACTAACAGTGTAGCACAAGCCGGCGGGGAGTCTTTCCGTGTTGCCCCCCCTGCAAAGTGCTGTCCTAGGCCTGGGCCTTGTTGGCCTAGGCCAGGATACAACGTTGGCAGCAGGGCCGTCTTTAAGGCAGGGCAAAAGGGCCAGCTGCCCTGGGCCCAGTCATTGTTGTGGGGCCCAAATCAGCTGGCTCATAATTGCCAACTATCCCAGTTTAAATCCCCTTGTCCCTTGAAGTTTTAGTCCTGTGCTGTGTCCTGATATCTCAGTGTGAAGTGCTGCTACTTATGTGGCCCAGCTCTGCCCTATTGTTGTGTACAGATGACTCACCTGCAGACCCTGTGTTTACATGAAATAACTGCCATTCATATGTAAATGACGGGAGCATTCATATGTAAATAGCTGAGGCTGGCAGCATTCATATGTAAATAAAGGCAGCATTCATATATATATCATGCCCCTCTGCAGTATAAAGATGAAGAGCTGTAACATCTAGCAACCAATCAGTGAGCAGCATTACTGTACAGTAATCTCTAGCAACCAATCAACAAGAAGAAGTGTGCTGTAACCTCTAGCAACAAATCCGTGAGCCGTAATGTGTGCTGTAACCTCTAGCAACCAGTCAATAAGTGGTAATAATATGCTGTAACCTCAGGCAACCAATTACAACCACTGCCTGATCTGATACAGTAAACTGATGTTAAGTCTAGCTGATATTTATTGTATGTCTCAGAGCAGGTGGAGGGGCCCCCAAGATTTTTTTTTCGCAGTTTCCAATCAACATTAAAGACGGCCCTGAGCAGCAGCAGTGCACCCCCTCTGTTTACACTGCTCTCCTGTCAGAATGTTAACTGTCAGCACATGTGTACACAACAGAACTTGATTGGCTCCTAGGGTATCCTTACCCACAACCAGTCCGAGTGCTGCTGTACAGGAGACTTGCTATTGGGGGCACTCGGTAGGTAGGAGGAGTCAGGAATGGGGGACACAAAAAGAAGAGGATCGGGACAAAACCATAGCACAGAGAAGCTGAGTATAATATGTTTTTTTCCTTTTTTATCTATTACATTGACAGTCACTTTAAGGCTACTGCACAATATAATGTAAAATGCTTTATGAATGCCAGAACAGAAGGGTTCTTTACTGTAAGAGCTGTGAAAAATATGATATTGGCCCGGATTCAGAGAGAATTTATGCCGGCGTATCCATAGATACGCCGCGTAAATTCAAATCTGTGCCGGCGTATCTACTTTCTGTATTTAGAAAGCTAGATACGCCGACATTAGCCTAAGATACGACTGGCATAAGTCTCTTACGCCGTCGTATCTTAGGGTGCATTCTGACGCTGGCCGCTAGGGGCGCTTCCGTTGTTGTCAACGTAAAATATGCTAATTACCTAGATACGCCGATTCACAAACGTACGTACGCCCGGCGCAATTTATTTACGTCGTTTACGTTAGGCTTTTTCAGCGTAAGGTTGTTCCTGCTATTAGGAGGCGCAGCCAATGTTAAGTATGGACGTCGTTCCCGCTTCGAAATTTTAATTTTTTACGTTGTTTGCGTAAGTTGTTCGCGAATAGGGCTGGATGTAATTTATGTTCACATCAAACCAATACATTGTTACGCCGTACTTGGAAGCAATGCACACTGGGATATGTACATGGACCGCGCATGCGCCGTCCGTAAAAAACGTCAATCACGTCAGGTCATCATACATTTACATAAAACACGCCCCCCCCTTCCACATTTGAATTACGCGCGCTTACGCCGGCCCCATTTACGCTACGCCGCTGCAACTTACGGAGCAAGTGCTTTGTGAATACTGCACTTGCTCCTGTAAGTTACTCAGGCGTAGCGTAAAGACGATACGCTGCGCCGCCGTAAGAGGAAGCGAAACTACGTGAATCTACCCCACTGTCTTCCATGGGAACTGGTGCTTATTGGCTCAGTAGATTGTGCCCAAATAGGCTGGATGTGTTTCTAAATGTTCGCTACAGATATTGTTTTAAAAATTGATTGTTGATCCAGGGAGTATCTGATTGCCATCAAAGTTAATTGGACTATTATTTGTAGGGTTGTTGTTTGGGAATTTTTGGGGTTTTTCTTTAGATCAGCTGTGAGGTCCGAGGATATAAAACTCCCAGGTGAACAGGAACAGAGTCAGGAATGAATGAGATCTGGTTGTTGGAATATTCAGAACATTCTGAGTATTCAGGTATTTTGCTTAAAGCGGAGTTCCACCCAAAAAAAAAATCGGAAAAAAGGCTCCAAAACAATTTTTTTTTATACATACCAGAAGTGGCTGTTACTAGGCAGATCGTCCTAATCTGCCACTTCCTTGTCCGTGGTGGTCTTCTTTCTTCTCCTCGTCGCGCTGCCTCCTGGAAAATGGGGAGCGGTGTCTTCTGGGACCTTGTGTGTGTCCCAGGAGACATTCGCCCATTCACATAGCGCCGCGTGGCTTGCGCATGCGCAGTAGGGAATCGGGCAGTGAAGCCGCAATGCTTCACTTCCTTATTTCCTCACCGAGGATGGTGGCGGGGCAGCCGAGACCCGAGCGAACGCTCGGCTGCCGACATCGTGGGCACCCTGGACAGGTAAGTGTCCTTATTAAAAGTCAGCAGCTACAGTGTTTGTAGCTGCTGACTTAATATTTTTTTTTAAGCTGGATCTCCGCTTTAAGGCGACAGAACACTCAGATGTGAAAAGGGGCCATTGAAATAAATGGGATTTGTCTTGTTGGGTGTTTTTAGAGATGAGGCTGAGGCTTAGAACAGAAAATCGCCCAAAATAGCCTAGATGTGAACAGCCTCAAGCTCCACAGATAGCTCAACATGACTTGGGTGGACTGAACTGTTGTATTTCTATCAGGGGTGGCCTGTCCATTAAGGGTCCAAGGGCACAACCCCCCTATCAATGCGGGGGGGGGGGGTTTAAGCACCTACTTAGAGCCAGAGGAAGGGAGTCACCGCTCCAGGTGGATCTTGTGAGCAATTAGGGACCTCTCAGGAAACCAAGGTGCTGGCAATGCACAAGGCAAATGAAGAAGATTTGGGAGAAAAATGGACAGCCGACATGTTTCGCACTACGTTAGTGCTTAGCCATGACTAAGCACTAACGTAGTGCGAAACATGTCGGCTGTCCCTTTCTGTGGCTGTGTCTTGCTGTGTATGCTCACTTTTATCGAATAAAGACAACTTTCCGAAGTTTATTTGGAGTGCGGCTGTCCATTTTTCTCCCAAATCTTCTTCATTTTCATTTTACTTAGAGCCAGAGGTTCTAATAGGCTTTAAAATAGGGTGGGCTCGGGGCACAGAGAATGCAAATGAGCCCACCCAGGTGTGTTATGATAGCAAATGAATATTTGCTATTTTTAACCCTGAACCTCCTCCTGGCCAATCCAGAAAGCGGGTCTTGAGGCCCATCACCCGATTAGCTGGAAGGACAGGTGATTCTATTGGACGACTAGAAGTAGGGGAGGAGACGCACAGCGAAAGCCGTGGTGATGGAGACGAGGATGCAGGAGCCACTGCCCGATGCCCGCCACCCACCACCTAGAAGGCAGACAGCGAGTGGGGGAGGTGCCGCCGGCTGGCCGGCCGCCCAGGCGAGGGGTCGTTGTTTGCCGCCACTGATTTCTATGTGAAACTGTAGAAATGAAAACAAGTGAAATATTCTCATGTGGCACAATCGTTCTGAGGTTATGTTCATTGTGACAAAGACAAAAACAAACCTTACTTTTTGTAGACTCAGATACAAATGAGCAAAAACCATAGTAGAAAAACAGGAAGTTTCTAACAATAGCAATTAATCCATTTTGAAATGCTGACCTTTATGTGCTCCGCTGTGTTTATGGCTTGATATTTTACAGATCCAGTTTATTAGACATGGCAACTGGCAATAGACAGCAAACACGTCAAATCTGAGCTCAAAACACAGATTTTATGGCCACAACATAAAAGGGAGATTTACTAGGACCAGCTATGGAAAGGAGCAGGAAAACAGCTGATTCAGGAGAAGGCTGCACAGATCTCACATTTAGGAGACATCAGTGATCACTACGCGTTTGGAGTTTGCGAGTATTGTAAAGTTACATAGTTAGGTTGAAAAAAAGCCACCTGTCCGTTGAGTTTACCAAATACATGAATTGAAAAGCTGCATCCACAACCCTAAACCCACAGCTGATGCAGAGGAAGGCGAAAGATTTAGGGGTTGATTTACTAAAAGCAAACCGACCGGGTACTTTGACAAGAGCTGTTGCTCCAAAGCTTAGTAAATGAGCAGAAGCTCTGCTGACTTCCATCATCCAATCATGTGGAAGTAAAAAAAATGTTTTTCTTTTCCTTGCATGTAATTGGGTACTCTTTGGAAAGTGAAGCTATGCCTCATTTACTAAGCTCTGGAGCAACTGCACTTTCAGGGCCAGATTCACAAAGAGATACGACGGTGTATCTCCTGATACGCCGTTGTATCTCTGAGTTCTGCCGGTCGTATCTATGCGACTGATTCAGAGAATCAGTTACGCATAGATATTCCTAAGATCCGCCAGGTGTAAGTGTCACAGTTGGATCTTAGGCTGCAATTCCAGGCCGGCCGCTAGGTGGCGTTTCGTTTTTTTTACGCGGCGAATATGCAAATGAGGGTTTACCGCCAGGGAGGTTAAAATTTAACCAATGGATTGCTAACCGATAGGTCAAAACCGATCGTTAGTATGCAAAACCATCGGTTAAAAATTCACGCATGCTCAGAATCAAGTCGATGCATTTAACTTTGTTTTTTTCAGCACATCGTTGTGTTTTACGTCACCGCGTTCTGATACGATCGTTTTTTTAACCGATGGTGTGTAGGCGCGATGGACCATCAGTCAGCTTCATCGGTTAACCTAGGACAACTGTCCTTCAGACCGTTTTCATCGAATGGACTGATCGCGTGTACAAGGCTTTAGAGGTACATATAGGAGGCATTTTAATTGGTCAGTGCCGACCAATCCTAACCCGTGTAGCCCGTGCTGTCATCGCAGGCGAAAAGGAGAGAAAGTCGCTGGGATTTCAAGACCTCGGACCGGTAAAGCGGCTATACAATCTGTCAGAACAGGCAATTGCTGGACTCCAGGTCAGCGGGACCAGGTGCGATGGGGAGGGGTCCAGTAAAGATTTTTTGTAAAGGTGAATTTAAACTTTAAATTAAAGGGTCACTAAAGGAATTTTTTTTAGCTAAATAGCTTCCTTTACCTTACTGCAATCCTGCTTTCATGTTCTCATTGTTCGTTTTTGCTCTGATTTTGCTGTAATTTCTCTCTGTTCTGGACACTTCCTGGTTGTCTGTTTCCTGATCACCACAGTACTGGGAGATTTCTCACTGTGGTGACTAATCAAGGAGGTGTGATTACTGTGTGTCTAAAACTCCTCAGCACCAATCCAGTTTCGTTTTGCAAAACCTTCACTGCCCTCTATTGGCTCTGTGGCTCTGTACATCAGAGAACCAGGAAACAACAGCAAAAACAAAACTAAACTGTAGGTACATTATATGATTGTTTTTTATCTATTTTTAATCATTTTTAAAAGGAATCAGTTAACTATTATGTCTCTATACCCTATAAACAGTCATTTCAGCAAAAAAAATGTTTTTCCTTTAGTGACCCTTTAACCTTTCTGCTTTCATTACATGCCTTATTTTAAACACAGTGACATCATCACTTTGTGACTTTGTGCTTCTCTATGCAATGCCAGGCAAACTATGGTTGGTGAGAGGGGCTGTCGGGATGCTGTATACATCTTCCTGAAAACAGGAAGCTATGGTACCACCCATGTTGCTGAGCCTTTATGATTAATAGATCTGAAATCCAAAGAATAAAAGGGGGCAGACCAGGAACAGAACGACTGAGGAGGAAAGGACTAGACTAGATGATGCTGGATGTCCTCCAGCCAGGAAATGAGGTGGGTTCCATCTGCCCTGTTGTTGCTTCTAAAGCACATTGTGAAAAGCTCACAGTATGCAGTGAAATCAGAGTTAACAATTTCAGTACAAGTGTGGAAGACTAAAGCATAAATAACACATGGGCTGAATGTTGGGCAATTCAATAAAAAACAGCCTACATTCGGCCCATGTGTATGGCAGCCGGTCAGACAGAAGCTGGCCGGCTTCTGAGGGATGAGCATGCTGGCAAACCAGCAGCTGACCGGCTCCCAATCAGCCCCCATGTCAGGACACAAAAAGAACAGCAGGGAGATCACTGTACTAACGTTCGATCGATAATATAGTGCAGTGGTCTCCAAACTGTGACCCAGAGGCCAGATGCAGCCATTTGCTTGCTTTTATCTTGCCCTTGGGGAACTCTTTTCATCCAACAATGGGACATCATTCCACCACTGATACCAATGGAGGAACAGAATTCCTCCCAATGACAACAAAGATGGGGCTCAATTCCTTCCAATGACACCAATAATGGGGCACAATTCCATCCTAATGACATCAAAGATGGGGCACAAGTCCTTCCAAGGACACCAATAATGGCGCACAATTCCTCCCAATGACACCAATAATGGCGCACAATTCCTCCCAATTACACCAATGATGGGGCTTTGTTCATTCCCTCTGATGTTGGGACTTTTCTAATCCCAATGCCCACAGTCCGGCCCTCCTTAACTACTTGCCCCCCGGACCATATTGCTGGTCAAAGACCAGAGCACTTTTTGCGATTCGGGACTGCGACGTTTTAACTGACAATTGCGCGGTCGTGCGACGTGGCTCCCAAACAAAATTGGCGTCCTTTTTTTCCCACAAATAGAGCTTTCTTTTGGTGGTATTTGATCACCTCTGCGGTTTTTATTTTTTGCGCCATAAACAAAAATAGAGCGACAATTTTGAAAAAAAATAATATTTTTTACATTTTGCTGTAATAAATATCCCCCAAAAATATATAAAAAAAATTTTTTTTTCCTTAGTTTAGGCCGATACGTATTCTTCTACATATTTTTCGTAAAAAAAATCGCAATAAGCGTTTATTGATTGGTTTGCGCAAAAGTTATAGCGTTTACAAAATAGGGGGTATTTTTATGGCATTTTTATTAATATATTTTTTTTACTAGTAATGGCGGCGATCAGCGATTTTTTTTCGTTACTGCGACATTATGGCGGACACTTCGGACACTTTTGACAAATTTTTGGGACCATTGGCATTTTTATAGCGATCAGTGCTATAAAAATGCATTAGATTACTATAAAAATGCCACTGGCAGTGAAGGGGTTAACACTAGGGGGCGGGGAAGGGGTTAAGTATGCCTGGGTGTGTTCTTACTGTGGGGGGGGGTGGCCTCACTAGGGGAAACACTGATTTTCTGTTCATACAGTGTATGAACAGAAAATCAGCATTTCCCCTGCTGACAGGACCGAGAGCTGTGTGTTTACACACACAGCTCCCGGTCCCCGCTCTGTAACGAGCGATCGCGTGTGCCCGGCGGCGATCGCGCCCGCCGGGCACACGCACGGGAGTCGGGGGCGAGCGGGGGGCGCGCGCGCGCGCCCCCGGCGGCGCGCACGCGCCCCCTAGTGGCGGCTATACGATAGGACGTATAGCTACGGGCTTTCGCCCAGGAGAGCCGACCTGCCGCCGTATAATGACGGTGGCTGGTCGGCTAGTGGTTAAGTCTGAAGGACAATAAACTAGCCCTTTGTTTAGAGACCCCTTAGTTTAGAGACCCCTGGTATAATGGCTCCAACCGGAGCTGTGGTGTGTATCGGGCTTATGGGGAGGCCGGAGTTTTAAATCTTTAGCCTCGTACACACGGCCGAGGAACTCGACGTGCCAAACACATCGAGTTCCTCGGCCAGTTCAGCACTGAAGCCGCCGAGGACCTCGGCGGGACGAGAGCTCCCATAGAACAACGAGGAAATAGAGAACATGTTCTCTATTTCCTCGCCGAGCTCCTCGTCGGCTTCCTCGGCCGAAAGTGTACACACGACCAGTTTCCTCGGCAGAATTCAGCCAGAAACTCGGTCGGAAGCTGAATTCTGCCGAGGAAACTGGTCGTGTGTACGAGGCCTCTAACTACTTTTCTGTTGAATGTTGAACGTGCTGTGATTCATGTGCTATCATGTAATATTGAAGCCACCAAACAATAGCAATGTAGTCGGAAGAGGAAAATTATACAAAAGGATGTTTCTTATCTGCAAAATTTCCAGTAATCACAAATTGTCATTGTCATAAAAGTTCTGAGTCATGTTGGTTAGTTTTATTTTTGGTTGTATTATCGGAATCTCGCTGTGTTAACACATACAGTGCTCAGGACAAATGAGTATACCCCATTTGAAAAGTAAGATTTGAATCAATATCTCAATGAACACAATAACAATTTCCAACATTTTGAGAAAACTGAGTGTTATAGAACATTTGTTTGGCTCATTACATGAAAGTGAGGTTTATAATATAACTTCGATTACAAACTCTTCAGTTTCACTCAAATTAGTCAATTCAAAAATGAATACACCCCACAACAAAAACTCCTGCATCTAGTATTTTGTATGACCTCCATGATTTGAAAGGACAGCACCAAGTCTTCTGGGCATGGAATGAACAAGTTGGCTTTTATAGGTAGATTCACGTACATAGGTTTATCTTTAAGACGGCCTAGCCTAGCCTGTTTAGGCTACACCGCCGTAAATTAGTTAGGCTAGTAGTGATTTTCAAACCACTTACCTGCTAATCTACGGCGACGTAGCCTCAAACGAGCCGGCGTAATGGCGCCTAATTCAAATTACTTGGAGGGGGGCGTGTTGTATGGAAATGAGGCTTGACCTCACGTTTTTTGATGTTTTTTGACTCTGCGCATGCACCGGGCGACTACATTTCCCAGTGCGCATTTCAGCTAAGTAGGCCGTACGGGCCTATTGACTTTGACGCGGACGTAAACGACGTAACTCCCGATTCGCAGACGACTTATGCAAACGACGTAAAAAATTCGAACCTTGTGGCGGGAACGGCGGCCATACTTTAACATTGTTATTCCACCTCGGAAACAAAGTTAATCGACTACGGCGGGCTCGCGTACGTTCGGGAATCGTCGTAAAAGCTCAAGCCCAAAACATTGCAATCTTAGATATGTTTAAGTGTATCTCTGTTAGAGAATACACTTAAACAAACGCCAGCGTAGATTCAGAGTTAGGTCGGCTTATCTACTGATAAGCCGGCCTAACTCTTTGTGAATCTACCTATTAGAGCCTGGATGCTGGATGGAGAGTGAAGCTCAACTTGACTCTTCAGAATTTCTCATGGGTTCAGATCATACTTGGCCAGTGAATCACTTTCACTCTGTTCTTCTTCAGAGATGCAACAGTGGCCTAAGATGTGTGTTTTGGATCATTGCCATGTTGGAAAAGTGTACGACGACCAATGGCACGGAGTGATGGTATCATCTTCTCTTTCAATATAGAGCAGTACATCTGTGAATTCATGATCCCATCAATGAAATGCAGCTCCCGGCACCAGCAGCACACATGGAGCCCCACAGAAGGACACTTTGCGATGCCATATGCTTTGTACACACGATCGGGTTTCTCGGCGGTCAGAAGACCGCTGGGAAACCCGAGGGGAAAACCAAGAATCGGCTCGGTCACTTTTCCCCCCGTGTCAGGAAAACTGCCTGAGAGCTTTGGTCGGGAAAACTGGCCATGTGTATGCTCCACAGCAGTGTTTCCCCATAGGAAAATTGCGGGGAAAAAAATGCAGCGATTCACGGCGGTAAAAAATAGAACATGTTCTAAAAAAAATTCCCCACAGTTTTTCTGTCGGGAAAGCTACTGGGGAGCATACACATGTCCGGTTTTCCCAACCAAAAGAAAACATGACAGTCGGTCAGTTTATTTTTTACCATCCCTGTCCCATTGCAGAGATTTCTCATTCCTTCCTGCCCCATAGCCAAACAGGAAGTGAGAGGAAATCTATGCAAATTAAGAGAATCCATTGCCCACCCCCCAGGCCCTCAGAACTAGTGTCCCCACTCGAAAATTTAAGGGCTGGTGTTAAACAGAAAAGGGTGTGGCCATGACAGGAAGGGGTGGGTCATATTTAAATTAGGGGGTGAACGAGTTTAGTCAGGCCTAGGGCAGCACAAATCCTTAAATACACTACTGCATAGGTGTGAATCCAGCCTTATACTCCGGGTATGTCTGCTCCCCCACCTAACAACATCTAACTACTGCATTTTAGGCCTGGTTTACACCTGTGCAGGTTGTAGTTGCATATTTCAGGTGCATTTGGCATTTTTCAATACATGTTTTTGATCTATTGAAGTCTTTGGAACCAAAAAACAGAAAAAAGTCCCTGACCCTTTCCATAAAATGCACAGATGTTAACATGACCTTTAGGAAACGAAATACTAAAACTGAAAACGCACAAAAAAATGCATAGATGTGAACCAGGCCTCAGTGATTGGTCTAATAATGAGAGCAAGGATTTTCTATCCATGCAAGCCTTATTTAATGGGAACTAGGGAGCAGTTTGTGATCTCCAATGACTATATGAGTGCATTGCAGCACAGATATCGTTATGTGTAGCTTCTGTCAGTGACGTCTACGGAGAAGATAGACTCCTTCTCAGTCCTTGTCTGCTGTTACAATGCAGCCTGCAGGCAGTCTGAATGTAAAATACATTGATTTACTGACCTTGATATGTGATGACTGCTGGTAAAAAAAAATATGATATCTGAAAAGTTGATAGGTGTGTATAGATACATTTAAATAAATATATATATTTTGTAAAAGTTCAGTTGCTGTAAGTCTGTTTGACCTTGAAACTGTAATGAAAAATTATTTCTGCGCTGTCCATAGCAACCAAAAGAATGAAAATGAGGCTGGTTGATTGTTATGTGTTCCCTCGGAAAGTTTTCCTTCAGAAGACTTTTCTTTTTGGTTGTTATGTAACTGCAACTTTAAAAAATCTCTGAGCTCAGAGAATCACAGCGCAGCGAAGGTGTCACAATGGCTCCAAGCCCTATATGGATAGAGCCAGCTGGGATTAGAGGAGAACATCAGGGTAATGGGAAATGTGTTTGGGCGGAGAAGATGGAGAGGACGAGTGAGGGTGGAGGGAATTAACTTACTTGGTTGTCCACTGCCAGACTTTTTAGTTTCCCTTTTTTCCCATAATATTTGCTCATAAGAAAAACTGGAAAAAGCATTTTAAAGGCATAAACCAAAAAGTTTGAAATTTAACTTTTGTATTTATTTTGCTACAAAACACTGTCCTGTTGAGTGAAATCTTTTGATTCTTCTTAGAACTCTAAAATCCTTTACTTGTGAGTCTGCATGCAAATCATTATCAGCTCAGCCAATGAAAGCAGATCTATCATAACTAAATAATGAATCGTTAAAATGGGCCTTTCAGTAACTTTACCTTTCTGCATGAAAAAAATACTTAAAGGAGTTGTAAAGGAAAAAAAAATGTTGCCTAAAATTAAAGGAGTTGTAAAGGAAACATTTTTTTTGCTGAAATGACTGTTTACAGGGTATAGAGACATAATAGTTAACTGATTCCTTTTAAAAATGATTAAAAATAGATAAAAATCAATCATATAATTTACCTGTAGTTTCTAGTTTCGTTTTTCTGACCTCACACATACAGTTCCCTTTTAAAGAAAACCAGTACAAAAAAAAATATGCAACCCACCATTGCTGATCCCTTGTCTGAAAATGCCAGTTCCCTGGCCAATACAACTAATTCATAATAAACAATCAAAACTCATTGTTGATATGCACTCGAGTTTCCAGATACACACTCTTTATGTGCAGCTCTGGCTTCCTTGCTTAACTTTTCATTTATTTTACAGAAGTGAGCCTCTGCGGTATGGGGAAGCAGGACTGGAGGTTCAGTATGGAATACGATTCTTCATATAGAATTTGTTTTTCTTGAACCTGATTAATAAACTGGATCCAAGGAAATGACCTATCCTCATCGGATTCTACCAGCTATTTACTAGCGCATATTAGAACAGGCAGGGAAGCAACTGATTGGCTGCCATAAGATATCTTTTTTTAATTCGTTATTACAAAAGACCCATATCTAATTTCTCTGTTTTTCATTTTCCTATTGCTTTATCTCCAGCGTTGGAGTACAAATTGAAACGATTCAAAATCTAAATGGATTTCCCTCAATCTTGTAAAACAATATATATAGGTTTACTAAGCTCTCCTGCATCCCCCGAGGACAGATGTGGTCAGGAGCGAAGGCCAAGATTTTATCCATAACATTTCTGAAATATCTTGCTATCCCTGTTGTAAAAGAATCTCGTGATGCAGATAAAACACTAGAAATACAATTTCTACAGCTAATACAATTTAACAGACTACAAAAAAAGGTTTTAACATGAAAGGCGCAGTTAATAGCAAATCAATAGCAAGCCAAGATATGTTTAAAAGATCCAAAACAATCCAAAAGTATGAATTCAACTCCAAACTTTCTACAAAGTTCTAATCTCTATACCAAAAATGAAAAGGAAAAGTGAATCAAATATATTTTTTAATAAATCAGTATATGGACCTGCTTATTAAATTGATGTACTCACTTTGTGGGACCCATTACTATTTACCTAGTACCTATACCTAGGAGTACCTAGGAGTGCAAGCAGTAACCCCGGCACTTGAATATTGTTTTGCAGCCTGTTGTCATGTGTTAGCTGCCATTTTAGTCAAAAAGATGTTATAAAGGGACAGTATTGAAAAAGCCCAAATCTGGGCATATTATTAACCACTTACCTACAGGGCACTTTTTCCCCCTTCCTGTCGAGGCCATTTTTCAGCTTTCAGCGCTGTCACACTTTGAATGACAATTGCGCGGTCATGCTACATTGTATCCATGTGACATTTTTTATAATTTTCATCACACAAATAGAGCTTTCTATTGGTGGTATTTAATCACTGCTGGGATTTTTCTTTTTTGCAAAACAAAAAAATAAGACAGACAATTTTGAAAAAATAAAAGTTTTTCTTAGTTTGTCAGTAAATTTTGTAAATAAGTAATTTTCCTCCGCACTGATGTGCGCTGATGAGGCGGCACTGATGGGGACTGATTAGGTGGCACTGATGAGGCACTAATATTCTGCAATTGTGGGCACTCATAGGCAACACTGATGGGTGGCACTGATAGGTGGCACTTGTAGGCGGCATGGATAGGCAGCACTGATGCACACTGATGGGTGGCACTGATGGGCTTTACTGATGGGCATTGATGGGCAGCACTGATAGGCACTAAAAGCCAGCACTGATTGGCTTCACTAATGGGCACTATTTGCTGGCACTGGTGGGCACTAATTGCTTGCACTGGTGGGCACTAATTGCTTGCTGGCACTGGTGGGCACTGGTTGCTGCGCTGGTGGGCACTGGTTGCTGGAACCTCTCTAATGTGATGTAATGTAACCAGGGCACTGATCATCAGTGCCCTGATTACATCTCTAACTGTCCCCTGCGAGGAGATGACACTGATCGGCTCTACTCGCCACACACTCTGTCAGTGTGAGGCGAGGAGCGCCGATTACTGGCACTTCCTGGTTTACACGTGACCAGCTGTGATTGGACACAGCCGATCACATGGTTAAAGAGCCGCATCAGTGGCTCTTTACAGAGATCGGGGTCATGCCACGACTGAGATCGCCGCGCTGCACGTCACCGTGGGTGCGCTGGAGCGGCCGTTCGGGTGCACCATAATATGACGTCCACCCAGAATGAGAGCCGCACCGTCCTGCCGTCATTTGACAGCAGGCGGGCGGCAAGTTGTCAAATTGTCTTCAAGAAGGGGTCTAAAACAAAAACAAAAAACGCTGGCTACAAAACTGACCTCCTCTATGGCATTGGTATTTCTTTTTTACTACTAGATGTCCTTTGTCATCAGAAGACTGAGGACATCCTGTAAGTAAAGTGCATTACGAATTGGCCACCCCAGAGCAAGAATTACTGCCCACTGCCAGGTGAAGATTGAATAGGAAGAGGAGCCTGATTGTCATATGACTAGGGGTGCAACGGATCAAAAAACTCACGGTTCGGATCGTTCTTCGGATCAGGAGTCACGGATCGGATCATTTTTTGGATCGACAAAATTGTTTTTTAAAAATCTCCCCCACTGTAATATCCACATCTCCCCCCCCCCCACCAACTATAGTACCCCCTCGGTGCAGACACCCCCCCTCCTCTTAGTACAGAGACCCCCCCTCCTCTCAGTACAGTGACCCCCCTTCTCAGTACAGTGACCCCCCTTCTCTCAGTACAGTGACCCCCCTTCTCTCAGTACAGTGACCCCCCTTCTCAGTACAGTGACCCCCCTTCTCATTACAGTGACCCCCGTTCTCAGTACAGTGACCCCCCTTCTCAGTACAGTGACCCCCTTCTCAGTACAGTGACCCCCCTTCTCAGTACAGTGACCCCCTTCTCAGTACAGTGACCCCCTTCTCAGTACAGTGACCCCCCTTCTCAGTACAGCGACCCCCTTCTCAGTACAGTGACCCCCCTTCTCAGTACAGTGACCCCCCTTATCAGTACAGTGACCCCCTTCTCAGTACAGTGACCCCCTTCTCAGTACAGTGACCCCCCTTCTCAGTACAGTGACACCCCCCCCCCCAGCTAGTACCGACAGACGGGCGGCGTGTCCCACGAGTGCGGGCTCCTCCTCTGTGGGTGTAAACAGAGGAGGGCCGCCGCCAGGTGTACCAAGATGGCCGCGGCTACGGAGCTAGGCCGAAGCCGCGGCCTTTCCTAATGTTACGGCGGCGGCTCTGGAGGTAGGCCTAGCTCCGGAGCCGCCGCCGTAACATTAGGAAAGGCCGCGGCTTCAGCCTAGCTCCGGAGCCGTGGCAATCCGCGGATCACAGTGTGTTCCGATCCGAAGGGGGTGACCCGTTCGGATCACGGATCAACTGTGATCCGTTGCACCCCTACATATGACTGACCTGGATACATCTAAAAAGTAGAAAAAAAGTAGAAAATACAGTAAAGAGAGGAAGGAGAACCTGGAAGTATGAGCCCGGAGTTGGGTTTTAATATTTATTTATTATTTTTTACAGGTACTTCTATAACGCCGTCAATTTATGCAGCACTTTACATATGTATTGTACATTCATATCAGTCTCTGCCCTCAAGGAGCTTACAATCTAAGGTCCCCAACTCACATTCATACATACACATACTAGGGCCAATATAGACAGCACAATACAGGTCAATAGCACAGAAATTTGACTTCATTCGTCAGGGCCATCTTAATAGCATCATAGGCCCCTGGGCAAAGTGATGTTATGGGCCCCTACAAGCCTGCCCAATTTACACACCTACTCCCAAGAATTAAAGTACAATATTTTCTACTTTTTGCTATGAAACATATCAAATTAGAAACATTTAAAACATGTCTTCATAAATGTAGGCCAAAATGTATTCTGCTACATGTCTTTGGTATAAAAAATCCCTCAGAGAGCTGTGCTCTCACAGCCCCCTCCCTCACACATGTACGCTCTCAGCCCCCCTCACACCTGTACGCTCTCAGCCCCCCCTCACACCTGTACGCTCTCAGCCCCCCCTCACACCTGTACGCACCCAGCCCTCCTCACACCTGTATGCTCTCAGCCCCACCTCACACCTGTATGCTCTCAGCCCCCCTCACACCTGTACGCTTTAAGCCCCCTCACACCTGTATGCTCTCAGCCCCCCTCACACCTGTACGCTCTCAGCCCCCCTCACACCTGTACACTCTCAGTCACCCTCACACCTGTACGCTCTCAGCCCCCCCCTCACACCTGTACGCTCTCAGCCCCCTCACACCTGTACACTTTAAGCCCCCCTCAGACCTGTATGCTCTCAGCCCCCTTACACCTGTATGCTCTCAGCCCCCTCACACCTGTACGCTCTCAGCCCCCTCACACCTGTACACTCTCATCCCCCTCACACCTGTACGCTCTCAGCCCCCTCACACCTGTACGCTCTCAGCCCCCCTCACACCTGTACGCTGTCAGCCCCCCTCACACCTGTACACTCCAAGCCCCCCTCACACCTGTACGCTCTCAGCCCCCCTCACACCTGTACGCTCTTAGCCCCCCTCACACCTGTACACTCCAAGCCCCCCTCACACCTGTACGCTCTCAGCCCCCCTCACACCTGTACGCTCTTAGCCCCCCTCACACCTGTACGCTCTTAGCCCCCTCACACCTGTACTCTCTAAGCCCCCCCTGTCAGTGAGAGGAATTGTGCCCTATTGCTGGTGTCATTGGTAGGAATTGTGCCCCATCATTGATGTCTTCGGGCTTTATTGTTGGTGTCATTGGGAGGAATTGTGCCCATCACTGGTGTCATTGGGAGAAATTGTGCCCCATAATTGGTGTCATTGGGAGTAACTGTGCCCCATCCATAGTTTTTTTGCGCAGACTATCGCATTAGGTTATGCACCCCAAACACACATGCCTTTCTCTGCAGCTTCAGCTGCACTGGACAGTGAATGAATGGGAAGTGCCCTGTGCTAAGTGGCTTCCTGTACATTTACAGTCTGAAGCATAGTAAACACTTTACTATGATTCCGCTATGAATGAACACAGTGAGTGTGTTCACTATGTTCATTTAGAAAAGAAAGGGGCCAGTAAATGACATATTGGCTAGCCCCTTGCTCTGCTCTTTATCCTGAAACATCCTTGAGGCAGCTGGGGGAGGGATGCCAGCAGCCATGTGGGGAGCGCAACATAGGGGGTAGCCCAGCACAGAGTGATTAGGGTGTTCCCAGGCACACCACCAGCGCACGCCGATGGCCCCATCATTGGTAGGAATTGTGCCCCATCATTTGTGTCATTGGGAGGAATTATGCTCCATCATTGGTGTCATTGGGCCCCGAGGGCCAGATAAAAGCAACCACCGGACCGCAGTTTGGAGACCACTGATTAGGTTTCTTTAGATTTTCTTGAATCCCAGTAAAACCAGGTAGCTGGGGAATGCAGGATCCACCTCTCTACTTGGAAGGGTCAGAAGAAGACAGGGGATTTCCAATACTACTTAAACCTCACTTAAATCACATTGAAACAAACATAAGAGCCAAAGTAAAATTCATTTAATATTTTATTAAAACAAAAAAAACAAAAAACCCAATATATTTCCAAGGCCAGCTATGCAATCATTGCGATTACTCTAAAACCGGTTTAATGGTCCCTACATAAGCGGGGACGTCGTTAAAGCCATTAGTTTGACTCCAGCTAGGGTAAAGTCCAGCACGTCTTTTAAATCACATGTCTGATTTACTTTGGGAAGATTTAATATCGATGAGTTCATAAAATTAAATGGAACACCTGCTCGATTCCTCCGAGTGCTCTGAAGCCATACAGAACAATAAAAAGAGCTTATCTTGAATTTAACATGGAGTAAGCCTATTTCTGCTAATGACTCAAAATAACGTCTCAATTGATTTTTTTTTTCCTTTTTTTCGTCTGTCTCGCTTACACTAAAGACTGTAAGTCAGGTGTCACCCGAGTGTGGGAACACTTACCTCATAAACAAAGATTCTCAGAAACGCGTCCCCCACCTCATAAACATGTCAGGCCTACTCCGGGCAAGAAAATGTTCCCAAAACGTAACGGAAGGGAGAAAATGGGAACGCAATCCTTGACGTCTCATCAGTCTATGATTTGTACAATGACGATTCTTAGATTGCTGAGATTTTTTTTATTTTCTTTTTTTGCTATTTCACGGGGATTGCCGTTTGCAGCTGAAGTAAGAGACGTCTGTGCTGCATTAAACGGGCCCTGCTGTGGAATTCACAATCTGCGAGTTCTTAGAATTATTATGTCATAAAACGTTTAAATACTGCTTTATAAGATTTGGGAGTGTCTGTGTGGTCTGCAATAGCATGGCAAAGAAAGGGGTCTTGTTCATTAAACAGAAAGGAAAAGTGACTCTGTTGCCAATGGCAACCCAGAAAGTTATGGCTCCCAGGTTTCTGGAGTGGGGAGAAAATGTGGAAGCTAACTAGTTGCTGTTGGCAATACAGATGCTTGATACTGGAGTACTAAAGAGTACGAGACCTCGCTAGTGCGTCCTCCCTGCGTACAGACCAAGCACTGAGCAGAGCTGGGGGAGTGAATCGCCGAACCAGCGATCCTGCAATCCTCTGGAACCCGCGGGAGAACGAGTGGCCCCCGCTGGCGTTAACAGACGCCAACAGAGGAACCTACACTGGACGCGAGGCTGCTGGTAAGGAGACACCTGCTTCAACCTGTGGGAAGAGACAGTCACTGAGCATTGGTGGCTGCCTGGGTTCCCTGCATTTGTGACTATTTTTGGACGCTTGCTGAGGGTGGACGTCCCTGTGTTTGATAAGGGGGAAAATATAATACAATTCCATAAACTGTTCAGCAGAGGTGAGCCTGCGTTAAGAAGGAGGTGGCGCGAGCAACCCAGCGTAATAATTGCATATCTGCGACTGTCTTGTAGCAATCGTTAAATTGCAGAAAATAAAAAGAAGAAGCGCACTGTACTATGCACTTTATATTTGTCTTACTGTGTCGCTGATTGGTTGTACCCTCTATGGTTCTAGCGTTCCCCAGATTATAAAAACCAAGAGATAATCACTCAGCAAATAGAACCAGGCAATAGTCCACAATTCTAATGGGACACAAGCCTTACGGCAGCCGCATGATACCAACTATTAGAAGTTACTAGAAACTATTCATCTTCTTGAGAGACGCTCAATACACTGTTAAACAAATCCTGTTCGTTTGCGAAAGTGTATCAGTTCACTGACACAATTGCTGCGCGTAGCCGCTAATCGGCATACAAGGGTTAAAAGCCAACTAAACACACTGTCTACCCCCCATGTTCACCATGTCCAAAAGTGCACCCCACGTAGAGGGGGCTCCTGTTACAAGGTCCGCTAAGGACAAGGACAAAGAAAAGGGTAGCCAGGTAGCAGCAGCCAAACTTGAACGCTTTTTCCACCCCCCAAAGCCCAATACTCACTCCCCAGCTAAGGGGGGGACAGCATCGGCTGCAGTGCATCCTAAGGGTACACTACCCCCGTCAGCAGATAGGCGGAGTCTGGGGACAGCATCAGCAGCACCCCCTAAGACACCTAACCTAGCGAACCCTACCGGTCCTAAAAGTCAATCTAACAAGGGCCCCGGGTGGGGGGAGAAATGAGACTGGGGCAAAATCGGCTGAAGAGACCACTTCAGGACTTATTGTAGACACTGAACCGGAGTTATCTCAGGAGCCCACACTAAAAGATGTTAAAACAAACACGGCAGGTGGCGTAACAGGAAGCGAGGGCGAACCTACATTGAAAGATCTTTTACACGCCATAAACGCTTGTAAGGACTCAATCACTGGCCTAGAGACCCAGTTGAAAGGCATTAAGGAGGACTTATGTTCAATGGGGGACAAATTGAGTAAAACTATGGAAAGAACCACCATCCTAGAGGAAAGATTAAGTACAGTTGAAGGGTCACTAAAGGAATTTTTTTTTTTAGCTAAATAGCTTCCTTTACCTTACTGCAGTCCTGGTTTCATGTCCTCATTGTTCGTTTTTGCTTTCATGTTGCTGTAAATCCTCTCTGTTCTGGACACTTCCTGGTTGCCTGTTTCCTGATAACCACAGTACTGGGAGATTTTTCACGGTGGTCACTAATCAAGGAGCTGTGTGTAAAACGAAACTGGATTGGTGCTGAGGAGTTTTAGACAAAGTATCACTGCTCTCTATTGGCTGACTGCCCTCTAGTGGCTCTCTGTACATCAGAGAACCAGCAAACAACAGCAAAAACGAAACTACACTGCAGGCACATTATATGATTGTTTTTTTATCTATTTTTAATCATTTTTAAAAGGAATCAGTTAACTATTATGTCTCTATGTCCTGTAAACAGTCATTTCAGCTAAAAAAATGTTTTCCTTTAGTGACCCTTTGAGGACGAACTATTCCCGCTTAGGCAAGAAATCTCAGGGCTAAAGAAACAAATGGACATGCAGGGGGCCAAGATTGATGACTTGGAAAATAGAAGTCGCAGAAATAATATTCGAATTATTGGTATACCAGAGAGGAGCGAGGGAGCCAACCCCATAGAATTCCTCGAGGGCTGGTTTAGGGAGACCTTTGGGGCCACAACTTTTTCATCCTTTTTTGGCATCGAACGTGCCCACCGGGTCCCCTTTAAACCATGCCTGCCAACTGAGCGCCCTAGACCACTGCTTGTCAAAATGTTCAACTATACCGACAAAGTGACCCTGCTCCGGAAAGCAAGAGAAAAGGGAGAGATTTTGTATAATGGGGTTAAAGTCTCACTGTATCAAGATTTCTCCCCCGATTTGCAGAGACGCAGAGCCGAATTTATTCCAATCAAGCGAACTCTTCAAAAACATAAACTCCCGTATGCTCTACTTTACCCAGCCCGTTTGCGTGTCTCTGCCTTGGGGGGAACCTCCTTTTTTGACTCACCGGCAAGCACAGCGAAATGGCTCGAAGACAATAAGAAAGACATCTAAAAGTCTTAAGAACCCAGGGACACCTTGTGCTTTTTTTTTTTTTTTGTCTTTTCTAGAGGCTCAGCTATTTATTTGCACTTTGCACTTTTCAACACATTCGCTAATTTAATAAACACAGCAATACGGCAATAGGCCAATTACTGGCTAGTTAATTCACAGGAAATTATAGGAAATCTTTTCCCTTATATAAATAAAATAAACACTTAGACTACACAAAACGGGAAGAAAAGAAAGTAAGAGGCACTGAACGGTAGCTAGGGGGGGTGGGGGGGTGGGAGGGAGGAGGGTCGCATGATTGAGTGTGGTAGAGGGAGGTACGATAGTTCATTAATGATGAGTAGTATGGAGGTCACAGGTAGAGCCCCTAGGGGAGGCCTAAGAGGGCTAAGGGTGGGAGGATTGAGTAGGACGGGTAGGGAGAGGAGGGTGGGATTTAGTGGGGGGAGAGGGGGGAAGGGGGGGGGAGGATGGGTTGGGGTACACACCACTGCTAAAAACTTGATGATACTATTAATATTTACAATTTTCTTATTTAGTTTGTTCCTTTTTATTACCTTTTCACTTTTTAGGGTATGGCGAAACGGGTAGACACTTATTGTGGTTTCCCCCTTTTTCCTTTTTTTTCCTCCGTTTTTAAGGGAGGGGGAAGGGGGACAAGGGGGGAAATAAGGAGGGGAAGAGGGGCAAGAAGTAAAGAAGAGCACCCTGGGGAGCTTTTCTTATATAACCAGTATTTTATTTTCAGAGGTTTATGTCTCCAGTGGTGTTTCCCGTTGGTATACAGAACTTTTATGGTTGCCCAGATTTTGGACCTTCTTCTTCCCTTTTTACTGCCGGGAATCCTTGTTTTTTCTTCTTTTGTTTTTCTTCCTTTCTTTTTGTTTGGTGTTTCCAGACACAAATTCGGCATAGGTCAAAGGTCTATGCATTTTTACGACTGCACTAGATTTTTTTCTTCTGGATCCCTCTCGATACAGACAAGAGAGAATAAAAGGGGGACTAATGTTAAATTCAACTATAGGATGTGGTAGATAAGACGTTCTGTATAAAATCTCTGAATGTGCGTGGAATGAGGGACTCCATTAAGAGAACGACCATTCTAGATATGCTGGGGGCGAGAGGAGCAGGCCTGCTCTGTCTGCAGGAGACGCACTTAACCGCAAAAACAGCCGCACAGCTGAGCGGTCCAAAATTCCAGTCCATTTATCACTCGTACCACTCATCCTACTCCAGGGGAGTGAGCGTACTGGTGGGGAGAGGAGTGGTATTCTCCTGCAGAGAGAGCAGAATAGACGACCAGGGAAGGTTCATATTTTTATTCTGCTCCATTGAAAATAAATTATTTGTGATAGCCAGTGTTTATATCCCTCCTCCATTTAAATTCGAAGTTCTACACAAATTGATCGAGTTTACATTGGACAAACCAGGGATACCGATACTTATTGTAGGAGATTTCAATGAAGCCCTAGATAGGACGCAGGACAGGTTCCCGCCGGGAAACAGACCTAAAACAAAGGGAGAGGATCGACTAGCACTATTTCTGGATGAAGTTGGACTATGTGATATCTGGCGTACGCGCTATCCGCAGGAACGCCAATATTCCTGTTTCTCGAAGACTCACCATACTCTATCCAGAATAGACATGGCGTTGGGTAACGACGAGGCAGTAACACTGGTAACAAATATAGAATATGGCCCAAGAGGTATCTCCGATCACTCACCGGTTGAGTTGACAATAAAAGCTAGGGGTAAGTGGTACCCCAGTGAATGGAAAATTAGTCCTCACTGGCTCGAGCTAATGAGCGAACATAATACGGTGATGTTTGCTCTTAAAGAATTTTTACAGATAAATGTGGGAACTGCACCAGTGGGAGTGGTATGGGATACCCTAAAAGCCCACCTCCGAGGTCTCCTGATTCAAAAGATAGCAGGGATTAAGAGGAAGAACAGAGAGGGAGAGTGCGAGGTAAGGAACCAGTTGTTACAGGCAGAGAAGAGATACATTGAAGCCCCAACCCCGTACAGCTTAAAAGAGTGGTTAGAAAAACAACAGATATATAAAATGACCACATTAAAGAGAACGGAGGGAAAACGAATATTTCAGAGACAGAATCAGTTCGGAGAGGGAGAGCGAGTAGGGCGTCTATTGTCTCTGCTTATTAGAACCAATTCCCCCCCCTCCACTGTTACAGCAGTCAAGTTAGCAAGTGGGGAAACGTCTACCGACAAAACTGTAATATTAAACACCTTTAGAGAATTCTACGTATCCCTTTATAGCTCCAAGAGGAGGGAGGGGACCGAAGGACCGGGAAACTTCCTACAGGGAATATCCGTCCCTTCCCTGACGGAGGAAGATAACATTGATATGGAGGCGCCAATCACTTTAGGTGAACTAAAACAGGCAGTGGCGGGGATGTCAACTCAAAAGTCACCTGGCCCAGAAGGGTTGCCCGTGGAGATCTATAAAAGATATGGCGATATTCTGCTACCAGAACTCCTCAAGACATTAAATTGGGCATTGACCCACGGAACACTCCCCACCTCTATGATGGAAGCCACCATCATTGTCTTACACAAGGAGGGGAAGGATCCAATTGAGGCCTCGTCGTATCGTCCCATATCACTCCTATGCACTGACGCCAAGATTTTGGCTAAAGTATTAGCAATGCGCCTAAACCGGTATATCCAAGCGCTTATACATTCTGATCAGTCTGGCTTCATCCCTAATAGGTCAACCAGTATTAATATCAGGAGACTATTCTTGAATATGCAAATTCCAACAGAAGGGGTGGGTTCCAGAGCTGTCTTGGCCCTGGATGCCGCCAAGGCTTTTGACAGTCTGGAATGGGACTACCTATGGAAGGTCCTGGAGAAGTTCGGGTGTGGCCCCAGGTTTATTGGTTGGGTGAAGCTGTTATACAATCAGCCAAGAGCAAAAATTAAAATCAACAACGAATTCTCTGAAATCTTTCAACTAGAGAGAGGAACTCGACAGGGTTGCCCACTTTCCCCCCTTCTGTTCGCGCTGGCGATGGAACCATTGGCTATTAAAATTCGAGGATCAGAAGATATACAGGGGTTCCGTAGACTAACCATGGAGGATAAGATCGCACTGTTTGCGGACGATGTCCTTTTTTTTCTGGGAGATACAGAAATCTCGTTAAAAAATGTGATCAAAACGGTAGGTGAGTTTGGGCTTTGCTCTGGGCTGGTCATTAATTGGGAAAAGTCAGCACTATTGCCAATTGATTCCCTTGGTGTGCAGATACCCCATGATGTCCCCCAGTTAAAAGTAGTAGATATGATGAAATACCTTGGGATATGGATCACGAGGGGTATTAACAGCTTCGTTTCAAACAACTTAACTCCCCTCTTGTCCAAATGGGAACAAAAAAGAGACATCTGGTGCAGACTACCGCTATCCATAGCGGGGCGATGCAATCTAATAAAGATGTTGTGGCTGCCCCAGCTACTCTATATCCTTCATAATTCCCCAGTTTGGATAGACCAAAAATGGTACAAAAGGATAGAATCCATTTTCAGAGATTTAATTTGGAAGAAGGGACAAGCCCGGATTGGTCTCCAGACCATGCAGTTACCAGCTAAAGAGGGGGGAATGGCAGTTCCCCACCCGAAAACATACTTCCTAGCTTCGCAACTACAACACCTTGCGAATGGTGGACCAGAGGGAGTTGGGAATCTTGGTACACTGATGTTATTAGGGGCACCACACAGGACAATATTGGAAGCACTCGAGGCTGGCTCGTTTATTTATAAGGGTCCAACCATAAAACTAATCCTTAAAGTATGGCAAACAACAAAAGCACTGTTGGGCTATAAGGGAATAACAACCTTTGCCCCTCTCTGGTGCAACCAGAACTTAAGGGAACTAAAAGACATTGAGAGATGCAAGGAATGGGAGAGACAAGGGATAAAATGCTTGAATCAATTGTACGATGGAGAACATATGAAATCCTTTGCAGATTTGCGACAGGAATTCAATATAGCAAATAAAACATTTTACAGATACCTCCAGATCCGACACGGCATCCAAGCCCAGTTTGGGTCACAACCCATTGTATGGTCCTCGGCCCCTACCCTCTTGAAAATAACCTCTTCAAAAACAACTAAAGGCCTGATCTCTGAACTGTATTCCAGAATAGGAGCCAAAACAATAAGTAGGGCAGGCCCCATTAAGAGTAGGACGGGGTGGGAGAAAGACTTGGGGCAAATGACCACGGAACAGTGGAGCGCGATCTTGAGGAGGGGGGTACTGGTCTCGATCTCTCCGGCTCAGAAAGTATCACACTTGTTCCTCTTGCATAGAGTATACTATACCCCCAGGAGAATGTTCAACCTTGGGTGGAGAAGTACTGACGAATGTCCAAGGTGCAGAGCGACAGGCAGTCTCATCCACATGATGTGGAAATGCCCCAAGCTATTTAGATACTGGGAGGAGGTAATAGACACAATAAATAAAACTTTCAAAACGAATTTGGAAGCTGAGTCTAAGACATGCCTACTAGGTAGTATCGAGGAGAACAGAGTGCCTGCTGGTACCCTTGAGGTGGTGCTGAGATGCCTCTTCCAGGCAAGGAAGTTAATTGCGTGGAGGTGGCAGGCCCAGACTCCACCTACTGTTAAATCTTGGGTTGAAACCATTAATACAATGATCTGGAGCGAGAGAGTGACACTCACTAGACAGGGCAACTATGGAAAATATGTGAGGATGTGGAAACCTTGGCTAGACATAAGGGGATGCTCTATATAATAAGAGGAAGTCTCCCAAAATTGATATACACTTTAACCAGTTATTTGACATCCCTATATGGGGAGGATTTATTTAATGAAACAAACTAACCTTAAGAAACTAGTCCACGGTGTGATGGGAGGGTGGAGGGGCGGGAGAGGGGTGGGGGGGGAGGGTGGACATAAGGGAAGATAATTTTGGAGCTCAATGGGGCTTTTCTCACTCAATCACAAGGATACGGAGATGTGGGGGGGGGGGGAAATGTATGTTTGCGTATGCAGTGTGTTAACTCTATGTAAATTGGTGTACCACTTTCTGTATTTTGTGTATGCAAACAACAATAAAAAATGTTATAATTAAAAAAAAAAAAAAAGATTTCTTTCCATCTACATACTCACTTACTCATTTAACCTTTTACCTGCCAGAGCCATTTTTTTGCACACAATTAAATCATTTTAGGCATGAAGGTTACATAAAACCCCCAAGCATGATATATTTTCTGAAAGCAGAAACCCTAGAGCAGTGATGACGAGCCTTGGCACCCCAGATGTTTTGGAACTACATTTTCCATGATGCTCATGCACTCTGTAGTGTAGTTGAGTATCATGGGAAATGTAGTTCCGAAACATCTGGGGTACCGAGGTTCCCCATCACTGCCCTAGAGAATAAAATAGTGGAAGTTACAAAATGTCTGTAAAAATTATACTATGGTGAACTTTAGGGCAAAAAAACACCATAAACTACCCACATTTTTGATAAAATATAAAAGACGAGGTTGCACTGAGTAAATAGATACACATTTCGGTTTGCAGCAGAACATTTGCGAACAGGCAAAAAATTAATTCGAACACGCAAACACCATTAAAGTTTATGGGACCTGTGGCCCTTCAGGTCTGGTATGGATATTAAGGGGAACCCTGTGCCAAATGAAAAAAAAAATGGTGTTTGGTTCCCCCCAAAAATCCATACCGGACCCTTCAGGTCTAGTATGGATTTTAAGGGGAACCCCGTGCCAAAATAAAAAGAAATGGTGTGGGGTTCCCCCCAAAAATCCATACCAGACCCTTATCTAAACCGCCTGGCAGGCCACAGGAAAAGAGGGGGGACGAGAGAGTTCCCCCCCTCCTGAACCGTACCAGGCCACATGCCCTCAACATCAGGAGGATGTCCCTATGTTGATGGGGCAAGGGCCTCATCCCTACAACCCTTGTCCGGTGGTTGTGGGGGTCTGCGGGCGAGGGGCTTATCAGAATCTGGAAGCCCCCTTTAACAAAGGGGACCTCCAGATCCCAGCCCCCCTATGTGAATTGGTAAGGGATACATTGTACCCCTATCATTTCACAAAAAAAAGTGTCAAAATGTTAAAAACGACAGGAGACGGCTTGGGACAAGCGATGTAATCCATTCTTGATCTCCAGCAATGTAGTCCATTCTCGATCTCCAGCGAGGATACGACACACAAGATCCTGCCTCCACCGGGGACACCCGACGAATGACACGCCACCAGCCTGACAGCTCTTATATAGCTGAGGGCAGGGCCAGAGACGCAAGGGCAATCGCTGGGGTTGCTCAGTGACGTGTACGGTGACCCCACCCCCTTCTAAAGCAACAGGAAATGCATTGCGTCAGAGGGGGGCAGGGTCACCCATACACGTCACTGGGTAACCCTGGCGATTCCCCTTGCGTCTCTGGTCCCACCCTCAGCTATATAAGAGCTGTCAGGCTGGCGGCGTGTCATTCGTCGGGTGCCTCCGGTGGAGCTAGGATCGTGTGCGTCGTATCCTCGCTGGAGATCATTTCTGGAGATCGAGAATGGATTACATCGCTGGAATCTTTTTTAATTTTAATTTTTTTTATTTTTAATATAGGACTTGTCCCAAGCCATCTCCTGTCATTTATTACAATTAATAAAATCACTGCTCCCGAAAAAACTACAATTGTTAAACCTTTTTTTTGCATTGATACATGTCCCCTGGGGCAGGACTCGGGTCCCCAAACAATTTTTATGACAATAACTTGCATATTAACCTTTAAAATTAGCACTTTAGATTTCTCCCGTAGACATTTAAAGGGTGTTCCGTGGCTTTTCGAATTTGTCACAAACAGCCCAAATTGTTCGTTGTTCAGCGAACTGCGAACAGCCAATGTTCGGGTCGAACTCATGTTCGACCCGAACATAAAACTCATCTCTAATACCCAACATGTCAAACCTTTATGTACATCCGTACCCTATATTTTCTATAGGCGCTGCTTCAAAAGCCCCCTATAGGTCATCAGTTTAGTGTTACAGTGTTTAGTGTCTGTAGTGTTGCAGAGGAGGTCTGGTGCTAGAATTATTGCTCTCACTGCTGTGTGTGCGGTTCACACGTAGGCGCCTTGTAGGTGGGTCGATGGGGATGGGTGGTAAAAACACAGAGCCTAAGAATATCTCCCATTCTCCTCTTCTCTATATTATGGGGGGGGGTTCTGTAGTCCACAGAGTGAACTGGGAGCAATGTTAAACAGACAGAACTCAGAACTGAGGAACTCAGCTATGGGGAAAGATTAGAGGAACTGAATATATTCTCTGTTGATAAGAGGAGATTAAGGGGGGATATGATCAACATGTACAAATATATAAGGGGTCCATATAGTGAACTTGGTGCTGAGATATTCACTTTACGGTCAACACAGAGGACAAGGGGGCACTCTACGTCTAGAGGAAAAAAGATTTAATCTCTAAAAATACAGAAAGGTTTCTTCACAGTAAGAGCTGTGAAAATGTGGAATAGACTCCCTCCAGAGGTGGTTAGGCCAGCTCAGTAGATTGCTTTAAGAAAGGTCTGGATACTTTCCTTAATGTACATAATATAACTGGGTACTAACATTTATAGGTAAAGTTGATCCAGGGAATATCCGATTGTCTCTCGGGCGATCAGGAAGGAATTTTTTTCCCTGCTGTAGCAAATTAGATCATGCCAGTGGCGGCTGGTGCTCAACATTTTTGGGGGGGGCGCAAACGAAGAAGAAAAAAAAATATAAGCCTCACTGTGCCCATCAAATGCAGCCACTGTTCCATCAATTCGCACCACTGTGCCATGCCATCAAACGCAGCCACTGTGTCATGCCATCAAACGTAGCCACTGTGCCATGCCATCAAACACAGTCACTGTGCCATCAATTGTCACCACTGTACCATGCCATCAATTGTCACCACTGTACCATGCCATCAAACACAGCCACTGTACCATGCCATCAAACACAGCCACTGTACCATGCCATCAAATGCAGCCACTGTACCATGCCATCAAATGCAGCCACTGTACCATGCCATCAAATGCAGCCACTGTACCATGCCATCAAATGCAGCCACTGTACCATGCCATCAATTCTGGTCACTGTGCCATCAATTGTCACCACTGTGCCATGCCATCAAATGCAGCCACTGTACCATGCCATCAAATGCAGCCACTGTACCATGCCATCAAATGCAGCCACTGTACCATGCCATCAATTGTGGTCACTGTGCCATCAATTGTCACCACTGTGCCATGCCATCAAATGCAGCCACTGTGCCATGCCATCAAATGCAGCCACTGTGCCATGCCATCAAATGCAGCCACTGTGCAATGCCATCAAACGCAGCCACTGTGTCATGCCATCAAATGCAGCCACTGTGCCATGCCATCAAATGCAGCCACTGTGCCATGCCATCAAATGCAGCCACTGTGCAATGCCATCAAATGCAGCCACTGTACCATGCCATCAAATGCAGCCACTGTGCCATGCCATCAAATGCAGCCACTGTGCCATGCCATCAATTGTGGTCACTGTGCCATCAATTGTCACCACTGTGCCATGCCATCAAATGCAGCCACTGTACCATGCCATCAAATGCAGCCACTGTACCATGCCATCAAATGCAGCCACTGTACCATGCCATCAATTGTGGTCACTGTGCCATCAATTGTCACCACTGTGCCATGCCATCAAATGCAGCCACTGTACCATGCCATCAAATGCAGCCACTGTACCATGCCATCAAATGCAGCCACTGTACCATGCCATCAATTGTGGTCACTGTGCCATCAATTGTCACCACTGTGCCATGCCATCAATTGTGGCCACTGTGCCATCAATTGTCACCACTGTGCCATGCCATCAAATGCAGCCACTGTGCCATGCCATCAAATGCAGCCACTGTGCCATGCCATCAAATGCAGCCACTGTGCCATGCCATCAAATGCAGCCACTGTACCATGCCATCAAATGCAGCCACTGTACCATGCCATCAAATGCAGCCACTGTGCCATGCCATCAATTGTGGTCACTGTGCCATCAATTGTCACCACTGTGCCATGCCATCAAATGCAGCCACTGTACCATGCCATCAAACACAGCCACTGTGCCAATTGTCCCCACTGTGTCACTGTCCAGTCATACATCCACCTCGGAGCTTTATATTATAACCTGCTGGGACTTGTAGTTCTCCATCGTCTCCTGGGGCTCAGGTGCATGCAATCCACCATCTTTGTCCAGTTTTTCTCACTGCTGGGACTTGTAGTCCCATAGATGGTGGATTGCATGCACCTGAGCCCCAGGAGAAGATGGGGAACTACAAGTCCCAGCAGGTTTATAATATAAGACTCCCATCCACCTAGGAGCCTTATATTATAACCTGCTGGGACTTGTAGCTCCCCATCTTCTCCTGGGGCTCAGGCTGCTGACGGCTGGCATTTCACCCAGATTATGCATTGCATTGAACATTAAAAATCATTTATTATGCCCAACTCCATGAAAATGTTAAAAAAAAATCCACCCTTGCAATGAGCCTACATCTGCACTGGGTTAATTGCTCATCATGTCTAGTGAACATTCGGCCGAAATCGCGGCACCCCCATCCCCCCCCCCCTGAGGGGGGATGGGGGTGCCGCGATTTCGGCCAAATGTGCACTAAAAAAAAAAATTCCAAATGTTCCAAAAAATTGTTTATAGTGAATATTCGGCCGAAATCGCGGCACCCCCATCCCCCCCCCCCCCGGGGGGGGATGGGGGTGCCGCGATTTCGGCCGAATATTCACTAAAAAAAAATTGGAACACAGGTAATCTTTGCAGAAGGGGGGTGGACAGCTGCAGCTGCTGCCGCCGAACTTTGCAGAGAAAACAGTCCATTACAGAGGGGCAGAGGCAGGCGGCATAGCTCAGCTTACCTGTACTCGCACTGAGCGCCCCGAGTCCCGACGTCACTTCCTGTTCTTCCAGGGACGTCAGGACGGAACGAGCACAAATAGTGGATGCACCCGCCCAGCCATAACAATGCAGTCCATCGCGCCGGAAGCAAGTGGCGCGATGGACCGCGCCACAAAGGCATTTTTGGGCTGCCAATGTAGCGCCACGTCTGCAATCCCGTGATTGCACAGACGTGGCGCTACCCATACCGCGCTTTTCCCGGCGCCCGACGCCCGGACTTAGTGCACATAAGAACCTTTTTTGGAATTTTTTTTTCCTTAAAGGGACATGTTTAAATAAAAAAATTTTTTTTTTTTTTTTTTTTTTAGATTTTTTTTTTTACTGACTGGGGGAGGGGGGGCGGCGCCCGGGCGCCCCCTATGGGCGGGCCGCCACTGGATCATGCTCTGCTTTTTCGCCTTCCCATGGATCAACTGTGGGTATAGAATTGGGTTTACGGGATTGTATGATTTTTATTCAATCTGACTAACTATGTAACTATGAAAGGGTGTGACAGACCCAACCGGGACAGAGGCTTTTGGAGGGGACTGCAAGGTAGCCTCTTGCCTACTGATTATGGGCCCTGGCTTTTGAGGGGGCTCTATTCTTGGGGGATGTGTGCCTGGGGGACCCTTGAAATTCTCTTGCTCTGGATTCAGGTCCATGTCTCCCCAAAACACACAGACTCTAAGAACCTAGGACTTGGATACAGATTTGGGACCTTTGTGCCCAAACCCTCAATGATGTTTTCACTCCTCCTAGAGTGTGAAACTGGGAGCAGACAGCAGATGTTAATATAATCACCTCAATCTAATGCTGGGGTCTCCTGCTATAATATGTTTTTAAGGTGTCTTTCTCCCATGGTATAATTTCCCCATTGTATGCCTCCAAGATGTGAATCCCCGTTGTTAATTGAGTAACCTATTGTTTCTGTCTGTCTGCTAATCCTTTTAGAGATTGGGACAGCCCTAGGTCTTCTTACTGGGAAAACTCTTCTCCCCCTCCCAACACAAATCCCCCTAAATCACCACTTGTAACGGGAGGGCCAATGGAGCCCAGAGGCTCTTACAAAGTATGAGCCAGGAAATAATAGACAGTCAGAATATATCTTGGACTACCTGAGATGGGACTATTATGTAATTATTATCCACAATGTTTTCCAGGATATCTGTGAGAACTGGTTGCTGTTTGTTGATTCTGAACTCAACAGGTTAATTAAAAAAGTGACTCATTCATAATGTGGGGGCACATACTGTTAGGTGTTAATGTCATCAACTCAAGCCATCTGTCTGTCTGGTGTGATGTAAATGAATCTAGGATGGCTTGTGCTAATTGACCCTGTATTGTGTGAAGGTCTATTGATGATAAATGTGTATTGTGAGTTAGTAGACAGTCTGAAGGTCAGCTAAAGAACGGCTAAAGCTCTCTACCCTAAAGGACTTACTGGAGAACCGGGGCAGAGTGGCCAACACCCATAAGAAGAGGGACATGATCACAGAGCGATTTAAAATGGATGGAGCTGAAAGACCCAACATAACGGAAAGGCCCAGCATAACAGACAGGACACCAGAGGAGACAAGTTTTGATCGGGCTGTTAAACTAAGACTGACACATTATGGCCCTAACCCTCCACCGGAGATCATAGACCGAGTTATAGCTGCTGTGGATGCAAATTGGCTACAGCAAAGAGGTTCTGCAGCAGCAGAAGTCACAGCAGCACCAACTGAAAGGAGAAAGATACATTTTGCTGCTTTTAAGAATTTCATTGAAACTGAAGTGGAGATTGATGGGTACCTTGCCGATTTTGAACGGCAATGTGCCCTACACCGGGTGCCCACAAAGGAATGGGTTACCATTTTGTCTGGGAAATTTTCCGGCCGGGCCAGTGAAGCATTCAGGGCCATCCCAGGCGAGGATATTATGAACTATGGACTGGTAAAAGAAGCACTTTTGGCCAGGTATGCCATCACACCAGAGGCATATCGAGGCGGTTCCGAGAGACGCGCAAACAGACTGGTGACTCATATACCGAGTGGGCATTCCACCTACACCGCACCGCATCCCACTGGGTCAATGGATGCCAAGCAGAATCCAAAGAAGAGGTGCTGCAGGTGTTCCTGCTGGAGCACTTCTTTGACAAACTGTCCCTGGAAGTCAGAGAGTGGGTCCGGGACCGAAAACCTTTCTCCTTGCCTGAAGCAGCTCGCCTAGAGGACGAATACACAGACACCCGCAACTGGATAACTCTGTGGTCAAGACAACAGCTCAGGTGGATTATCCTCCGTGATCCCCAGAAGACAGACCTTGGGATCCAAAGGGACTTGGGCCTGAAAGGCCTTATTAATCGAATCCACCACCCCCGACCAGTACAAGTGGAGCTTCGGGCATCGCCACAGAAGGTGAATGAGGTCACCATGGTCCCTGCAGCATCTAGTACAGCAGGGGTCCACCTCCAGTCCCATCCGCGCCAGCCGGGCCGGCGTATAGTGTACCCGTAGAAGGATGTAAAGTTGTGATAGTCTATGTGCCACGTTCAGGGAGCAGGCGGGGATCGCCTGCAAGGCCTCTTCCCACTGCTCATCCTCAAACGCACCCACATCCCGTTCCCACTGCGCCACCGCCTTATGCGGGGCACCCGGTAGGAAAAGGTTTAGCAGCATAGCGTAGCAGTTGGATATAAAACCCTTATATGTGGACACGTCTAATAAGTAATTAAATACCGGGGCTACATTCAACGCCCATATGTCATCCTCCTGCTGTGCATCGAATGCGTGTTTAAGTTGTAGGTAATAAAATTGCATGGACGCAGGAAGTTGAAAGTCCTCCCTGAGTTCTGCAAAAGGTCTCAGCCTGCCCGCCCTTACTATGTGTGACATTGCGGATATGCCATACCTTTTCCATCTCGATCCATACGGTATCTTAGCTATCTCTCGGTAGTGTAGGTTGTCCCATATGGGGCTGTATTTTGTGAACCCTGTCACGCCTTGCATCATCCTAATCTTGTTCCAGACCTTTTGCATGAGGACATATGTGGGAAACCGTCTGTTGGATTTCGCATACTGCAATGCTTCCAATCCCTCCGCCACCTCCGCCCCGGTCGTGAACCTGAGCAGGCGAACCGAAGAGTCCTTCAGGTTCAACTGGAGGTCCCTTTGGGGGGCAGACACTCTCGCAATATGCTGCGCCTGGGAGGCTAAATAATAGAGCCAGGGGTTGGGCAATGCCAATCCGCCGGCCTCCTTTGGACATTGCAGTTGTTCCAATTTGACCCTGGGAGGCTTTGCTAACCAGATTAATGAGCGGAAGAGGGAATTAATACCGTGTTTCCCCGAAAATAAGCCCGGGTCTTATATTAATTTTGGCAACAAAAGACATAGTAGGGCTTATTTTCGGGGTAGGTCTTGCCATGTAATGTGCTGTCTTCACTCCCCCTCTCCCTCCCTGCCTGTCAGGAATCCCCAGTGTGAACTGAGTTAAAATGCTTGTAAAATCTTATAATCCACTCTATTACAGTATTATATAATGTACAATGTGTGTGTTTCTGTAATATAATTGTGCCAAATACCTTCTTTATAGCGCCACTCTACACTTCTGTGACCCGGCGGAGCTCTCGTCCCCGCATTTATATTACAGAAACACTCACATTGTACATTATATAATACTGTAATAGAGTGGATTATAGGATTTTAAAAGCATTTTAAACTAGGTCTTATTTTCGGAGTAGGGCTTATATTGCAACCATCCTGGAAAATAACGCTAGGTCTTATTTTCGGGGTAGGTCTTATTTTCGGGGAAACAGGGTAATTCTAAATTTTTTCAGAGGGATGACCATCGGGGAGTTATGCAATATGTATAGCAGTTGTGGCATAAGAATCATTTTTATTAGATTCACCCTCCCAACCAGTGACAGTTTAAGTTTGCTCCACACCTTGACCCGGTCCCTACAGCGATTAATCAGCGGGGTAAGGTTGAGTTTAATGTAGTCTAGTGGGCATGCCGTGACTTGGATACCCAGGTACCGAAAAGATTCAGAGACCGGGATATCTTGTATATTATTCACGGGCGGGATGGCTCAGGTGGATTATCGATCAGCGGCACCCCCGCTGGCTATCGCCTGCAAACCCCAGTCGTACCGCCCTACAGCACCACCTCCAGCGGCCACTTATTCTCAGCAGCCCAGGTTCAACTCCCAGGACTACTCACAACCCATCAGGTGTTTTGGGTGTAAACAGCTAGGGCACAAAAAGCTAGACTGTTTGTTGAATCCACCCAGGCAGTCACAGTCATGGAGACAGCCAGCAAGGGGGAACCTCCGCACATCCATGCCTGCGGCCCACTGCGTAGAAGAGGAAGAACATTGGGGCGTCCTGCACGAGGTAGATCCAATGCAAGCAGCTAACCAGGACAACAGGCAGCAACACAGGCAGACTGTCTGGGTCAATGGAAAGGTAGCCAATGGGCTACGTGATACTGGTGCCACTATGACCCTACTACAGAAGGACCTCATCCCAGAGAGCCAACACACAGAAGACACTGTAGCCGTAAGAGTAGCGGGAGGCAATGTCTTCCGGCTACCCGTTGTCCGTGTTCACCTGGATTGGGGGGTTGGTTTGGGGGTGATGAAGGATTTGCCAGTGGATGTACTACTGGGGAATGATTTGGCCCCCCTCGTTTCTGCTTACGCCCCGATGTGCCCCGCTGAAGCCAACCCAGTGACTACCTGTGCCCAGACCCGTGCTGCTGGAACCAACCCGCTTGCTGCTGAAACCCGGGTAAGACTATCTTCCCCGACATGTACCTTAGATCAGGCACAATATCACAGTCTAAAATTGGAATGTTAGTGCAGGGCATAGACAAGGGGTGGGCAGAAGGGACGGCTGCTCAGGGCACTGTGGTATTATGTGAGGTGGGGGGGGGGGTACTACTAACCGAGAAGGATGAAACAAAGGCAGAGAGCACAGGAAGTTTTCAATCGCCATGAGTTTGGGGCAGGATCAACAGGATTTGTTTTTGCAATTATGGAGCAGATACAACAAAATACTTACAATGATGTATTTAACAGACCAAAGGGGAGCAAATAAGAAGGTCATTGTTAGAGTTTACATACAGTTTAAGTTACCTAAGTTCATTTTTCCTGACATCACCACAATATGGGGAACTTTTAGATGCATCATAAATTATCTCAGTGCTAAGAAGGGCCTGCCTAAGTGTGAAAAGGCCATAACAATAGCTACAATGTTTCTGTATGGAGGAATGCAATTAAAATCCGTTCTCATAATAATATTATAACACGCGTAGCATAAATCTTTTAAACTTTATAGCAGGATTCGGAAACAAAGTAAACTAAGAAATAGGGTATTCAATATTTGATTTTAAGTAATTACATTTAACTGCTGCAGAATTGAGCAAGATCTTTAGTGGTTTAAAGTTTTATGGTAGGGCTTGACTATTTTTTAGGCCTAGCACAGAATTAATAAGATATATATAATAAAGGGCATATGTAAAGTAATAACTAAAAAATGTCTTGGTTCAGAGTTAAAGGGCCAGCAATCCTGCATTTAAAAAGTTACTCAGTCTGTATCATGGGCTTAAAGAGATACTGTGGTGAGGCCAATCATTCTAACAACAATCTTACTGTAAGAATATATATGCATTTACCATACACTTTACTACCAAAAGTATTGGGACACCTGCCTTTACATACACATGAACTTTTAATGGCATCCCAGTCTTAATCTGTAGGGTTCAATGGGCCAGATCCACGTACAGCGGGCGCAACTTAATTTTTGGGATTTAAGTTACACCGGCGCAAAATTTCTACCTAAGTGCCCGATCCACAAAGCACTTACCTAGAAATTTTCAGCGGTGTAACTTAAATCCGTCCGGCGCAAGGCGTGCCCAATCTAATGGGGCGAGTCCCATTTAAATTAGGCGCGCTCCCGCACCGGACGTACTGCGCATGCTCCCGACGCGATTTTCCCGACGTGCTTTGCGCGAAGTTACGTTGCGCCGAGTTTTGTGAATCGTGCCGGGTAAAAAAAGCTGCGTCGGGAAAAAAAAGAGATGCGGCGGGAAAAAAGAAATTTAAAAAAAATTTGACAGCGTCGCGTGAAAGAAGGGTCTACTTTTACATGGTGTACTAACTTTACACTTTGTAAAAGTAGCCCTAATTTTGCGTTTGCAAACTAACAACTTACGGAGACTTCACGAAGGGAAACGGCTTTGTGGATCTCCGTAAGTGCTAATTTACAAACCCGGCGCGGAATTTCGACGAAAAATGCCCCCAGCGGCGGCCGAGGTACTGCATCCTAAGATCTGACAGTGTAAAACTATTATAGCTGCCGGATCTTAGGAATATCTATGCGTAACTGATTCTGTTAATCAGTCGCATAGATAGAAACAGGGATACGACGGCGTATCAGTAGATACGCCTGCGTATCCCTTTTGAGGATCTGGCCCAATATTACTGTAAGTTGGCCAACCCTCTGCAGCTATAACAGCTTCACCTCTTCTGGGAAGGCTGTCCACAAGGTTTTGGAGTGTGTCTATGGGAATGTTCGACCATTCTTCCAGAAGTGCATTTGTGAGGTCAGGCACTGATGTGGACAAGAAGACCTGGCTCGCAGTCTGCGCTCTAATTTATCCCAAAGGTGTTCTATGGGGTTGAGGTCAGGACCAGTCAAGTTTCTTCACCCCAAAGTTGCTCATCCATGTCTTTATGAGCCTTGCTTTGTCCAAATCATTTGGTGGAGGGGGGATTATGGTGTGGGGTTGTTTTTCAGGGGTTGGGCTTTGCCCCTTAGTTCCAGCGAAGGGAACACTTAAAGTAGAACTATAGGCAAAACATTTTTTTTCATTTTGGATAGAATAAGGGAGGGTTACAACCATACCTCACAACTTTTTGTGATGGGAATGAGGGACACCTATCAGCAAAAGTATGCAGGCATAGGGCACACCCCTTGCCACGCCCCCTAAAGAAGAATTGTACCAGAAAAAACAAGATTGGTTAAACCCACAAGGGCTTTTTTTACCACTACTATTCCTTTATATTGGCTTTTGGAAATTACAAATGCATTAATTTAGAAACCAGATGAAAGGTTTAGCGCTGGAAAACACTTTTTGATAGATAAAAAGTGCATTGTATATACAACTATATAGATCAGACCAAAATGAGGGACAAATGAGGAGGAATGAGGGACAGAGGGACATGACTTCAAATCAGGGACAGTCCCTCAAAATCAGGGACAGTTGGGAGCTATGTTACAACCTCTGTAAGGTTAACTTTTTTCATTGTTGTCCCGTTGGGGAGATTTACCTTCACTTCCTGTCCCATAGCAAAACAGGAAGTGATAGAAAATCCCTGCAAATTAAGGGAATTTCTTGGGGACCCCCTCATCACCAGAACTAGTGTCTGCATTGGAACATTTTTCCTCTATTACTTTTCTGGGGACATATCAGGAGGGTTTATCTCCCTAATGGGGCACAAACAGAAATAAAAACCCAATAGGTGTTCCAATCCCTTTTTCACTCTGTCCAAAACGAAAAAAAAGTTTGGCCTTTAGTTATACTTTAAGGTGTCAGCACACCAAGACATTTTGGACAATTTTATGCTCCCAACTTTGTGGGAACAGTTTGGGGATGGCTTCTTCCTGTTCCAACATGACTGCGTACCAGTGCACAAAGCAAGGTCCATAAAGACATGTATGAGCGAGTTTGCAGTGGAGAAACTTGACTGACCTGCACAGAGTCCTGACCTCAACCTGATAGAACACCTTTGGGATGAATTAGAGCGGAGATTGCAAGAACATCAGTGCCTGACCTCACAAATGCGCTCCTGGAAGAATGATCAAACATTCCCATAGACACACTCCTGAACAGCCTTCCCAGAAGAGTTGAAGCTGTTATAGCTGCAAAGGGTGGGCCAACTCAATATTGAACCCTACAGACTAATGCCGCGTACACACGATCGGTACGTCTGATGAAAACGGTCTGATGGACGAACCGATCGTGTGTGGGCCCCATCGATTTTCTATCCATCGGTGAAAAAAACTAGGAACTTGTTTTAAAATTATCTGATGGTTAAAAAAACGATAGAAAAAAAAACGATCGTCTGTGGGCACGTCCATCGGTTAAAAATCCACGCATGCTCAGAATAAAGTCGACGCATGCTTGGAAGCATTGAACTTCATTTTTCTGCGCATGCTCAGAAGCAAGTTATGAGACGGGAGCGCTCGTTCTGGTAAAACTACCGTTCGTAATGGAGATAGCACATTCATCACGCTGTAACAAACAGAAAAGCGCGAATCGTCTTTTACTAACACGAAATCAGCTAAAGCAGCCCAAAGGGTGGCGTCATCCGAATGGAACTTCCCCTTTATAGTGCCGTCGTACGTGTTGTACGTCACCGCGCTTTGCTCAAGCTTTTTTTTTTCACGATCGTGTGTAGGCAAGGCCGTTTTAATGATCAAGTTGAAAAAAACGTTGTTTTTTCTAGAGCCTGAAAAACGTCGTTTTTTACAACCCAGAAAAATGATCGTGTGTACGCGGCATAAGTGTAGCAATAAGTTGCTAAATGTTGTATCTTCATTAAATGTAAACAAATTGCTACACTTAGAGGCTCCTCTCTCCTTTTTTATACTCAGTTGTGACATGACGCTACTCTTATATCAAGACATCGCTTGTATTTCAAGGCAAAATGTATTAAAACATTGCAAAACGCTCTCAAACCAAGTTACTCTTAAACCAAGGTTTTACTGTATTTGGCAAAAAAAAAAACAGGAATCCAGGAGGTGGCAGGATCAACTCTTGAATGTCTGAAAGAGGTTGCTTAGCCACACTGTGAACAATGATTCACCATTGATCACTTTTCAGAAAATGGGATTGAGTGAATTTGCCTTGGTAAAAGCATTGGTTTCAGACAGACCTTGTCCTGTAGACTTGCAGTGTGATAGGTAGATCAACAAATTGCAGTCTTTATACGTATTGAGTAAATATGGGCAGCTTCACATACTGTACATGTATAAGTGAGAATGTGTAGTATTTTTATACATTTTTATCATATTGTATATTATTATTAGATAAAGGCTCACTTTTAGGGGTTTTTCTGATTTCTTTGAAGTTAAAATGCCTGGTGTTTATAGATCAATATAACTCAAGCAGGAATACAGTATACCCTGCCCCATCCCTATGATAGGTTGCCTCACCGGCCAATAGGAATGTGCACGAGACAGGCTAGTACAGGCAACCGTGAATACTACTAGATTTAATCATGATGTTGGTGATCAAAATAGCCTGCCATTCACACATGCTGTTAATGCAAGTGACTTCAGGCTGCTGTATTTGTCAGCAGAACAGGAACAGAGGGAAAATATTCCATTGGGAACACTTGTCAGAGAGGGGGATTTCCTTCACTTTGAAGAGTTTCCACTTGCTTTTTGTTCTGTCTACAAGACAGGAAATTAAGATGATCCTTACAATACAGAGGTTTTAAACATTCTATAATCTATCCAAAAAATATATAAAAAAATATGTTTGGATATACTTTTATTTTTTTTTTTTTTTTTTTATTGATTTAAACAAAAAATACATTAAAACAAAACAGCAGCCAACCCATCACAACACTGGGTCAGTGACAGGCCAACATGGCCCAGTTACTCAACCTGTACAGGTACTAACATTATCTGTCTATCTAACATCAGTACTATGGGCCAGATTCACATACAATCGCGTTACGCTGCGGCGGCGTAACGTATCCCATTTACGTTACACCGCAGCAAGTTTACAGCGTAAGTGCTTGGTTCACAAAGCACTTACCTGTAAACTTGCAGCGGCGTAGCGTAAATCCGCCCAGCGCAAGCCCGCCTAATACAAATGGGGCGGGGACCATTTATATTAGGCACGTTCCCGCGCCGAACGTACTGCGCATGCTCCGTCCCTAAAATTTCCCGATGTGCATTGCGCTAAATGACGTCGCAAGGACGATTGGTTTCGACGTTAAGGTAAATGGCGTCCAGCGCCATTCACGGACGACTTACGCAAACGACGTGAAATTTAAAAATTCGACGCGGGAACGACGGCCATACTTAACATTGGTTAGACCACCTAGAGGGCATGCTTAGTTTTACGCGACGCATCTCTACGGAAACAACGTAAATTTAGATCGACGGGCAAAGCGGACGTTCGTGAATCGGCGTAACTAGTCATTTGCATATTCTACGCCGACCGCAATGGAATCGCCACCTAGCGGCCGGCCTAGAATTGCAGCCTAAGATCCAACAGTGTAACACAGTTACACCTGTCAGCTTTTAGGGCTATCTATGCGTAACCTGATTCTATGAATCAGGCGCATAGATACGACAATCGTATCTCAGAGATACGACGGCGTATCAGGAGATACGCTGTAGCATCTCTTTTGTGAATCTGGCCCTATCTAACTAGCACATAAAGACAAAAAAAAAAAAAAAAAACGCTCAGCTCCCACTCCCCCCTCCCCATGAAACTACCTGAAAATTCAGTTTGCCCCACCACTCATTCCTGTCCAGGATTCAAGGGTGACACCCCGTATCTCCCGGCAGTTCCACCTTATCTATGGTGCATAGAAATACAAAGTACCCTACCCCTATTGTCAGGCATTATCCAACAGTCAGATCCGAGTTGTACCATGCCTGCCACACCCTGTCAAAAATTTTTACGCATCCTCTAGAAAGATACGTCGCCTTATAGTACGGCATCGTAGAATTGATTAGGCCCTTCCAAAAGCGTAGATCAGGAGCTCCCGGCTTGTGCCATCGTAACAGAATGGCTTTCCTTCCGTAAAACAGAAGGATGTTGAGCAGGGTCCAATGAGCCCTAGACGGCACCACATTGTCCACCAACCCCAGCAAACATACTCTAACCGCCATCGGCATAGGAACCATCAGAACCGCAGATATACAGGAGATGACCTCCGACCAAAATTGTTTGATCCGAGGGCAGCTCCAAAATACGTGCTCCACCGGAGCAAATGTGCATCTCCAACATTCCGCTGGCACTGATGGGTATATAGCCGTCAGCCTGGCTGGCGTATAGTAGATCCTGTGCAGGAACTTTAAGTGAATCAATCTATCCCTGGCTGCCACCAGATGTTGGAACAGATGTGCCCACATGTCATCCCAGTCCTCCCCCTGAATGTCCGGTACCTCCACTACCCACCGGTCTCTGCATTATATAACCGCCTTTGGACTGGTTGTGAACAGTTTCTTGTTCGAAACCGAGAGTGTCTTGGGAAGGTCTTCCGTAGTGAGCAAATTCTCCAAGTCTGAGGGAACAGACTCTATGGTCATTGACTTAAACTGGGATCTAAATGCATGTCGCAGTTGAATATAGCGAAAAAACGGAGTGTTCGGCAGGTCGTGTCTAGCCTTAAGTTGGTCAAACGCCAGAAACTCCCCATCCATAGTGACGTCCATGAGCGTCTTGATTCCCCTGGTCGCCCAGCCCATGGGATCATCAGATAAGTAGAGATGTGACAATTTAGGATTCATCCACAATGGAGTGGATGGAGATAATCCCTAGTAACTGGGACACGCCAAAATAACCGCTTCCCCCCACGCTTTAATCGAGGCTCTCATAGAAGCAGTAAGCGGAAGGTCCATCTTGACCTCTCTATGAATGGCCAGCTTCATAAGAGCCTAAATGCGCCACCTCTAAAATGGTGGCCGAATCCCCCTCGCCTAAATTTAACCACCTATGAACAAACACCAGCTGTCCAGCCAAGTAATATTTCCTCCAGTCCGGCAAACCCCAGGGTTTGAAAAAAAAATCAGCTCATGCTGCAATACTGACCTGAAATCCTAAATTGTCCCCTGCAGTACCTTTTTTCAGCCACATGATGCTTTTAGTCTTCCAAGTTGAATAGTGTCTAGTGTCACTTTCCAGAAGACACTGTTGTGAGTTCAGGGGTCATTGCCTTACCTGCTAAGGGGGAGTCACCATTGTGCCATCTGTTTACAATATACTTGTGCTGAGAGTGTTCTGAAATAAGGACCAATCAGCAGAAGTACAGATAAGGAAGGAGAAGACCCTGTGAGATCATGTGACTAGCCAGAAAATGTAAAAGACAAGTATAAATGTATGGGGGCACTATTCCAAATTTAAGGGATGTCTGGGCCAATAGTTAGGCCCAGACCTGTTGAATTATATACAAATTTGCCTCTGTTCTGGCTGTGGTACTGAAAGAAACACAATGCATCGCCTTCTAAGCGTAGCAAGTAAGTTTATGTAGAGAAAATGGTTGAAACATATAAAAAACCTACTCACAATCCAGATGTAGGTAAAAGCATGGAAATATAGGGTGTATCATCCGCGGGACTCCCGGAGACAACGATGTGTCCTCGTGCAGACATATGGAGCTGTCCTTGCTAGTATACAGCGGCGGCGGCAGGAACCAAAAGCCCTCGGAACTGTCGAGAAGGGATCAGGTCTCCACTGTGTGCTGCGTGTTGGACGTCACTTCTGTGGCTGTGGTACTGCCTCGTAGTATTTTCCCTTGCTGCCTGTGGGTGGCGTTACCACTTTGGGCCCTTGTTGGAACGCAGGTGTACCATGGTATATTGGGTGTCCCTCCTCGGCAGCAGTACAGTGGGAGTGGTGACCCCGCTGTGCATGCTGGGAGGTGATACTTAAGGGGTAGTGGGCCCTTCGCCTCGTGGCCCTCCTGGCGCAAGGTGGGTGTGTGTGATTTCAGTCTCTGGACCACGTTGGTCTGTGTTCTTGTCGAGTAGGCCCAGCTATCCTGGCTGGGGCCTACGCTCTGAAGGTGATCCTGTGTTGTCTGTCCTGCGGGAAGAAGCCACTCAATGAAGGAAGCCAGGGGAGGACCTGTCCCGAAAAGGACCGAGCATAAGGCTGGTACTTTGGGAGAGGCCTGGTAACTTATTGAAGGATGCACCGTAGCCTACAACACCTTACAGTCCGCCGGATTGGCTTAAAGGCTCTTTGGCTGTAAGGCAGGAAGTTCAGGACTTTAAAATCCTGTGGCAGAGGATTCCTGAATATCCATTCTGTGTTCTCAAGCGGTCTGTGGCAGAGACTGTTCTTATACTGTCTGTGCATCATCTCGGCTGCTAGGCCATGTGAGAGGGGCCTATCCTGGTGAGCAATACCCACTCAGAATTGAGTGGCGAATATTGAAGTCTTGAATACTGTTGTGTATTCTGTACCGCGTACCTGAACCTTCCCCCTTCTCTCTATACTCTCTACTTCCCTCGCAAGTTTTACGAAGTGAAAATAAAGCCTACAGTTGAAGGTTTTACATCTTGTGTGGACGATCCATTTACTATCGACTTCTTTCCCTGGACAACGAACTTAGAGGTAACGTGCATTTCCCAACATCTATACCAGCAGCTCCTTCGGGAGTAGTGCTACATAAACAGTAACTGAGTCCTTGCAGCCACTGCATCTCAATTGACATCAATCAACCTGCCTTTGTGTGGATGCATGGAAAACACCTGTGCATCCCATTGCGGCAAAACATGGTCCTCACATGGGTGAACTCATACATATGCCCATGTGAACAAGGCGCTAGTGTGTTTGTGTGCACCAAATGTGCATTACCATAGTGTGTTTGGTGCATATATGTATGGTGAGTGAGTGAAAAACGTATATAGCGCTGCACATGCGAACTGAATCGCCTCTGGGCGCTTGTTTGACCCTTTCTCCTTTGACCTTAAAAGAGATGGGTTTTGATCTTTCTCCTAAAGGCCAAGTGGTTCTCCTCCAACCGAATGGAGGTTGGTAAAGTGTTCCAAAGTCGAGGGCCCAGGACAGCAAATCTTCTTTCTCCTTTGGACTTGTATCTGGTTTTGGGGATTTGGAGTAGATTTTGGTTGGAGGATCGCAGAACGCGATTGGGGTTGTAAGCCTTTATTTTTTCGCATAGATATTTGGGTGCATTTCCCAAAATACATTTATGCGTCAGACACAGTGCTTTGAAAGTGATTCTGTCTTTCACTGGCAGCCAGTGAAGGCTTCTCAGTGAGGGTGAGATTGATTCCCAAGGTTTTTTCCCAGTCACCAGTCGCGCGGCCGTATTCTGAACGACCTGCAGGCGAGTGATTTGGTACTTTGGGAGTCCGAGGTAAAGGGCATTTGCATAGTCAAGTCTGGAGTTAACAATTGTTCCCACCACGACTGCTCTCTTGTCCTCTTTGGGAATAAATGGAATAAGTCTGCGTAGTAGGCACAGCAGATGGTGGGATCCGCTGACTACTGACCCTATTTGTGCATCCATTGTCATGTAGGTGTCGAAGATGACTCTGAGACTTTTGACTTTGGTGCTAGGGGTGATGATTTTGCCCAGAATGGGCGGAGGTATCCAGGGTGTTGCCGGTTGATTCTTTCGATTGGCGTGAAACAGGAGAAGTTCTGTTTTTGAGCCGTTGAGTTTAAGAAAACTCTTTGTCATCCAGTTCTCTATCAAAGAGAGGCATTTCTAGTGTGTTTGGTGTTGTGTGTGTGCTAATTTTTTTTTATGATTGTGCATTTACCTGGGTCCCCACCCGCAGCACTGCCAGCTCCCTCTCCTGATGGCTGCTGGCAGGGGGGGGGGGGGGGAAGCAGCAAAAATCTGATGTGGGTAGGATAGTGAGGGCGATCTGTGTGGCGCAGGGGGCACTGATGTAAGGGTTATTCAGCTAGATGGGTGCATGGGGTTCTATCCTGCTGTAAGCCTTACATTGGTGGCAATGAAAGGGTTAAGGGACAAAACAGAGATCCAAGGAAATTTCATCGTAGGTAGCACTGATGATTATCCTGATTCAGTTTTTAATTTTTACATTTTGAAATCCTAGCTTTGTTTGTGGCATTAGGCCTATTACATCATGACAGGTTACTCACTGAAGAGCAAGTGAGTGCTAAACAGCATTGCAATTGTGATAAAGTGTGTTGTAATCCCCAGCGAGCACTTCTGAAACTCAATTAGCAGAATGCATAAATCAGAGCACACCAAAGTCATTTCTAGGACCAGATTTAAATCGCAGCCAGCACCTCTTTTGTAGCAATGCCGGCCGCATGATGACATCAGCTCCATAATGAAAACAATAATGTTATCACAGTGGGACGCCTGGCTGGGGAACACACATGTACTGGCATCTGCTTGTACACATGTTCCAGCAAACATTGTCCCACGTACCACAGGAGGAGGTCTGTTCTGAAACCATGTCACAATCCCTTTCTATTCCTCTGTTCTGGCCAGAGCCATTATATTGTGCTGTCAGCCATATGTAGTGCTGGAAGAGTGGAACAATCGGTGAGTATGCAGGTATTTTGACAAATGAAAGTTAAAATCTGGGCTCAACAGCTTCCTCCCCTCCCCATAGCCCCTACCCCTTTCATACACCTCCACAGACTTAAAGCGGAGCTCCAGGCACCTTCAGAAAAAAATTAAAGTCAGCAGCTACTGCTGCCACTGCCATTTCAGCTAAGGGAAACTGTCAGCGAAGTTCCCTACTGTGCATGCGTGAAGCGTTCTGCGCTTTGTGAATGGCCTGGTGGCGAAGAAGGAGGAAAGTGGCCGAACTTCCAGATGAGTTCACCGTGGCAATGTCAGCCGGAAGTGGAGTGTGTACTTGTCAAAACCAGGTTCCTGCCCCCCCCCTCTGCTGCCACATTTGGCACCTTTTGGGGGGGGGGGGCACGAACTAATTACATTTTTTCTGAAGATGCCTGGAGCTAAGCTTTAATGGAGGAGGCAAATAAGCAGAGCTTCCCTTTTTGGGTGGAGCTCCACTTTAAAGTGATTGTAAAGTCAGATTTTTTTCCATTAAAATAAAAAAAGATTTTATACTTATGCCGTGTACACACGCTCGGAATTTCCGACAACAAATGTTCGATGAGAGCTTTTAGTCGGAAATTCCGACCGTGTGTAAGCCCCATCGTACATTTTCTGTCCAGATTTCTGACAACAAAAATTTGAGAGCTGGTTCTCAAATTTTCCGGCAACAAAATCCAAGCATGTGCAGACAATTTCAACGCACAAAATTCCACACATTCTCTGAATCAAGTACTAGACGGAAGCACTCGGTCTGGTAAAAGTAGCGTTCGTAATGGAGATAGCACATCCATCACGCTGTAATAGACTGAAAAGCACAAAGAAAACGCGTATCGTCTCTCACCAAACTTCTACTAACACGAGATTAGCAAAACGAGCCCAAAGGGTGGCGCACTTGCTATGGAACTTCCTTTTTTATTGTGCTGTCGTAGGTGCTGTACCTGACCGCGATCTTGACGTTCGCAATTTCCAACAACATTTGTGCTACTGTGTGTATGCAAGACAAATTTGAGCCAAAATCCGTCTAAACTTTATCCGCGGTTTTGTTGTCGGAATGTCCGATCGTGTGTACGCGGCATTACAGTACCTGCTCTGTGCAATCCTACTGCACATAAAGGTCCCATACCTCCTCTTCTGAAGTCACAGTAATACAATTAAAAGTGACACTAATTTAAATGTTTTTACATCAATTGTTCAAAAATATCAAGTAAACCATGGCTGTAATTTTTTCTTTATAAAGAAAAAAAAGTCTCTTATGCCCCGTACAAACGATCGGTTCATCTGATGAAAAAGAACCAATGGATCTTTTCATCAGATATCCGATGAAGCTGACTTTCATCAGTCTTGCCTACACACCATCAGTTAAAAAAACGATTGTGTCAGAACACGGTGACGTAAAACACAACGACGTGCTGAGAAAAATGAAGTTCAATGCTTCCGAGCAAGCGTCGACTTGATTCTGAGCATGCGTTGATTTTTAACCGATGGATGATCGTTTTTTTCTATCGTTTTTTTAACCATCAGATAATTTTTCAAACGGGTTCTAATTTTTTTCACCGATTGGAAAAAAACTGATGGGGCCCACACAGGATCGGTTCGTCTGATGAAAACGGTCCATCAGACCGTTTTCATCAGACGAACCGATCGTGTGTACGCGGCATAAGTCATAGTGCTTGGGCCTGAGCAACCAATCATCAGGCCCAAACACTGTCACATGGAGAGTGTCACAACTGCATCCCCTTGTTAAAGATCTGATATCAGCTGACAACGGAGCGTAGACAGGTGGGGATGCTGTCAGTGCCGGCCCAAGACATTGTGCTGCCTGGTACCAAGAATGAAATGCTGCTCCCCCCCAAAAAAAAATTACGCCCACCAAAATGCCCAAACATCCATTATTTTATATCATGATAACTAAAGTGGACCTATCATGGCTCTATACATGTATATAGGAGTATAAAAATGACCTGTTATGGCTCTATTCATGCAATTAACCCCACAGTGGAGCGGAGAGCGGAACGGGAGGAGCGGTCGGGGAGTGGCAATTAGCCCCACAGTGGAGTGGAGCTGGCGGAATGGGATGGCGTGCGGGCCGCAATTTGCTGCCCCCTTGAAAGTGCTGCCTGGTACAATGGTACCATCGGGTCCCATGGTAGGGCCGGCCCTGGATGCTGTAGTGCCTAGGGTGGTGGGCTCAGCTGTGAGTCCTAAATGGGTGATGTGACTTTGTCTGTTTAAGTAATGACACTAAACAGTGGGGCTGAAAGCAGAATGATCTTGCTAATAGTTGTGTTTCTATTAGCGCGGATGGAGAAGCCATGAGGCATCCCCCAGCGTTAGGAGGATGCATGGTTTGCAAACTGCTAAGATGACAGATGACATTCCGGCGTTCTCTCAACATGTTCTTTTGTCTTCCAAATCTCCAGAGTGCCACCAAACAGTGGTAAGGAACTCTCCAGCTTGATTTACTGTTTCCCGGCAGAGATCTTTCATAGATCCCTGCTTCTGTGCGCCTGGGGGGACACTGCCAGGTAACAGGAGGCCATATTTCTGGTTTATGGTTTCCTTAGAAAGGAAGGAAGAAAAGCAACTCTTACAATGCACCTGCTAAAGAACCCAAAGACGACTGTCTGGAGTAAGATAAAGAACAGGATCGACGTTCATCATGTCATCGTGTGGTTTTACCATTTACATGGAAAATACATAAAGAGGAAATACATATAGGAGACATAGGCTTTCAATTTTTATGTTTCATCCATCTGTTGTGTGCCACCCATCTGGAGGATCTCTTGGTGCATGCTACAATACTACATAGGTCCACCAGGCATCAGGGAGATGAAAACTTGCCAAGTAGGCCAAGGACACCAAAATCAGAAAGCTGCAAAGAAAACCAACAGTACTTCTGGGTAGGCAATGGCTTGTCGAGCGGGATTGTAGATGGCAAACACCATGCCAGGGATTTTAACTCCAGCAGTTTCCTCCCTGAAGTCAGATTTCTCCTAATTTCCTAACAATTCGATGATCAGACAGACAAGAAAGAGATAAAAACATTTAAAACCTTAGGCCCCGTACACACGGTCGGACCGAACCGATGAGAATGAACCCGAAGTTCAGTTTCATCGGACCAAACCGGCCGTGTGTATAGGCCATCGATCTGTTTTCCTTCGGTCCAAAATTTTAAAACATGCTTCAAAACCGAACCGATGGACCGCTGCCCCATCGGACCAAACCGATGGTTAGTACAGAAAAGCATCGGTTCAAAACCCGCGCATGCTCAGAATCAAGTCGACGCATGCTTGGAAGCATTGAACTTCGTTTTATTCAGCACGTCGTGTGTTTGACGTCACCGCGTTCTGACCAGATCGGATTTTGGACTGACGGTTTGTACACATATCAGGCCGTACGGCCACTTCAGAGGTGAACCGATGAAAATGGTCCGACGGACCAGTCACATCGGTTTGGTCCGACCGTGTGTACAAGGCCTAACACAGGTTCTAACCCGAAAAATTGTATCCAGCACAAAAAAGTTAGGCTTTTGGCACCCACTTGATGTTGTTCAATATCACCAACCCCCTTCCCCAATAATTCAAAAATAATCTATTTAATGCATATGTTCCACCAAAATGCATAGGAAGTAGTACAGGCATACCCCGCTTTAAGTACACTCACTTTACATACACTCGCGAGTAAGGACATACCCGCGAGTGTATGTAAAGTGCCTTACAAGTACTGTACAGACATTTTGCAGCCACAGTAGAAGGAGCTAAAGCTCCGAGAGCGCAGCCCGTCCTGTTCCAGTGTGCCCCTGACACCCCCAATACAGACCCTGAGACCTCAACTACAGCTCCTGACACCCCCACTACAGCCCCTGACCCCCTACTACACCCTAGAAGTGAAAAAATATATTGTTTCACTTTAAGTACATTTTCGTTTTACATACATGCTCTGGTCCCATTGTGTACTTAAAAGTGTGGTATGCCTGTAAATACAAAGTGATGTAGACCTAGTAAAGCAAGGTTATTAAATACAGAATGACAGGCAAGAGGCGACAGTCCTGCATAGACTACAGTTCACTTAAAAATCCTCTCAGTTTTGCAATGGAAAAAAATTAAAGTGATATTAAAAGTAAATTAATTTTTTCTTTAAGATAACAAACATATCATACTTACCTCCACTATGCAGTTCATATTGCACAGAGTGGCGCAATCGTTCTCTTCTGGGTCCCATGGTGGCTCTCGCAGCTCCTCCCCGCAATAGATACCCCCCTCTGGGAAGCTCTCTCCAGAGAAGGGTTACCTTGCGGGCGTGCTCCTGTATCATACACTCAGCGTCCATAGCCGCCGAGTGAATGGCTTGGCCCCGCCCCCCAGCGCTCCCGCACCATTGGATTTGATTGACAGCGGGAGCCAATGGCTGCACTGCTATCAATCTATCCAATGAAGAGCCGCGAAGCTGTGAAAAGAGCGACGCGGGATCGCGCCCACAGAAGTTCAGGGCTCAGGTAAGTAAAACGAGGGGGCTGGGGGCCGAACACTGCAAGGTGTTTTTTCACCTTAATGCATAGGTTGCATTAAGGTGAAAAAACACAAGGGTTTACAACCCCTTTAACCTCTTGCCGACCGCCCACCGTCGTTTTACGACGACAGGTCGGCTTGGCTGTGCAAAATCACATAATATAACGTGATTTTGCATTGCAGCCACTAGGGGCGCGCACGCGTGACATTTTTACAGTAATCAATGCATTTTTATAGCACTGATCGCTATAAAAATGCCAATGGTCCCGAAAATGTGTCAAAAGTGTCCGAATTGTCCGCCATAATGTCGCAGTACCGATAAAAATCGCAGATGGCCGCCATTACTAGTAAAAAAAAAAATATTAATAGAAATGTCATAAATCTATCCCCTATTTTGTAGAAGCTATAACTTTTGCGCAAACAAAACAATAAATGCTTATTGTGATTGTTTTGACTAAAAATATGTAGAAGAATACGTATCGGCCTAAACTGAGGAAAAATAATTTTTTTATATATATTTTTGGGGGATATTTATTACAGCAAAAAGTTAAAAATATTCATTTTTTTTCAAAAATGTTCTAAATTGTCGCTCTATTTGTGGGAAAAAAGGATGCAATTTTGTTTGGGAGCCACGTCGCACGACCGCGCAATTGTCAGTTAAAGCGACGCAGTGCCGAATCGCAAAAAGTGGCCTGGTCATTGACCAGCAAAATGGTCCCTGGCTGAAGTGGTTAATTTGAAAGAAAATTTCTGAAATAAATACCAGTTGCAATTCATTGATTTCATTCCACATTACATGGAAACGTAGTTAAAGTTTATAGATTGTCGAAGGAACAAAGCTTATAGAAGATGTAGGGAAGGGGCTACAATGGAGTTAAGGTGTTACTAAACCTAAAACAGTAAAATCAGTCTGTATATGCAGCATAGCATGCTTGTTATATTCACTGTGGGACATAAGGGGTTAATCCTCTGCTTTGTGTAAAAAGGCTGTTTTATCCTGTATGCCCAGATCCTCCCCCTCCTGCACTGTCTATCTGGGGAAGGCCAGCTAACACAGGCAGAGTAGCCAACCTGCACATGCTCAGTTGTGTCTTTTATGCTGGAGAGAACATTTACTTGTTCTCAGAGCTATCCAGGTCACATGATATTGACATCACACATGTGGGCATGTACACAGGCTGTAGTGGAAATCTCCTCCTTCCTGCACTCTCAGCACTGGAGAAACTGTGCAGTTTATCATGTAACCGTGGTATACAGATCACCCAAAAAGGTATATAGTGGCAGTATTTTAATGTAAAAAGAAGATTTATAAGCTGTGGGCACTGTGGTATTACTGGTTTTAACCTTTTTCTTATCCCTGCGTGTAGAAATCACAGGTTTGCTTTAAGGGATAACCTAATTTTTAAATTATAGCCAAAACATACCAGCCTTGGGTGTATAATAAATTGATAGTTTATTGTCGGTTGCTTCCTTGATCCATCTTTAGATGTAAAGTGTCATGAGTGTAGTCTTGGGAAATGGCTCCCAGTAATGACTTCTATAAGGGCCAATTTTTGTATCCTAACTCGGGATGTGTGTAAATGACACAATATCCATCAGGCTTTCCTCAACAGGGTTTCCCCTGTTCCTGTGTGGCATCAAGTCCTTAAAGTATTTGTAACCCTAATATAAAAAAAGAGATCCTGTTACTTTATAGCAGATTAAACAGCACAGTGCTTGTGCTGCATAATCTGCCCCTCTCTAAACTCTATTTAGACCCCGAATTATCTTCACGAGTGGTGGTTCTGGTGGAAGAGGATGAGCATTTCAAGCTGTTGAGATCTCTTTTGCTTTTCTTTGAACACGGACTCTTGTCTATATTGTTTCTTACCTGTTAATGACCTTCACCGTCTTCACTTTTTCAGATATAGTGTTTACTTATTAGAAAATATATATATATATATATATATAGATATATGTTTTTAGGTAGCGCCGCCTTGATATGTAATGTGTTGTTAATACATTGTATGTTGTATTGTTGTAAAATAAACCTGCCTGATCCTACCACTTCCTGTGTCCCCCTCTGTGAGCTGACTACGATAATCAGGGCTGCTGAGCCCTGACCACCATGGTCAGCTTATGTGCCTCTGTCATCCGCAACTCTCCTCTGTCCTCGTCGCCCCCTCCCTCCCTGTCTGTCAGTTCGTGTCTATGTCTCTGTCTCTGCCCCCCCCCCCCATTTGCCGCTATTTGTAATAAAAGAAACGTTAAAAATATCCTGGCAGCCCCATTACTTTATGTGGCAATAACTAACTCTGGAAGTGTTTTTTTTTAAAAAATATGCCTCTAAATGCCTTTTTCCAGTGATCTTCAGGACAGTCACGTGACTCCCGGCCGCTCTGCTACTATGATCCAGGGCTACAGTGGGAGGTTCTGTGTGGCCAGCATGGCGGTCACGTGACTCCCGGGCGACGTCATAGGGAGATTTCCGTTCCTCCCACTGTATCCCTGGATCGTAGTAGCAGAACTACTGGGAGTCACGTGACCACTCCGAAGATCACTGGAAACAGGTATTTAGAGGCAACTTTAAAAAAAAAACACTCAGAGTCCGTTATTGCCAGATAACATAGTAATAGCCGCTTTTGGGATTATAAACACTTTAATAAGTATTATACATATTGGCCCATTAAACCAACACCATCGTATGGTGTGGGGCTTCTCATCTCATTCCCTCTGGTGACATTAAAAGAAGGATCACCATTGCATCTTATCAGTTGACCAGAGTTAATTCATCAGAAGCAAGCCGGGCATCCCCTCTATAGGGGGTTACCTGTGTAGTGTGCACTTAGTGACCTGGTAGGTGATCCACTAGATAATTTTTTTATCAATTTATAATGTAGGATGAATCCAATATCCATCCAGCAGAGCTAGTAATGGACCACAATCTTCCAAATCAACAGTGGTACTCATTTTCGATTACCCGCTCATGTCTAGCCATGTGGACAGAGGAGAACGGGGACACCTCCCTCCTCTTGCCATTCCTGTGGCCTTTGGACAGCATGTGGCTCTTTCAATTTTGGGATAGAAAGTTCAACAGAAGAATGACTTGATACGCCGTCGTATCTCTGTTTCTATCTATGCGACTGATTCATAGAATCAGTTACGCATAGATATCCATAAGATCCGACAGGTGTAATTGTTTTACACTGTCAGATCTTAGGATGCAGTACCCCAGCCGCCGCTGGGGGGAGTTTGCGTCGTAAACCAGCGTCAGGTATGCAAATTAGGAGTTACGGCAATCCACAACGGATTTTCGCGTTCGCTACGTCGCCGCTAGTCTAGTTTCCCGTCGCAAATTTAGTCGTCGTTTTGGGTGCCCTAACTTTAGTCAGCAATCGTATTGCTGTCTAAAGTATGGTCGTCGTTCCCGCGTCGAAATTAAAAATTTAACGTCGTTTGCGTAACACATCCGGGAATACGGAAGTATGCTACGCGCGTCGCCGTTCGAAAAAATGACGTCACGGCGCGCAAAGCACGACGGGAATTGCGAAACGGAGCATGCGCAGTAGGTCCGGCACGGGAGCGCGCCTAATTTAAATGGCACACGCCTTGCGCCTTGCGCCGGAGGCCGCGGGTGTAGTTTTCATCGCAAGTGCTTTGTGAATCAGGCACTTGCGATGAAAACTTGCGGCTCGCGATTCTACGTGAATCTGGCCCTAGATTCCTCTTTATTTCAAGCATATTTTGCTCAGGGCTGACTGACCACATCATCCCCAAAAAATTTTTTTTTCTTTTTAACAAACTTTGCCTATGCAGCTCAGTAGGTAGAGATGAGTTTTTTTTGTTTTGGCAAATACCATCAATTGTAAACTTTGTAGCAAATTGTTTTCCAAATTCGCTCCGCTCATCCCTACTCTTGCACTTGTATTTTCTTGTTCACCGATGTGAAATGTGAACCAAGTTCATTCAGATTTGACTCTAGACAAATTAGCAGTGACATGCCTACTTCCATAGCTGTCGCTTTCAATAGAGAGGGAAGGTGGGAAAAGCACTTTTTTTGCTGACATTTAAACGTGTCTCCGCTGTCAGTTGAAGTTGAACTTGTCGCTGAGAAATAATAATGTGTGACAGTCCACAGTACTCAAGAGACAAGAAACTGCCCGACACACATTCACACAGTGTGAGAAAAATGACCCGTGCCTTTACTGAATTGGAGATACGTGAAATTTATGTATCCAAAATGTTGAAGAGAAAATTAGGCAATGAAATGACCAATATTTTTTTACAGAATTACTAGACAAAAAAAATCAAACGTTCATTACCATTAATTACCCCCCACACTTTAATTTGAGAATTAATTGCTCTGTTCATTTCCTGTAAATGTAAATTAAGGGCCAGATTCACGTAGAATCACAGCGGCGTAACGTATCGTAGATCGTAGATACGTTACACCACCGCAAGTTTTCATCGCAAGTGCCTGATTCACAAAGCACTTGCGATGAAAACTATGCCGACGGCCTCCGGAATTCCCGCCGTGCTTTGCGCGCAGTGACGTCATTTTTTCGAACGGCGACGCGCGTAGCGTAATTCCGTATTCCCGGACGGCTTACGCAAACGACGTTAATTTTTAAATTTCGACGCGGGAACGACGCCCATACTTTATACAGCAATACGATTGCTGTGTAAAGTTAAGGCACCCAAAACGATGACTAACTTTGCGACGGGAAACTAGACTAGCGGCGACGTAGCGAACACGAAAATCCGTCGTGCATCGCCGTAACTCCTAATTTGCATACCCGACGCTGGTTTACGACGCAAACTCCCCCCAGCGGCGGGCGCGGTACTGCATCCTAAGATCCGACAGTGTAAAACAATTACACCTGTTGGATCTTAGGGCTATCTATGCGTAACTGATTCTATGAATCAGTCGCATAGATACTCTGAGAGATACGACGGAGTATCCGAGATACTCCGTCGTATCTCCTTTGTGAATCTGGCCCATATTGTATATCAACCACAAAAAAAGGAAAATTGACTAAATCATATAAAGGGTCCTTAAAGGGGTTGTAAAGGTTCGTTTTTTATTTTCTAAATAGGTTCCTTTAAGCTAGTGCATTGTTGGTTCACTTACCTTTTCCTTCGATTTCCCTTCTAAATGTTTTTTTTTCTTTGTTTTCTTTGTCTGAATTTCTCACTTCCTGTTCCTCCTCAGTAATGTGTTCAGTAAGCTGTTCTAAATGACTTTCCACCACTCGGATGATGGTGGAAAGCTTACTGAGGAGAAACAGGAAGTGAGAAATTCAAACAAAGAAACAAAACATTTAGAAGGGAAATCGAAGGAAAAGGTAAGTGAACCAACAATGCACTAGCTTAAAGGAACCAATTTAGAAAATAAAAGATTAACCTTTACAACCCCTTTAAAGCCTGATTTCAGCCACAACAACCCCATTATACAACGAATAATGCCCAGCCTTTTATAGCATGTGGCTTTTCAATAACTAAATAATTCACAGTTGGAGGAAGAATGTTATCAGCAATCTACTGCATACCAAGACCCCCCCCCCTCCAACAGCACACAGGAACAGAGCTGAGGCTGATAACCACAGGCTGTATGCTGGAGCTCCCTCTCTTGTCACCTTTTTACCTCTTTGTGTCAGGAAAACCTGTTAGAACTGACTCATACAGATAACAGAGGATCAAAGCAGCAGACAGAAATAAAACTTAGTGCTAGACATGTGCAATTTGTTTAGTTCCAAATTAGATTTTTAACAAATTCTGACAAATTCGTTAATTCCTAATTTTTCAATTTCCGTATTTTCGCATTTGCAACATTTATAATTTCTGAATTATCAAATTTTCGAATTTCAGAAATTCGGAATTTCGAAAGTTTGGAATTTCAAAAATTCGAAGTTAGTAATTTCGGAAATTCAAAAATTCGAATTTTAGATCACGAAATTTTGGACATTTCGAAATTCGAAAATTCGAAATGAGGAAATTCAAAATCTTGGAAATTCAAAATTTTTGGAAATTTCACCTAATCACCTTAAAAGATGGTGTATGGAATCACATATGTTCATGAATTTGTATGAACACTTCATGAATAGTAGTATTAGAGTATGAATACATTTATTCCCGAGTTCATTAATTTAATATACTGTATGCAGGTTTTTTTTTGTTTTTTAGAGAGAGGGCATCCATTTTTCACTATAAGCTGATGTAGTTATGTGGACTACAATCATAACATGGTACAATTCCCCATCATTCTTTACCTATAGACATATCCCTCTAGTGCTGGGCACCAGTGACTGTCATCACATCTGTGAGCCCAACCAGAAAGGATTGTGGGATTAGAAGTCTTTCAGACTGGTGTTTTCTTTGCGTGGTACAACATCTGAACCACACATCCCAGGGATCCTTGCTACCACCTGAAGAGACTCCTGAGAGGGAATATAAAAGGGCCTGGAGATCCACACAGCGCTCTCTTCTTCCTGGGCCTTGCTGTGCGCACATCTCCCTGTGCTGGAGGGGAGAGGCTGCGGCCTACCATGCAGTAAACAAGTGATTCCAATACAGCTCCGGAGGGACTAAGGCTGCCTGCTGTTTTTCGGACATCCATGTGGCACCTACCCGGCAGATCTACACTACGATCGCCTGCATCCATAAGCCATGGGTCATTGCCGGTCATTTGCTAAAGGACGTCTCTTCCAGGATCACTGTCTGCAAGGTGTAAGTCGGTCTGGCTGTTGGTGAGATGGCAAATGCCCATCCTTTGCAACCCTTCTTTGCTACAATACCTGAACATTGTGTACAGACACCTTTATCTTGGGAACATTTATTGCAATACTGTTTGTAATACTGCACATAGACACCTTTACGGTATGTAAAACCACTTTGAGGAGTATCACTTGCTTGTTTAAGCCCCTTGGCTATTACCGCACCACTGTGCCTTATTGGATACAATCTAATGAGCTCCAACTGCCGGTGAAGACTATCAGGCCTGCATCTTGGACACTGTTGTTATTACCATACAAAAGGGCCCTACTCTGTCCCCTATTTCATCTGATCTCTGATTAGGATATGAAGGGTGAATAGGCCAGTCTAGGGTTCCCCTTCAGTGTGAGACTGCCTGTCCTAGATACCATAGCTAACCTTTTGCTGCCTTTACATGGTATGCCCCAAGTGATAATTCATTGTACATATATGTAAATTGCATTTTGTGCTGTTTTACTGATTTAAGCTGCCTTTTAGAGGAATTATTCAGAGTCTGAGTTGTTATCCAGCACTCGGCTGACTAAGTCCCCTTTTCTGTGTATCAATACCACATCAAATACTCCAGTAAAAGTGTATATACTGTACTATAAACATATTTGACTTGTGTGACGTGTCATTTAAAGGTGTTGTGGAAGATGTCTGAACTCAGAGTGTCCGGTGGGTTGGAATGTTCACAGGGTCATGGTGATGCAGAAGAACAGGTAAATCCAAGCAGTCCTCAAGGGTGCCGTGTTACACTAATAAATGAACCAAAGAAATATTTACAAGTGTTACATTGAAGCTGAACTCCAGCCTTACCTTCAGTCTTGCATAGATGTACAGGTTCCTCTCCAATACTAAAAGTTGCTTACTCTGATTTCACTGCACACTATGAGCTTCTTCTGCAGTAAGTCAGATAAAGCCCACCTCATTTCCTGCCTGGAAGATGCCCAGCATCATCTAGCTCTTTGTTCTTCAGCCTTAATGCAGTGGCGTAGCATGGGGGGTGCAGGGGGTGCCGTGGCCCCGGGTTTGATATTTAGGGGGCGCAATTTCAAGCCAGTGTGTGTCACTACTGGCTGCGTAAGAGAGAGAGACAGAGGCAGAGAGAGAGAGAGAGGCAGAGGCAGAGGCAAAGAGAGAGAGAGGCAGAGGCAAATAGAGAGAGAGGCAAAGAGAAAGAGAGAGGCAGAGGCAAAGAGAGAGAGAGAGAGGCAGAGGCAAAGAGAGAGAGGCAGAGGCAAAGAGAGAGAGAGGCAGAGGCAAAGAGAGAGAGACAGAGGCAAAGAGAGAGAGACAGAGACAGACGCAGAGACAGAGAGGCAAAGAGAGAGGCAGAAAGAGATAGAGAGGCAGAGAGAGAGACGGGCAGAGAGAGAGACGGGCAGAGAGAGAGAGAGTTACTGTGGGCAGGACAGTATAGTGGTCAGTGTAGTGTAGTGGACAGTATAGTATAGTGGTCAGTGTAGTGGAAAAATAGTATAGTGGTCATGGTCAGTGTAGTTTAGTGGACGGTATAGTATAGTGGTCAGTGTAGTGGACAGTATAGTATGGTAGTTAGTGGTCAGTATGGGTATCAGATAGGTCGGTGTTGGAATCAGGTTGGTCAGTACTATTGTATTTGAAGGGACTCGGGGAGTGCTAAAAGTCCGCAGGTTGGGGGGGGGGGGGCGCAAATTACTTGCCTTGCCCCGGGTGCTGACAACCCACGCTACGCCATTGCCTTAATGTTTCCTTTCATTCTTTGGATTACAGTTGTTTCAATCCTGGATGCTCAACATCACATATGGGCTTTACCGCAGCTTCCTATTTTTTAGCAAGTTATGTACAGCACCCTACTGGCTCCTCCCACTAGTCATGATGGGCCTGCATTGCAAAGAGAAGCACAAATACCTAATGATGATGTCACTGTGTCTAACATTAAATATATTTTTTTAGCTTGCTGGTGGGGGGTGGGGGGGTGGGGAGGGGGGACTGGGGAAGGCAACATTTAAGCAGATTAAAGTTCAGCTTTAAAAATATAGTTTTAGATCATGGCCCAAGCCAGTGTGCTATTCATCTTTAAAATGAGAAAAAAATATATTTTCTTCCTTCACGGTAAAGAACTGTCTTTACAACCCTGCCCTGTGACATATAAAGTAAAGCAGACCATTCCATCGCTGGCTGAAGAGGAAGTGTAGATCTTAAATCTGGTTTAAGCTTATTATTTTCCACTTATTTTAAACATTTGAAGCAGTAAATTTATAGCTTTCATCGTCCTAACCAATCTCATATTCTGTGTAACAAAAGTAAATATTAAAAATAAAAACAGCCTTCGTGGGAAGTGAATAATTTTTCAGTTTCTGCATTTTCAATTATCATTTTCATTGGAATGAATCACTTACATTTTTTTTTCTTTTCATTCGAAAACAGTTTAACTTCCCTTTCCCCCACGGGCCCATAATTTTGATTTATAAATACGGTTAGGCCGAAAGGAAGTTTTAAGTGTGTGTTCTTGCAAAAGGGTTTTTTGTTGTTGCAAAATTTTTTCTCCTTCTTTTTTTTTTCAAAAACATCTCAAGCGCATTAGCCGAGCCGGAGGCCTTAGGAAAACAAGGCCTCACAAACAGAGCATCTGTCTATTCATTTAGATTGCCGTCTCATCTTACTCTTAACTGACTTCTAATAAATTATGTTTTCATTTCTGCATCTTAAATACATTTTAGGGGATCAAGCTGTCATTCCGTACAGTTCCATAAATCAATGGGGCACAGAAACTCACAATCGGATCCTAAAATGCTATTAAATTAACTGTGCGCTATCGTAAATTAGGCCCTATTTCGCAAATCTCTTTTCAGCAGCTGTGGCTGCCAGGTATTTAACCCTAGCGAGCTATGGTCCGCCAAGGTCAGAGGTTGGCAAGGCATGCTGGGAATTAAAGGATCACTACATTAAAGTCGGAAAGCTAAATGTAAACTTTCAGGTAAGAAATATGGGTACAGCCATGGCTGAATTGGTCTTCAGTGAGCAACCGTGCAGTCATTATTTTTACCCCTGTTCACCGAGTGTTGGTGCACCTAAATGTGATACCTTATGCCACGTACACACGATCAGTCAATCCGATGAGAACGGACCGATGGACCATTTTCATCGGTTAACCGATGAAGCTGACTGATGGTCCGTCTCGCGCCTACACACCATCGGTTAAAAAAACGATCGTGTCAGAACGAAGTTCAATGCTTCCAAGCATGCGTCGACTTGATTCTGAGCATGCATGGTTTTTTAACCGATGGTTGTGCCTACTAACAATCGTTTTTTTCCCATCAGTTAGGAATCCATTGGTTACATTTAAAGCAAGTTGGCTTTTTTTTAACCGATGGTTAAATAACCTATGGGGCCCACACACGATCGGTTTTGACCGTTGTCCTCTGGTTAACCTATCGTGTGTACAAGGCCTTAGTGTAGCGAGGTGCTGGGCTACAACAATATGGAGAAGGAGACATTGGGGTTGATTTACTAAAGGCAAATCCACTATGCACTACAAGTACACTTTAAGTGCACTTGAAAGTGCATTTGCTCAAGATCTGAAATAAGGGGAAGCTCTGCTGATTTCTATCATCCAATCATTTGCAAGCAAAAATATTGTTTTTTATTTTCTTGCATGTCCCCCTTAGATCTAGAGCAACTGCATTTACAAGTGCACTTCTAGTGCACAGTGGATTTGCCTTTAGCAAATCAACCCCAATGTCTCCTTCTACATATTGTTGTAGCCCAGCACCTCAAGTAAGCTGGACAACCAGGTAGTAAAAACTGGCGGTTAATCCACATTTTTACTGCCACCTGACTGCCCACCTACAAAGGGGCATTATGCTGCTCAGAGCAGTACACATTGCTGCATTGCAATTTTAGGCTCCTTTCACACTAGTGGCATCATTTTCCACCCTCCTGAAAAGGGATTCACGGTGGATTTTTTTGCACACGGTGGTGAAAGAAGGTTAACAGTCATCTATTAGATTGTAAGCTCTTCTGAGCAGGGCCCTCTTAACCCTCTTGTATTTTATTGTATTATAAATATATTGTCTCCCTTTTAATATTGTAACATCAAAAAAGATCTGTTTGTGCTGCCAACATCCCTAGGATAAATCGGAAAGGAAAATCCCCCAATTGGGACTTTAAGGGCAACAACTCGAAAGTATAAAAAATAATATTTTATTCAAAGTTTGTACAAAGTATACGAAAACATTAAAAACATGAATAGTGCGATGATACGTGAACTCCCAAGAAGGTCCAAAAGAGCCCAATGCGTTTCGGGACAATATCCGTTCCTTAGTCAGGGGCTAGTATGAGGACAGGGTCACACTATATGATACAAATTAGATAATTTTGGAATAGTATACATTTAAACATTAATTATCTGTACACAAAACCGCATCAAAAGCCCAATAATCACACGGTGCAGAAATCATACCTAATCACACTGTAAATGGTTGGACAGGCGGGCCCCCAGGGGAGATAACGATGCCCCTCCTGCACCCAAGGAGGACACAGGTAAGAAGGGACAGATACGCATTGGGCTCTTTTGTACCTTCTTGAGAGTTAACACACCATCACACTATTCATTTTTTTAATGTTTTTGTATACTTTGTACAAATTTTGAATAAAATATTATTTTTTATATTTTTGAGTTGTTGCCCTTAAATGCGTTGTAAAGGTACAATTTTTTTTTCCTAAATAGCTTCCTTTACCTTAGTGCAGTCCTCCTTCACTTACATCATCCTTCGATTTTGCTTTTAAATGTCCTTATTTCTTCTGAGAAATCCTCACTTCCTGTTCTTCTGTCTGTAACTACACACAGTAATGCAAGGCTTTCCCCCTGGTGTGGAGTGTCATTGCCCCCTCCCTTAGACTACAGGAGAGTCAGGACGCTCTCTATGTTGCAGATAGAGAAAGGAGCTGTGTGTTAGTGGGCGTCCTGACTCTCCTGTAGTCCAAGGGAGGGGACGAGTACGACACTCCACACCAGGGAGAAAGCCTTGCATTACTGTGTGGAGTTACAGACAGAAGAACAGGAAGTGAGGATTTCTCAGAAGAAATAAGGACATTTAAAAGCAAAATGGAAGGATGAGGTAGGTGAAGGAGGACTGCACTAAGGTAAAGGAAGCTATTTAGGAAAAAAAATTGTACCGTTACAACCCCTTTAAAGTACCAATTGGGGGATTTTCCTTTCCGTTTTAATATTGTAACGCACTGCGTAAACTGTTGGTGCTATATGAATTCTGTATAATAATAATAATAATAATAATTTAGGAAGCGATACAGCCTCCTGATGCATTTTTTTAAACTTGTTTTATACATTCTAGAACTATGCTGCATTAATGACTTACAAGGGAAAGTTTGTCTGGTGATGCTGCCAGTAGTAGCGTTAAAATTGCCCTGCCATGATGTAAAGCAGCAGCAATGTGTACTGTTCCTAGCGGCACCATATCTGCATGTAGGTGGGTGGTTTAGAGGGCGGTAAAGCCTGTTCTCACCACCCCCTGGCTGCCCATGTGAAAGGTGGCATTGCCTGTCAAACTCAAAATAAGTGAATTTACCTCCTTCTCACGCTGTTTGCATCACAATGCTGTAGGTATGGCATGCTATACTATGACAACAAAGCTTCCTGGAGGAGCCGCTGTCAATTAAGGCAAAGATCCACCCCACAGATGTGTGCAGCTAAGGTAAAAATGGCCCATAGTAAGTCATTAGAAGACTGGGAACATGTGCACCGCAGTGATGGTGCTGCATACTGTAGCCTAGGTAGGCCTGCAGATCGTTGCATCTAATGACAAGGAAGACAGAGGATTCACAGGTAAACAATTTTAAAGTCAACCTTACTAAATATATAAAAAAAAAAAAAAAAAAAATAACGGGCTCAAATACATTAGAAAAACTATTAGGGATACTTTACTGTTGTTTTTTGTTGTTTTTTTAGGTTTATATCTAGTCTAATTTTTTTTAAAGACTCAACAAACAGACTTGAAGTCAGTCTATGATATATGCCTACAGTTCTAATTTCAATAAAGAACGAGGGTTGGGTCAGCAGCACATGTAAGGAAAGGAAACTGAACATGAAAGCATAGGAAATTTTCGGGTATAAAGGGAAACACATTGAAATTGAGAAAATAGAGGAAAAAGGGAGGAACACAAATTTAGTATTGTTAATGCTTTTTAATGCATGATGTTGCATTTTTTTAACAACTCCTTTGTTAAATGCTTCGATAACAATTGTAATTTATTTGTCCTAGTCAAGAAACTTGACGTGAACAAAGCAGTCTAATTTTTTTCTTACTTGTATTATTGTATTACATTTCTTCTAGCAAATAAAATTTAAAAATATTAATTATTGGATTTATTTTGGATTTTTTTTTGTATTTTGTTATTTAGTTTTTTTTTTTTTCATTTACAAGCAATAGGAGTAGCTCCCATTACATTTTCACATTTTATAAGTTAACCCTAATATATATATTAAAAAGCAAAACTTTTTCAGTCTAAAGCCCCATACACACCAACAGATTATCTGCAGATTTTTGTCTTCAGATTTACCAAAACCATATAATATGAGGTCAAACCTTCAGAGTTTCAATTTGCATGCAATCAGGCAGGCCATTGTACTACATGGTTTTGGTAAATCTGAAGACAAAAATCTGCAGATAATCTGATGGTGTGTATGGGGGCTTAAGATAAAGGTTGGAAGGGTTAGAAAAATGTCAGGTTTTTATTGTTGCTTGTGTCGCCATTGGTTAGATTTACTGTAATTGCCTCAATAACTGTTGTCACTCAATACACCTGTCTCTGAAATAGGAGTTCAGGAAATCTTCCAATGGGGAAAAATTGTTCCAGTGAGAATTTCCCCTTTTTTTGGAGAGATTTCCTCTCACTTGTTCCTATGTGAGACAAAAAAATAACAGGACAAAAATAAATACAAAATAAATCCAATAATTTTTATTTTAGAATTGAATTTGCTAGAAGAAATGTGCCATTATGGAGCAAACAATAATACAATGGAAGACAACAAAAAATAATCTGAGTGAGGTTTTATCTATTACCTACCTTATCCAAAACTAAAAAAAAAAAAGTTATACTTTAACTGCTTTGTGGAAAGAAAACAGTTGTATACAGAACTCAATAGTTTAAGCTGAACTTTACACACACAGCTAAATGAGTCAGAGAGATGATTTATATGCCTGCCTTCTCTTTCTGCTTGACCTGTTCAAATCAATTCAATTAGAGAGAGACAGTTTGAAGTCAAACGGCTTCTACTGGGCAGTCTTTTTAGAAAAACCTGTAACTCCAGTGTCATGGGTGCACACCATTCTTATTTCCATAAATAGTTTATACACATAGTATAAAATTTTTTTTTAAAATGTTATAAACAGAAAAAAATGAAATACAATTTTTAAAAATGTTTTTGCAACTTAAATTAAGAAATACATACATAAATAAAAGCAATTCTTTCATTCATTTAATCTTCTAGCTTCCTCTGCAAACCCTGTGATCTGGAGACGTGGCAGATCTATTATAAGTGTTGGCTTAATGGTAACACACTGAGACAGAATTATGCTTTGACCGGGTTACAATTGCCTGAAATGATCCACCCTTTGAGCACTGGATAAATGTTTATCTTCTCCTGTCACTACACGGATTGGGATTTGTTGACGTGTTAAAGACTGATGGTCTAATTTCCTGGTGTAGAAACATCTTCTGGTCCTTGACTGAGTCAAGTGTGACTTTTCCTAATCAGAGGAAACTTCATGACTAACCCTTGTCAGACTGAGCGCAATTGTTTCCAAAAGGTACTCTTTCCCCGTCTGGAATATCCTGTGTCAGCTCCTTAGAGAGGCGTCTCAGAACATGTACTAAACGACCCCGGTCCTCCATGAAAACCTGTCAGCTACGTGTATTAACAAGGGGCAGATTTTGCTTCTGCTTATCCATTCACCTTTAGACTTTTTAAAATAAAACTCAAATTTTGTTGGGGGGAAAAAAAGCCACTACAGGTCAGCTAAAGTACACGGTAAAGATTTTACCAAACCTTACCTGCTTTTGTTCTGTAAATATATAAATAGGTGTTTCTAGTGCACTGGCCTGTAATTGTTCCTAATCAGTGCTTATGGTGAGAACCTGCCTTTACTATAGTTACATGATTAGCCTTACTATTGCATGCTATTAGATTTATAGGAATTTATACACATTTCTAATCAAAGGGGTTACTGGGGATACCCATTCCCCTTGCAACCAGCTTCCTGTATTTTACCTCTAAGAGACTCTTTCACTTTGTTCATTCAGAGCAAACTGATAGGAAGTCTTTATATGTACTCTTCAACACCCACTGTATAGTGTGTTCTGCCCCACTTTCATGTATTGTTTATGTTTTATATTGAATTGCATTCGGTTATCAGTTTTCAGCAGTATGTTGTATCTAGTGGCAGTTTCTGGCCACTACAACTTGTTTACTAATGTGACTTTGGTATCTTCCTCTGTGCTCTCCTGTTTAGTGCTAGTCGGCTTAGTTTTTAGCTAGACACTCCCCACTTCTTCCATGTTCCCTCAGTCAGTGTTAAAGGGGTTGTAAACCCTCAGTTTTTTTTAAATAAAAATAACAATCATGCCTATACTTATGTACTCTGTGCAATCGTTTTGCACAGAAGAGCCCTGACCCTCTTCTTCTGGGGCCCCATCGGCACTCCAGGCCCCTCCTCTTCATAGGTGCCCCCACGGAGAGCCGCTTTCCTTGGGGGCATCCGTGTGGGCTTGCTCCTGAGTATCACTGCTCCGTCCATTGACACAGACAGCGTGACTCAGCCCCGCCCATGCTTCCGTGTCACCAGATTTGATTGACAGCAGTGGGAACCAATGGCTCCTGGTGCTATCAATCTGTCTGAGGAAAGAGACAGCAGATGGAGCCACCACCCTTGTGCACATCGCTAAATATGATTGGGCTCAGGTAAGAAAAAGGGGGGTCTGGGGGGGAGCTGCAGCACAAAAAGTTTTTCACCTTAATGCATAGAATGCGGTGTGGTCTTCTGATGCTGTAGCCCACCCATCTGCTTCAAGACGTTGCGAGTTCAGAGATGGTATTCTGCATACCTTGGGTGTAACGAGTGGTTGTTTGAGTTACTGTTGCTTTTTTGTCACCTCGAACCAGTCCGCGTATTCTCCTCTGACCTCTGACAAGACATTTTTTGTCCACACAACTGCAGCTCACTGGATATTTTCTCTTTTTTGGACCATTTTCTGTAAACCCTAGAGTTGGTTGTGTGTGAAAATCCCAGTAGATCAGCAGTTTTTGAAATACTCAGACCAACCCCTCTGCCACCAACAGCCATGCCACGTTCAGAGTCACTTAAATCCCTTTTCTCCCTCATTCTGATGCTCGGTTTGAAATTCAGCAAGCCAACTTCACCACGTTTAGATGCCTAAATGCATTGAGTTGTTGCCATGTGAATGGCTGATTAGCAATTTATGTTACCAAGCAATTGAACAGGTGTATCTAACAAAGTGGCCAGTGAGTGTATTTTAATATATACTGTATATAACGCTTAACTGAGGTTTTATGCTAACCAAATAGCTTATGTTAATTTATGTAGGCTAACAGGAACCAATAAGTTCTTTGCTTTTTTACCCTTCTTCACCAAATAAAAAAATTAGAGGTTAGGTTGGTTAGGGGTGTAATGTTACAATTCTATTGCCATCTGTTTTTTCAGCAAGGTAACACACTTATAATACCACACTGCCACACATTTGTGGCAGGTTATCCTTGCTATCTGGGTAATATATCATGGAAAATTCTCTGCCATACCTGTATTGCCTTGCGTGTTATGTAAGGAAGTGCTCAGCTCCAGGAAGGGGCCTACGCAAAAACTTCTTTCTGAGACTGTTCCTAGGCTTCAATTCCCGTGACCTTATTCTACTTCTCCTAATTGTATTTCTGATTCCTGATTATGACTTGGCTTGCCTGTGACCATGATAATCACCCTTCTTGCTAAATGCCTTGTTTATGACCCTGTTAGCTACCCACCCTAATCTCTTGCTTGTCTGACCATGATTTTGAACCCCTTGATCCTGTACCTCATTACAGGTCCAGGTGTATCCAAGGACCCCAACGTGGGAGCCATCCACAGAAAAGTCCTATTGTGAATGTGTTGGTGGATTTAGGGTGATTTATTAGCTTATTTGCCTCCTCCCTTTTTAGGGCCTACATTCATCAGGTGACACAGAGGGTCCTCACCCTTCATGACCAAAGCTTTGATTATACCTATCTTCTCCATTTTGAATAATACCAAATGACAGGTGCACTTGAAGTCACTGACTTTCTGCAGATTTTTAACATATAATTCTGCTCTATGCAAACCATTGAGAGCTCATTCTTTCAAGTAAGATTAGAAATTTGAGACTTTAAAAAGTGTTCTCTGCAAACAAGGTGCCAACTTTGCAGACCTGCGGGGAAAAATGTGTGAAATATTTGGAAATTTAAAATGTGTCTACTTTATTGTGGACAAAGTGCCGGCTGTACCATCAACGCTGGAATGTTTCTTTTGGTTTCCATTGCCGATCTAGCCACAAGCTGCCCGTAAAGACGACAATTCAGCTCGATCAGCAAAGTCAGGTTTCAAAGAAAAGTCTTATTTAAAGTATTTGACGTTTAGTGATGTTTTACAGGCAAGTTAAACAAAGCTATCGATAGAGCTCTTCGTCCAATCACAGTTGCCAAGCGGTTTTGAAATGTTGGAGTGATTTGGCGCTCCTGGAGTTGAGGAATTCGTTTATGAGCTAAATTCGCCTACGTCTCTGGAATTCAAATTTACGTTTATGACCGTAGTTTATTTTTTGATAGCTCTCCGTGAAAGTAAAAACAGGCAAAAAAAAGTCTAACAAATGTCGCGTTTTAGTATCCAAGAGGGGCATTAAACACTTACTAAACTGTTCCTCAAGAAATTGCAAAAGAGATATTTACAAACTTCACAGGAAGCTGAATAGGAACCATAGATCAAGTATTATTATAATTTATATATACCGTATATAACACACAAGTAAATACAGATATACACAAAGCTACCCATAAATGAATCACCAGATCACGCTTGCATTAAACTACACCCGCCTTCCTTTATACTGCGCAAACATTATTTATAATTAAAATGTACATCAAGTCAAAATCAAAAATGAATGTGTTACAGAAGTAAATATAAAGATTTGATTATGATCTATTTATTCCCCCCAAAATACCATGTTATCCTGCGAGAAAACTGCGTTCTCAATAGACATGTGCACACTGAAATATTTAGTTTCGAAATGTAGTTTTCAGCCAAAAAAAATAATTATTTAGTTACTTCCGAAATTCGTTTTTTATTTATTTTGTTTCGTTAAAAAATGCATTCGTCCGAAAATCCGAATTAATTAAGGTTGAATCTGTCATTGAATGCTTATGGTGTCCGTGGAATGTTCTAAGAAGATTCCACGGAGCAGCTAAACTGTACGACGCCGCGATTATACATTTCTGGTCGAATGCTCCGCCCACAAGCTATAGTAGAATTCTAATGTTGTATGACTAGTTATAATTATATGTAATAATTAATATTACTGGTCAGCCAACATTAGAATTCTTCTATAGCCTATAGGCGGATCGTATGTTTTTTGCTGCTTCGTCGAATCTTCATGTCTCTATAATGTTGAATCTTTTCTCTCTATGTCGATTCTTTTCTCTCTATGTTGATTCTTTTCTCTCTATGTCGACTCTTTTCTCTCTATGTCGAATCTTCATGTCTCTATAATGTCAAATCTTTTATGTCGAATAATCTCGGACTAATAGAGTTAGGTTAGGCACATTCAACCGCATATTCGATAGACACAGATCGCTATTGTCATCGTCATGTCAAATCTTCTTTCTATATTGAACTGTTGTCGCAACAAAACGAAAATAAAGCATTTTTTACGTCGGATCTTTTGGATTTCGGACTCTGTACATTCGTTATCGTTTGTTAAAATTAACGCAAAAAACACAGAAATTTGGACGAAAATGCATTCGGACGAAAAACGAATGAACATGTCTAGTTCTCATAGACTTCCTTTAGCAAGCTGATTGAAATGTATCCATTGTAGCCACCGTTTTCCACAGTTATAGACTACAAGTATATGTGTCCCCGCACACTACATGAGTATTTAATTCCTGCTGGAGCTCCTACCTTTGGACCAATCGCTGTAGTAATGCTGAAAAGGAGAATTCTAGACTTACAGAAAAAAAAAAATCTGCGGACGTCAGCGCAGCTGGACGCACTTTACCATCTGATGGCATGGAGGTGCATGGAGATGCATTCGCACATGCATGCCTCCCTATGACAGTAGGTGCCTCCTGCGCTCACATGTCAGCCACATGGTGTTGGGGGCGGAGCCTTTTGGGCTCTTCCGGGGTTAAATTGGAGGTCAGGCATGGCTTGGATTTAATTTCACTCTTCACTGAGGACACACACAGCTGTGGAGATTGCCTGCTGTGTCTCATTACTTTTATACTTGGGATATTCACCATACTCAGGTACCTACTATATCCACTTTACTATATTTAGGCACACCTGCATTCCTTACACACAGCTCATTTCCTGAGAACACATTACTCATTTATTTTTATATTTATATATTTTTGTTTTGTTTTTTGATATGACACATTCCTCCACACAACCAAGTTCACCCCTTTTTCCTCTCTCTCTTTCTCATCTGGTCACTTGCTAGTACCCCTTTGCTATCCTATGTTTTCCATCATTTCCAGGTCCCTACCATCTTTGACCCAGGCCCTTTATTGAGATGTATACATCTTTATGCTAATACTCATTGATTTTACTTTACTATTGCAGATACATGATAAACATATTTATAGATTATACTCCTTATGGAAAAACAAGGGGCCTAATCCACAAAAACCCGGCGCAACGTAATTTTTCCCATTTAAGTTACACCGCCGCAAAATCTCTACCTAAGTGCCCGATCCACAAAGCACTTACCTAGAAATTTGGAGCGGTGTAACTTAAATCCGTCCGGCGCAAGGCGTTCCTAATTTAATGGGGCGAGTCCCATTTAAATTAGGCGCGCTCCCGCGCCGGACGTACTGCGCATGCTCCCGACGTCATTTTCCCAACGTGCTTTGCGCGGTTTTACGTTACGCCGAGTTTTGTGAATCGCGCCGGGTAAAAAAAGTTGCGTCGAAAAAAAAAAAAGATGTGGCGGGACATTTTTTTTTTTTAAAGAAATTTGACAGCATCGCGGGAAAGCAGGGTCTACTTTTACAAGGTGTACTAACTTTACACTTTGTAAAAGCAGCCCTAATTTTGCGACGGCAAACTAATACTTACGGAGAAAAAACGAAACGTAAAAGCTTCGTGGATCTCCGTAAGTGCTAATTTGCATACCCGAAGCGCATTTCGACGAGAAATGTCCCCAGTGGGGGGTGCGGTACTGCATCCTAAGATCCGACAGTGTAAGTCCCTTACACATGTCGGATCTTCTGCCTATCTATGTGAAACTGATTCTGTGGATCAGTTCCATAGATAGAAACAGGGATACGACGGCGTATCAGTAGATACGCCGGCGTATCCCTTTTGAGGATCAGGCCCAAGGTTTCTAGGGATACATCACCACACACACAGTCATAGTTCACCACTTTTTCCTATCTTGTCATCTGCTAGTATCCCTCTGGTATCCCACAATTCTAACCATCTCCATGTCCCTACCATCTTTGGCCCAGGCCTTTCATTCATACATATTCTTATGCTTATACTTATTTACTCTACTTTACTACTTTAGATGCCTGACAAACATACTTATGTTCACAGCCTATACTTTTTATGGACTAATGAGGTCTCTATGGATACATCACTACCAGTGCCGGCCCAAGACATTGTGCTGCCTGGGACCAAGAATGAAATGCTGCCCCCCCCCCCACCAGAAAAAAAATCATGCCAACCAAAAGGCCCCCACATTCATTATTTTATATCATGATAACTAAAGGGGACCCGTCATGGCTCTATACATGTATAAAGGAGTATAAAGAGGACCTGTCATTGCTTTATACATGTATAGGAGTATAAAGAGGACCTGTCATGGCTCTATACATGTATATAGAGGATCTGTCATTACTCTTTACATGTAAAGGAATATCAAGAGGACCTGTCATGGCTCTATAAATGTATATAGGACTATAAAGAGTACTTGACATGGCTCTATACATGTATATAGAAGTATAAAGAGGACCTGTCATGGCTCTATACATGTATATAGAGGACCTGTCGAGACTCTTTACATGTAAAGGAATATAAAGAGGACCTGTCATGGCTCTATACATGTATATAGAGGACCTGTCGAGACTCTTTACATGTAAAGGAATATAAAGAGGACCTGCCATGGCTCTATAAATGTATATAGGAGTCAAATCACCAAAAGAAAGCTCTATTTGTGGGAAAAAAAGGACATCAATTGTATTTGGGTAGCGGAGCTGGCGGAACGGGCTGGTGGGCATCAGTATGCTGCCCCCCTAAAAGTGCTGCCTGGTACCCATGGTACCACCTGGTCCCATCATAGGGCCGGCCCTGATCACTACACCTATGCCATGCCTGCTCTCTGTTTGGCCCCTGGTGGGGTCCCTTTATGACTCCGCCCCCTCAGCTCCCGGGTGAGGCACCTGCTGTCGCCGTCTTGGGGCCACACACCTGTAGCCATGGTCAAGCTCAGTGGTGAGTATGGGGACACACAACCCCCCCTACCCTGTGCCTTTACATCAATACTATGCCAGATTTCCAAACACATATGTACATTTTTCATCCTAGGTACAGTGTTACACACCCCTGAAGAGCGAGCTGGATCTTGCGAAACTAGTCGGGTAGTATGATGCCCGTGTACTCTGACCGATACTACATTTATGTATAATAAATGATATACTGTAATAACTATTGTTATTCTTACTGGCGGTAACGCTACCCACTTCATTTAAAGTCCCGGGGCGAATCCTTTGTTTGACTTTAAGTGACTTAGATCACCTTGCTTACCTTGCTACCTGGGAAATGAAGTTCTGCACTTGAAAAATTGAGGACAGGAAGATGATGTATAAGTTGTGCAGACACAGCAATTATGCAAGTAACAAAGACTATTTCATTGAATTTAACCACTTGACCTCCAGGACATTTACCCCCCATTGACCAGGCCATTTTTTTGTGATACGACACAGCCTTACTTTAATTGACAATTCAACCGTCGTGCAACACCGTACCCAAATAAAATTGATGTCCTTTTTTCCCACAAATAGAGGATCAATACCTTCCCTACTGACAGAACGGCAATCTGCCTTGTTTACATGTGTATTCTATAATTGGCAGGTGCTGGAGGACAACAAGTCTGTGGTACCCGCCACTGGGCTCCCACTGTGTGTGATCATAGTGTGAACAGGACACCAGCAGCTCGCCCCCGTGCCCCAGACCTGGAAGTGTCAGATCATGTACTAGGTACATGTTCTGGCACAGAGCAGCCACCCTGCTGCTGAATATGTACGATGGGTGGTCCAGATGTGGTTAAGCGTTATGCCTAAAAGGTAATTCCACTGTGAAAAGAAAAATAATAAAGCATATACAATTGCTGCACAAACCATATTAATAATAATAAAAAAAAACTGTCCTCTTCAGTCAGCAGATGCTGTAAACTTCTGTAAAATTCAATACAATGTGTTAACCATAGATAACCCCCCAAAATTTAATTTCCTGTTTTTTTTTCCTTTTTATTTCCTTGTTTTTTTTATTCCTTTATTAGGCAGAAGAAAAGGAGAAGATACAAAGCATATGGAAGTAGGTATAAGATGAGCCAGAGTACAATGTGCCTCATATGTAAGACATTGAAGAAAAAAACAAAGCATACAAATTAAGTATGTCTGCCGAATTGCCAATATATTAGTGCAAAGCTGCTACAAAGATTATATAAGAAAAAGTGGTTACACCAACATGGACTAGCAATTGTTCAGAGAGATAATCTCATAAAACGAATCCCAACAAATGGGCAGATCCACAAAGATCTGCCCCGGCGCATCGTATCCGAGATACACTACGCCGCCGTACCTTACCTGGCTTTAAATCGAATCCATAAAGAATTTGCGCCGCAACGGCGCGGAATTCAAATCGGCGATTAGGGGGCGTGTTTCATTTAAATGAAGCGCGTCCCCGCGCCGAATGAACTGCGCATGCGCCGTCCCTAAGTTTCCCGCCGTGCATTGCCCTAAATGACGTCGCAAGGACATCCTATTTTTTAACATAGACGTGAATTACGTCCATCCCGATTCACAGACGACTTACGCAAAAAAAAAAATCAAAATAAACGCGGGAACGACGGCCATACTTAACATGGCAAGTCTAACTATACGCCGCAAAACAGCAGCTTTAACTATACACCGGAAAAAGCTGACTAGAGACAACGTAAGAGAATGCGACGGCCGCGCATACGTTCGTGGATCGGCGGAAATAGCTAATTTGCATACTCGACGCGGAAAACGACGCAAACTCCACCCAGCGGACGCCGAGGTATTGCATCTAAGATCCGAAGACGTACGAAGCCATACGCCTGTCGGAACTAACCCAGATGCCGTTGTATCTTGGTTTGAGGATTCAAACCAAAGATACGACGCGGGTATTTTGAAAGTACGCCGGGGTATCAGTAGATACGCCGGCGTACTCGCTCTGTGGATTTGCCCCATAGAGTATAAGTCATGGCAATGTTCTGTTTTTTTGATTGCTCTGCACTAAGGCTGAATATAAATGGTTGAGCAAAAAAAAATAAAAAATGGGTCCCTCGATCCACGTAAATTAGATAAAGGAGGAATCCCCTCTGCCAGGACATTATATTCCAACAGTGGGACTCTCTTCTGTCAGAATACATTGACTAATCAATGAAAGTTTTCCAGCGTGTCCATTCAACAGAAATGTATCTAATGTTTGTCTTCTGTCTAACAAGGAGGGCCACAGACAGATTGCAATTTGGCTGGTCCCTGCCAACTGGTTGAATTTTGATACCCAGCCAAAGACACAAGTCAACTTTTAAGACCCGTACACGCGGTCTGACTTTTTGCCAACAAACTTCAAAATCAGCAAGTTTTCAAAATAGTCCGACCGTGTGTACGCTCCATCGGACAAACTTTTTCGGGTTTCATCGGACAAAAAGTTCGGTCTGCAAACGGACAAACTTTACGTAAACAAGAGATCGACAAGAGACCGATGATGCCTAGTCCGACCGTGTGTACAGCAAGCAATCGGACTTTTGGACAAAGTACAAACACGCATGCTCAGAAGCAAAGACCAGCCAGAAGCGGTCTGTCTGGTAAAACTAGCGTTCGTATTTGAAAGAGCACATTCGTGACGCGGCAAGTTCTGAAATCAAGAAAAGCAGCGCACATTCTCTTCTTTTTTATAATGTGATAATACTAAAAGCTGCTTTGCTGGTGATACTGACGGAGTAAAAACAAATGTCTTTACTTAGTGTATTTTGGTTATATGAATCAAACATATTTCTATATTTTTTTGTGGGTCAAGTTCGCACAACCCCATTGCGCAACATGTCTGCTTGACAAACGGGCGTTCAGAAACTAACAAAATTGCACAAAACTGAAAACCGCGAATGCACACAGACGAAACCTCTACTAACTCTCGATTGGCAGAAGGAGCCCAAAGGGTGACGCCGGAGAATTGAACTTCCTCTTTTAAACTCTTGTCAGTACCTTGAAACGTCACTACGTTCGTGTTTGTTGCCGAAAAAGTCAGAGCGTGTGTATGCTATGGGTGTGACCGGAAAACTCCCTTCGGACAAAAATACAAGGGAAAATTAGTTTGATGTCCGATCGTGTGTACGAGGCTTTAGGCATCCTCTGCAACTGAAATTTCATTTTTGGCAAGCTACTCCCTAATGCCCTGTACACACGATCGGTTCATCTGATGAAAACGGTCTGATGGATTTTTTCATCAGATATCCGATGAAGTTGACTTTCATCAGTCTTGCCTACACACCATCAGTTAAAAAAACGATCGTGTCAGTACGCGGTGACGTAAAACACAACGACGTGCTGAGAAAAATGAAGTTCAATGCTTCCGAGCATGCGTAGACTTGATTCTGAGCATACGTTGATTTTTAACCGATGGATTTCCCCACAGACTATCGTTTTTTTCTATCGTTTTTTTAACCATCGGATAATTTTAAAACAGGTTCTAAGTTTTTTCACCCATGGGAAAAAACTGATGGGGTCCACACATGATCGGTTCGTCTGATGAAAACGGTCCATAAGAGTTTTCTCATCAGAACACTGAGCGTGCACCAGTTGATTATAATAAACCCAGTCCATTCCATTCTGAATCAGTATTTATAGGATGTGGTAAAACAAACAACTTTTTCTTCAGAGCAGAAACAGGTAGGACTTTGTAACAAAGTTTGTTTAAATCCTTGCAATGCAAATTGATCACCCAGGGGGATTGTTTTTTCTAAACTAAAGAGGAGTTACCAGTGGCGGCTGGTGCTCAACATTTTTGGGGGGCGCAAACGAACTGAAAAATTCTAAAAAATACTGAAGCAAAAACATCAATTGCTGCCACTGTGCCATCAAATCGAGCCACTGTGCCTAGCAAACACAACCAACTGTGCCCATCATATGCAGCCATCTGTGCCCAGCAAATGCAGCCAACAGTGCCCATCATATGCAGCCAACTGTGCCCATCATATGCAGCCACTGTGCCCATCAAATGCAGCAAACTGTGCCCATCAAATGCAGCCAACTGTGACCAGCAAATGCAGCCAATAGTGCCCATCATATGCAGCCAACTGTGCCCATCATATGAAGCCACTGTGCCCATCAAATGCAGCAAACTGTGCCCATCAAATGCAGCAAACTGTGCCCATCAAATGCAGCTAACTGTGCCCAACAAATGCAGCCATCTGTGCCCAACAAATGCAGCCACTGTGCCCATCATATGCAGCCTCTGTGCCCATCATATGCAGCCACTGTGCCCAGCAAATGCAGCCAACTGTGCCCATCATATGCAGCCACTGTGGCCATCATATGCAGCCACTGTGCCCAGCAAATGCAGGCAACTGTGCCCAGCAAATGCTGCCACTGTCTGCCTGGCACTTACCCCATCTTGGTGGCAGGTCAGGCAGCAGGTGACAGTGGCGAGCTGTGGGGCAGGTAGCGTGGGTCAGACGATGGCTCCTGTGTCCTCCCTGCGTCTCTTCTTCCTGTTCTGCCCCTGCCTTCAGCCAATCAGTCTTAATGGACGCACCGCCACTGGGAGTTACCCTTAAAGTTATAGATGCTCTCTATATGGAGGTTATTTACTAAAGGCAAATCCACTTTGCACTATAAGTGCAAACTACAAGTGCAAAGTGCAATTGGAAGTTCAGTCACTGTAGATCCGAGGGGGACATGCAAGGAAAATAAAAAACAGCATTTTAGCTTGCACATGATTGGATAATAAAATCAGCAGAGCTTCCCCTCATTTAAGATCTACCCCTCAGATTTACAGCGACTGCACTTCCAAGTGCAATTTCAAGTGGATTTGCATTTCGTAAATAACCCCCAGAGTTTAACCACTTGCTTACTGGGCACATAAACCCCCTTCGTTCCCAGGCGAAATTTCAGCTTCCGGCACTGCGTCGCTTTAACTGACATTTGCGCGGTCGTGCGACGTGGCTCCCAAACAAAATTGACGTCCTTTTTTCCCCACAAATAGAGCTTTATTTTGGTGGTATTTGATCACCTCTGCGGTTTTTATTTTTTGCGCTATAAACAAAAAAAGAGCGACAATTTAAAAAAAATATATATATTTTTTACTTGTTGCTATAATAAATATCCCAATTTTTTTTTAAAAAAAACTATTTTTTTTTCTCAGTTAAGACCGATACGTATTTTTCGACGTATTTTTGTAAAAAAAAAAAAAAATCGCAATAAGCGACTGGTTTGCGCAAAAGTTATAGCGCCTACAAAATAGGGGACAGAATTATGATTTTTTTTTATTATTTTTTTTTTTACTAGTAATGGCGGCGATCTGCGATTTTTATTGGGACTGCGACGTTATGATGGACACATCGGACACTTTTGACACAAATTTGGCGGCATTCACATTTATACAGCGATCAGTGCTATAAAAATGCACTAATTACTGTATAAATGTGACTGGCAGTGAAGGGGTTAACACTAGGGGGTGAGGAAGGGGTTAAATGTGTATCCTAGGTGTGTTCTAACTGTGTGGGGGGAGGGGGGTGACTGGGGGAGGTGACCGATGCTGTGTCCCTATGTACAAGAGACACAGATCGGTCTCCTCTCCTCTGACAGCACGTGGAGCTCTGTGTTTACACACAGATCTCCACGTCCCTGCTGTGTTACCGACGATCGCGTGTACCCGGCGGACATCGCGGCCGCCAGGTACACGCATCGGCTCCCGAGTGATGCGCCGGGACAGTGTTTACCCGCTGCGCACCCCCCAGAGGTGCGCACGGGTAATGCTTTCAAATGATGTTCAAAGACGTCCAGTTGGCACTTGAGAGCCGCGCTGTTGACGTCTTTTGTCAATAGCGCGGGTCTCAAGTGGTTAAAGAGTTTGGTGTGCAGGAACGCGAGAGTCCTGATCTTCACCCAACATAACACCTCTGGAATGAATTGGAATGCTGATTGTGAGCCACGTCTACTGATATCAATATAAACCTGGCAGATGTTCTAAATATCCAAAACAAAGAACAACCTTTCATATTTACAGTTTTGATCAGTGCAGTGGCGTAACCAGAGTTATGGGCGCCCGGGGCAGAAATGTATTTTCCGCCCCCCCCCCCCCTTATTTAAACATCCAGTCTGGTTATAAGGATAATTAAACACATGTAAAGGGCATTACATTTTTAATGTTGATAAAGAGCATTACATTACGCCAATCAGCAGGTCCAGTGGAAGTGTGCCCTAGTGAGTGATTCTTACTGTAGGAGGGATGGGCTGTGTGTGACAAGACAGTGATCACAGCTTCCGATTACAGGAAGAGGTGATCAGTGTCATTATCACTAGGCAGAGCGGGGAGTTGCTTGTTTCCATCAGCATCTCCCTGTTCTTCCTCACCATAAGACGATCGTGGGTATCCCTGTGGCGATCGAGTCCACGGGACTCGCTGTTGGGCTCACGGAGCTCGTGGCGCACGCGTCCTCAATGCCGCTTCCTTAAAGGGGACGTATATATACGTCCCTGTGCCTAGGAGTGCCATTCTGTCGACGTATAAGTGCGTGCGACGGTCGGCAAGTGGTTAAAGCCAACATGAACTTTTATTTTAAATCGGCTAAATACATTCCAGGTGCATCAAAACAAAGGGCCAGATTCACAGTACGTTACGCACATCGCCGTTCAAAAAACACGTTGGGTTGCCGTAATTTCACGCAAAGCTTTGCCCGAAATTTCCTGTGCAGAACGTTCGGCGAGGGAACGCGCCTAATTTAAATGGTACACGCCCCATTTGAATTAGGCGGGCTTGCGCCGGACACATTTACGTTACACCGCCGCAAGTTTACAGGCAAGTGCCTTGTGAATCAAGCACTTGCGCTGAAAACTTGCGGCGGTGTAACGTAAACGAGATAAGTTACGCCGCAGCGCAGGTACCTGAATCTGCCCCAAAAAGTCTAATGGTTTATTTTTTTTAGAAAGGGACCACAACCTGAGCAGAAAAGCTCGTCCCTGTCAGCATGAGAAAGAGCCTTGCTCTCTGCATGGAAGCAGTGGTCTGTCTGCAGTGGTCCTACACATACCCAGTGAGTCAGAACTAGAGCTCTCCAATCAACAGGACATAAACATATGAGCGTTTAATCAAAGGTTTAACTCAACAGGGGTTGTGCCTGACCTCTGCTGAGAGAGCACTGCTTCCCCATAGAGAGCAAGGGTCATTCTCTGCTGCATGCTGGCAGGGGACAGGATTTTTGCTTAGGCTGTGGCTACTTTCTAAAGAAAACCAACTGGAAGGCTTTGCACATTTTTTTTTTTGTTTTGATGCACCTGGAATGAATTTAGCTGATTTCAGTTGAAAGTTCAGTTGAGCTTTAATAGCTGTTCTATATGGGTAAAGCAAGCAAAACATCTCCACGTTTTAACTGCAGGTGCATTTGAAGTGCTTCCAGTTTCTCCCTTTTCAAAGCAAGCCAGCGCATATCTCGGCGATTTAGAAATGCTTTCTTTTTCACTGACTTTTAAAATCTTTTGTCCTGAGCCGACGGGCACATGTGAATCTGATACACCTTATAAATTGGGCTGCGTCTACCGCATTTAAATGTTTAAATCAGGCGTCTCTGACAGTCGATTCATTTTCAGCCTAGCAGTGCGAATGGCTTTAGAAGGTTTTTTTTGCAGAAATATTTATTTTGCTGCCAAAGGCATTATTTGAATATAGATTGCAAGGAGCCAAACATCTGTGTGTTTATTGGAAATGAAAGATGCATTCGCAGAGGACCTGAAGCTCACAGATGCGGGTTATATAGAGTGCTATGCAGGAGCGGCACAGCAGGAGATAGAGCACAATTTATTTTCCCATCATTCTGTTTGCTACATGCACTAAAGAAGGTACTTCAAAATGTCTTGACTAGGGATGATTATGGGGAAATTGCAGCGATATTACAGATACAAATCATACAATTGCTGTAAATGCCCCATTTATGAATGAGCTGCCAATGCCCAGCACCAGATAAAAATCAGGCCTAACCCTTATGTTGGTGCGCTCAGAGATGTATCTTGGCCTAGATACATACTGCACGATGTCTGATGTAAAAACATGTATATAACATTACATTCTACATACTTCAATACTTCCAACATGTACAGTATGCTGTGTTTTTTTTTGGGCTCTACATACCATATTATTGCTATTTTCCACTCGGCTTCCGGGTACTCGCTCCCGCGGGAGTAGGCGTTCCTATGCAGAGGCACAATGTCATGTGGGACTTCGCCCAGATGATTGACATTCTTGAGAAAAACTTCCCCCCGGCGGGAGGAAAAAAACAATAATACGGTATGTAGAGCCATGTGATTGATGTAAGTATGGAGTAAATGGTGTGTGATTGTGTGTGCTAATTCAGAGAGGAAGAGGTGGAGCCTAAATAGGAAGGGGCGTGTCCTTAACAGGAAGGGTGGGTCTTATTTAAATTAGGGGGTGCATGAGTTTAGTCAGGCCTAGGGCAGCACAAAACCTAAATACACCTCTGGGTGTGCTGCAATGATAATCCGCTGCTGTAACACTATTGTAAGGCCCCATACACACGAGAGGATTTATCCGCAGATACGGTCCAGCGGACCGTTTCCACGGATAAATCCTCTCAAAGATTTCCGCAGATTTCGATGCGATGGAGTGTACACACCATCGCATTGAAATCCGCGCGGAAATCCTCTGCCGATGACAAGTCGCGCCGTCGCCGCGATTATGACGCGGCGACGGGCGCGACGCTGTCATATAAGGAATTCCACGCATGCGTCAAATCATTACGACGCGTGCGGGGAATCCCTTTGGACGAATGGATCCGGTAAGTCTGTACAGACGAGCGGATCCATCCGTTGGAATGGATTCCAGCAGATGGATTTGTTGTGCATCACAGCAAATATCCGGTCTGCTGGAATCCATCCCAGAGGAGATTTCTCCGCGGAAACAGATCCGCTGGCGTGTACACACCATAGGATCTATCCGCAGAAACCCATTTGCTGGGATTTATCTGCGGATGGATTCTATCGTGTGTACGGGGCCTAACAGTGTGTTGGGGTGCCATTCAAAATGACACCACAGTGCACCATGACAGGGCGGACTGACCATTTGGGCACTCAGGTACTGCCCGAGGGCCCCATGCCACTAGGGGACCCCATCAGGGTTGCCAGCCTCATTAAAAGTGTTTTGTTTTTTAAATCCCAAAAATGTCCATTACCTTTCAGTATGAGTATGTGTATTCTGTGTGTATGTATACTATTAGCCAGATTCAGTAAGACTTACGACGGCGTATCAGTAGATACGTCGTCGTAAGTCCGAATCTGCGCCGTCGTATCTTTAAGCGTATTCTCAAACTGAGATACGCTTAAATGTTGCTAAGATACGACCGGCGTAAGTCTCCTACGCCGTCGTATCTTAGCTGCATATTTACGCTGGCCGCTAGGGGCGTGTACGTGGATTTACGCCTAGAATATGCAAATGAGCAAGATACGCCTATTCACGAACGTACTTGCGCCCGATATGCTGTTTACGTAAGGCGTTTTTCCGGCGTAAAGATAAACCACCAAAAAGATGGCACAGCCCATGCAAGGTATAGACGACGGAACAGCCGTCGTATTTTACGTCGTTTGCGTAAACGGACGTGAATGGGGCTGGGCGTAGGTTACGTTCACGTCGAAAGCAAGGAGTATTTGCGACGTGATTCTGAGCATACGCGCGCGTGCGCCGTACCAACGGCCCTCATTTTCATGGGGTCACGATTCATTACCATACAACACGCCCCCTACCTGCCTATTTTGAATTAGGCGGGGTTACGCCGGGCCATTTGCGATACGCCAACGTAATTTAGGAGGCAAGTACTTTGTGAATACAGTACTGGCCTCACTATGTTACGTTGGCGTAGTGCAAATGGGATGCGCTACGCCGGCATAAAGATACGCCGACGTACGTGAATCTAGCTATATGTGTGTATACAGTGGCCCAGATTCTCGTACATCGGCGCATCCTTATGCGGTCGTAGCGCATCCAAGATGCGCTACGCCTTCCTAACTTAGAGAGGTAAGCTCCGTATTCCCGAAGCACCGGCGTTCAAATTTGCGCCGGCGTAGTGCAAATTCGTGGGCGTAAGTGAAAGTAGGAAGGAAGTGGGCGTGATACATTTAAATGAACCGTGACCTTATGCAAATGATGGTCTGAACGGACGGCGCATGCGCCGTCACGTGACCGGGTGTCCCCCGCCCCTATGCGCATGCGCACAACGCGATTGGCGAGTTGCTCCAAACAAGTGCATAAATACGCCCAGACATGCGCCCATCATGTGCAAAAGTACACCTGTTAGTTTACTGTTGGTGGTGAGCTTACTTTTGCAGTGCTTTGCCATGTCTGCTGAGCGTACAAGTAGAAGGAAAAAGAATTTCTCTCATGAGGAGAGGGCCATCATTCTCGCAGGCATGGAGAGGCACTATGACCGCCTCCATGGGTCCAGGAGTAAAACCACAAGCAAGGGGCGAAGGGATGAGATCCTGCAGAGGATAACGGATCAAGTGAATGCTGTGGGCAATGAGGCGAGGAGGCCCCATCATATAGGCAAGAAAATTAATGACCTTAGGAGGAGGGTCAAGGACAAGATGGCCCTCATGGCGAGGCATGCCAGGGGCACTGGTGGGGGACCTGCCTCAAGGATCCGTCTGACACCAGATGAGGAGGTAGTTGCCCGGTGCCTTACCAGGGTTCAAGTTGAGGGAATGCCGGGCTATGATTCTGTTCATCCGCCCTTGAGGACAGGTAAGTGTTTATTTCAACTATCTGGTGTGTAGCATGTGTGTGGGGGGAGGTAGGGAATATGTGACAAGTTTGTGGGTCCACCAACATGTGAATGTTTTGTGTCATCCACAGGTGTCCAGGATGAAGCTGGCCCGTCTCGTGCCCCTGCCCGTCCCACAACATCCCCTGATGCTGATGTCCCTGCCCGTCCCACACCATCCCCTGATGATGATGTCCCTGCCCGTCCCACACCATCCCCTGATGCTGATGTCCCTGCCCGTCACACACCATCTTCATCTGATGAAGATGCCCCTGACCCCCAGGGAAGGCAAGCGGCATTGGTGGAGGAGAGTGGTGGCCACGCCTCCATTGAGGAGGTTCTGCAGGATGCGGAGCATTTGGGGGAGGAGGTGTCACTGTCCCTTTTCTTGGAGGATTTGGGAAGCTTGGCTGGTCCATCCCGGACCTCAAGCCCACGATCCTCCATATCCTCGGACTCCATCTCCAACCCAGCCACTCCCTCTGTCTCCATCTCCAACCCACCCCCTCCATCTAATCCCTCACCCTATGCCAGGCCTGAAGCCTCTCGTGGACCAAGGAGGTCAACGCGGAGAACCAGGGGGGTACCCGAGTTGCTGTCTGTGACCCTGACCACTGCGCAGGAAGACCAGACCCGCCTTATGGGTGCGATGGGCCAGGACTTCACTCGAGTGGCTGACAGCCTAGGGGAGAGGGGACATGTCACCGATGTGATTCAGGACATTGCAGGCAACACCACTGCAATTATCACATGTTTGCGGGATCTCGAAACCACCACAGCAAGCCTGGTGAAAGAGGTGCAGACCCTAAATGAGTCCGTCCAGGGGCACACAGCTGCCATTGTTGGTGTTCAAACCGAGACCAATAACCTCCTGAGGAGGATAGCGGTGGCATTAGAGGGCAGGCCTCCAGCCACGGTGGATGCTCCTCTGCCTGATGAAACCCCCCCCCCCTCAACCAGGCAGTTGAGGAGCCGGGGCCGGGGCCGTGGCCGAAGGCAGGCCAATTAGTTTTTCGGGTTGATTATTGCTCTGGTAAAGAGTTTTTTTATTTATTTTTCTAAGTATTGCTCTGGTAAAGAGTTTTTTAAGTTAGTGTTGACAAATGCACACGGTGAGGCGTGCAGAATAGTGTGACTGGTGTGAGAATGGGGGGGGGGTTGACACTCCTGCCAGCAAAGGGGTGTCACCCTCTGCCGTGTGAAAGGTGTATGAATGTACAGTAACATAATTGGAGCCTTGGCGCGGCGTTACTGCTCCCTAAAACAATGTGGTTTGATTGGGTCTAATCCAATTCGATGTGCATGTGGGGGGTGTGTGCTAGGGACCACAGTGGTGTGCACGTGTGCATTCACATTGTGCCATTTTTAATGTGTGTGTTTAACGTTCAAAGAGACGTTCAACGAGGCATCTCCTGATTGCTGATCCCTCAGCAGACGGGGTACCCTCAGGCAGGGGGGGATTGTCGGGTTGGGGGCTCAGGTCATCACGTAGTTCAACCTCCAGGCCCTTTCTCACTGCGAAGTTGTGCAGAATGCAACATGCCCCGATGATCTGGCACACAAAGTCTGGGGAATACAACAGGGTCCCCCCAGACTTATCCAGGCATCGGAAACGGGACTTCAGTTGGCCAAAGGTTCGTTCCACCACTGCACGGGTACTTATGTGTGCAGCATTGTAGTTTTCCTCTCCTGGGGTTTGTGGGTTCCGGAATGGGGTCATTAGATGAGGTCCAAGTGCATATGCAGAGTCACCTGGAAGAGAAAAGACAGGAGGAGGTTAGTCATGCATGTGTCCCTCGTAATGTCTGCGTCATGGGGGGGACAGTCATACCTGACACCCATGTCACTCACCAACCAGCCAGCTGTCCCCGTACACATTCTGGTCAAACTCCATTGGGATGTCGCTTTGGCGGTAGATGAAGCTGTCATGAGAGGATCCGGGGTGTTTGGCACGGACGTGCCATATGAGGCCATGGGCATCCACGATAACCTGGACATTGATAGAATGCCAGTGCTTCCGATTGCGGAATAGGTGCTCTGTGTCACGGGGGGGCTGTAGTGCCACATGGGTGCAATCAATTGCCCCGATGGTGCGTGGGAATCCTGCAATTTTGACAAAATCTGCCCTTGCCTTATTCCGCTGGACCTCCTGGGTGGGTCTGACGATTTGGTTGGACATGTGTCTCAGGATTGCGGGTACAACCTGGTGCACACATCTGCTCATGCTGGTTTGTGACATCCCAGCCACACCTCCACTTGTGCGCTGAAAAGATCCAGTGGCCAGGAAGTGGAGTGTTGCCAGGACCTTGATCAGTGGCTGCACTGCATGTGAGCGGTGTGTTGGGCTTGTAAGGTCATCCTGCAGGATTGTGGTTATTTCCTGGATGGCTTGAGTATTAAATCTGAAGAGGCGATACACCTCTGCTTCCCCGATGGCCAAGACGTCTAATGGCGTTCGGTAAAAACGCTGCCGTGCCCTCCTCCTTCTCCTTCTCATTCGAAGCGCCTGGGCGCACACTAGTTGTGCTATGACCATGCCTGCCCCTGGCATGTTGGCATACAGAAGTCTTGTCCTGCAAGTGTGGTTGCTGAGCTCGTCCGTAAGGGTGCTGCTAAAGCTGCTCTCCAGCTGACCTGCACACGTCTGGTGCAAAGTTGCCCCTGCTTTTATGAGGGGCAAGTTTACACCGGACGAACAGCTTACGCGCACCGCTCGTAGCCTGCGTCGGGCGGTCGTACGTTCGGGAATCTCGGTATATCCCTCATTTGCATATTTGATTATGAAATCAATGGGAGCGCTGGGCGTTCTCGGCGTAAATGTGCGCCTACGCTACGCCGGCGCACAAACGTTGCGCCGATCGAAACAAGACTAATTTCTGGCGTACCTGGTTCTGTGGGTACGGCGCACCGATACGACGGCGCATCTGTTCAATTGCGCCACGCAAATCAAGGTGCCCCGGCATAACGCCTTTGAGAATCTGGGCCAGTGTGTGTATATTGTCTGTGTGTGTATACTGTGTATGTATACTGTATGTGTGTGTGTGTGTATACTGTGTGGCCCCATAATCTATTGCCTGGGGGCCCCATAATCTCCTATTGCCCGGGGGCCCCATAAGTTGTCAGTCCGCCCCTGCACCATGATTAGCTCATTACCATGCTTTGAGGTATAATGCGGTAGTCTGAAGAAGGCCCTAGTGTTCTTTGTATTTGTGTTTTTTTTGTTTTGTTTTTTTGTGTATGTAGCAAGGTCCCAGGCCTCCTTTGGTCTAATGAGAACCTCCGTGGCCAGAGACAGCTGACATTCTTCTGTGTATGGTGGGTTGTGAGGCATGGTGGGTGCAAGGTAGTTAAAGTCATTGGGCGCCAGACACTTCTTGAATGCAAGAGATTATTATTTCTCTTAATAGAATTTTTGGAGAGAGGGTTAGAGCCAGGACACCCTTATGTAATTACAAGATTAGTTGGCAGACTGCAAGAGTTCCATAGGAGAACAGCAATGCCGGGAAAGGCATCCAACAAGACGCCACATTTGCATGTGTAGGAATGCTGTCTCCTATGGCAACAGTCTTTAACAGTTCCTAACACAAAGCGTAACAGTTTTTTCACTTCCACTACAATCACTTCTTGTAGTTTTTCAGCCCACTGAGCTCCCAGTCTCTCAGTAGACTAGATGATTCACTGACATTGAATCCCTTGAGCTCCTCCAATCTTCACGGTGGTATCTTCCTCGAGCGTCACCCCTGCTTCTCTGCTGGATCCCTAGCTTGGCACTCAAGATACTTCTCCAGCTTCAACCCAATGGCCTGCTCATTCCCTGGCTTGACACACAAGGCTGCTCTGCAAGCTTCATCTCCGCTGGCTGGGTCCCTGGCTTGATACCCACTGAAGTTTCCAGATTCTTCACCGTCCTCGGTTGGTGAGAATGCTCCGGTACTTGCTTTAGTTACTCACTGTGGTCCCAGGTAATAAGGCAGATGGTCCCTTAGTGATGACAGTTTCCCTTCTACCTCTGACCACGACAGGTTCTCTGTCCGGCAGAACCGGCACTTTTGGTTGGACTTCAAGCCGCAGTCCCAACCTTGCGCTGCTCTCTTGTTTCTGGATAGGCCCTCAGACAGCCTAGCAGCCAGATGTGCCCAGGATAGGTCCCATCTCTGGCCTAGCAGCCCGGGCAGTACAACACACATCCACCAAGACAGCTGTCCAGGTGGCACAGAACACTGATCACCCGACTCCACCTGATTATATAGGCTCTTCCAGCAGGCCAAGGAATTTAAGAAAACTCCTGCCCATTGGCTGAGATACCCCATATACCCATAACCTGACCTTGCATTGCACTTCTCATATCTAGTACCACCAAGTACCCGGCCACCTAGTGGTAGAAGAGAAAAGTGCAATAAGATCAAACTTAGGGAGAAATCAATTGATCTCTAACAATTAACCAAGAGTACTATTCCTGGCAAGAAATTTTTTGAGGAGCAAACTGCCTAAACTCCAGGGTGCTACATCTATATTATTGTCATTTGCGTACTGTAAATAAAAGTATTTTGTTCTACATAAAATCATGCAGCTAAGGTAATGCTTTTTGGCACAAGAGCAGGTCCAGGATAGTCAAAAGAAGTCTGGGAGCCATTTAAAGTCCATTGTACCCAAAAGAAAAAAATAACTAAATATTTTTTAAAAATGGCAAAATTTTGACAAAATCCTAAAATGAAATCTTAATTTTTTCCACTCTGTTTATAACTCTATGCATTGTTTTTCTTTTTTGTATGAACATGAAGCCTAGGCTTACTTACTTTACATTTTGGTAAGTCAGGATCAAAATCATGGATATGGGTATATAAGTGCAGCATTCACAAACCCAAAACATAGAAAAGTGCCGGCAAAAAAAGCAGTCTGCCCATTTTTCTTTTTTGTTAACTTTATTGTCTGAGTATAGATCTATGTTTGTCCCAAACATGTTTGAAGCCATTTACTGTTGACTGACTCACTACCTCTGCTGGTTGTGTATACCAAGCATCAACTACCATTTCAGTAAAATAATACTTTCTAAGATTAGTTTTGAACTTTCCTCAGTTAGTTTGAGGTCACGTGCCCGTGTTCATGATTTTGGTTTCATATTGAAAAAACTGCCCTCCTGAACCTTATTCACCCCCTTGATGTATTTAAAGGTTTTAATCATGTTTTAATCATTTTAAGGTTTTATTATTTTAATAATTTTAAGGTTTTATTATTTTAATTATTTTAATGTTTTAAGGTTTTAATCATTTAAACGCCCCTGGATGATGCTATCTCTGATGAAACGTATAGGGAGGAGCAATGCGCTAACGTCACCTATCCCCTCATGTCCCTCAAGGATGGGTTTGTTGTGGTTGTGCGCCGGCCGGCACACCAGACTTAAAGCGGGGGTTCACCCAAAAATAAATTTTTAACATTACATTCAGCCGAGTTGTCCTAATGACAATCGTCTCTATACGGCGCCTGCGCACCGACGTTCGGCTTCTTTCAGCAACTCGTGACACGTAGTATGCGAAGGTCGGAAGCCTGTCAATCAGATAGGAACGCCCAGTCCCGGAGAAGACATACCCGGAAGCGGCGGTGAAAATAAGGTATGTACGAAAAAAAAAGAAAAAAAAAACAGCCGATTGTCATTAGGACAACTCGGCTGAATGTAATGTTAAAAATTTATTTTTTGGGTGAACCTCCACTTTAAGGCTTTTATTCATCTTACAACATGTAAGTGCATTACTTTTATTTTATAAGGTTTTACTGATCATAAAACCAGCAAATGCGCATTTGTATCTACATGTAGTTCTCATGGGCACCCAGGGTATTTCCACCAAATCGTCTCCAATTGTCATCCAACAACAATGAATTTTCATGATCCAAAGAAAACAGTATTCAAGAGCAAAGAGGGAGCTCATAGTGTAAGGCCATTAAAAACCTTTTATTTAATCACTTCCATACCGTAGGACATCATATGATGTCCTGGACTTCAGTGGGGGATATCTGAATGATGCCTGCAGCTACAGGCATCATTCAGATATCCTTCTTTTCAGGCGGCAATTCTACGCACCATAAGAACAATCACTTAATCGTTCTTATAGGTGGCGGGAGGGGACATCCCGCCGCCATCCGGTGGCCCGGAGGCCTGGAGACCGAATCGGCTGCTGCCGAATGAAGAGCATAGAGATTTCCGGTGACCAGATGGTCACCGGTCATCTCTATGATCGTCGGGGGCCCGGGCGCAACATTATGACGTCATGCCCGGATACCCGGAATTAAACAAAGCCCCAATTGCGGCTGAAAGCATGAGATCTGTGAATTTTTTTTTTCCGATCTCATGCTTTTTAGCCTGGAGGAGAGATGTGGGGTCTTATTGAACCGGCATCTCTCCATAAAGAGGACCTGTCACACACTATTACTATTACAAGGGATGTTTACAATCCTTGTAATAGGAATAAAAGTGATAAAAAAAAATGTAAAAAAAAGTGTAAAAATAAAAAAATTAAGTTATAAAATAAATAAAACATAAATTAAAACGCCCCTGTCCCCAGTAGCTTGCGCTCAGAAGCGAACATGTACGTAAGTCCCGCCCACATATGTAAACGCCGTTCAAACCACACATGTGAGGTATCGCCACGTGTGTTAGAGCGAGAGCAATAATTCTAGCACTAGACCTCCTCTGTAACTCTAAACTGCTAACCTGTAAAAAAAAATTATGCGTCACCTATGGAGATTTCTAAGTACCGAAGTTTGGCGCCATTCCATGAGTGTGTGCAATTTTAAAGTGTGACAAGTTAGGTATCTATTTACTCGGCGTAACATCATCTTTCACATTATACAAAAAAATTGGACTAAGTTTACTGTTTTGTTATTTTTTATTTCATGAAACCATTTTTTTCCCCCAAAAAAGGAGTTTGAAAAATTATTGCGCAAAATACCGTGTGGGATAAAAAGTTGCAATGACTGCCACTTTATTGCCTAGGGTGTCTGATAAAATATTGGGTTTGCATTATAGCACCCCATACTGCTTTTATTTGTATTATCACGTCTATTTTTATATTTTGTATACCATTCAAAAATAAAACCTGTCACGGTTTGGAGCATCTTTTTTCTTTTCCATTTTTTCCATTTTTTCCCTACGAGCCCACTGCGGCTTTCCATTTATATCCTGCTATTGAAGTCACGCCTGCCCAGTTCCTGTGATCGGTGATACTCATCTCATCGGACGTGTCCAGCCATCGCCGTCTGGGGGGTTCTTCTACGCAGAGATTCAGGTCCGCTGAGACCACCACGCTCACGAGACTTACTGTCCTAAAAAAACAGCTACGTCCACACCCTCCGGTAAGAGTTCCCTACCATACTTACCTCTTTTAAGTGATGCCTTGATGATCCCTTCAGACAACTATATACTCAACAATCATGTCAATGGGCCAGATTCTCATAGATACCGCGTTGGCGTAGTGTAAGCCATTTACACTACGCCGCCGCAAATTACTTGAGCAAGTACCGTATTCGCAAAGCACTTGCTCCGTAATTTGCGGCGGCGTAGTGTAAATGGCCCGGCGTATGGCCGCGTAATTCAAAGGGGGTGGCTTGTATTCAAATTAAGCGCGCCCCCGCGCCAATCGAACTGCGCATGCTCACGACGGAAAACGTCAATGACGCCGACGCGAGCGTCATTGACGTAAAGTCGTATTCGCGAACGACTTAGTAAAACGACATAACCGACGGAAAAAGATGACGCGGACCCGACGCCATACTTAACATGGCATACGGCGGACTGGTGTAAGGTTACCCCTCATATAGCAGGGGTAACCTTACGCTTACGGAAACGACGTAAACGACGACGACGCGGCGCAAATTCGTTCGGGAATCGGCGTATCAGGCTCATTTGCATAGTCAAATGAGAACTGAATGTAAACGCCACCTAGCGGCCGGCATCGAATTACATCTAAGATCCGACGGTGTAAGTGACTTACACCTGTCGGATCTAGGCCGTATCTATGTGAAAATTATCCTATAATCATACACATAGATACCCGGGGACAAAAACAGAGATACGACGGTGTTTCCTGAGATACACCGTCGTAACTCTTCTGAGAATCTGGCCCAGTGTTTTCATTCATCACCTTTCCTATGGAATTTTAATTGTACACTGAACTGTGTGATCCATTTACTAACCCAGTGTCACATCCATTGTGATATAGGGTCCCTACACTGACTTTATATATATTTTGTTTATATTCACTTTTGTGCCTTTCTAACCATTGTGCACATCATTTAGCGCTGCACTATTGTTCTACTATTTTCTCTACTTTGTTTGTTTGAGTGCTAGCTGCTTTGTTTCACATATATGTTTGGTTTAGCGCAGTGTTTTCCCCTTTTTTCACATTTCTTTTTGATAAAATATACAGTACAGACCAAAAGTTTGGACACACCTTCTCATTCAAAGAGTTTTCTTTATTTTCATGACTATGAAAATTGTAGATTCACACTGAAGGCATCAAAACTATGAATTAACACATGTGGAATTATACATAACAAAAAAGTATGAAACAACTGAAAATATATTTCATATTCTAGGTTCTTCAAAGTAGCCACATTTTGCAGCAGACACATCTCTAGAACTGGTAAGAGGAGATTGTGTGAATCAGGCCTTCATGGTAGAATATCTGCTAAGAAACCACTGCTAAAGAAAGGCAACAAGCAGAAGAGACTTGTTTGGGCTAAAGAACACAAGGAATGGACATTAGACCAGTGGAAATCTGTGCTTTGGTCTGATGAGTGCAAACTTGAGATCTTTGGTTCCAACTCCCGTGTCTTTGTGCGACGCAGAAAAGGTGAACGGATGGACTCTACATGCCTGGTTCCCACCGTGAAGCATGGAGGAGGAGGTGTGGGGGTGTGGGGGTGCTTTGCTGGTGACACTGTTGGGGATTTATTAAAAATTGAAGGCATACTGAACCAGCATGGCTACCACAGCATCTTGCAGCGGCGTGTGCCATTTAAATTAGGCACGCTCCCGCGCCGGACCTACTGCGCATGCTCCGTTTCGAAATTCCCGCCGTGCTTTGCGCGAAGTGACGTCATTTTTTCGAACGGCGACGTGCGGAACGACGGCCATACTTTAAACAGCACATACGTGTGCTGTCTAAAGTTAGGGCACCTAAAACGACGACTAACTTTGCGACGGGAAACTAGACTAGCAGCGACGTAGCGAACGCGAAAATCCGCCGTGGATCGCCGTAACTACTAATTTGCATACCCGACGCTGGTTTACGACGTGAACTCCCCCCAGCGGCGGCCGCGGTATTGCATCCTAAGATCCGACAGTGTAAAACAATTACACCTGTCGGATCTAGGGGCTATCTATGCGTAACTGATTCTATGAATCAGTCGCATAGATACTCTGAGAGATACGACGGAGTATCTGAGATACTCCGTCGTATCTCGACTGTGAATCTGGCCCTTTGTTCCTAGTCTTAAACTTTGAGGGCCAGATTCACAAAGAGATACGACGGTGTATCTACAGATACACCATCGTATCTCTGATTTTTACTGGTCCTATCTATGCACCTGATTCATAGAACCAGTTACGCATAGATAGGGCTGAGATCAGACAGTGTCACACTGTGTTACACTGTCGGATCTTTTTTTGGATTTAAAAATGGCGCCGGGGGCGTTCCCGCTGATTTACACTGAATAATATGTAAATCAGCGAGATACGCAAAATTCACGAACGTACGCGGACCCGACGCTGTGTTCTTACGTCGTTTCCGTAGTGCGGTACCCGTCGTATACTTACCCCTGCTAAAAGCAGGGGTAAGTATTGTTAAGTATGGCCGTCGTTCCCGCGTCGAATTTGAAATTTCCTACGTCGTTTGCGTACGCCGATTCACGAACACGCGCGTCGCAAGTCCCGCTCACGTCGCAACCACTGACGTCCTATTGACGTCAGTGGGAGCAATGCACGCCGGGAAATTCCCCGGACGGCGCATGCGTATTTAAATCGGCGCGGGAGCGCGCTTGATTTAAATAGTACACTCCCCCAGCCGTGGAATTAGAATTCCGCCGGGGGAGTTAGGATCCGCCGTCGCAAGTTTGGAGGTAAGTGTGTTGTGAATTTGACACTTTCCTCACAAACTTGCGAGGGCGGATCTTAAAACACATAGGTTACACGGATCTAAAGATCCGCTAACCTTTGTGAATCTGGCCCTGAGTTATCTTGTATGGTGCTTACAAGATCAAACCTTATCTTTTTATTATTAATAACTTTAACAAATTGGGGGGGGGGGGGGTTTGCTTGAACCTCTTATGCAACATGTCATTTGTTTTTGTTTTTGCAATCTTGATTTGCTTGTAGCATCTTTTGTTATTTTCTTATGGAGACCTAATAATGACATCAATGGGTCTAAAATGTATGTATGTAATTACAACGGGAACTGGTTACATTTAAAAGTTCATTAACATGTTAATGAGAGGGAACAGAAGGAACCAGGGATAGCAAAATATAAGCAGATTAAAGTTCAGCTTTAAGTATTTTATACTGTCAAGGGAGTGTTCGTAACACCTGTAACCAACAAACCAAATCCAAAGACTAACAGTGGAAGTCACAGTGAAACCCAAGATGGGTCAGGTCTATTAAAACGTACAGAAGAGACATATTATGAAAGCAGCTTTTGCCTTTAATTACTTTACTGCATGTAGCTCTGAGGGGAGACAAGTTTCCTCTAATACAATACACAAGCCTTTTTTCCTTTCCCTCAGAAAACTGATACTCTGACTTTTCTATAAAAAGTACAGTCCTTATAACATTTTCTTTTCCCTATAAATATGAAAGAGAACAGTTTCATAAGAGTAATTGTATCAGTGCATGCTGTGCAGTGATAAAAACTTTGGGCCAGATCCACATACATGTAGAACGGCGCAGCGTATCAGAGATACACTACGCCGCCGTACCTTACCTGGCGCATTTTCGAATCCTCAGCGATTTTGCGCCGTAAGTTACGGCGGCGTAGTGTATTTCTGGCGGCGGATTTGAAATTGGGCGGGTTGGGGGCGGGTTTCATTTAAATGAAGCACGTCCCCGCGCCTAATGAAATGCGCATGTGTCGTCATGAAATTTTCCACCGTGCTTTGCGCGAAATGACGTCGCAACGACGTCATTTTTTTAACTTAGACGTGAGTTACGTCCATTCCTATTCACGGACGACTTACGCCCAAAAAATTTTTTAAAATTTCGACGCGGGAACGACGGCCATACTTAACATGGCAAGTCTATGTATACGCGGAAAAATACCAGCTTTAACTATACGCTGGAAAAAGCAGACTACAAACGACGTTAGAAAATGCGACGGCCGCGCGTACGTTCGTGGATCGTCGTAAATCGCTAATTTGCATACCCGACACGGAAAACGCCACCCAGCGGACGCCGAAGTATTGCATCTTAGATCCGAAGGCGTACGAAGACGTACACCTGTCGGGTCTAACCCAGAAGCCGTCGTATCTTGTTTTGAGGATTCAAAACAACGATACGACGCGGGAAATTTGAAAGTACACCGGCGTATCAGTAGATACGCCGGCGTACTTCGTCTGTGAATCTGGCCCTTTGTTACTATTTCTAGTTTGTAATCAATGATGGGGAACCCATATTTCATCATTAGATACACAGACGATAATGCTGTGCTTTGCTGGTACTCTTGTCTTACCCAACAGACTTTCTGCAGTCTCAAATCAAAGCGGAGTTCCACCCAAAAATGAAACTTCCGCTTTTACGAATCCCCCCCCCTCCGCTGTCACATTTGGCACCTTTCAGGGGGAGCAGATACCTGGGTAATCCAGGTATTTTCTCCAGGCATAGGTCACCAGAGAAAAAAAATATATTAAATTAGCAGCTACAAATACTGCAGCTGCTAACCAATATTAGGACACTTACCTCTCTAGTGTGCCCGCGATGTCAGCACCCGAAGCCGATCTGTTCCTCGGCTCTCGGGTGTAGGCGCGGTAAAGGAATCAGGAAGTGAAGCCTTGCTTCACAGGTATCTGCTCCCTCCTCCCCCCGGAAAGGTGCCAAATGTGACACCGGAGGGGGGAGGATTCCAAAAAGCGGAAGTTACATTTTTGGGGGGAACTCCACTTTAAAGGGGTTGTAAAGGTTTGTATTTTATTCTCTAAATAGGTTCCTTTAAGCTTGTGCATTGTTGGTTCACTTACCTTTTCCTTCGATTTCCCTTCTAAATGTTTTGTTTCTTTGTTTTAATTTCTCACTTCCGGTTTCTCCTCAGTAAGCTTTCCACCATCATCCGAGTGGTGGAAAGTCATTTAGAACAGCTTACTGAACACATTACTGATGAGGAACAGGAAGTGAGAGATTCAGACAAAGAAAACAAAGAAAAAAACATTTAGAAGGGAGATTGAAGGAAAAGGTAAGTGAACCAACAATGCACAAGCTTAAAGGAACCTATTTAGAAAAAAAAAAAAAAAAAAACCTTTACAACCCCTTTAAGCTTTGGGTCACATGTACTTTTTGGCTCAAAATAATAATATAATTTGGTAATGGTATGTACCCTACTGGTTTCATTTTAGATCTAATTTTAAAGGAGCACTAAACATAACCTTATTATATTGCACATCACATGCAAAATTATTATATTGCACATATGATACAGTCTGCAGACTAGCACTAATGCAGCTTTTTTTTTTTTTTTACTAGTTTACTTTTTGTATAAGTTGTTGATTCTCCCAGTAGTTACATTCATTTTTCCACTTCCTCTAACACACAGGTGGCAAACACAAGGCCCGCGGGCCGAATGCAGCCCCCCAGGCCAATTCATGTGGCCCTCGCACATCTCCTGCAGCTGCCAAAGAGCTCCAGCCCTCCTCTGGTCCTCCTCCAGACCCTTACTTTCTGCTTTTAAGCAATGCATCAGCTTCTTCCCAGCGGCAGCATAATGAAAGGGGGGTACATAGGGTGACCACGTGTCCCGGTTTGCCCGGGATCGTCCCGTAATATACACTTTTGTCCCGTGTCCCGGGAGCCTTCAAACCGGGACAATGGAGAGTCCCGGAATCAACTGCCTGCCACACTCACTGCCGCTGCTGCAGCTGTAATTAAATGATTCTAAATCACTGGTTGCTAGGGAAGCCCCGCTTGGCGTGTAGCAACCAGTGACGTCACCGCAGTGTCCCGCTCTCTCTGCGGCTCCGACTCCACCCCCATCTCCTCCTCCTCCAACGGCCAGCCGCGGTTCTTGCTGCAGAGAGAGCAGCAGCGTAACAGGCAGTGAGTCACTCACCGTTAGCGGCACAGACCAAGACCTCCTCCTCCTCCCCTCCAGGCCTCGGTTGCTCAGCTGGACTCGATCCGCCGCCCGTCCTGAGTCCCGACCTCCCGCGAGTCCCGACTTCCGCTGCGCCGCGGCGCCGGCCATCCTTGGAGCAGGGGCAGAAAAGGTAGGTGCAGGGGAGGGGGGGGGGGGTTGACCATGCAATAGGGGGAGATATTATACAGTCCAGATTACAATTTGCAGGGGCAGCAGAGGTGACAGTGAGAGAGGGGGGGGGGTTGCATGGTGCACCCCCCTTTCTCTGTCACCTTTGCTGCCCCTGCAAATTGTAATCTGGACTGTATAATCTCTCTCTACCCAGTCCCTCTGTCACCCAGCCCCTCTGTCACCCAGTCACTCTGTCACCCAGTCACTCTGTCACCCAGTCACTCTGTCACCCAGCTCTCCGTCACCCAGCTCTCCGTCACCCAGCTCTCCGTCACCCAGCTCTCCGTCACCCAGCTCCTCTGTCACCCAGTCCCTCTGTCACCCAGTCCCTCTGTCACCCAGTCCCTCTGTCACTCTGTCCCTCTGTCACCCTGTCCCTCTGTCACCCTGTCCCTCTGTCACCCAGCTCTCCGTCACCCAGCTCTCCGTCACCCAGCTCTCCGTCACCCAGCTCTCCGTCACCCAGCTCCTCTGTCACCCAGTCCCTCTGTCACCCAGTCCCTCTGTCACCCAGTCCCTCTGTCACCCAGTCCCTCTGTCACCCAGTCCCTCTGTCACCCAGTCCCTCTGTCACTCTGTCCCTCTGTCACCCTGTCCCTCTGTCACCCAGCTCTCCGTCACCCAGCTCTCCGTCACCCAGCTCCTCTGTCACCCAGTCCCTCTGTCACCCAGTCCCTCTGTCACCCAGTCCCTCTGTCACCCAGTCACTCTGTCACCCAGTCACTCTGTCACCCTGTCCCTCTGTCACCCAGCTCTCCGTCACCCAGCTCCTCTGTCACCCAGTCCCTCTGTCACCCAGTCCCTCTGTCACCCAGTCACTCTGTCACCCAGTCCCTCTGTCACCCAGTCCCTCTGTCACCCTGTCCCTCTGTCACCCAGCTCTCAGTCACCCAGCTCTCCGTCACCCAGCTCTCCGTCACCCAGCTCTCCGTCACCCAGCTCTCCGTCACCCAGTCCCTCTGTCACCCAGTCACTCTGTCACCCAGTCACTCTGTCACCCAGTCACTCTGTCACCCAGTCCCTCTGTCACCCTGTCACCCTGTCCCTCCGTCACCCAGCTCTCCGTCACCCAGCTCTCCGTCACCCAGTCCCTCTGTCACCCAGTCCCTCTGTCACCCAGTCCCTCTGTCACCCAGTCACTCTGTCACCCAGTCACTCTGTCACCCAGTCCCTCTGTCACCCTGTCACCCTGTCCCTCCGTCACCCAGCTCTCCGTCACCCAGCTCTCCGTCACCCAGCTCCTCTGTCACCCAGCTCCTCTGTCACCCAGCTCCTCTGTCACTCTGTCCCTCTGTCACCCAGTCACTCTGTCACCCTGTCCCTCTGTCACCCAGCTCTCCGTCACCCAGCTCCTCTGTCACCCAGCTCCTCTGTCACCCAGTCCCTCTGTCACCCAGTCCCTCTGTCACCCAGTCCCTCTGTCACCCAGTCACTCTGTCACCCAGTCCCTCTGTCACCCTGTCCCTCTGTCACCCAGCTCTCCGTCACCCAGCTCTCCGTCACCCAGCTCTCCATCACCCAGCTCTCCGTCACCCAGCTCCTCTGTCACCCAGTCACTCTGTCACCCAGTCACTCTGTCACCCAGTCCCTCTGTCACCCTGTCCCTCTGTCACCCAGCTCTCCGTCACCCAGCTCTCCGTCACCCAGCTCTCCGTCACCCAGCTCTCCGTCACCCAGCTCTCCGTCACCCAGTCCCTCTGTCACCCAGTCCCTCTGTCACCCAGTCCCTCTGTCACCCAGTCATTCTGTCACCCAGTCACTCTGTCACCCAGTCCCTCTGTCACCCTGTCACCCTGTCCCTCCGTCACCCAGCTCTCCGTCACCCAGCTCTCCGTCACCCAGCTCTCCGTCACCCAGCTCCTCTGTCACCCAGCTCCTCTGTCACCCAGCTCCTCTGTCACCCAGTCACTCTGTCACCCAGTCACTCTGTCACCCAGCTCTCCGTCACCCAGCTCCTCTGTCACCCAGCTCTCCGTCACCCAGTCACTCTGTCACCCAGTCCCTCTGTCACCCAGTCCCTCTGTCACCCAGTCACTCTGTCACCCAGCCCTCTGTCACCCAGCTCTCTGTCACTCTGTCACCCAGTCCCTCTGTCACCCAGTCCCTCTGTCACCCAGTCCCCCTGTCACCCAGCCCTCTGTCACCCAGCCCTCTGTCACCCAGTCCCGTCACCCAGCCCCCTGTCACCCAGCCCCCTGTCACCCAGCCCCCTGTCACCCAGCCCCCTGTCACCCAGTCCTCTGTCACCCAGCCCCCTGTCACCCAGCCCCCTGTCACCCAGCCCTCTGTCACCCAGCCCTCTGTCACCCAGCCCTCTGTCACCCACTCCCCTGTCACTCAGCCCTCTGTCACTCAGCCCTCTGTCACCCAGCCCTCTGTCACCCAGCCCTCTGTCACCCTGTCCCCTGTCACCCTGTCCCCTGTCACCCTGTCCCCCTGTCCCCTGTCACCCTGTCACCCTGTCACCTGTCACCCTGTCACCCGTCACCCTGTCACCCGTCACCCAGTCCTCTGTCACCCAGTCCTCTGTCACCCAGTCCTCTGTCACCCAGTCCTCTGTCCCTCTGTCACCCAGCCCTCTGTCACCCAGTCCCCTGTCACTCAGTCCCCTGTCACGGGCCCGCTGATTTCATGATACGCCCCTGCTCCCAAAACTGGCAAAAAAATATGTAAAAAAACGTATTTTTTTTTGGGGGGGGGGGGGGGGGTGTCCCTGAATGGCAGTTTGGAAATGTGGTCACCCTAGGGGTACACTGTGCTATAAGGGAGAGTGGGGGACTCAACTTCTGATGGTGGGGTGGCTCTTGACATCTAATGTAAGGGGAGGACATCTAATCTTACAGATACAACTGGCCCTTTTGAGGGCAATCATAATACTTATGCGGCCCATAATAAAATTGAGTTTGACGCCCCTTGTGGCAGGCGCAGCACTATCAAGCGCCTCATGCGCTGTGGCATTAGAAGAATGTTATGTCTCTGACTTTTCAGTCCAACAAGACTGTCTATTACTCTGAAATTCCTCTAGTGCTGTTCTATGGAAGCAGTAGGTTTAAAGAGCACACCAAATGCTTAAAGCGGATGTGCCACGGGAACAAAATATTAAAAGCCAGCAGCTACAAATACTGCAGCTGCTGACTTTTAATATTAGGACACTTACCTGTCCTGGAGTCCAGCGCCGATCGCAGCAGAGCACGAGCGATCGCTCGTCACTCTGCTGCTCCCCCCGCCATCCACGCTGAGGGAACCAGGAAGTGAAGCGCTGCGGCTTCACTGCCCGGTTCCCTATGGCGCATGCGCGAGTCGCGCTGCGCCCGCCGATTGGCTCACACGCTGTGTGCTGGGAGCCGAGTGTTCCCAGCACACAACGGGCGAAAGACGGGATGTGACGGAATGCCCGTCTTTTGCCCGTAGCGTGTGGCCGGAAGTGGGTGCAAATACCTGTCTTTAGACAGGTATCTGCACCCCCCTCCCCCCTGAAAGGTGTCAAATGTGACACCGGAGGGGGGAGGGTTCCGATCAGCGGGACTCCACTTTAGGGTGGAGAACCGCTTTAAAATAACTTCTTTATTAACTTCATATATAACACTGCTGCTTTGCAGCAGACAGTCCATGTACAAAAACACGTGTTGAATAAAGTATAACAGAAAATGGCGGCTCAAATATTCAATCTTGTCATTTAACATAAGATGGTGGATATATTTCTTTCTTCAGTATTTATACTCTTTCTCTCTCTCTGCATTCTCTAATATCTCTGAAAGGTATAACTCTGTGGTTTGCAACTTGGTTTGCAGGGTTTGGTGAGGTTGATTTAGTTTGGTTTGTTAGTTTGGTGGAACTGCAAGTGAACACACAACTAGTTCAGTATACAGTTCTAATCACACTGGCCCAGATTCAAGTAGAATTGCGCAATATTTGCGGGGGAGCAGGGCAACGATTTTGCCCTGCGCCCCCGCAAATATTTTGCGCTGCCATCGATTCACGGAGCAGTAGCTCTGTGAATTGCGAGGGAGCGCCGGCAAACTTGCCCGGCGTAAGCGCGCGCAAGTTAAATGATCCCGCCGGGGGCGGGAATCATTTAAATTAGGCACGCTCCCGCGCCGATTGTACAGCGCATGCTCCGTCGGGAAACTTTCCCGACGTGCATTGCGGCAAATGACGTCGCAAGGACGTCATTTGCTTCTAAGTGAACGTGAATGGCGTCCAGCGCCATTCACGTTTCACTTACGCAAACGCTGTGAAATTCAAATTTCACGGCGCGGGAAGGCCGGCTATACTTTAGCACTGCCTGCCCCTACTATTAGAAGGGGCAGCCTTGCGCTAAAAGTAGCCGTACGGAAACTCCGTACCTGGCTTGCGCGGGGCCCGCGCAAGCTTGTGAATCAGTGGTAGTATGTAATTTGCATACTACACGCTGATACACAATGGGAGCGCCCCCTAGCGGCCCCCGCAAGAATGCAGCCTAAAATCTGCGAGGCATAAGAGCCTTATGCCGCGCAGATTTTAGCCTGCAGTCGTTGTAACGAGGTTCCTGAATAAGGGGCACTCGTTACACCGGAGCAAGTAAGCACTTGCGCTGCGTAACCTATGGTTGCCCGGGCGCAAGTGCTTCTTGAATCTGGGCCACTATTTACAATAGGAACATATATATAACTGTATGAGATACCTTTTTGGCCCCTTTGCTTCCATAAATTGAACTCTGGTTCTGTATGTCTGTTCTGTTCTCTCTCTGTGGTGGAATGAATTTTACAGCCCATGTGCTGGGGAACTTCCCAGACAGAATGGATGCAAAGCTGGCTGTGATAGGTCAAGACTCTGCTCAATGTGAGATTGGCTGTGATTGGCCAAGACTCCGGATGAGTCCCAAAAGCTTAACTCTATACTTTCTGGTATGAATTCTACTGTGTTATTAAGCTTACCTTTACTGTCATATAAATAAATGATTCTCAAAGGTATATTTTTTCTTTTGCTTCTGTGAACACAACATACAACTGTTATATGACATCCAAGCATAAGTGAATAACTCTGCTTTTGTCTCTCACATATAAACATGTGTATTGCATTTAGGTTATTAGCAGGTCTAGCTGTATATACATGTAGGTTATATTAGCGACCTAGGACAGGTTCTAGCTGGCCAGCTACACCCATGCTCTAACAGGTCAAGCTGTTCAGCAACAGCGTCAGTTACAGGGATTGGGACAAATCCTTTAACACTAATTGGGGTGCTTACAATATTCTTTTTTTATTCATATTGCTTAAACCCAGTGGCGGCTGGTGCTAAACTTTTTTTGGCTTCCGCTGCTTTTCCTCCCAGCCAACCCGGTCTTCTTCAAATCCATCTCCTGCCCTAATTGGCCAGAAGGAGAAGCCAGAAAGCTATAGTGATCATGGATTCGCTAGTGCCCCAAGTGGGTGGGTTCTGTGGCCCAAGTTGTAAAGTGGCATTCGACAGGCACTGGATGATTTTGGTTGGATGTTTACCGTGGGGGTTTAGCTCTGTGACAGTAAACAGCAACAGGATGTACCACCTAATATGAAGTGTGATCGTGTAATGTTGACCATTTTTCTGTTTTTATAATACAGTGATGTAATCAACTGCTTCCAAATACTTCCACACCAAAGGGAGGTCTGTGTTTATGATGTATAATGGAAATAAAGATGTAAAACTATTTTTAACCTAATGAACATGTGTGTATAGCCGTCTTTTGTTTTTTGGTTGCCTACAAAGTCCCAATAAGGTCTTTGTATAGAAAAGTTTATGTAGGAGCGATGGTGGCAACCGTTATCTACATTTGAAGTGATAATTTGTTAATAGAGCTCTCATAAGGGATGTTTACAGTTTTTATGACAGCGATAAAAGTGATCAGATTTTATCTTCTTTTTTAATAGGACAATGTAAAAAAAAAAATCAACGATGTTACCCTCCCAATTCTCTCAGTACAGGTTTTCTTTATCATTCAATACAGACACTGCAAGCCTTTGTTCAGCTTTCAGCCATTGCATAGCTCCCAACTGTCCCTGATTTCGAGGGACTGTTCCTGATTCAGAACAATGTCCCTCTGTCCCTCTTTCCTCCCCATTTGTCCCTCATTTTGGTCTGATCTATATAGTTGTATATAAAATGCACTATTTATCTTTCAAAAAGTGTTTCCCAGTGCTAAACCTTACCTCCAATTTCTAAATTGCTGCATTTGTAAATTCCAGAAGACAATATAAAGGAATAGTGGCGGTAAAAAAGCACTTGTGGGTTTAACCAATAATTGTTTTTGTACAATTCAGCTTTAGGGGGCGTGGCAGATGGTGCCTACATACTTTTGCTAATAGGTGTCCCTCATTCCCATCTCAGAAAATTGGGAGGCTATTGTATGGAAACTTATTAAAGTCCCACTGTTTCTTAAATACAGTGGCTAATAACTAATATACCTCCAAAGATTTACATACTTGCCCCTCTCACTGCCTGAGCTGCTAAAGTGCTCTCTAACGAGGAGACATCACTGGCGGGATCCCAAAAGTGTCACTTATGCCTCGTTTCCACTGAGCGGATCGGTTCGGTACGGTTCGGTACGGTACGCTATTTTGGGTGTTTCCATTATGAAAGTGTGCCATAAAACCGAAGCGTACCGCACCATTCTGGGTCCTGCTTCAGATGTGGGGCCATAGAAAATGGAACGGTTCGGTTAGGACGGAGCTACAATACATTCCACTGATTGGTGGACACGCTAGGCTTTTTTTCTAAACCCTGTATGGCCCCGGACGGTCCGACTTGCAGTGGAAATGCTCACCAGAATAGACCGGACCATTCTAAGCGTTCCAAACTGTACCGACCCAAACCGTTCCGTTCAGTGGAAACGAGGCATTAGAAAGTGATACTTCCTGGAGTGTTAATACATTTTGTCCCCCACTGTGCTCAGTGGTTCCTCCCATCAGCCTCCATGTAACTGCAGGGCAGAGTAATAATGTAGAGATAGGTGGGAGAAACCACTAAGTGCCACGGGGACCAGAATTGGAGACTCCCAGAAGTGCTGGTTTCTGAAGACATTTCGCATGGCAATTTCTCTTTAACCACTTAAGCCCCGGACCAATATGCTGCCTAAAGACCCAAGGTGTTTTTACAGTTCGGGACTGCGTCGCTTTAACAGACAATTGCGCGGTCGTGCGACGTGGCTCCCAAACAAAATTGGCGTCCTTTTTTTCCCACAAATAGAGCTTTCTTTTGGTGGTATTTGATCACCTCTGCGGTTTTTATTTTTTGCCCTATAAACAAAAATAGAGCGACAATTTTGAAAAAAATGCAATATTTTTTACTTTTTGCTATAATAAATATCCCCCAAAAACATATATAACATTTTTTTTTCCCTCAGTTTAGGCCGATACGTATTCTACCTATTTTTGGTAAAAAAAATCGCAATAAGCGTTTATCGATTGGTTTGCGCAAAATGTATAGCGTTTACAAAATAGGGGATAGTTTTATTGCATTTTTATTATTTATTTATTTTTTTACTACTAATGGCGGCAATCAGCGATTTTTTTCGTGACTGCGACATTATGGCGGACACTTCGGACAATTTTTAAACATTTTTGGGACCATTGTCATTTTCACAGCAAAAAATGCATTTAAATTGCATTCTTTATTGTGAAAATGACAGTTGCAGTTTGGGAGTTAACCACAGGTGGCGCTGTAGGAGTTAGGGTTCACCTAGTATGTGTTTACAACTGTAGGGGGGTGTGGCTGTAGGAATGACGTCATCGATCGAGTCTCCCCTATAAAAGGGATCACTCGATCGATGCAGCCGCCACAGTGAAGCACGGGGAAGCCGTGTTTACATACGGCTCTCCCCGTTCTTCAGCTCCGGGGAGCGATCGCGACGGAGCGGCTAGAAACAAATAGCCGCGCCGTCGTCCCGGATCGCTCCCCGAGGGAACCCGACCGCCGCGTGTAGCGGGGGGGGGGTCCCGATCGGACCCCTGACCCACGTCTAGGCAGGCACGTACAGGTACGTTGATGTGCCTGTCCGTGCCATTCTGCCGACGTATATCTACATGCGGCGGTCGGGAAGTGGTTAATAGAAATGCGGCATTTGGCGGGGTGGAAAGCAGACCACATACAGTTTTTAGATAATTACGTTAGATGAACTGGAAAGCATTTTCATGGCTTTTAAAGGAATACAGTATATTTAAGCCATTTTTTGTACATTTGCCTAGCGTCATCCTTTAACATAAGGGAACCAATTTGTTCTGCTTCGGTTTCTATTTTATTTATCACCATTAGTGCCCTAATAGAGGAACAGGGCCGAGGATGGAAAACTCATCTGTAATATTATTCCCCGTATCTATGCTGCTGCTAAATTGTGTGGCTTGTTGGGAAATCCTGAGTAACAACAATCTGCATTAATCTCTCTTCCATTTTCCATATAATTCATGACTTGGGTTTGTGCTGGGGGGTTCATTGCAAGCCCTGCGTTACTGAAAAAGTTATTAACAAGAGAATGACTTCCATATTGACTATTTTTTTTCCCAGTTTTTACGAACTGACACACACAAATATGGACAACTACGCCAAAGTTTATAAGATATTTTATTGGCGTAGAGAAAAATATTAACACAGGCATTCTGAACTTTTAACTTTTTTTTTTTTTTGGTAATGAGACAAAAGAATTTTTGGAAAGCAGAACGTAACTAGATATGTGTAGTAGCAAAAATCGCTCTAGCATGAATGAAGCATGATTGCTCAAAAGTTACATTTTTGTAATCTTTACGCAAGCTTTTCCTTTTCTCTTTTTTTTTTTTAAGTACAGTACTGTATGTGGATTTTGGAGAGACTGTGCAGGGAGATTAAAGCGCAAGCGCTTCTGCAGACAGGGGCCAATGTAATTGGTTCAGCAACCATTCACTTCTTTGTCGTGTGTTACTGAATCTTTATTAATGTAAACTTTATTAACAAATAAAACAAATGGGCTGCCAGTGCACCCTGTTGTGTCTAGATTGCACATGACCATTATGTAACATTATGCATTATGTGAATTATGTAACACAACGCAATAACGTGCAATACCATTGTTGTAGCATTGCGTCAAGTGCACTATGGCACCACAATGCTCATTGCATGTTGCAGTACTGTGGACCTAATTTCGCCTTGCACACTAACAAATTTCTGCCTGATTTGGACTTGTGTGATTGTGTGATTGTACAATCTGCCGGATCTATTAAGGTACAGAAATGTAAAGCAGATCTAAAGCTAAACACATATGTAACAATCTGATTATACACTCTCCTGTTAGAGCCCATTCACACAGGGGCAACACGACTTCTAGCACGACTTTGGGAGGCAACTTGGACATGACTTGAGTGTGAATCATCAGGCAACTTACAAGGCAACTTCAAGTTGCCTCCAGGACAGGAGGCTTTCCAGTGGCCAATCAAACAACAATCAGCTCTGTGGAAGGGGGGGGGGGTTTGCCTGAGAAATGTATGTTATCTTCCTGTATTGTTGCTTCAGTTAAGACTTCTGAGGCAACTTCTATTGAAATCAATGGGTACAAGTTGCCTACAAGTCGCCGAGAAGTCGGATTGAAGTAGTACAGGAACCATTTCTGAAGTCGGAGCGACTTCAGTAGTGTACATTAAGACGACTCCCATTCATTTTCTTGACCGCGCGACTTGGGGCAACTTGGGGTGACTTGAAGTCAGATCCCAGGTCGCCCCAGTGTGAACCGACTCTTAGACTTACCAAGAGCTAAGTAATGTGAATAGTCTACTTTTCTGGAAAGCTAGTAGTACTAAGGCCATACACTGAGCAAATGTCTGTTGGTTTCTTATAAACCAGGGGTGCCTAACCTGTTGAAGGCCGAGGGCCACTTAAGCGACTTAGTAACCAGTTGTGGGCCACAATGAACGGAGTGGGCAGTCTGCATATGCAAAACAGACACAGCCCAATCTACTCTATGGGACCTCTGATCTAATCAGATGGAAGGGGAGAGATCCACTTCTGTTTTTTTTTTAACAGATCGGATTGGAGGTAGGCGGGTGTAAACGGACAAAAGTCTGTTTACATCTGCCGCTCCATAGAGGTGAATGGAGGGTCCGATTGGGTTGGACCGATCGTGTGAAAGGGGCTTAATGTCTTGTACACACGATCAGAATTTACGATGAAAAAAGTCAGAACGAATCTTTTCATCAAATATTCCGACCGTGTGTGGGTCCCATTGTACTTTTTTCTGTCGGAGTTTAGAAATAGAACATGTTTTATTTTTTCCCGATGGAAATTCCGATTGTCTGTGTGGAACTACGACGGAGAAAAAAACACACATGCTCAGAATTTATGCATGCTCGGAAGCATTGAACTTCATTTTTCTCGGCTCGTCGTAGTGTTTTACGTCACCGCGTTTTGGGCGGTCGGAATTTGGTCTGACAGTGTGTATGCAAGACAGCTTGAAAGGAATTCCGATGTAAAATTCCAGTCCTGTGTACAAGGCATTAGGCTGATTTTACACTGATGGTCTGCGGTCAAACCACAATGTGGGTGCGCCACAGTGTACCTGAGGTTTTCCCAGCAGTTAGCTGCACTTTGACGTCTATTATATCCTGCAAGTGTGGTGCACTTTCTGAAAAGCTGCTTACTTCCTCTACCGCCGGGTTCATTCAGAACACTGATGCTTTGTGATGGCGGGTTGGCAACCTACAATCTCGGCTTGCCAACCAGCCATCCCAGAGCAGGAGGTCGCGGGCCACATCAGAGGGCTCCGCGGGCCACATGTGGCCCCCAGGCCACTGGTTTGGCACCCCTGTTTGGGGTGGTCCTGTTGGCACTGTTTCATCTGACATCCTTTGATTGGAAAATTGAAGGAACCAGACAGAAAATTGACAGCTGAACAGCAGCTGATGGTTGGTAAACAATAGAGAGAACTGAAAATCTGTCCATCCGCGATAAATAGCGTGATGGTAGGAATCTGTTAAATTCTATAAAACCTGGGAGTATATGGCCTGTTTTAGTCACATTTAGCTAGGCTTATTCCGTTATACTAAGAACATTTGAATGCTCATCCCAGGGGTTTCCTAGTTCAGACTACTGTCTAGATAGGCTACGTCCATAGGCGTGTGCACAAGGTGTGCTGGGTGTGCCTGGGCACAACCTAATCACTCTGTGCAGCGCAGATTCCCTCTGTTGCCCAGGCCCTCCCTTGTCCCCCCTTGTCCCCTCTATGCTGCCAGCTTCCCTCCTCTTCCATTGCCTGCTGCTGTGGGCACACAGGGGATGTTTCAGGATAGAGAGTGGGGAGAGGGGCCAGTAAATATATTGTTTACCGTCCCCTTCCTTTACTGACTGGACATACTGTGAGCAGAGTATGTTTATAATGCTTTGGTTAGGAAATAAACAGGAAGCCACTCAGCACAGAGCACTTCCCATTCATTCACTGTTCAGTGCAGCTGAAGCTGCAAAGAAAGGTATGGGGGAATATTTGTCCTCAGTTCATTTCTCTGTCTCAAAACTAAGACATCAGGGGTCTGTTTAGACCCCTGATATTTTATCAAAGTTCCCCAATGGGGCTCCTAAAAAATTAGTAAAAGAAATATTAAAAAGTTAATATTGTAAAATAATACAAAATAATCTAAAACATAATTTAAAGAAATAATAAAAATTAAAAACATCGTCCACTACCCTACTCACATTGTCCACTGCTCCACTGACATCATCCACTGTGTTCTCCTCCTCGTTACTCTTAGTGAGAATGGTGGCGCCGGGACCCGGTCCGAGGGACGGAACAGCCTCGGGCGGCGGGCAACCTGGACAGGTAAGTGTACTTATTAAAAGTCAGCAGCTACAGTGTTTGTAGCAGCTGACTTTTATTTATTTATTTTTTACCGCCGGACTTCCGATTTAAGAACGAATATAAATGTTTTCAGAAAACTTGGTAAGAGATTTTTCTTCTTTTGACTAGAGGCTAGAGATGCTAAGAATTGCATGATTTGTCTTTTAATACTGAATATGATATAACCAAATATCTATTCTCAAACAACATATATATAATTATGCAAATGTTGCTGATTTGGCTGGTTTTACTGCAGTGTGCATGTGCTGCAAATCACAGTGAACTAAATATAATAATTAGTCATTTATGATGCCACTTTTGGCAATCTTCAGAGAGAACCAGGACACACAGGGAAGTCTAGTGATATTTTCATTAGAAGTTTCACCCATGTACCGGTAATACCATAAATAAAGTAAATGCATTTTCTGTGACTGTATATTTTTTATATTGTCATTTTTTTTATTAAAATGTTTTTTTCATTTCACTTTTATATTTTACATTCTTACTATAACCTTTTCCTATTTCATATACCGATTTTCTGTCTTAGTTGTATCTATTATATTCACATATTTTTTTATATTTATTATATGTTTCTCTGAGCAACAGCTGCCGAGGTAGAATGTCAGCATTGTTTTCAGTCTGTCAAACCTGACTGGAAGAAGTTTACTGAGACAGAGAGACAGTAATATACAATTGGAACTACTAAGAAGAAGGCAGAATCTGTATATGTAATGACTAAATATGGTTGTCCCCACATACATACTCTATATAATTACTAGTTATACAAAGAAGCAATTCCTGTCCTAGAATGACAACGCTCACTCACCGTATTGTATCTATGGGCGAACAGCACTGTCACCCTGGAACAGGACTACAAAACATAAAAAAGGAAGGAGTCGCGCTAAATGATTAAAGGTAAATACTAATGTGAAGTGAACACAGTGATTAAACAATGCAGATCTACAAGGCATGAACTGATCATCTCATACCAGCTCAAACATATAAATAGTCCACAATGTGAAAAATTAAAAAAAGAAAAATGAACCAAAGCCAAGGTGAACTGAAAGAAATTTAAACACAGTCCCAAATAATTGATGAAAATATATATCCCGAAAGTGTCAAAAAGAATCCACAAATGTTGTGATGAATAGCAGACAAGAGACCTCCACCAACGGGTAACACTGACAGTTTTACCAGAAATCAGTCAATAAACAGCATGAACGATATCCAACCTCCACTAAGGAACAGGTTAAAACTTTCATCCATTAAACCACCACGATAGACAGTAATCCTCTCTAATGGCAGCCCAATATAATACTTTCATAGAGTCTCAGAGCTTTAGCATCCAGGTGAGTAGAGGCTGAAGTCCGCATCTGTAAAGTACTGCAAACGTTTTGGGTATGTGGGGTCTGGGAATTCACTGACAACTGCTTGGGCAGATATAGGCGAGGATTCTTTCCACCTGCTCTGCTCTCCGCCGCTCTGCCTGCTCTCCACTCTCCGCCCACTGACTCCGCCCCTCCCAAGGTACAAGTACTAGCGCAAATGCTCAGTATCGGGACCAGGACTACAAAACTATCGGGACCAGGACTACAAAACACCCCATCTTCTCTTTGTCTCCATAAAACAGAAGGAAGGGGCTCTGTAGTCCACAGAGTGAACTGGGGACAATATAACTGATAACCTGGATTTTTCCAACTGAATAGAATTAAAATCAAAGTGTGAATATTGTGTTATGTGAAAAATAAATAAATATATAATAAGAAAAAATAAGAATATAGTTCCTTTATAAATGATCTAACTGCAATATAAAGTATAGTCAGATGATTTTTTTTTTAATAGGGTTTAGATATAACTACAAAGAACAATCTTGCATATTTCAATGTATATACAGTATATCCAGATAGAAAAATAAATAAATAACTTAGCTTAAAGGAGTTGTAAAGGCAGAAGGTTTTTTATCTTAATACATTCTATGCATTAAGATAAAAAAAAAAACTTCTGTGTGTAGCACCCCCTAATCATGTCCACAAATGTCTAAGCCGTCTGTGACACTCCTCCTGATTGGCTGAGACACAGCAGAGGTGCCATTTGCTCCTGCGGCTGTCAATCAAAGTCAGCTAATCAGGGTAGAAAGGGGTGGGCGCAGGTCGGGCACCTTGTCTGAATGGCTACACTGAGCTCTGACACAGCTCAGGTGCCCCCATAGAAAGCTGCTGGCTGAAGGGGGCACTCAATAGGAGGGAGAAGCAAACAGGGACCCGAGAAGAGGGCTGCTCTGGGCAATACCAACTGCACAGAGGAGGTAAATACAACATGTTTGTAAATTATTATTTTTTTAACAAGACTTTACAATCACTTTAATGTCACATTTCTCTAACATGTTTTAAAGGTGAAAAAATTACTGCTTTTGGAACCGCTGTATTTATTTATTTGTATAAAATCTAAATTTTAGGAATATTTTTTTATTTAATACAGTGTGTACCCATGATGCAGAATTACCAGAAAATTCAAAATGTAAAAAAAAGGATACTGTTTGCTTTCAGACTCCTTTTCCCTAATTGAATCGCCTGTCCGAACCCATAAAGGAGGGAGATAGGGGGGAATGATTCATCCTAAAATCAAAGGCTTGGTGTTGTGTGTGAAAATTTGAGTTTTCATTATTGAGGTCTGTAAACAACAGGCTTTTTCAGCAGAGAAACTAATGTTCAAACTTGTGAAAATCAGCCTGGAGCGCCACCTGCGGGATTGCAATGTACATATACAATATTGGTATGCAGTAGTTTGTATCTTCTTGACCAAAAAATGAGAACATTTTAAAATTTACAATATAATGAATGAGATAAGAAAATATATTTGAAACCACTATTTGTTTCCCTTTAGTACTTTATTTTATTATCTTACATACAATTCTCTTTGTGTTTTATCATTTTCCTGATAGATAGATATTTATTGTAAAAACTTTCATCCAGAATTATAAAGCCAAAAGATAAGAGAGTAAATGATTTAGTTCATCTCCACATTGTGACTAATACAGCCCCGCAGTGCACTTTTCATTTCAGATATTGTATATTATAAAGTGACAGCTTTTAAACTTGTGCTACTTTATATCTAATGCCATGCTGAACCGATCTATAAAACAACAAGATTAATGATCATGAGCCAAACCCGAGTCATAACTTATCTCAGTGATGTAGTGTATTAACTGCACAGTTTCCATATAACATGGTACGGTAAATACATTGTGTCAGCCTGAAATATTATGTTTGGATATCATATCTTTACAGCATCTCCTTTCATATCTAAAATGTTTCACTCAGCAAAGAAAAATGTTGATGTGTTTGGAGTCCAGGAGAGACGAGAAACAAGATTCTAACTCAGTAGATGACACTCTTACCCACTTCATCCAGCAGAGGATGCTCTCCCTCATTCTACCCAGGAGAGGGACTTATCCCCCACTCCACCCAGAATAATTGCCCACCCAGTAGAGGACAACTCACTGCAGCCAACATATTGCATTATCCTTAATCTACACAGTAAAAGCTTTTCTCACTAACTATATGTAGAAGAGGATGCTCTTCCTCATTTCACTTAGAATGTAGCAGGTACTCTCCCTTACTCTTTTCAGCTAAGGGTGTTCACCCCCATTCCACCCAGCAGAGGGCATTCTCCTTCATTTCACCCAGCAGAGGGAATTCTACCCAATTCCACCCAGCAGAAGGCATTCTCCCTCATTCCACCCAGCAGAGGGCATTCTCCCTCATTCCACCCAGCAGAGGGCATTCTCCCTCATTCCACCCAGCAGAGAGCATTCTTCTCCATTCCACCCAGCAGAGGGCATTCTCCCTCATTTCACCCAGCAGAGGGAATTCTACTCAATTCCACCCAGCAGAAGGCATTCTTCCCCATTCCACCCAGCAGAGGGCAGTTTCCCTCATTCCACCCAGCAGAGGGCATTCTCCCTCATTCCACCCAGCAGAGAGCATTCTTCCCCATTCCACCCAGCAGAGGGCATTCTCCCTCATTCCACCCAGCAGAGGATATTTTTCCTCACTTCACCCAGCAGAGGGCATTCTCTCTCACTTCACCCAGCAGAGGGTACTCACCCCTACAACACCCAGCAGAGGGAATTCTCCCCTACCACGTCCAGCAGAGGGTATTCTCTCCTACAACACCCAGGCATTCTAACTCAATACACTTAGCAGAGGACATGCTCTCTCAATATACCCACCAAAGGGCATTCTCTCTCTATACATCCAGCAGAGGGCACTCTTCCTCACTCCACCCTGCAGAAGATATTCTCCTCCACTTTGCCTAGGATGGTAATAACCCTTGTCAGCTTTTTTTTTTACCATTTGTGTCCCATTGGGGAGATTTCCCTTAACTTCCTGACATATTGTCTCAATGAGAAGTTAGAGGACACCCATCTAAAGTCTGGAAAAATCCCTCTTATACAGTTCTCACTATAAAGAGTGTGTCTATTGCAAAATCTCTATACCTGTATCTGTAACAAAAAAAAAAATGGATTTCTCTTTATTTTTCGTGTTGGAGACAATGGTAACAGAGACAAATAGAAATAAAAACTTAGCAAAGGGTCTGACACATCTCTACTCTATCCAAAACTAAAAAAAAAAAAAAACAACAAACAGATACACTTTAACCTGAAAACTAACATTTAAACTTTTTAGTTACTATGAAAATACCCCTTAAATCCTAATGCCCCATACACACAAGCGGAATTTCTGCCAGCAAAAGTCTGAAAAAGTCTGATGTGAGCTTTTCATCGGAAATTCCGACCGTGTCTGTTTGCTCCATCAGACTTTTGCTGTCGGAATTCTCGATTCGTCGTAGTCTTGTACGTCACCGCATTCTTAACGCTTGAAAGTTCAGAGAACTTTTGGGTGACTGTGTATAGGCAAGCCAAGCTTGAGCGGAATTCCGTTGGAAAAAACATCCAAGTTTTTTCAGACGTAAATTCCACTCGTGTTTACAGGGCATAACTCTTGCCCATAACCCTTAAACCAATCTCTTCACTAACTTTGCCCCTTAATGTGAGGACCTAGTTATCAGGGGTCTAACGCTGCCAAACATTGTCCTGTGCTGATCCATCTCTCAAATTACTTTTCATGTTCCAAGTGTTGACATTTTTCTTTTTAAAAATATGCTTCCTTGCATCTGTAAAAAAAAAAAAAAGCTCCGAAATGCCTTTAATCCTCAGTATGTTCTTTATTCCGCAATACTTCTTCTTTGGCACTATATATCGCCAGTCTTCCTGCCTGAATGACAACCATCTTCATCCAACCCCTTTCCAAGTTTCTTCCGGTCTGAAGGCCGGTCCGAGTCCAGGAGGAAGTACAGTACCTCCCACTGACACAACAAGAAGAGTTATTCCGCGTACACACGCTCAGAATTTCTAACAATAAATGTTCGATAGGAGCTTGTTGTCGCAAATTCCGACCGTGTGTAGGCTCCATCGGACATTTTCTGTCGGAATTTCCGACAACAAAAATCAGTTTTCGTAAATTCTGAGCTTGTGTAGACAATTCTGACTCACAAAGTTCCACACATGCTCTGAATCAAGTACGAGACAGAAGCGCTCGCTCTGGTAAAACTAGCGTTCGTAATGGAGATAGCACATTCGTCATGCTTTAACAGACTGAAAAGCACGGGGCTGAAAAGCCTCATCTCTCACCAAACTTCTACTAACACGACTGGTATTGAACTTCCCTTTAACCACTTAAGACCCGGACCTTTAGGCAGCTATATGACCCGGCCATTTTTTGCGATTCGGCACTGCATCGCTTTAACTGACAATTTTTTTGCGACGTGGCTCCCAAACAAAATTGGCGTCCTTTTTCCCCACAAATAGAGCTTTCTTTTGGTGGTATTTGATCACCTCTGCGGTTTTTATTTTTTGAGCTACTGTATAAACAAAAATAGAGCGACAATTTTGAACAAAATACAATATTTTTTACTTTCTGCTATAATAAATATCCCCCAAAAATATATATAACATTTTTTTTTCCTCAGTTTAGGCCGATACGTATTCTTCTACCTATTTTTGTAAAAAAAAAAACACAATAAGCGTTTATCGGTTGGTTTGCGCAAAATTTATAGCGTTTACAAAATAGGGGATAGTTTTATTGCATTTTTATAATTTTTTTTTTTTACTACGATCAGCGATTTTTTTCGTGACTGCGACATTATGGCGGACACTTCGGACAATTTTGACACATTTTTGGGACCATTGTCATTTTCACAGCAAAAAAATGCATTTAAAATGCATTGTTTACTGTGAAAATGACAATTGCAGTTTGGGAGTTAACCACAAGGGGGCGCTGAAGGGGTTATGTATGACCTCATCTGTGTTTCTAACTGTAGGGGGGTTTGGCTGTAGGTGTGACATCATTGATTGTGGGTCCCTATATTAGGGAACACACGATCGATGACGGCGCCACAGTGAAGAATGGAGAAGCTGTGTTTACACACAGCTCTCCCCATTCTTCACCTCCGGGGACCGATCGCGGGACTCCAGCGGCGATCGGGTCTGCGGGTTCCGCGGTCACGGTCACGGAGCTTCGGACCGGGTCACGAGCACGCGCCCGCGACTGGGCACTTAAAGAGGACATACCTGTACGTGCTTGTGCCCAGCCGTGCCATTCTGCCAACGTATAGCCGTTGTACATGTTGTACGTGATCGCGTTCTTGACGTTTGGAATGTCCGACAACATTTGTGCGACCGTGTGTATGCAAGACAAGTTTAAGCCAACATCCGTTGGAAATTTATCCATGGTTTTGTTGTCGCAATGTCCAATCGTCTGTACGCGGCATAAGAATCCATCACATCTGGAAAAAGCTATATAAAGGGAATTTTTTGTAATTTATTAAATTTATTTAATTTGGTTCTGCTTTAACGTCCCCTTTTCCTCCTCATGATGTAACAGTTTTCAAAAAGACAATACACTTCAAGTTTTATTCCAGCAGGCTTTTTGATAATAGTAACACATATCAACTAATCAAATGAATTTGAGCTTTTTGCTTTAATAAACTGACGTCTGGTTGCAATGGGTTACTGCACATGACATATCATATTTATTATTATCAAACAAATGTTGGAGTCCCCATAATATTTTTGGTTCATAAAGGACCACCACTGTATTTCATTCTCCAAGAAACATCTACTTTCCACCCTCCAAACCTGCAAATGGAAACTCTACTCAGATTTGTGTATTCAATCACACAGAACATTATTTAAGGCAAATCGTTCCCTGATTTCTATCTAGCTTTCAGCTGTGGCTCTGTTTAAACACAACTTCATAATATGTTTTTTAAGTCAATGAAAAAACGTGGAAGATCAAACACGAAAATGAAGTTTATTCAACAAATGTAATCCTATGAAAAAACTAGAGGTTCTGTAAGAGTTACATAAATTTGCAAACTGTCAAAACATTGCATAGTCAGAAAGTGTAGTATTACACAGATTTGCAAGGAAAGAACTGTAGTACCGTATATAAAGTAATTCAGAAGTTCAGTAAAATAGAAAATTTGTCAACAAAATACCATTGGTGGACATGATTTAATAGCAAGCAACTAAAAGTCGGCAGTATTGCTAAGAAGTTGGGATAAAGGGAGTGAAATTTGCTTGGAAAAAAATCGTACTTTTTGGTTTATACAGTGCCTTGAAAAAGTATTCATACCCCTTGAAATTTTCCACATTTTGTCATGTTACAGCTAAAAACATTAATGTATTTTATTGGGATTTTATGTGATAGACCAACACAAAGTGGCACATAATTGTGAAGTGGAAGGAAAATGATGAAGGTTTTTTAAATTTATTAAATTAAATATCTGAAAAGTTTGGCGTGCATTTGTATTCTGCCCCTATTACTCTGATACCCCCTAACTAAAATCTAGTGGATCCAATTGCCATCTAATTAGTAAATAGAGGCGACCTGTGTGTAATTTTATCTCAGTATAAATACAGCTGTTCTGTGAAGCCCTCAGAGTTATGTTAGGGAACCATAGTGAACAGCATCATGAAGGCCAAGGAACACACCAGACAGGTCAGGGATAATATTGTAGAGAAGTTTAAAGTAGGGTTAGGTTATAAAAATATTGCCCAAGCTTTGTACATCTCACGGAGCACTCTTCAATCCAATATCCGAAAATGGAAAGAGTATAGCACAACTGCAAACCTTCCAAGACATGGCGCTCCACCTAAACTGACAGGCAGCCAAGAGGTACATGGTAACTCTGAAGGAGCTGCTGTGATCCACAGGTCAGGTGGGAGAATCTGTCCACAGGACAATTATTAGTCGTGCACTCTACAAATCTGGCCTTTATGGAAGAGTGATGGCACGTACACACCATCACTTTATGTGATGAAAAAAAACGTCATTTTTTGTGAAGTAAAAAAACGACGTTTTTGAAACTTCAATTTTCAAAAACGACGTTGCCTACACACCATCGTTTTTTCAAAATGCTCTAGCAAAGCGCGGTTACGTTCAGCACTTTTCCATTGAAGCTTGCTTCATAACTTGCTTCTGAGCATGCGCGGGTTTAAAAACTTCGTTTTAAACGTCATTTTAGCCTACACACGGTGATTTTTTGTGACACAAAAAACGACGTTTTGAAAAACGACACAAAAAATTGAAGCATGCTTAAATTTTTTTTTCGTTTTTCACAAGACATAAAACAACGTTTTCCCCCACACACGGTCATTTTAATTGACGTTTTTCAAAACGTTGTTTTTTTTCATCACATAAAGTGATGGTGTGTATTAGTATTACAATAAGAAAGCATTACAATAAGCCATAAGTCTGTTTTCAGTTTGCGAGAAGCCATGTGGGGGACACAGCAAACATGTGGTAGAAGGTGGTTTGTCTGGTCAGATGAAAACAAAATTCAACTTTTTGGCCTACAAGCAAAATGATATGTGTGGTGAAAAACTAATTTGTAAAGAAGAATGGGCAAAAATGTCACTCTCTAGATGTGCAAAGCTGGTAGAAACATCCCCAAAAAGACTTGTACTGTAGCTGTAATTGCAGTGAAAGGTGGTTCTACAAAGTATTGACTGAATAGGGCTGAATACTAATCCACACCACACTTTTCAGATATTTATTTGTAAAAAAAAATCGAAAACCATTTATCATTTTTCGTTCCACTTCACAATTATGTGTCACTTTCTGTTGATTTATCACATCAAATCCCAATAACATACATTTATGTTTTTGGTTGTAGCATGACAAAATGTGGAAAATTTCAATGGGTATGAATACTTTTTCAATGCACTCTATATAGGGGTCTTTTTTTTTGTTTTGTTTTTAGGGGGAGGGGGTATTTAGGTAAAGTATTTAATTTCACCTTTTTATGAATGGTTTTCACACAACTTCCACCCAAGATTTACATATTTTCCCAATTATCTACAATTAGAAAAAGGTGAGAATCTTGGGTGAACTAGTTTGTATCTAGAGTGAAACGGTATATGTGTTTATGTTTATGTGTTTAGTTGAAAGATTTTGAAAGAGTTTTAACTGTCTGTGTTTGATTTCTTGGCATGGGTCCAGGGTTGTTGAAATAAGCTTCTGTAATCTAATTTCATTATTACAAACCATTAAAGTGGTTGTTAGGCCACTTTAACATGTACACACCATCAGCACTGCCTCCTATTGCAGTGTCCCCCTCTGTGTGTAATTTATAAAAATAAATGCTGCAAATACCTAATTTCACAGCTTTCTCCTTTCCTCCTCTGACAGATGCAATGGGAGGGGCTGAGATTCCCCTGCTGACGTCAGTCAGGAGGGGAGGAGGAGAGGAGGAAAGAGATGGCTGGTCATGTGATCACAATCTTGGCTGTGAAATTAGGTATTTGCAACATACAGAGGGGGACACTGCAATAGTAGGCAGTACTGATGGTGTATACAGGTTAGTGTTATGAGAGCAGTAGGAGATGCCGCACTGTCACGAGCAGAGGGGGAAGGGGGAGGAGGAAACAGAATCAGAGAGGAGAGCAGATGGCAGACTGCAAATGACGGAGGCACATAAACTGACTATGGGGTCAGGGCTCAGCAGCCATCATACATCGTGGTCAGTTTACATAGTGGAAGACAGAAACTGTCAGGATCAGACAGGTTTTTTAGGTGTTACAGGGGGCCAAATGACACAGGACAAGCACTGTGTCATACAACATGCTTTAAAGGAGCAGGATCCATTTTTTTCTTTTGGGTTAACAAACACTTTAACAATTAGAATAGAACTATGTGCTTATAAGTACAGCTGCACTAACAGTTTTTCTTAGGTCAGTTTTTGTTTTTTGGCTGCTTTTTTAACACGCTTTGCAGTACATGTTCATGCACTTTCCTTATTCTATTGGAAATCACAGCTCATGCAAATGCACAGGAATTTGCACATGACTCGTTTTTACCAATACAGTGCATAGGTGTGAACATCTTCTTTGGATTTAATATACTTTTATGACACATTCCAATTCCATTACACATTCCAAAACACACATAAAAATTCAAAGATGTGAACTAGGCCTTAGCCCCTTGTAAAGTCTCAAAAACGCCAGTGAAGTCCACCTAATGCAGATTCCTGTGATGGTGATGGAGTGGAAACAATGCTGCACTGCTCCTGAATCCAGAGCAGATTTGCCACTCTCATGTAGGTTGTGCCTGCTTTCACTACAGTGGGATGAAAAGATGTTGCAAGGACTATGGCTATCAGTATTGTCGCTGCTGATTCACAAACCTGTAGATTGACAAACAGCGCCTGGCCTATTCCTACTGCTTTCTGGATTGAGAGAATTGACTGTGGAGAAGTTTATCAAAGCTTTACCATGATTTAACACCAAAAAAAAATTCCCGAGCAACATGCAGAATGACGACCTTTGAGACTTCCGTTTCCGGGGGTGGTGACGTGAGCATGGAGGAGTGAGAGCGCGCTGGTCTAGCGGAGGTCCGTGGTGCGCCTCGATAGTAGAGCGGCTGATTTGAGACCCCCCTCTCCCTTCTCCCTTCCCGGCAAGTGAGGGAGAGTGGCGCCTAGTATGCTGCTCTGAACAGCTGATGTCGCGGCGGGGAAAGAAGAGCGGTAGCTCAGGAGGAGTGCACACGCCCGGCCACTCGTACATTACCCGATATATGACGGTACAAAGGGGCAGTGCACAGCAGGAAGACGCCAGTGGAAGTGCCGCGCTGAGGAGGGAATCCCTGACAGAAAGCTCCCTTCAAGCCGCCGCCGTAACATTGAAACCATACGCCGCGGTCACAGCAGAGGCAGAAGGAAAACGGCAGACTGCAGTACTGGAGGGTTCCACAGCAGTAGGTCTCGCAGCAAAGATCCTGACGGTACAGGAGGATCAAGACTGGACGGGAAGCACGGTAGCAGCCCCTGAGGTGGAGTGGACGGCGGAAGAGCAGATCAGAGGTACCCCGTATCCATCTACAGAGGTAAAGTCACCATTACCATTACCATTAACGCCAGATATACGGAACTTGCCGGGGGCTTATACCGCAACGCATACAGAGATACTGACAGCGCTACCCACACTAGAAATTAAAAGTGTGAAAATGGCCATAGTAGGTGAAATGTCAAGGGTAAAGGAAAAGATACACTCAGCAGGAGAGGATACACATCCTGACCCACAGAATAAAGGGGACACTGCGAACATACCTGTACAAGAGCAGCCTCCTGACATTAGACAACTAAGTAGGCTTATCCAGGCCCTTCCGACCAAAGAGGACATTCAGAAAATGCTAACGGCCATGACAGGCACGCTGAAAGAAGAGATGGAAGAGGTTCGGATAAGAGTGTCTGCTGGGGAACAAAAAATAGCTGTATTAGAGAGCCAGCAAGTTACAGGGGACTGTAGGCTAGAAGCCCTGGAAGAAAAAGTTTGTAGACAGCAACAGCAGCTGGTTAGACTGCAATTAAAGGCTGAAGAGGCTGATAATAGAAGCAGAAGAAATAATGTGCGCATTAGAGGTATACCGGAAAGTTGTGAGGGCGCTTCGCTAAGAGAAGCAGTCATATCTATTTTCAACAAAATATTAAAAAAAAATCCAGAGTCCCTAATAGAGCTGGATAGAGTGCATAAGGTCCCTACAATAAGAAACCCTGATCAAAGCAGTCCTCGGGATGTGTTATGCCGGATACATTTCTTTAGAATAAAGGAGGATATTCTGAGGGAGGTATGGAAAGAAGGAACTGTGATATGGGAGGGGGCAAGTATACAGCTATTTCCAGACTTGTGTTGGCAAACAAAAGCAAGACGACGTTTGTTGAGACCGCTACTTGAATATATACGCAGTCAAGAAGCTACATATAGATGGGGATACCCGCTGGCTGTAAATATAAAAAGGGCAGGAAGAAATTTCAATTTAAGAGATCCCTCTCAGCTCCCTGCTCTCTTTGAATTTCTTGAAGCAACGCCTATAGAAGTACCGAATTGGTTGGATTTACCAGTTACAGTATCAGATAAATAGAGGGAGGATATAGACAGCAAAGGTCCACAGTAATATTGACATCGATATCATGGAGAGTCATCCCTCAAGAATGGAAGAAAGGGAGAGGAAGCGAATCATTTGTTAAAGGGGGATTTCTGACAATAACCTACACCCCCTTCTTTTGTTTTTTTTTGTTTTTTTAGCCCTCCCTTTTTTTTTTAGGGCTGGGAAAATATTTCGGATTTTGGTAAAGTTTGAGTAAAGTGTGCAGTATAACACATATAGGGGTTGTGTACAGAAACAATGAGGAATTTTGGTGCCTTTTCTCTTTCTTTTTGTTTTTTGGTGGTATCTTGGGGACATCTTTCTCCCTGGGTTTTTTTTTTTTGAAGGCCCTTATTAGGCCATGTCCAAACGCTGGCTGGTTGTTGGTGTTTTATTGCCAGTGTAGTAGGATTTGGTGTATGTGTATTTTGGGTATGTTCACGATTATAGAGGATTAGAGGTTAGAGTGGGAATCCAGAACAACTTAGGGTATGATCGGCTTCCCCGTCCACCATAGGGGTGGGAGGGAATTTGGGGTTGAGATGGGAGGGGGTAGGGGGGGGGAAGGGGATAGGGAGAAGGGTTGGGGTTGGGTTAGAGGGGAACTCTTTTTTTTTTGGTGTGTGTATGATATTGTATTGCATGATATTGGGTCGGTAGGGGTTTGGTGGTTAAGGGGTGGACACCATTTCACGAATGAAGTATGATAAACATTATAAGGGGTCAAAGTATCAAGTGTGAATAAGGATGGGAGGGGGGTAGGAGTTAGACACGAGTAATTAAGGGAATGGGAAGAGTAGGGATGCAGTGTAATAAGAAAGGAATTGCTCACAGGGGTAAACAAGAGCACTGTAATTGTGGATGATTTGACACTTATGTCTAGTATATCTAGACACACTAGAGGACGGGGATAACACAGTCAATAGAGGATTAATTTAAAGAAGTGACACGGGGAGGGGGGGAGGGTAGGGAGGGAAGGATTTGGGGAGGGGGGTGGTAGGGGATTGGTTAGTGGGATTTGGGATGAGGGGAGGAAGGGGGGGAGGGGTGGAGGGGAAGAATAACAAGCAACCCAAAATGTTAAGATAGGAAATTTTTGGAGCTAGGGAATAATGCGAAAGTATTAAGATTGTAAGATCTCTGTTTTAAGGCAGGGGAAAGAGATAAGAGAGATAGAAGTGGGAGGAAGATGAGGGATGACAGGAACGTTATGTATATATATAATGATATGTATGTATAATACTGCAAATATGTGGATACCGATGTTATTGGAGGGGGATGAAAAGGCCCAGATATTAAAACGGCCGGTAGCTGTCTAGGAAGTAGAGGGGGGGGAGATGGGGAGGGGGAGGGGGGGAGTGGACGGGGGGGGGAGAGAGGATTTTTCTTTTTTTCT